>NC_086158.1:17897063-18622063 GCF_035149785.1 Candoia aspera | reverse complement strand
ATCAACAGTAAAGTCATTCTATTCTGCTCCTGATGTAGCCAACCCCATACTCAACATGGAGTATTAGCAGACTTGGAGAAACCCCAAGATTTGCAGGAAAAGAGCCAATAAATAAGTTAGGAAAACAGTCCAGTGAAGGCAAAACATGCTCAGTGGCCAGAGAATCCAGAGAGGGGAAAGTATTTTAAAAAAAATAAGGGAATTTTACAGAAAGGCTTTAGCTGGTTGACTGCAACTCTAAAAACAATAATATCACTTGCATTTTGTTCCATTTCCAGCCTATAATACTTACAATATATTTCATTCTTTGTCTTGTCATGTTTCATAAATGGGAGTAATCAAATTCTGGAGTGGGTTGATCAGTGTGAAATGTCCCCTGTGCAAGCACCGAGTCATGTCTGACCCTTTGGAGGGATGCTGCTTTTGAGACATTTTCTTGGCAGACTGTAGTGGGGTGGTTTGCCATTGCCTTCCCCAGTCGTCACCTTCCCCAGCAAGCTGGGTACTCATTTTACCCACCTCAGAAGGATGGGAGGCTTAGTCAACCTGAGCTGGCTACCTGAGAATCCAGCTTCTGCTGGGATTGAACTTGGGTCGTGGGGAGAGTTTCGGTTGCAATACTGCCGCATACCACTCTGCGCCACACGAGGCTGGGTTGATCAGTATTAAATGTAAAAAGATAGATTTATTTTAAATATATAAGCATACACTAAACATCTATTACTGTTTAATAGAGCATCCCATGATCTAACCATTTTTTTTTTAAAAATGCAAGAAGGTGTGTCTGACCTTGTAATTCCTAACTACCTTCAAAAGGAGATCTTTTTCTTCTAGAAAAACTCCAAAGATGTAGCAGTTCTTTCTGCATACACTTTCTTCTTGATGCTAACATGGAATCCTGGAATATATGAAGTAATCAGCATGAGAGGCACAAATTGCTTTTCCCCAGGCCTGCTCTCCTAGAACCAGTTCTAATTACAGAGAACACAAATGAGTTCAGGAGCCCTCATCTGGCCCCAAGGTCCTTCCTCAAAGCAAGAAATCCAGCACATTTTGAGGACATCAGGTTAGGCAAAAGGACTTTGAACACATATGTGGAATGTTTTTGTCTGAAACTTCTGTTTCTTCTAGTAACTGACTTTCAAAGTGAATTTAAAAATGCAGACTCTCATGTTCCAAATTAACTATCTTTTGACACAGTTTGTTTCATATAGTAGAGGCATCTGTCAGTATATGTATTCATTCTGATCTTTTAAAGATGTTGATTCCTGCAAGGCAAGAATTTGTTTTTAAGAAGGATTGATCTTTGATCAAATTAATCAAGCTATGCCAAATTCTTTCCAGACTTGCTTTCTTTTAATTAGTTTTTTTCCCCTGTCTGAGTAATCAGTTAGGGCCTTGTGTTTATTCACCCTTAACAATTATTATCTCTACGTTAGGGACTGAAATAAACAAACATCTCTAATATTGCCTTACAAAAGGGGTATTTTCATAGAGGTGAGTCAAAGCTATTCATTAACCATTAAACACATCATGCCATTCAACTAATAATGACCCATAAAAGAAGTTGAAGCCAATCTAATGATACCCCTTAATTCTGTAACATTAGACTATTAAACAACTTACAGAGATCACAAATAAATTCCAGTCTCTATATAAATGCAATGGCATATTATGTTATAACAAAAGAAACCCCATTTTATAAACACTTCCAGTATATACATTATTAGAACTAATGATAAGCCAGTATTGGCAGCCAATTTTATTATATTAAGCATAGCTGCGAGTGGAGGAGTTCCTCTTTACTTCAAAAGTGGCACTTGCCTTAATTTTGGTTTGGTAGTTTGATATGTATGTATGTATGCATTAATCACATTTATATGGCTGCCCAACTCCAAAAAGTGAGTCTGGGCACTTACAACAATCAAAGTATGAATGTAGCTCAGTAGGAAAACACTTGTTTTGAAACAGAAAGGTCCAGGTTCAATCCACAGTCTTTCCAGGGAGCATTGGAAAAATTCCTACCTGAAACTCTACAGTGCTGGTGATACTCAATATCAACAATATCAGGCTGAGGTTCTTAACAAAGGTCAACCCAGAGTTCTCATTCAAGGCATAAATGACCAGGCTCAAACTATGCTACTTCGGACATACTGTGTGAAGACCTAGCTCTCTGGAGACAGCCCTAATGCTGAGAAAGGAGGAAGGAAAGAGAAGAGGATGACCAGCAGCAAGATGGATGGTGTCATGAGTAGTGATGGCGGGCAGGAAGGGGTTCCCATCCAGGGTGGAAAACGCATGCGTAGTACTGAGGAATTAAGCAGCCATTCAAAGAGACACAGATCAGGCCCGCCTAAGCTTTTGGGGTTTATATGTCTGGTTTTTTCCCACGCTTATTCAGTTTGTTAGGATTCTGTTTATGTAGCAGTAATAAACACTAGAGAACTACTACTCATCTCAGTGTGTGTCTTGTTGGCAGAATGCTGGGAAAGCCTTTAGCCCAGGAGAGATCAGAAAAGTCACACACCAGGCATTTCCATAAAAATAATTTATTTACAAAAAGCAAAACAAAAGCAAAACATATTTAAAGGACTTAGCTCTCCTGGCTTGCTACATATCGGCAGAGAGAAAAAAGAGGAAGTGAAACAAGTCCGGGCAGGTTCCTCCCCCCAGGCGATTGCCATCAAGCACGTGAAAGGAGACAATCAAATACAACCTCTTCACCCAACCAAAATGATTAGATACAATAGCAGTCTTAACTGTTAGTAGGAAAACCTCAACACTTCCCTTTTTACACTATAGATTAAGATGCAAACCAATCTTCTCTGACAACTTTATATGTCTTTCCATTCACATTACTTTACCATTATCTCCCCTTTGGTTTAACAGAAAGCTACCATTCTTCTTCCTGTGTTTTTCCAAACCTAGGTTGTTATAATTCCAAGGCTTTTTAATGTGAAATGGCTTTTCATGCAGGCTTCAAAATCAAGCCTTTGTTTTTCTGTTGATGTGAACAGCAGCAAATCATCAACATAAATGTACAGATACATACAGCCTTGTTTGTCCTTCTTCAGATACACACAGGGATCTGCTTTTCCTTTTTCAAAACCAAAATTCTGCAGTTTTTCATCTACTTTTTGGTTCCAGGATCTAGCAGCTTGTTTTAACCCATAGATTGACTTCTGCAGTTCACAGACTAGATTCTCCCCTTTTTCATAGCCAGGGGGTTGCTGCATGTATAATCTGTGGTCTAAATCACCATAGAGAAATGCAGTTTGAATGTCATAGTGGTTAACTGACATTCCCTTGAGTGCAGCAACTTTTAACAGTAATCTAATTGATTCACCTTTAGTAACTGGTGCAAAAGTCTTGTCAAAGTCTAAATCTTTCCTTTGAGTGAACCCTTTTGCAACCAACCTTGCTTTATATTTTTGGATTTTGCCATCAGCATCCCTTTTCAGTTTGAAAACCCACCTACAACCCAGACAGTGTTCATTGGGAGGTAGATTTACCAGTTTCCATGTTTTATTTTCATTCAAGGATGCTAATTCCTGTTGCATGGCAGAATGCCAATTTTGTGCAATCTCAGGTGGTAAAGCATTCACTTGTTCTAAAGACTCAGGTTCTGTGAATATGTGAAAAGCCTTTACTGTTTCAGCCTGAAAACGTGATGGAGGAACGCCTTTATTACTCCTCTGAGATCTGCGAGGTAATACAGGGCTTAAATTTTGACTCCTATCACTTTCCTGAGAAGCATCTGTCTCATCAGACAGATCTTCAGTTTGCTTTTCTGGTTTAATGTCATCAGGCAAAAGATCACTATCAGCAAGTCCTTGCTGTTCTCTTGTGGTGGTCAGATCAACTGAAGAGCTAGAATTTAATCTCCCCCAGTTTTGTTCAGCAAAAGAAGCGCTTTTGCTAATTATTAATTTCTCTCCCATTATGAACCTGTAGCTCCTCTGGCTTGGTTCATAGCCAACAAAGATGGCTTTCTTTGTTGTGGGGCCTCCTTTCCTTCTCTGCTGTTTTGGAATGTGAACCCATGCAGTACTACCCAACACTCTAAGATGGTTTACCTTTGGTTTCACACCATAAAACAAATGGAATGGAGTGTCCTGAATCACAGAGTGATACAATCTGTTTTGTACATAAGTGGCAGTAGATATGGCCTCTCCCCAGTACTTAAAAGATAATTGTGAATCTTTAATCATGCATTCCATCGCATTTTGCAAGGTTCTGTCCTTTCTTTCAGCAACACCATTTTGCTGAGGGGTGTAAGGGTTAGAAATAATTTGTTCTATCCCTTTTTCCACTAGGAACCTTCTGAATTTGTGAGAAAGGTATTCTCCTCCTCTATCACATTGGAGTGCGGATACAGGCCTAGGGAATTTTCCATTTGGCCATGTCACAAAACTTTTAAATTTCTCAAATGCCTCATCTTTATGTTTTAAGATGTAGATAAATGTGTATCTTGAGAAATCATCAGTGATGGTCATTGCATACCTTGCTTGTCCAAGACTTGGAGCAAAAGGACCAATAATGTCAGAGTGTACAATTTCCAAAGGTCTAGTTGTAACTCTGTCACTGTGCTTACTCACAGGAGCTTTCAGTGTTTTGCATTCTTTGCAAACTACACAGTCTAAGTATTTATCACAGGGTTTTATCTTTAGGTCAGCACACAGCTGTGGCATTTGTGCTATATACTTGAAATTAGCATGACCAAATCTCCTGTGCATCAGGTCATGATATGGAGTGTTGGTCATGATATGGAGTGTTGCCAACTGCAGCCTTGCAGCTTGGTTTCCTTGCATTTTGCACAATGTACAAGGAGTCTTTTAACATACCAGTAGCACACAATTTCCCATTTTTACGTATCTCACAACCATTTTTCTTAAATGTTATGATATACCCTGTTGCAGCCAATTGTGCCACAGATAAAAGGTTTGATTGTAAACTTGGCACATACAACACACCTTTTACAGTTTCTCCTAAGCATGATAAATACAAGTCACCTTGTCCCATAATTTTGGTTACAGACCCATCAGTCAAAGATACACTTTGTCTTTCAGTTTTAGACAGTGACACAAAAGAGCTTTTAGAATTACATAAATGACAATTGGCCCCAGAATCTAACACCCATACATCAGAATTACCCTTCTCAGCAACCTGTGCAATCTGGGTTGTCTGAAGAGCCTTCTTCTGTGTTGCCCTTGTGTTCTTCTTCTCTGTCTTTCTAGTCTTGGGTCTCATGGCACAGTCTCTTTGCAAATGTCCAGCTGAACCACAAGTGAAGCATCGCTGGCTGGCTAGCGCTGTGGCCTCAGGTTCTTTTCCCTTCTTTTCCCTCATTTTCTGGTATTGCTGCTTTCCAGAAGCGATGGGGAGGAATCTTTCCTCTCTCTTCTCCCATTCAGCGAGTAAGCGCTGTGTAACATACGATGGGGTGAGGTCTGCTTCAGGCATAGCCTCCAGGGTACAAATCAGCGTGTCCCACATTTCATTCAGTGAGGACAGGAGGATATAGAATTTTGTGAGATGTGTAAATTCCATTCCTCTCTCCTGCAACTCAACAAACAGCTGCTGAATATAATGCAGGTGCTCAGGAAGGCTATCTTCTTCTGCAAGGTAGGCTCTGTACAGCTTTTTCGTCAGAGTAACTTTACTCCCTGCTGTTGCCTTTACATATAAGTCTTTCAAAGCGTCCCAAAGTTGCTTTGCAGACTGCATGTCTCGCACGTGGACTAGCTGATTGTCCTCAACTCCCAGGATAATGGTGGCTCTAGCCTGCTCATCCTGTCTCAGCCATTCAGCACTGGGATTTTGGGGCTTTTGCTCACCAATTGACAGCCAAAGATTCTCTCTGCGAAGATACATCTCCATCTTCAGGGCCCAATTCAAATAGTTGGTCTCTGATAGGCGCTCCAGAGGCATCGCTGAGGGCTGGGAGGTAGCCATAGCTTCTTCCTTCTTTTGCAAGTCACCTCAGCTGGCTTCTTTGTCCTGTAGACCAGCAGTTGCTGGAAAATCTCCAGGTGGCTCCAAAGAAAATCTTCACAGGTCTTTGCTACCTGCTTTAAATTGTGCATGAGGTGTGGAGCTGATCTCTCTTTTCTCTCTGGGTTTTACTGGGCTTACTGGCCTGCTCACTGGGCACATAACCTGTTGGCAGAATGCTGGGAAAGCCTTTAGCCCAGGAGAGATCGGAAAAGTCACACACCAGGCATTTCCATAAAAATAATTTATTTACAAAAAACAAAACAAAAGCAAAACATATTTAAAGGACTTAGCTCTCCTAGCTTGCTACGTATCGGCAGAGAGAAAAAAGAGGAAGTGAAACAAGTCCGGGCAGGTTCCTCCCCGCAGGCGATTGCCATCAAGCACGTAAAAGGAGACAATCAAATACAACCTCTTCACCCAGCCAAAATGATTAGATACAATAGCAGTCTTAATCATTAGTAGGAAAACCTCAACATGTCTCACTGTTAGGACAGATGGACTCAGTTACTGTGGCAATAAGTGCACCATTGGGAGACTTGGAAAAACAGGTTAGAGATAGATCATCATGGAGAAAATTACTTACTTACTTACTTACTTAAATTTACTGGCCACCAGTGGACTCTGGGCAGTGCACATAACAAAAAGAGAGATAAAAACATATATAAATGTATATGTACATGTGTGTGTGTATGCAGTATATACAGTCTCTCTCTCTGTGTATATATATATATATATATACACATATATATACACACATACACACATACACATACACATACACACATACATACACACACACACACACACATGGTGATATCCTCAACCCTGGATATCATAAGGAGCTCAGCAGAGAAGCTGCTGCTCCATTGCCATCTCAGCATTGCCCCCAACTAAAAATATTAAATCAACAGACATGCTCTAATAACAAAATCCACAAAACTAATCAAGGGCCATTAAACAAATAACAAACATCAACCTCAGGTCTTGGCCCAGGTTTTCAAAGCTTTCCAGAGCCCTAGGAAAAAGGATGCTGTCCTTATTCTGGGGGATGCTGTTCCAAAGCGTAGGAGGCACAACAGAGAAGGTATACTTCCTAGGTCCCACAAGATGGCAACGTTTAATGGAGGGGACCTGGAGCACACCAACTCTGCTGGAATGTATTGGGTGGGCAGAAATGCTTGGAGACAAACGGTCTCTCAGGTATCCAGGCCCTATGCCATCAAGGCTTTATAGGTAAGAACTAGCACCTTGAATTGCACTCAGAAGCTGACTGGCAGCCAATTCAACTCATGTAGCACTGGTGACACATGGGCACACTGAGAGACACCTGTTAGTACTCATGCCACTGCATTTTGAATCAGTTGTATCTTCCAGCTGGTCTTCAAGGGCAACTCCATGCAGAGCACATTTCAGTAATCCAATCATGATGTGATCAGGGCATGAGTGGCTATCTGAAGGGCCTACTGATTGAGGAAAGGGCACAACTGGCACACAAGATGAACCTGTGCAAAGGTCCTCCTGGCCACAGCTGCCACCTGCTCCTCAAGCAGTAGTTGTGAGTCCAGAAGGACCCCCAAGTTGCATACCAGTCTTGAATGGGAAAGTGCAGCCCCATCCAAGACCAAAGATGGTGATATCCCTGACCCTGGGGGTCCAAGCAGCCACAGCCACTTAGTATTGTTAGGATTAAGCTGAAGTCTGTTCTGCCCCATCTAGGCCCAAACAGCCTCCAGATACTGGGTCAATACATTGACAGTTTGTGCTGCTCAGGGTGAAGATGTAAAGCTGGTTATCATCAGCGTACTGATGATATTGTGCCCTGAACTGGCAGATGACCTCACCCAGTGGTTTCATGTAGGTGTTGAACAGGAGATCCAGTCCAGGCCTGTGCCACATGCCTATTCCAGGCTGCAGCCAAGGCCTCAACTGAAGTGCCTGACAGGTCCTCAGGAAAACCCCCAAGCTCCCTCTGGAACCCAGCAGAGTCCAACAGTCACCTGGGGCAGCCCAGCTGAATAGGCCCTGCTTCTAACTATGTGGTTGCTAGGAGTTGAAAATGACTTGATGACATAATTAATCAAAATCTTAACAAAGGAAGTTTTACTTTTGTACTTGTTGAATCTTCTATGAATTAATATAACTACTTACCATCTCTTAAAAGATTAAACTGTTCTGATACTTGGGCAGGGTTTGCAAATAGAATTTATTGCCTCGGAAAACATCCAAATCTTTTAGGATCACATGTGGCCTAAATTCTTAAGCACGTTAACATTGGGCAGAGAAATTCTATACCATTGTTTGTTTCTTTGTTTTTTGTCAATGCTCATTCATTTGATAGAAAAGAATTTGCTATACAAGTTACTTCAAAGGATAAGACAATTTTGGAAAAACTTTCAGGGATATTGTGCGGGTATTCTTGCACTTGGTTGAGGTCATCAAGGGGTGTGTGTGAATGTCTTCTTTCATTTTATAATCATCTCTCCTTTTCAAATTAATCCCAAGGGAAGATTTAATGAGGAAACTCCTTTTGTGGGCCTTTTTCAGAAGTGATGTTAGTTTTTTTTTTTTTTCCCCTTTCCTCCCCCTAAAGCAATAGAGATTTTCTCCTAGAAATTCAGAGAATTTTTTTTACCCAGTTTCTCTGCTAATTGCTTTGGGAGAGAATTTCAAAAGACAATTTTGTTGTAGCTCCAGTCTGAGTACCTCTAATTTAAATTGAAGAGTTTAAACTCAACATATGCCCCAGGAGAGAGTTGTGGCCTTATTTTTTAGCAGCTAGTCAGAAATATGTATATATGTATGTATGTATGTATGTATGTATGTATATATGTGTGTGTGTGTGTGTGTGTGTAATCATAATTTAGAGATTCATCCTGAAAAGCAAATGGGAAAAGTACTCTTCAAATATGCTTTCGTATTTGACAAAAGCATATACTGTATGCATTTTGTATTTGAATGGTACACACTATTGTAAAAAAAAAAGGGGAAAAACAGTCTTTTGTGTTTAACTGCTGTTACATTCCAAATAGTTCTCTGTTATGGACCCACAAACCATTTTCCAAACCTGCACTACAAGTTTTGTGTAAATAATGTTGAAAGTGATATCTAATTGAAAATGAAATCTCCATTTTGTACATGTTTAAGCAAGATGGAAGGCAGTGCAGAATGAAACTCACAGGAGTATCCCTGATAGAAGCAACAAAGAATTTTTATTTCCTGGCTTTCATTTGTAGTTTAAAACAGGCCTGTAATATTTTGAATTTCTTTTCAGTTTTACCCTAGATTGCTTGCATAAATATCTGGAAGGACACGCCAAAACAATATAGCTCCTCTTTCCAGCAATCATTAATGTTTTATCTCATGCAATTTTATGAATTATCCCTATAAAGCATGTTTTAGGGAAAGCAGCTTATAGAGATTTGAGGGCACATTAATCCATGGAATTTTTCATTGAAATATAGAAACTACCAAATCATATCATAGTAAATCTAATTGAAATAGATTTGCTCCAATACAGCATCAGATTTCAAGCATTTTGAACATACTAAGTTGATTGGGAATGATAGAACTGAAGTCACCGAAAGATAAAGATCTTGGCAAAGTGTCTTGCTCCCCCATTCCATCTAAAAGCTGAGGATTTCCAAGACAACTAAAAAAAAAACTATTGCACCACTGCCAGCAGTCTTGTTTTTTTACTAAAGGCTCATTTAGATGAGTATTTATCATTGATGAATAGAACCTTTAAAATTTGCATTAAACTCTACATTGAGATAATACCCAGGGCCAACTGGAGGAAAAAAACAGACATTAGAAATTTCTTTTGGACATCCAAAGGATGTATCAGCCTCTCTCACCCTTTATCTTGAATCATTTTACACTGGTTGCCTTGATTAAGCAAAACTGCCTTAGGTCAAGGATGCACAAAATTTACTGAGCTGAAAGCCAAGTCAGTCTTCCAACCACATGTTTGAATCACACTGTAAAAGAGGGCAGAAATTTTAAGTGCTTTAAAAAGCAGGATGGGAACAAAAAGGTTCGATTCAATTAATTAAATGTTAGGGCTATGCCACACTTTATAGTCAGAGCAAAAACATTAGAGCATGTAACCGTTGCATGTAGCATTCCCTGCAGTTCCTTAAACCAATCATGTGGGGCATCCATGTGATCCTGGGAAAAGATGCAGCTGCTTTAAAAAGTTCTAGACAGGGGTTATATGAGCAGCCTCACTTGTCCCTAAGCATCCTTTCCCCTTCAAATCTGAAAGATTGCACAGCCCTACTGAATATTAATATTAACCTTTGTAATCAATATAATGGTATAACTGTTCAGACAGCTGTAAGTGTGCACATGGACACACTTACAAATGTCTGTGAATAAAGAGAAAAAAAATCTTCCATACACATTTGCTTATGGAACACACACACACACACGTATGAGACACTCATATAGACATTCAACCCTTTCCTGTTATTTCTTATTTTGACAACTCCAGGATGGAGAAAAGAGATAACAAATCCACAACTAACACAGGATCAGCAGCCAGGAAAGTCTCTCCATCCATTTTGCTGAACTGGCACTGAGAAACCCACAGGGCAATCCAGAACTACAGGAGCCAGGCAGAAGCTCACAAAGTCATAGCCTGGAATGCTTATGAGTTGCACAGGATTAACTGACAACTGCTGGCAAAGACTGCCAGGCACAGGCACAAATGTTAAGATTCTGCAGTGTTTCAAGTTCCAAGGCAAAATGGTCTTTGAAGGAGCTTAGAGCACAAATGTAGACCCTATCTTCAATGTGTAGAACCCATCTGCAGCTTTTTCAACCAACCATGAAAGAAGAGCTGCTTGATCCCAGAAAAAGATGCACCTCACATAGACTTCCCTTCCCCACCCTACCTTTTAACTTTCAGATCCAAAGTCCTACACATTATTAAATAATGTAGTAAGAGGTGTCTCTGTTCCCAAGAGTTGCTACTTGCCTGAGACTTTGTAGGAGATTTAATCCTGAAAAATATCTTTCTCAAGCATTAACTATACCTAGTATCCTGCAGCCTCTATCTATCTATCTATCTATCTATCTATCTATCTATCTATCTATCTATCTATCTATCTATCTATCTATCTATCTATCTATCTATCTATCTATCTGCCACCCAACTCCAGTGAACACAATGTTGGTGCTCCTAAGGTCCCCAGAGGCAGCATCTGGAAGGTCTTCTGATAAAGTCCCTTATCTCTGGAAGTAGTGCTTAGCCTAGGCTTAGCTTGATTGATCCATATACTGTGGGTGAGCTTGTTCATCTGTGCCTGACTCCGGTAGTTGCACTCTGTCCTCAGTAATTGTCCTAACAGCCAGGAACCATGCTGAGATAAAGAATAGGTCTCTAGTGTTTTATTACTGTTACATTAGACAGAAATTCCTAACAAACTGAAGAAGCATGGGAAAACCCCAGACAGATAAACCCCAAAAGTTAAGGTGGGTCTGATCTGTGTCTCTTTGAACTCCTCAGTACTATGCATGCATTTTCCCACCTGGATAGTGGCCCCCTCCTGCTCACCATCAGTACTCATGACATCACCCTCCCCTCCAGATTCACATTCCATTTCAGCCCCCTCCCTTCCAGAGGTCTCATGAAAGTCCATCTCCCCCTCCAATCTCCCAAGGGAACTGGGCAACAATGGAAATTCTTCAAAGGAAAACTCCTCCAAGGACGAATCAGTGCTGCTCTCCAGGTCTGATAATGCTTCTGGCCCAGGTGGCTGCTGCTGGAAAATAGCTAGATAATTAGAAGATTCTTCCCTGCTCCTCCTTGGGAAATGCAAGCCCAAGGTGGAGGGCTGCGGCTCTCCCTCCTCTTCTCTCTCTGGCCTCAGAGCCTCTGGTGGGGGTGGAGGTTGCCAACTTATGAACTCCTCTGCTTTGGATTCCTCTGTTTGCTCAGTCAAGTGAGGAATCTCTGGTAGAGTGCGAGGCTTGGGTTTGTGAGGGAAAAGCTGATGGAATCGTTGAACCAGCGCTGGTGCATGCACATCTCTGGCATTTTCCCACGTGCACTCTTCCTCAGGGTACCCTTTCCAGTGTATTAAATATTGGATGCCCCTTCTCCTCCTCCTAGAGTCCAGAATTTCCTTGACTTTGTATTCCTCCTCCCCCTCCACAATTACTGGAGGGGGGGGCAGTTGCGATCGTAAGGCACTTGGGGGAGGGTCTTTGGCTAGCAAGGCTCTGTGAAAGACTGGATGGATTTTCATGGATGCTGGCAGCTTTAAGCGATAAGCCACTGGATTTATCTGCTGTACCACAGTGAAAGGGCCCACAAACTTAGAGTCCAATTTCTTGGAGGGTCTGGTAGAAGTCAAAAACTTGGTAAAGAGCCACACTCTGTCTCCTACTGCAATCGCTGGCCCCTCTTGTCTGTGAGCATCTGCAGCTCTCTTGTAAGCACTCTTTGCCCTCTTCAGCTGCTCCTTTAACAACTCCTGTGCGGCTTGTTGCTCTTTAAGAAAATCAGCCACGGCTTGAACAGTTCCCTGCTGGGAGGAGGTGGGCAACACCCGGGGGTTAACCTCATAGAGTGCTTGGAAAGGAGACATCTTAGTAGAGGATTGCACAGAGTTGTTATAAGTAAATTCTGCCATGGGGAGCAGGGCTGGCCAATTGTCTTGCTGATAAGTGGTGTGACACCTGAGATACTGCTGTAACCATTGGTTAATTTTCTCAGCTTGCCTGTTACTAGCCAGATGATGCGCTGATGATAGGTGGATCTGGACCCCTAATGACTGGAAAAGGGCCCTCCAGAACCTGGAAGTGAACTGAGGGCCTCTGTCACTCACCAAGTGATTTATCATGCCTCTATACCTAAAAACATGGTCCATAAACAATTGTGCTGTGGCTCGCGCAGATGGGAGGCACTTGCAAGGAATAAAATGTGCCATTTTAGTGAAAAGGTCCACCACCACTTGTATGGAAGTCAGCCCCTGGACCGGGGGTAAATCAGTGATGAAATCCATGGAAATTGTATCCCAAGGTCTACTGGGGGTGGGTAGGGGTTGCAAGAGTCCTGTGGGCTTCCCTGGGAGAGGCTTGTCTTGTCTACAGGTATGACAAGAAGCAACGTAACCCTTTATGTCTGCAGTCATCTTAGGCCACCAGTAGTCTCTCAGAGCTCTATGGAGGGTTTTGAAAACACCTCCATGGCCTGCCGTTTGATGGTCATGGCAAAATCTCAGTACTTCAAAATCTCAATGAGGGGGGAATGTATAATCGCCCACTATGCCAGAGGATTCCTGCCTCCAAATTAAATGGGGAGGCAGTGTCTTGCAGGCCCCTCTTTCATCCGGATCAGATTGTATGCATTCCTGAGGTCCAACCTAGTAAAAATGTGTGCTTTCTGTAAGCAATCCAGCAGATCAGATATTAGGGGGAATGGGTAATTTTCCTTGACCGTGACTTTATTGAGGGAACTGAAATCATGCACCACTCTCATGGGTGCCTCCTGGTTTGCCAGTGCCATCAGGTCAGGCTTCTTTGGTACGAAGAAGGTAGGAGCAGACACTGGGGAAGTAGATGGTTGGATGAAACCCTTTTGGAGATTAGAATCCAAGTAATCCTTTAAGGTGGCTAGTTCCTTGGGGGACATGGGCTATTGTTTCCTTGCTGGAATCTTGGCTCCTGGTATCAACTCAATGGTGTAATCACAGTCCCTATGGGAGGGGTATTGCTGTGGCCTCTTGTTTGCTGAAAACGTCTGCGAAATCTGCATACTTGACTGGCAACTGGACCCCCCCTGCTTCCATGACTGCATTGGTTGCTGGAGAGAAGAGAGCCGCTTGAATCTTGTGGTGCTGGCATTCCTTAGCTGGGAAGGAGATTGCTCCCATAGTCCAGTTCAACAATGGGTTGTGGATCTTCAGCCAAGGGGTGCCCAGGACTATAGGCACATTAAGTGATGCCGTAACAAGACCACTCAGTGTGGTCTCCCGTTAGTTGCACAGGTTCTGTGAAACTTCTAATCGGCCCTGCCTTGAGGGGCTGGCCGTCAATGGTCTCAACTTCTATGGGACTTGGCAATTCTCTGGTTGGGATGTTGAGGTCTTGTACAGTCTGTACATCAATAAAATTGGTGGAAGCTCCGGAATCCACAAGGGCCTCTAGCTTGACTTGGTGCTGGTGAGTTTACGTGCATTATGACTGGTAAGTAGTAAAAGGATTGCCTGGAATCCTCAGAATGAGCCCTTCTTAATTGATTGATGGTCTCCCTGCTGAGCTCTGTGGAGGGAGACCGACGGAGTTTCCCTGGTTGGAAGTCGAGGTGGAGGTGGCTCTTGGTTCTGCTGCTTGCCCTGGGGCTCTTATGGAATTTGCTTGGCTTCTTGCTGGGCAAGCTCTTACCATGTGCCCCTGGACTCTGCAGTAGAAACAGAGGTCTCTCTCTCTCCTTCTCTGTCTCTCAGCCTCAGAAGTAAGCCTCCTGCTCGCCCCGATCTGCATCGGTTCCTCTGGTCCTGAGTAAGGAGCTGCTGTGGAGAGAACTGGAAATCCTGGAAGTGCTCTGAGGCCCCTGTTTCTCCCTGGTTGCATCTGTCTGAGCTCTTCTAGCCTGGCATCTATGACCAGAGAGAGTTGATATAAACCTTCTAGGGTAGCTGGTGTTCCCTGGCGCACTAATTCATTTTTAATTTCTTCATCCAGCCCCTGTTTGAATTGATCTTTCAAGGCCCTCTCATTCCAGTCCAGATCTCCTGCTAACAGCTTGAAATCAGCAATGTAGATTCCCACCCTCTTGTTGCCTTGCTTGAACTTCCGAATTTCCCGGCTGGCAGTGACCTCTCTGATCGGGTCATCAAAGTGTGCTCGGAACCCTGCCAGAAAATTCTGGTAGTCGTTGAGAATTGGGTCATTGTTCTCCACCATGGGAATAGCCCATTTGGCCGCTGGTCCCTTTAGCAGACTTAAAATGAAGGTGACTCTGGTTCTGTCTGTGGGAAAGTCTGCGGGTCTGCTGTCAAAAAACATTGTGCACTGTGTGAGAAAGGTTTTCAACTGTCCTGCTTCTCCTCCAAACTTCTCTGGTAGACTGCCCTGGGATCTCAAGACTACTGGCGGAGCTGCTGCTGCTGCTGCTGCTGACACCGGTTGTGAGTTAATCGGAGCTGGTTGTTGTAACTGCTGTAGCATGGCTGCTTGTAATGTGTTGATCTGGAGATCTACTTGTTGGTGTTGTTGCAATGCTGCTGCCAGTTGTTGGATGGCCTGCCGAATTTCCTGGTTTTCCGAAGACATTTTCCCAAATGTCTCTTCCTTTTTTTTTTTTTTTGTTCCTCCCTCTTTCAATGGGAGTAGGGAGTTTGTTAGGATTGATGTCCTAACAGCCAGGAACCACGCTGAGACAAGGAGTAGGTCTCTAGTGTTTTATTACTGCTACATTAGACAGAAAATCCTAACAAACTGAAGAAGCGTGGGAAAAACCCAGACAGATAAACCCCAAAGGCTAAGGCGGGTCTGATCTGTGTCTCTTTGAATGGCTGCTTAACTCCTCAGTACTACGCATGCGTTTTCCCCCCTGGATAGAGGCCCCCTCCTGCTCACCATCAGTACTCATGACAGTAATGTTTCCTAGATTTGGGGATGGGTGGGAAGAAAGGCAAGGTAATGAAAGCAGCATTGTAGTATTGCGATGCAAAACCTGTCCCTTTTGTGTACACATCAGATGAAAGCAGCACGTTCCTGCAAATGCTGGTGCGGTCCTTGTCTGAAGATCCATCAGTGGTATATACAGCACATATGAAGGAGGCACCAAGACCAGATAGGCAGAAGCAGCAGCGGGGGGTGGGGGGAGTTTTCTAAGAATTTGGGGAACAATAGGGGCCTACTGGAATAAAGATTATATAAGTATGCTTAAAAATGTAGCCGAAACCCAATAAGATCATACAAACTAAGTGTTAATTTTTAGTACATTACACATTTATGCTAGCTGGGTCATTCAGGGTATAGACCTAATTAAACCTGTCTGCTTCTCCCCACATTGCTTAGCAACTGAGTGGAGATGAGGAAAGGTAAAACATGTTTGTCTGGTATAATGTGCTGTATATATCATGTGTTCCTCCCAAAACTACCCCTTTGCATGCCATCTTGGGCTTGCAGAAATCTTGTGTATGTGTGTGTGTATACAAACAAACATATACACACATATACAGTACATACTGCTGCTTTGGGTTTATTGAGCCTATTTTATTCTGGAATCAATAGGATTTCTGATTCTTAATCCACTGAATTCAGTTTGCTTGTTCAGATACTCTTCTAATACCTGGGACATGTATATACATCTTTTATAGGAGGCATGTAACTATACTATACCCTAGCTAGCCATTTGAAAGCAATTTGTTTTCTATCAGTGTGAATCAGAATAGTTGGAAACAATGCAGAAGAAATATTCACTGCAGCACTCACAGAAATATAGACTGAGAAAAGCTACATAAATCTCTTTTATTTCCCAATAATTACTAAATAAAAATGTTTGCTAGGACCTTCAGAAAATGGACAGAATGTACAAACACACATATCAGTTGCAAATGCTATCAAATATATTTTGAATAGCTGATTATAACTTAAACTGACAACTCAGATTCACCACCCACTGAAAATGCTGATGTTCGCACCCTGTTCTTATAACTGGCATTAGCCTGTCTTGCTGCTTTGCAGATGTCTTCAGCATCCAGAGATGGCACTTTCAGGTGCTATTCTCCCAGGGTAGAGATTAGCAGGCAATCAGGAAGAGGCTATAGCCACTAGAGGTTTAGGATCAAAGAGGTGGCTCTGAATTAGTGGCTTCTCAGAATTAGTCACATATTGTTCCTAATTTAAAGAAAATATGGAGCAGCCGAAGCAACTTAAAGATTTAAGTTGCAAAAACTGTGCTTGGTTACCACTCCCCCCCTTACTTCTTCCAAATCTGAGTTCACAGATCTTTTCTGGATTTAAATAATAATCTTACCCACCTCCAGAAGATTAGTTTTGGTCATGCAGATGGAAGGAACAATGTAAAAGAGGAGAAAGTCAATGTAATGGTGTGTGGGCATGACCTTGGGAGACTGGGCCCAGAGCTACTGTCTAGAGAACAGTCAGATAAGAGACAGCAGAGTCCACAGCTGGATAGTTGCGTGGGAAAAGAGGCTCAGAAAAGACCCTCCCTGATTTCTCGGGGGTAAAGGAGATGGAAGGAGAGTTGTACTTTCAGACTTGCAAGATTCAGTTAATGTAGCCTTACAATAAAGTAGAAATAGCTGATCTGGTTGTGTTTCCTGTCTGGTCTACCTGGAGAGGCTGACAGACAAGAAACTAACAAGACCAGGCTTGGGGACTTTCCTAACTTTCCAAGACAGAAGAAATTCCCAAATTGGCCCTTCCTCCCTATCCTGCTGTCTAAAGAGTTGTTGGACAGCAGTTCCTATCATCCTCCAACCAGCATGGTCAATTCATTTGGTAGTAGAATATGGCACTAAAGAACCCTATTCTAATCTGGAGTTTCAAGTTTAAATTTTATATAGCCTCATTGGACTCCTAGGTGCTGTTAATATCAGAGTAGAATGAGTTTCAGTTACTATTTTCAGGCTTCAAGTGAATGTGAAGGTCAAACACAATTCATAATTCCTGCTGTTAAGTAGATATGCATATGCAATATAAATACAATACTTATTGATAGGATGCAATTTGCAGCCATATCCTTATGGCTAAACAATGAGTCATTCAGTATCTTGAGATTATGTGGTGATTCCTAAAGTATTAAAGCAAACTACAGCCTGCAGCCAGATTCTAGCTACTGGAAATTCTGGCTACCTAGCTATCTAATCAGCACATTGTGGAAGAATCTTTTAGTCTCTAAGCACTAATGCATTATCTGGAAATCGCTTTTCAGTTCTTGGCAGCTATTTAGCCTAAACATGAGGGTTAAAATATACTGTATGTAAAAGGGCATTTGCAACTCTTCCCCATATCCCCCTGACTCTAGCTCTCTGTGAACTTTTGCACAACTGAATTGTGCTGGGGTGGAAGGAAGTTTGTAAGTGTGGTTGTCTAAATGCCCTTGCTACTGTAAATGACAAGGTACTGGAGTAATGGGATTGCATTAGCCAGTCCCTTCTGTAAAGAGCTGGGAATGTTTGATGGCTTCACAATCTATAGTTTAACCTTGTATATGCAAACTAAAATGTATGTGAGGGATACACACACACACACACACACACACACACATGCATACACACTATATATGTGTGTGTATGTATATTTATATTTATTTATATATCTGCCTTGTCTCCCATAAGAGTACTGCCCATCTCTTTCTCATTGTTGATTTTCTTCCTTAATATGTTTTTGACCAGTTCATTACTTTCTCCTGTTCAATCCGTATCTAGCTTTTTCTCAATACTGATTACAGTATTTGTAATTTGTGCAAGCACAAAACTGTGCAAGATTGATCTATCAACTATTAGGCAATGTTATGGTCATGTTCATTCTCTGTCTGACTTGCTGATCCACACTCACACATTACATACTTCCTTTTCTATTCATAAATGTATTGCACAAAATCCATGAAAGTGTAATAGAAGAAAACAGATGTCATATGGTTTTATTCAAGTTAGAATTCCTTGACAATAGACATATTTATGTGGGACTTGACATATACTCTGTGCTTTGGCTGGACTTTTTGAGTGACCCTGCCATTCAGTCATCATCCATAAGTTTCAAGGATTTTTTTCCCACTCTTACAAATGAGTAGAATTTTTGTAGGTGAATAATGCCTTGAAGATATCTGTAACTTGACATGTGATTAATGGCTTTGTTCACTTTCTTCCATAATCTGTATACATGCATGCACATGTGTGTGTTATGTACTGTATATGCATGTATCATTTCTCATTGGCAGTGGATAGTTGAAAGCATGACTGATAAAATTACAGTTATCATCTTGACAACTATCAAGCAGTCCAAAAATGTGAAAGTAGAAAAATTGTGCATTATAGGAAGAAATTTAAGGGAGTATAGGGAGAGAATTAACCCCATACATAATTCTGTTTAACCCCCACTCTTGGTTAAGAGTCATTCTTGGCTTGAGGCCAGAATATCTGAACGACAAGTTGGATCCACATTCATAATTCATATTCAAAGAGTTAAATGAAATTTCATCTTCTGAGGAGTGGCAGGTGGCTGTATAAAAATGGGGCTCAATCTGTAGAAGCAAAGTAATTGTAATGGTTGCCTATTCTAAAACACCATCAGACTCATGAGTGTGAATTCAAAGATATCTGATTTATTAAAGAATAGTATGCAGGATCACAGAGAAAGCTGAGAATGATGAAAGCGCACCAAATTCAAACTAAAAACCCTTGGTGCAAATGAAATCCCTCCCCCCGTAGAATCTTCTCAAGTCCACAATCCCAGGTGCTCCTAACAGTTTCTGATGGTCTGCAGGAAAAGTCCTTGAACAGATAACATAACCCAAACACATTCCATTGTACTGATTTCACATACAGAGCTTGGTACAAGTTGTCACAGCAGCTCACTCCCAAACAGAAATGCGTGTCAGCGCCATGGCATGTGAAACGTTATGATGTATAAACTACATTGAATCAATGAACATGACATACTGCCCCCCCCCAAATGAAGAATACATTAAGCAGCAGGCTTCAAAGAATAAGCAAGGTGGAAACGGTTAATTAAATCAGGAGCGTTAACATGGTGGGCAGACACCCATTCAGGATGAGGAAGGTGTTTCCATCGGACCAGATACTGCAGGGTGCCCTGAAGCTTGCGAGAATCAACAATGTCCTTGACTTCAAAGTGTTGCTGGCCGTCAATCATAAGTGGAGCAGGAGGAGGAGGTTGAGGGTGCCAACACGGTGAGTGGTGCATAGGCTTAAGCAAGCTGCAATGGAAAACAGGGTGCAAGCATTTCAAATTGTGAGGCAGTTCTAATTTAACAGTAACTGGATTGACACAATGAACAACAGAAAAAGGGCCAATGAATTTGGGAGCAAGTTTTTTAGAGGGTTGAGGTGATTTGATAAACTTAGTAGATAGATACACCTGATCCCCAACTTTGAAGTTGTGTTGTAAAGAACGATGCTTATCAGCTTGAGACTTGTAAGCAGCCTGGGCATCAGCCAAAGCTTGTTGAATTACTGGCCAGGAATCAGACACTTTAACAGTCCAGTCAGACGCCGAACATGTTTGGGAAGGGGGCTGTGGCAGTTCAGGGATGGGAACAAAATTGTGACCAGAAACCATGCAAAAGGGGTTTGTCTGGTACTTTGATGCACAGCATTGTTGTAAGCAACTTCAGCAAAAGGTAACAACTCGACCCAATCATCCTGATGGTAGTTAATGTATGCTCTAAGAAACTGTTCAAGAGTGGCCTTTAAAATCTCAGTAGAACTGTCAGTCTGTGGATGGGATGATGTGGACAGTGCTTGTTTAGTACCAATCAATTTTAAAAATGACTTCAAAAATTGGGAAGTAAACTGTGTGCCATGGTCAGAAATTAAATGGGAGGGGCTACCGTGGAGGTGGTAGATGTGGTGGAGAAATAGGCACGCTAATTGTGGGGTTGATGGGATGGATGCACATGGAATGAAATGAGCTTGTTTAGAGAAAAAATCCTTTACAACCCAAATGACAGTTTTCTTCTGACTAGGAGATAGGTCCAAAATGAAATCCATAGAAATCTTGTCCCAGGGGCAGGATGGGCTGGCCACTGGCTGTAGAAGCACCTGTGGTTTTCCCCCTTTTTGTTTTGACATGGCACAAACAGGACAGGAAGCAACATAGTCTTTTACATCACGTCTTAAGGTTGGCCACCAAAATTGATGGTGAACCAAATGCAAGGTTTTGACAAAACCAAAGTGTCCAGCAAGTTTATCATCATGGGAATGCTGCAAAACATCAGCTCTTAAAGTTTCAGGCACATAAAGGCGGTGTTCCACCCACGCCAGACCGTTTTCAAAAGAAACATTGTCTTTATTAGCTAGCAACCAAGTGTCAGATTTCAGTGCCTGGAGAAAGTCCTTCTGTAACTGACAAGGAACTTGCACTTTCTGCTTCCCAGATTGGGTTGGGGGCGGGGTTGCCTGTGCACGGGTCTGGCTCTGAGTGACAGCAACCAAGCCCAGTTGTGGTTCAGTGAGAACAGTCCCAACCACATCTGCCACCTGATCAAGGTCCTGAGGCAACCGTGACAAAGCATCAGCCAGAAATTTTTTCTTTCCCGGAATAAATTTTAACCAGAAGTTAAAGCGACTGAAAAACTGAGCCCAGAGAATCTGTTTAGGGCTGAGACGTCGTGGGGTGCAGAGGGCTTCCAAATTCCTGTGATCGGTCCAAACCTTGAAAGGGCATTTAGCGCTTTCAAGGAGATGGCGCCTGGTTCTAAAGCTGCTTTTACAGCAAACGACTCCTTTTCCCAAACATGCCAATGGCGTTCTGTTTCAGAAAATTTCCTGGATAGATAAGCGCAGGGTTTTAAGCAATTTTTGAATCCCTTTGTAACAAAATAGCCCCAACAGAGGAGTCAGAAGCATCAACTTGGACTACAAAGGGGCATTCAGGATCAGGGTGCTGTAGAATAGGCTCAGCAATGAAAAGGGTTTTTAATTTCTCAAATGCTGCCTGGCATTCAGGCATCCAATTCAGCACTGCCCCAGGGTTTTTTACTTTGTGTGTCTCCCCCAAGCCCTTGGTACTGAGTAAATCAGTGAGGGGCAGAGCAATCTCAGCGAAGCCCTGGATAAATTGCTGATAGTAATTACTGAACCCTAGGAAACTTTGTAATTACCTCCGGGGGCGGGGACATTCCCAACTTAGGAGTTTTTGCAGGGTCCATTTCTATACCCCGGTCAGACACTCGATAGCCCAGATAGTCAATTTGGGTTTTGTGAAACTCACATTTGGAAAGTTTGGCATAGAGTTTGACATCTCTATAGGGACGCGGTGGCGCTGCGGGTTAAACCGCTGAGCTGCCGATCGGAAGGTCGGCGGTTCAAAACCGCGCGGCGGGGTGAGCTCCCGTTGCTAGTCCCAGCTCCTGCACACCAAGCAGTTCGAAAACATGCAAATGTGAGTAGATTAATTGGTACCGCTTCGGCGGGAAGGTAACGGCGTTCCGTGCAGTCATGCTGGCCACATGACCCGGAAGTGTCCCTAGGGACAACGCCGGCTCCAAGGCTTTGAAACGGAGATGAGCACCGCCCCCTAGAGTCGGACTCGACTGAACTTTACGTCAAGGGAAACCTTTACCTTTACCTTGACATCTCTAAGTTTGCGTAACACCTGTCTGAGGAGGTGTTTGTGTTCCTCCTTGGTTTCAGTGTAAATGAGAACATCATCTAAATAAACCAGGACCCCTTTAAACAAATGATCATGTAATATTTCATTAATCAATTGCATGAAGACTCCAGGTGCCCCTGCCAACCCAAAAGGGAGGACTTTGTACTGAAACGATCCTCATGGGCAATTAAAAGCAGTTTTCCACTGATCCCCAGCTTTTATGCGAATGAGGAAATAGGCTTCGTGAAGATCGAGCTTGGAGAAAATCTTGCCCTTTGACAAATGAGCTAACATGTCTTTCATGAGGGTCAGAGGGTACTTGTTGACAATAGAGACGGAATTTAACCCTTGATAGTCTGTACAGAGTCGAAGTGTGCCATCTTTCTTTTCCTGGAATAACACAGGACCCCAACTGGGGAATTAGCAGGTTCGATAAACCCCCTTGACAGATTTTGTCAATGAAGTCCCGTAATGCCTCGAGCTCCTTCTGAGTCATCAGATAAATTTTTGGCTTGGGCAATTGAGCATTTGAGACCAACTCTATTGCACAGTCAGTTTTCTGGTGGGGGGGTAACTGATCTGCTTCCATCTCCCCAGATACGTCTGCAAATTCTTGGTATTGATCAGGCAAGCCTTCTAAATGTGGCAAGTCAGGGTGCGGCATGGTGATCGCTGCCCTTCCAACCCTTGCACATGCAACTATCTCCGCTGTAGGGGCTTGGTAAAATCCATCTTTAAAAGTCACAGTTCTGTCCTCCCAGTTTATATAGGGGCTTTGATAGGTCAACCAAGGGATCCCCAGGATTACCAAGGGATATGTCATGAGTAAGGATGGTGAGCAGGGGGCTCCCATCCAGGGTGGAAAACGCATGCGTAGTACTGAGGAATTAAGCAGCCATTCAAAGAGACACAGATCAGGCCTGCCTTAGCCTTTGGGGTTTATATGTCTGGGTTTTTCCCACGCTTATTCAGTTTGTTAGGATTCTGTTTATGTAGCAGTAATAAACATGAGAGAACTACTCCTCGTCTCAGTGTGTGTCTCACTGTTAGGACAGGATTGCCAACAGGTGCTACAACAAATTTCAAAGTCTCACGGTGGCTGCCCATTTGCATTGCCACAGTTCCAGTGAAATGGGTTGCCCCCCCCCCCCCGCTGTTGAACCATCCAACTGTGTGAAGATCAAAGGATGCTGGAGGGGGAAACTAGGCAGTTCCAAAGCAGCAACCAGATCAGGGTGAATTAAACACCTGGAACACCCAGAGTCAACTAAAGCCCATACCTCTGTAGTGTTTGTGCGGGAACCCAATTTCACTTTTACTGCTAAAGTGGGACAGTCAGCACTCACCATAGCATCTTCGCACCCATCCTCTTCCACCTGCCCGCTGGCGCCCTTCATGGCAGGTGGCTGGCATTTCCCGCCAGCTCCTTAGAGTTGTCTTCAGCCTCTCCTGAGAAGTAGATTACTTCTTCAGCGTCGGCTGTCCCTTTGGCTGCTCTCATTCACCGTGAGGGGCGGCGATTTAGCCAGCGGCTTCCCCGCTCGATCTCCAGCCTTGGCTTTTGGGCAATCAGCTGCTCGATGGCCCTCCTTTCCACATCGGAGATGCTGACCCCTCGTGTAGCGCCGATCTCTCTCCTCATCCCAGGCTCTATAGCTTGGCCAGGCAGCAGTTGCAGCACTTTGGGGTCCTCTCATGGTGGCGGGTGGTTTTTCAGGTTTTCTAGTTTGCATGAAGGTATGCTGAGTATGCTCAGCCTTTCCTGCCAGACAGATCCAGTCATACAATGACTCGGGGTCATCTCTACACAACGCCCAATGCAGGACGTCCCAGTTGAGTCCCTCTTTAAAACGCTCTATTAGAGTTGACTCAGACCAGTCAGTGATTTTCCCAGCCAGAGCTTTAAACTCCAGGGCGTAATCAGCTACTGACATTTGGCTCTGGGTAAGATCCTTCAGTGCATTCTTAGCTCTTGTCTTGGCCAGAGGATATTCAAAATGCAGCTTTACCGCCCACATGAAATCATTGAAATAATCAAGTGCAGGGGAGTCAGCATCACTTAACTGAACATACCAGTCAGCCGCTCGACCCTTCAACTTGGTGGCAATGGTAGTTACTTTAGCCTCTTTGGAAGGGAAGCATGCCCCAAACTGCCTCATATAACTTTTAGCAGTAGTTAAAAAGAAAGATAACTTTGTTGGATCCCCATCGAATTTGACAGAAAAGTCTCTCACTCCGCCTCCTGTTGGAATGGAACCAGCCAGCACTTGAGTGGTTGGGCCCCAGGTTACAGTAGCTTTCCCTTTTGGGGGTGGGGATACTGATGGCCAGGCTCTGTGGGGTGGAGATTCATCCTGGAGCCGTCTCCGGCCCCAGTCCACCAGCGGTCTGGATGGGAGGATGGGGGATGGTTGCAGGAAGCTGGGATCTCCTCCGTGCCTCCGCTGCCCCTCCAGTGACAAAGACAGGTTTTTCAACATCTACTCCATTGATTCTATTTTGGCTTCCACCACTCTTAGTCTCTCAGGGGTTCGAGAGTCCCCTCTCCTCTGCGTGCCCGGTTTCCTCTCAGTTGACACCGTAGTAGATTCTTTGTCTGGGTTTAGCTGGAACCGATACTTCCAGGACGTCCCCGACGTCCCTGGTTGGGGTTCCCCCACTTCATCCAAGGTGATCAACTCTGTGAGCAATTTGCTGGGTGCTGGTTGCTTTGGCTCTTCCCCATTGTCAGATTCCTCTGAATCAGAATTGGAATTCGATTCATCCCTTGACAGGTCTCAGGATTCTGAAGGTTCTGGGGTGAAATTCACTTCTCTGCTCTTGACCGTCGACTCGGGCATCAAGCTAGCCGTCTCCTCGAGTCCCCTGGTTGTGGATTTTGACTCACCCATCGTTAACTATTTTCCCTCACAAGAGACTGATCTTGGTAGGAGCTAACAGTACAACTTTGGGGATTCCTAGCTTTATGTAATGGTTGCCTATTCTAAAACACCATCAGACTCATGAGTGTGAATTCAAAGATATCTGATTTATTAAAGAATAGTATGCAGGATCACAGAGAAAGCTGAGAATGATGAAAGCGCGCCTGTCATGAGTAAGGATGGCGAGCAGGGGGCTCCCATCCAGGCTGTAAAGCGCATGCATAGCACTGAGGAATTAGGTAGCCATTCAAAGAGACACAGATTGGGACCGCCTTAACCTTTGGGTTTTATATGTCTGGGTTTTTCCCATGCTTCTTCAGTTTGTTAGGATTCCCTGTTATGTAGCAACAATAAAACACTAGAGACCTGTTCCTTGTCTCAGCGTGGTTCCTGGCTGTTAGGACAGCGCCAAATTCAAACTAAAAACCCTTGGTGCAAATGAAATCCCTCCCCCCGTAGAATCTTCTCAAGTCCACAATCCCAGGTGCTCCTAACAGTTTCTGATGGTCTGCGGGAAAAGTCCTTGAACAGATAACATAACCCAAACACATTCCATTGTACTGATTTCACATACAGAGCTTGGTACAAGGTGTCACAGCAGCTCCCTCCCAGACAGAAATGTGTGTCAGCGCCATGGCATGTGAAACATTATGATGTATAAACTACATTGAATCAGTGAACATGACAGTAATATAGAAAAGTGTCTCTGAGATTACACACCTGGCAATGATATATTTTGGCATTGGTAAAGGTAAAGGTTTCCCTTGACGTAAAGTCCAGTTGTGTCCGACTCTAGGGGGCGGTGCTCATCTCCGTTTCTAAGCCTTAGAGCCGGCGTTGTCCATAGACATTTTCCGGGTCATGTGGGTCATGACGACACGGAACACCATTACCTTCCCGCCAAAGCAGTACCTATTGATCTACTCACATTTGCATGTTTTCGAACTGCTAGGTGAGCAGGAGCTGGGACTAGCAACGAGAGCTCACCCCGCCGCGCGGTTTCGAACTGCCGACCTTCCGATCGGCAGCTCAGCAGTTTAACCCACAGCGCCACCGCGTCCCTATTTTGGCATTAAGTAGAGTTTTTAATCTCTATCTCTATATCTATTTTCCCAGACTTTCAAATCCTTCCTGTTTGGTTTTTATTTCTGCTAATTTTGGACATTCATTGTTTTTTTTTTTACAATATTCTATTGAAATTTATTGGATTTTTTGTAAGTGTTATTGTATTATTCTAAACGAGCAAGCTAATAGGGAGAGCAGACAGGGGTTCACCAGTGGATCAATAGGATGAAGAGACAAGGAAGAGGGGAGAGGAAATAAAGAAGCTTTGTGTTCTGAGGCTCTGTATATTAAGCTTTAGGATCTGAAAATACCTCTTGAGAGCTGCTGATTGACATTGCAAGTAAGTGAGAGTCTGATTTCTAGTGAGTAAGCAGGAACTCTAGGGGAAAAAAAATACAAGGAAGCTAGATTCCAGGAAGCAATGAATGAATGAGAGACTTATAATTTACCAGTGGAGTTCAATGGGGGAGTTTAAGGGAGCAGCCCTAACATTTTTTTCCCTCTACGTGAACAGTATGTACTTGGTCTCAGAACAGCACAAGAAGATGTAAAAGTCTTCCTCTGGTGGAGCTTAAACAGAACTGAGGATGAATGGACAGGAGCATGCAGTCTTGACTTTTAGTGCTTATGGTGTATTGTGTTACTACCTGAGAGCATCCAGCAATTGTTAACTTGCAGCATTCCTTAAGGAAAAAAGTAACAGTATGAGAAGGAAGTGGTGATACTGCAGCTGATGAGAGAGGATAAATATTTGTTTGATCAAAGAAAGGAAGCACTAGAGCAGGAACCAACAGAGGAAGCAACTTTAAAGAAGAGAAGTGAAGAACAAGCTTAGTAGAGGTGTGACTACCAGGAAAAAAAAAGAAGAGTCATTCTGCATGCTCAAGCCAGAAATAACTTTCAGGCCTTGACAGAAGAAACAAGCTCTGAGACTTTAGGAGATACTTTAGAACAGAAGACAGAAAGTATCAGAGTTTCATCCTGGTTATGACAATCTTTCTTGAGGAATACACATACACGTACTTATGAAGGATGAGGCTCAGATAGATAAGCTCCTTTGGTTGCAGATGCAAAATAAGTTCTTATAACGCTGAAGATCAGCTACTACTGAACCTAGGAAACTAGCTGTTTTTATGTCATCCCAAGGATTTAAATCCTGAATGTCTGTCTGCTACCCTTATTTGATAACAGACATTTTGCTATACTTTTCTCAGCTATGCACACTGAAGGTCTCTGAAGTTTTGATAATGGACTTGTCTGATCTCAGACTTGATACTTCTGCTCTTTGAGGTTTCGGCGCTCAAAGATTCTTGAAGGGCAGAAGAGTCTTTCTTTGCAAGAAGACAAAGAGAAAAGTTACATTACTTGGTGACTCATTCTTGAGCAATGTAGGCCTGGGCTTGGAAATGGAAAAGAAATGAGTGAATCATTAAGAGATGAGTTTCAGAAGACATTACTCAGTCCCGAGAAAGAGGAAAACATGAGAAAGAAACTCAAAATGACCTTGCCTTGATTTTGTTTGGTCTAAGATGAATTAGAGAAACTCTGACAGGTTTTTAAGATTCTATTATTCTACCTTAAAGAATAAAGAATGTTCTTCAAATCCCTATTATGTCTGTCCTCGACCTTGCCTACCTCAAAGGGCTAATACTCACTGCTGCAAGGAACCGAAACATGTCACTGACTGGTCCCATTAGCTTGTGGAATATGTTTGCCAGAACAATTTCTATGACTTACAAAGTCCATTTTTGTATAATCCCTTCTAGCTAATCCATGTGGAGATAAATGATACTGCAAAGAACAACAGCTTATCATCATAAGTAACCCTTAGTTAAGAAAGTGGAAGAAGCAGCAAAATTTGAGAAAGTGATCATAATGATAATGTTCGTGACTTGAAGGAAACCTGTGCATAAACTTGAACTTCAGAAAAGTGGATTTGACTGAATTTCTGTTAATTACAATAATTATGTTAAGTAGAAGTCTATTGCAGGACAACCTAATGGGTAAAGTACTCAGGGTGACTATAAGTTCTTTAAAAAAGAAGATTATAAAAGCACACTGCAAACAATTCTAATAAGGAAAAAATGGAGGACAGAAGAAACCAGTCAGGTGCACAAAACGTTAGTGTAGATCTGAAAATAAAACAGGACAGATACAGAAGATAGAAAGAGAATGTGTCACATGTGGGCATCTATGAAGGGGGAAGGGGTAAAAAATGATGTGCATTGTGATATCATCATGCAAATGACATGATTTATATAATGACCATCACATATTAGTTAATGACACCATTTGCACAATTATGCATTGATGCACATATGATTTTGATGTAATCATGGCTTAGTATATACTGTATGATGCTGAGATAACCCAAGAAAACTATATGTTATTTTAGAACTGTGGAGATAGTGTCAGGAAAATTAAGATTAAGAATGTGCTGAGTTGTTAAGACAAAAGAAAGGGCTTCTTTAGATATGTTCAAAATAAAAAGAAAGCAATTATATCAGTTGATCAATGAAGACAGCAAAATGTTAACAAGTGGCAAAGAAAAGGTAGGGCTCCAACAAAAAAGTATGTGTTTCTTCAGAAAATTGTGAAGAACAGAATGAAGGGGCAGGATTGAAGCTTGAGATTAAAGGAAACATAGAATATGCTTCTTTATTTTGAATGAAATAAAATCTCCAAGGCAGGATTAATTGTACCTAGGGTACTGAAGGAATCAACTAATAGTATTGCCAAAACTTTATGTGATACTTTTTGAGAAATGCTGGAGAACTGCAAGGTGACTAGAGGAGAGTAAAAAAAAAAGGAACATCTAAAAAGCTATAGATAGAAAACATTGTTTTCAAAGTGTTTATACATTAGTATGACAATTGCTAGAAATCAGCCAGGCTAACCTTATCTTAAAAAAAAATAAAAATAGGCCAGTTTCTTAATAGATTGTAGGAATGCTGTAAATTTCATATATCTTGATTTCAATAAATCATTTGACATAGTACTCCATAACCTTCTGCTTAACAAGTTAGTGAAGCGTGGGGTGGATTGCAGAACAATGAACTGGATATTTAGCTGGCTTGAAGATCATACTCATCAATGGTTCCTTACCAGATGGTTATCAAATAGGTTGCCAAATTGTTCAGTCCTATTGTCCTGTATGGACCATAAGGAAGGCTGAGCGAAGGAAGATCAATGCTTTTGAACTGTGGTGTTGGAGGAAAATTCTGAGAGTGCCTTGGACTGCAAGAAGATCCAACCAGTCCATCCTCCAGGAAATAAAGCCAGACTGCTCACTTGAGGGAATGATATTAAAGGCAAAACTGAAATACTTTGGCCACATAATGAGAAGACAGGACACCCTGGAGAAGATGCTGATGCTAGGGAGAGTGGAAGGCAAAAGGAAGAGGGGCCGACCAAGGGCAAGATGGATGGATGATATTCTAGAGGTGACGGACTCGTCCCTGGGGGAGCTGGGGGTGTTGACGACCGACAGGAAGCTCTGGCGTGGGCTGGTCCATGAAGTCACGAAGAGTCGGAAGCGACTAAACGAATAAACAACAATTGTCCTGTAAACTTCAATGCATCTATCAATGACTGAATGAAAACTTGCAAGGACCACTTAAAAAAATTGCAGATGACATAAAACCAGGTGAGATAGTTAATTCCCTAGAAAACAGAAATAATAGTAATAGTAATAATATATTAAGCTTGTATGCCATCCAACTCTCAATGACTCTGGGCAGCTCATAACAATCAAACAAAGAAATTACAATAAAATCAATAAAACATTTAAAAAAAAAGATAAAAGATGACAAGCATGATGAAGAGCCAGGTCTTCACTTTTCTAAACAACAGCAGAGTAGAGGCCATCCAGATCTCAGGAGAAATCTCATTCCAGAGAGCAGGTGCTACTAGAGAGAAGGGCACTTCTGGAGTCCTGAGAGATGATGTTGTTTAATTGCCTTCAACCTGGAGTGTGCCAACACTGCAGAATTGAATTGGCCAGGCAAACGTTATTGGAAATAGGCAGACCCTCAAGTTACCAGGCCCTATGCCATGTAGGGCTTTATAGGTAACAATCAGCACCTTGAATTGCACCTGAAAGCAAACCAGTGCAGCTCAAAAAACAGAGGTGTTACATGGGCATACCAAGGCCATTGCATTCTGGACCAGTTGAAGCTTCTGGGTGGTCTTCCAGAGCCACCCCATGCAATGTGGGAGTCGTCCTGGATTCACTGCTCCTGCTTGAACAGTAGCTGTCAACTTTCTCTAGGAAGGCCTTTGCACTACTCAGTCTGGTGTACCAGTTGTGCCCTTTCCTAGATCAGGGGGCCCTTCAGATAGTCACTCATGCCCTAGTCACCTCATGGCTTGACTGCAGTAGGTACACTCACTTAATGCCTAAATTGAGTTCAGTTAATCTATCCAAAGAATCTGTCTCTATGTCTGAAAATTAATAAAGTTTCTTCAGAGTATTAATTATTGTGTGTATTCTAGCCCATTCCATATCTTTATAAAATGTTTGCTAGATCTGGATGAATAGTTGATATCTCTGATGAGATGTCAAATATCTCTTGATCTGGACTCCATTTTGAGGGGAAAAACAAGTTTTGGAAATGCAGAAATCTTATTGCCATACATGACTGAAAGAATCTAAACCCAACAGTTGACCTGCATCAGAAATCAAATGCTAATGAAGAGTAATGAAAACTGATTTGTAATTTACAAGCCTTCAAACATAGTTGGGGAAAGTACTATGTTCAGGATGAAGGTTAAACTGCATAAAGCCATGTACAGAAAAGTGACAAAATGAAACCTCTGGAGATCTTCAGTTTCAGAGTTTGGTCTCTGAAAAAATCACTCAGAACAGTTTCTGTGAATTCTTCCATTATTTACATATTCCATTTTATCTTTATTTGCTTTTCATTGCTAGAAGTATCTGTCACTTCAAAGTGTTCTCAGACCAGATGCATATTAAATACTATATTTGTAACTATTGAAATTAGCAATTATGTTCACTAATGAGCAAAATATGAAGTCTAAATGTCCATTTTCTTTTTCAATGAGTTTAATAATACACAACTAATTATGGTTGATTCTGAGGAATGTGTACAATGTTTTTCTTTGTAGGAAAGAAAGCTTTGTAGAAAAATGTAGCCATCTGCAGCCAACCAAGATAGTTTTCAAAATGACAACACAGATGATGATGTCATAACGCAGACTGTTGTCTTAATGTACTTGCAGCCTGAAGTCTGACGCAAGGACGGAATTTATGGTTTTGTGTTATGAAATCATGATTCACATTTCATCGCTTCCACACTTAACCCCATCTATGACAGCACACTCAGGTAATTATTCAAATCCAGTTCTTTTTGTGCCATTACAGATACACTATTTGCAAAACAGAATAGCCATATTCCTTCTATGGAGACTCGTCAATTTGCTTAGATGGGCAGCTCCTTTATTCTCCAAGCCACTAATCTCTATATATGAAAAACTCTGTTAATCTCTCTCCTGTCAGTGTCAGTATCCAGATACTTGATCTCTCCAGTTGGTGAATTGGTGGGGGCAGGGGGAGGAGGAAATCTAGGTAAATGTTTAATTAAAGGAAAGAAAGAAAAGGTTTTCTGCACAAAATGTTATAGTCTCCCTACAACTCATTTCTTGTAGAGTTACAGATTTTTCCATATGCAAGATTCCATGTGGTTGATACCTAGTTGGGGAAATTTTGGAGACATCCCAGAGAATAAAGAACTAACCCCATGAATACAAGGACAGTAAATTAAATGAATAATCTACTGCCCTTTCATGATATGCTAAATTGGCTGCCTATGGTTCCCATTACTTTCTATGCAATAGTAGGGCCCATCCTGCTAAAAAGGAGAAGGAAAAAGAAAGAAGGAGAAATAGAAGAAAATTAGCCAAATTCTGTATCAGAATTGCACAGAACTTACTTCATATAAAGAATATAGATTGCCAGCACTTTATGTAGTGATTCTTCAACAGAAAAAATGCAAAATCCAAGGGGGCAAATTCAATTTCTCAGAATAGTGTATAACTAAATGTGAACCTGGCTTGACTTTTAGCCACTTAACTCAGCCCTCTCTAGTTGTTTTGTGGTGAAGATATTTTGAGATTCCAAAGGTTTACACACTGGATAGTGATCATAAGTTTTGAGATTCCAAAGGTTTATACATTAGATAGTGATCAATAAAAATACTGCCTTAGTATCGATTTTGCATTTTTTTTCCTTTTTGGCCAAGCTGTTTTTCATTAAAACAAGCAGGCTTTCCAATAGATATAACTACTGTGGGACTGATGGTGAAACTCATTCTTTACAGATTGTCTACCTATTCCCCAGTACTTCTCTAACTTTCTATTTTGCTACTGTTTAATTTTGTTTTTTCTGATCAGCATGACCACAATAGTATTGAGAAAACGATGTTTAAAAATCTGTCATCATAAGAAATATATTCTCCTCCACATTCAGAGCAACTTCCAAAGTTGCTAAGGGGTAACAACAACTTTAGAGTTAAATTAATGTGATATGTGTTAATTTATGTAGTGGCATCTAAGGGTGTATTCCACACACACATACACAGCTCACAACACACCTATTAAACAATTACAACATTTGCAAACTGATAAGAAAATGATTCTTACAGTTGTGTTTCAAGAGTTAAGCTGTTAAAGAAAGGGATTATCTAAATCAGGATATTAATTAGGTGATTAGCAGGGAGCATAAAGAGTTCATTCCTTTCTATTTTTCCCTTCTTTCAAAAGGAAAATATGCAGTGTGCACACAGAGATAATGTTGGACTCATTTGAAATTACATCACCTAAAATTAGTCATTTTGCCACCAGATTTCAGCACTGTAATCTGAAGATGCAGAGTAGACCACATATGGGATACAGGCTTCCTACCCCTGCTTTATAAATTATTATTAGCACTTGAATGAACCAAGTTGTGGGAAGGAAGAAATTGGAAAATTATGATGGATTAGCAATTTTGAAACATACTGGATATTTATAAAGAAAAGAAGTATTGTTGGCTTATTTGCAGTATTAATTAAGCTGAATATGCATATAGGTAGTCCTCATTTAGTGACCACAGTTGGGACCGGCAACTCAGTCATTAAGCTAATTGATTGCTAAGTGAAACTGTGACTCTGCTTACAATCTTACTTCAGTTTTTCTTTGCTTTACAGACTCATGAAGGTCATAAATGTGAGGATTGGTTGAAAAGTTACTTTTTCATAAACACTGTAACTGTGAACGGTCACTGAACAAGGCAGTTGCTAAATGAGGACTACCAGTAGTATTGTTTCTCTTCCTATCCTCAAAATAGACAAATAATAAAGTTAATATTTTTTGTCTTTGTTTCAAGATGGCAAACCACCATCTCATTACTGGCAATTAATGAGTAAAAACTGTTAGCTTAACAGGAATAGGTACCAGATTATTACACGGCATTATATCACTTGTCTTTCAGTTGAGTGTATTAGATGTTCAATATCTTTTATAGAGATAAGTGTGTTAAGTGGGTTTTTAATAAATATCTTTGTTCTTATAACAAATAGAAATGCTTTGTACACTAATGAGCCACCCACTGCCCTTTGCAGTCCTTCCTTGACTGTTCAAATATTCTAGATCAAATGTAACACCTTGGTACCTATAGTTTCTCAAAGAGAAGGTAGGGTCTGTTTCTGTTAAAAATCAGATTGGGTCATCCCAGCATCCCACCTGGAATAGCAGCTTAGTCTCATGTGCCATTCTTGAATAAGATGTAAAAAAGATGGTGTTTGTGTGTCATTTTTGAACAAGATGCTTAAGAAGGTGGTATTCAATACACTGTGGAATGGATAGTCATTTAGATCCATTTCAGCCTAATTTCTGGCCTGCTTTGGTCAGCCTGATGGATGAGTTTTGCCAGGGGATTGCAGGAAAGACTGCAAACTGTTAAATTAATTTTTAAACAATATTGCTGTTTCTGGGATAGAACCAGGAAGCACAGTATTATGGTAAAACCCACTCTTCCTGGAGAAACAGAAGGTGGTGCTGGAGAGACCTTACCATAGCTAATGGCCTTTGTCTTGTGAAAAACCTCAAGAATGCCCCTGTAATTTCTTAACATCTACATGAGGACCTGTGAAAAATAGCATTTGCAGTAAAATGCTATTGATAACATTCAGCTCTACTTCACATTTTGACATACAAATCTGAGAGGGCCATAGAAGTCTTGAACAAATACTTGAGACAAAGAACAGAATGGTAAGTAATTTGTGTAGGAGGGGAAAATCAGGATGGGGCAGTACTACAACTAAATAGTTTACTTTGCCAACTGCAGCCCTATCTGAAGAAAACAGACTTTCAACACAGTTAACCCAGACACTAATTACATCCAGACTGGCCTGCTGTTACATGCTTTATATAGGGCTCTGCAGATGCTTTAGGAGACCAAGCGATCATAGGATATTATATAGATCCTGTGCCAGGTGCTCTAGTTTCACTGCTTCTATACCAAGACCATCATCTTTAAAAACCTTAAATCTGATACCAAATTATCTGAAGGATACCCATATGATTCTTCTTGATCATTAACATTGGCTTCTCAAGCTCTGCCCCCTAGCTTAGCACTAAGGTCTACCAGACAAATGAATAGGAAGGAATCAGCTCAAAACTGAAAATTCCTGCTGCTGGAACTTTGCTACATATTAATAAAGACTCACCAGTGTAGTACAAGGATTAAAATTTAAAAGCTGCATTATTTTTTAGTTGTGCTAACAGTTTGTGCAGGGAAAAAATTGAATGGAGCAGTGCTTGAATTATGTAATAGGAAATATTAATCCTCATTAGGAAATACAGTATATCCATTCATAATATAATTAGTTGTACAGAACTATGTTGTAATAAAATAGGTAATAGAAACATAAGGAGGTATAATAGATAAAAGTACAGTAGTGAATTATTTGTCTGGATTTTAGTTTTTTGTATAATATTGATAAACAATCAGTAAGTAGAACTTGATGATCAATTACTGATTTTATTCTAGCAACTTGCTTCAATTATTCAAGAGGACTTTTTTAGTTTGGCCTGTTACAATGTGATGTTTAGCAGAATCATTCCATTTAAAAATTGGAAACCTTATTGACAGAATCATTGCAGATGCTTTTATGTTTCTTATTAAAAAAAAAAACAAGCAGTTCAAAAAATAGAAGAAATCAGATTAATTAAGAATGATTACAACTCCCTTGAGTTGAGCTGGAACTTATTTTATTTCTCTTGAAATTCCACAGATGCATATATGCCAGCCTTGTATCTGAAGAAAGTATCTAAAGTTGGTTTAAAGCAGGTGAGGTTGAAGTCATTTGCAACTTTTTTTTTTTCTGGGGGTTCCAGGTAGGAATACATGAATCTCTGGAGAAATCATGCTTTGTTTTAAAAAAATCACCTATTATTTTGAAAAATCTCAATATTTCAGTTGTTTTACTGCAGCAAGAACCTGGAATTTCCTCTGAGATACTGTATCTCAGTCACCAGTCATGACACCAGTCATGTCCTTGTAGTCCCAGTTGACCATATAATCTTTAGTAAGAATATTATTGGGAACAGAAGCAACAATGCTAAATATTCATGGGTGGGATGGGGATCAACAATAGTGTATCATATTGATGTGTAAGGATATCGTTTTCTGAAAAACAAAGTATAGTTTCTTTGCAGGACTGTTACCAGAATCTGGCATAGTTAAGAAGTTGCATTGGCACTGATGGTTGGTATCTCATTTTGGGCTCACTGAGTAACAGTAGTGGATTATAATTATTCTATTCCCAATTCTAGAATCCTCTTGAAAAATGTGAATTGAAGTTTTGTGGCGATATGACACCAGAAACACAGGCATATAAAAATCCATTGTAGATCTTTTGGGTACTGTTGCTTGACAGGAGGAAAGCCCATCTTTGGATAAGTACACTGGATAAGTAGACTGATGTCAGAGAGGGCCTACTGATATTATAGGACCCCTATTTATCTCATTTGCAGGGATTCACATCTACAGGGGCTTTGGCCATTGACTGCATCTGAACAATCTGGTACTACTTTTGAAAGCAGATTTCTAAGCTCACCTTTTTCATCTGCTAAGACTCCTAAGATTCCATACTCTCCAAGAAGCATGAATGATGTGTAAATTGAAATTTGTTAGCCCTGAACACTTTTCTAATATTGCCCATAAACCTTTGTTTCCTCAGCAGTGCATTGTCTCTGTTCTCAGTGTATATCTTCTTGCTCAAAGGCCAGGCAGACTTGGGAGGTAATAAAAAAGAAAAAAGATATTCCATGTAAAACCACTCAGAACTATAGCTAAACCTTAGTCCCTTACTGGCTTCCTCCAGTTAAACAGAACTGGAACAGGAGATCTTGCCCCCTTTTGAACTGATGCTAGCAGTCATATATCATTATTCATGAGCATTTTCAGCAAGAGACCAAAGCACAAATTCTTATATTCTGTTGAAAACTTTTTTGTTCAGTTCACATTTATTAAGGTGTAATTAAATAAGATGACACCATGGGAAATTCAGCATGGAAAAGGGCTACAGAAGGTCACTACTGATCTGGGTGGTAGAGGAAGGTAGACAATTATATTTCTGAATTTAGGAATCTAACTATAAATCTGTATCTTACCTGTCTAGTACACCACCCAAAACCGCTGACAATAATTTTAAACCACAATTTAATTAAAGCTATGAATAATGATAATGAAAAAATGGTGGGGAGTAAACAATAAAACAATAGAAGTAGAGGTTGAAATAACATTACTAAGAGGCAAAAAGCATATAAACAGAGTTCCAGTATACCTTACAAAGTAAGCAGGTTTTCACCTCTTGTAGCATCAAATGTGTCTGCATCATAATTAGAACATGGAGAAAGACTATTGATTTAAGTGAGCAAGCAGATTGGTATCAAGGATATTGACCACATCAGTATTCAGGATCCTGGGCAATTGGAGCTTTAAAGTGATCATCAGCATTTTAAATTGTGCTCTAAGGAAACTGACAATGAAAAGAAACATGACATGGTAGGTTTCACTTGATCTCTTTTGCCCACTAATGTCTTTGTTTGCTGTACCAGCATGATGTAGGACTGGAGTGGGACCCAGTTTGAAGCCCCACTTACCTACTAACCGGGTGACTCTGGACCAGTCACTCTTGCTCAGCACAACCTATCTCAAAGTCCAAATGCAAACTCCAGCTGGAAACCTGACTCTTCCAGAAGACGCTAATCCCATCCAAAACATTTTTGTTTGCATACATAATTTTTATTAAGATTTTTGATTGCAATAGTCAAATCTAATACAAACTAAACTTAAAGGAGTAAAAAGTGCAAGAAAAAAGAAAAAAAGAGAAAGAGAGAAAGAGAAAAGTAAGAATATAATAAAGAAAGAAAAAAGAGGAAAGAAATATAAAAAGAAGTTACTTCCAACTTTCATCACAGTAAGTATAAACACCCCCTCTAAGGTTACAAACATTTATCTCTCATCCCATATCCCACCTCTTATCTATAAACAAATCCATAAAACATCATCTTTTCAGTTCTGGTGTCAGCAGAAAGTCCATAAAGGGTTGCCAGAAGTAACAACATACCTTGTTTTAACCTTGATCAAATAAACCAACTTCATATTCCTTCCTTTTACTTCCAACAGTCTTAATCTTTAGTTCATTCAAATATTGTCATAGAATTTGATTTATCTTCATTTCTTCTTTGTCCCATCACACAGAGTTCTTAAAGGCTCTAATAAGCCTGTTTTGTAAATCCAGTAAGAAAAAAATATCCAGGTCACTATCTTGGTTTGTCATTTGCATTTCCCTTTTAAATTTTGAAACCTCAGTCAGTCTTCCTTGTAGATCCAGTGAAGCATCCTTTTCTAGGTCATTCTCTTGGCCTGCAAGTTGTAAATCCACTTTAGGTAACATCTCTGTTTTGTCAGATAAAAGTTATTCTACATCTGTCTTTCTTCAATAACGTCTTTTGGATAGTCTATCATCATTACTGAAATTGTTGATATTGTGGCTATTTTCTGATTCTATTCTTCAAAAATCTCCTTCAGTATTTTCATTGATATAATGTTTTGTGACATTTTACAGGCTTGTAAATCTTTCCTCTACCTAAAAACGTAGTTGCCTCTACTGTCCAGTTTTTGAAATCATGAAATTGCTTATCTTTTGTCTTGTCTTGAAAAAACCAAAACAAAATCAATTTCCCATGAGAAGGTGTTTGTTCTTTATAATTAATTCCAAAATCTTACTGTAAAAGTTTCAATATTCCAATTTTATCTGGACACTTAGTCCATTTATAACTTTCTAATATCTTATTTAGCTTTTTTTCTGTTTATTTCAGATTCTTTAAATTCTTAAACTTATGATTAAAATTTTCTTTCATTCAGGATTGAAGGCAGAGTCACCCAGCATTTTCAAACTTGTCAGTCTGAAGGTCTCTAATAGCTTAGAAGTAGTTAATGAGCAATTTCCAAAAGTGATTAGAAAGTGAGGTTTGTGAACTTAGTGTCCTTTAAAACTCTCAGTCATGGTTGCGAGCAAGACAGATAATCCCATCATCTCCCAGCACTAAAACCTGCAGAAAACTGCTGTCCTGTGGTCTCCTCACAAGGAGCAGCTGTCCAAAGTACATGTGGGCGGTCTTCTGTCCTTTCCTTATCTGGAGAGGTTCCAAGGGACCATTCTACTCACCAGTTCCTTGATCTTTGCCGTGGTCATTAGCTCTGCTCTTGCAGAGCCATCTTCAGTTCACCATATCTCCCCTGGAAGCCCCATCCAAAACATGTTGAAGCCTTATGAATACATTTGGCTTGGCTAGCTTATGTTTCAATTTGTTTGTCATTATTTTGGACACATCCCTTTAAGGGATCTAACTGTTTGGTAAAGCTAGGGAAAACCTGCCTCAAAAACTGACACTATTGTGATGGAATGTGTCTATGAAGGAGGAGGTGACGTGATGGTCTACAGTAACACAGCTGGTTCTCAGGAAGGAGGGGGCACCTTCCAAGGAGGGGGAAGAGACAAGAGACAGCACAGCCCAGAGTTGGACCATGGGAAGAAGAAAAGATTCAGATTAACCATGCCCTACAGCCTCCCAAGGTTATCCATTAGGTTACAGTAGTACAGGTTTAGGGTCTGGTAAGATTCTGTCTATACAGTGTAAGCAAATGTTGTTTTTGGGCTAGGTCTGCTTAATAAAAGTTTGTCAGCTTTTTCTGTCCTTCTTCTAACCTGGCTAGTATATCTTTATAACAATGGAAAGAAAGACATTTTATTTCTCCCACTGCATCTCCATCTGCACCCTTCAGATTTATATAAGTATGAAGAATGGAGACTATAAACACAATTGACCGAAGCCATGATCTTTCCACGTTGAGTTGAGTGTTCTGAAAAGAAGCATCTATGGAATAAATCTATGTGCAGTAGGTATGTTTCAGACTTTTAGAAAATGCATAACAGTCATGGGGCCATCCAGTAGTCTTCATTTCATCTAGTTTATCAGGATTAGCATCAAATATAGATGCATTTAAGTAGAAAGCAATAGTAGAAATGTGATGGGCAAAATTTATTCTTAATCTAAATTTTCTAAGGGTTACTGTATCATATTAATGTGATGGTGGGAAGTTCAGCTTTTCTAATAATATTGACACTTGCTCTTGCTTTTCTTTGGTTCATGATTTTTTCCATATTTCAGCCCCACTCTGCTTCTGGCAATTCAATGCATCTGCATTGCTTATCAACTTGGTGTTTTATCTGGAGAGAAAAGAATTTAAGTGGCCCATGAAAAAAAGTGCAGTACTGTGGTTCAGTGTTTCTGTGAACTATTGTCCCTGAATATTCTATTTTATGGCACAGAGACCTTACATGGGCAAAACATCTGGACGATAGAAGTGCCACTGTTATTTCTAGCTTTATGACTAATGGAATGTGGGAATGACCATGGGAGACAGCAGGAAGAGCTGCAGACTGGACAGCGGCATGTAAAAGATGTCTCTGGAAAACTAGGGAGGGTCCCTTCTGAAATGCTTCCCACACAGAAGGAGAGGAGGTGTGGGAAGCATTTCAGAAGGGACCCTCCCTAGTTTTCCAGAGAGTAAAAGGAAAGGAGGGGAGAAATACTTTCAGTCTTGCAAGATTCTGTTAATGTAACCTTACAATAAAGATAGAGCTGGTAGTCATGGTTGTGCCTCTTGTCTGGACTACCTCGAAGAGCTAACAATGACAGCCCCACTAAGTATACTAGACCATGTATACCAGACCAGGAACTTAACTCCAGAGGAAGAAGTATTTATTTATTTATGTATTTATTGAGGTTGGCTATAATAACAGAACTTGCGAGTCCAATTGTGGTGTATCTCCTCCCCCTTCTTATACTTATACTATAATTGAATTAGGAAGGCATCTGCCTGAGCCACTTCCAAATGTTGCCTCATTGCTCTGGACTTAAAAAAAATGCTTCAGCCCCTTTTGCCTAGTTAATGGTTCTTGCATATTTCTGTCAAGGTCACCTTCCTTACTCTCCACACTTTACCCTAGTAGCCAGACAATGGAAAATTAAAGTGTCCTGTCTTTTTCCCCCCAAGGGAAATAGCTGTAATGGTGTCCTTTAATTAAGACAGCTGGATGAGAAACAAGGATTTTATTTCTAGGACTGAATATGGGAATTCTGTTGAAAGATCATTCAGGAACTTGTAGATGCTGCTGGTATGATGGAATGCTTGTCTGCCTGCACTTAAATATGTTCTTTTAAAGGAACTGGCTGTCTGATATGCCTTCATATTGAAGGGTTTTACATGAATTGGCAAGTCAAAATAAATTGGGTTGTCAATTGTTAGAATACAAATGAAGTCATTTTTATGCCCATGTGTGTACGTAAGAGACTGAAAGCAACATGGAAAAAACTAATAAGCCAGAGAACATGGGGAGAAGCAAAAATTCTAGTCGTGAGGGGAGCAGAAAAAAATAAATAAGTGAAGATGAATAAACATCAAATAGGGAAAAAGAAGAGTGGGAGAGAAAATAAAAATGAAATGAATGAGGTTGCTGTCGCCTTACATAGAGAGCTAGGCTTCTATTAGGATGAGGGGGTTGCCTCAGGCAGCATATTCTAAGGGCAGCAGGGCCATCCTTGTGAAGTCTTCAGCTCTTGCCTCCTTGAAAAAATAAAGAGAGGCATCCCACTTAAACTCTCAGTTCATAGTTGAACAGGAATAATTTTAATCTCTTTCCCTGCAAGGCTTTCTATGCCGTCTCAGCAAAAAGAGAAGAGATTAATCCCACTGACCAGCAGGCTCTTAGGCTCAGTAGGGAAGAGATGGGTCCAGCATGATCCAGAGGGATAGAAGGCACTATGCTGGGGTGTGAAACATTATACTCTGTGTTGTACATATACATATGAAGGGGATCTTACATAACTGTAAAAGATATTTATGGAGCATAAGGCTGCTGCTAACTGCAGTGACCGAATATATATATATATATATATCAAACTTGTGTCCTGATGTCACAATACGAAGTCTAGTCCTGCACTGTGACTTGTGCTGATCCTGGACACAAGTTGATAAATATGGAGTTTGAGTTGTGATGTCATAACATATTTTATCACTTTAGAAGAGGGAGTGTTGGATATGAAACAGGTAGAGAGGGTGTTTGGACTCATCATTCTCAAACTAACCAAGAATACATTTTGGACAAATAATCCATACATGTAAAAAGAGGTTTCTATAAGGTGGTAGTTAAAAATAGTACTGTTCATGGGATATGTTCATTTGTTTGTTTTGCCAGTCCTTTTTATTATATTGTGGTTCTAATTTGTTATACTCTGAACATTGTTCTATCATATCTATACAATCCAACGGACTGAACAGAACTAGTGCTGTTATTTACATACAGTATGTTAGCACCCAGCCAAATATGAGTTTCATAGGCAGAGCCATGCTGATGCTACAGCTGATAACAAAATCAGATAATTTTTTGATAGCCAGGAGTCTCTCCTTTGTGCTTCGCTTCATCTGCCAGGAACTGCAGTAGGCAGGTCCAATACTTGATAACATCACAATGATAAGGTATTTTGTGAAGGTCTGAGAAACCTAGGGGTCATATTCCTCCCTCCTGCTTTAATTTATGTTGTGTCTCTGGTAGCGGAACACCATTACTGCAAGCACATTTTTGTTCTGTACTAGAGAAACAATTATGGAACATCCTTATGGGTGATTTAACTGTCCCTCCATTATCACTAGGGAAATCCTCCTTGCTGTTTCATATATGAGGGCAGGCAAATGGATACCAGTGTTTGGAGTGTATGTGGAGGTATCATGATGGACATACATCCCCAACACACTTGGGGATGTATCAACATCTTACTGCATTAGAGGTTCATACTATACTTCCTGGAAACAATAATAAGAAGAGGATACAAGTAGCTTGTTTTAAGCACTTAAAGTATCATTGATTTGTTGTGAAGCCTCTAATTAAGGTAAAACACATTCATAATGTTTAATGGCAGCACGTTATGCAAATCAGCTATGTAAACAGCAGAAGAACACACACAGTTAGACTGCACAAGAGTTAGTCTATAAAGAATAATAGTAAAAAAAAATAAAAGGCATTCCATCATTTTGATAACCAGCATATTTGGCATTTTTTTTCAAGTGCTAAATTGGAAATTAGAAACCCACTGACCTGGTGTTTTCCCTTTTCCCTTGGGAAAAGGATGAATGATGGAAATCAGCACACAAACTTCAGATTCCACAGGAAAATTCTTTGAATGGTAGATTGGAAATACTGTATCTGATATACAACTCTTCTTCCAGCCCCGGTTACATCATTTCCTGTATATTAGCCTTGCATCATATCATTTGAATATGCTCATAAAACCTAATGAGCATAAATGTTATCATGGTTGCTTTCTGGACCTGATAGTAGAGAACAACTTTGGCCTAAGTACATTGGACTGTACATGTAATAAAGTCAGTAAATCTAAAATCCATAAAACTCATTATAATAGCAAAACAACAGCAAATTGCATAGGTGGACTGTTGTATCAAATATAATGTTGTACCAAATATAATGTTTACAAGAGAAAAGATAAATTTTAACATGTCACCTTGAATTGTATCCAGAACTGAATAATTCTTTTTGAAGGATAATGATGTGAATCTGCTTTTTCAGAAGTGCAGTAGCATCAACAATAGTTTGAACATAATTTCTCCATGCTGGAAAACTTTCTGTCTACACACTCTCAGGATAATGAAAAATTAGCTTCAATCTATTGTCCACTATCTACCACATTATAACATCCAGGTTCATCAGCTGTACAGCCCCTCCAGGACTCTGGAGGTCAGAGTGGCATCAGTGCCAAAATTAAGTCTAAACGCATCAGTTTCATCCCAAACTGCCTGAAGATGGTTCACTACAACCTTGAGTATCTTGACACAGATGGAGATGTTGCAATCTGACAATAAATTGTGCAGTCTTCTGTGGCACACAAAATACAATTTGCCGTCATATAACTATCTTCTACACTAAGGCCCTTCTTGCAATTAGGTACCTAAATCAACCCGGCAACATTTTGCACACCCACTTGCATATATGCACCCACACATGTACATAAACTCACAGTATAACAAGATGAGATAACGAATGATTGAGAACATAAACTTTTGCTTATTGGACAAGCTCTTCTGAGCATCTTGTCTATATCTTCAGGTTGCATAATCTGAAAAGATTCCATACAAAGGGATCAAACAATTATCTGGGTGACTATAGGAACTGTTCTAATAAGCGGTATCAGAACTGGGGCAGATATGAACAATTTTATTCGCACAGTGCCTTGCAAACTTGTCACAGCAAGCCTCTAAAGGTCTAGTACTTCTTTCAGCCATATTGAGAGACCTACTAAATGAGAAATATGATCTAAGAGTGCTATTAAGATGAAATTAGCAGGCAGATGGTGCTACCATAACTCAGTGGCAAGGCTATAGGACAGTTTTATATACAAAAGGATGCAAATTTAGTCTCCGGAGTGGGTTGGAAAAAACACTGCACTCTGAAATTCTCCCACTATCAATTAATATAGACAATATTAAACTATATTTACTAATGATCTGACTTGGTAAGATGATTTCCTGTGCTCTTGCCATAGAAAGTAATGATCCTATGTCAATTTTTTCCCCCCGTGTAATATAATAGAACTTCCACGTATCATCATTCTAGCATTTCACTGCCTTACCTATTGGCAACCAATTACGAGATACGAAAATATAGCATCATGCCATCAGGACAAACATTAATGTGACATGTTACAAAAAAGGAAGCTTTAGACAAGGAGATTCTTATTATTGGACTGCTTCATACTTTTTATAACCAGTGTATAAACTTTTTTTTTAATAATAATCTGTTGCTCTGCTTTTAAATTCCAGGTTCAGCTGCACACAATCCATAGGAAATCAGTATAGATCACCATGATGCTAAGTATCTTTTTGCACACACTTATGCTTTTAATTCCAAAGGATCTTCTCACAGAGAGTTGAAGCACACACAGAAAGTGTATGCATTGTTAATTATGAGTTGTAGTCATCATTCAAAGTTGCCACTGATAGCGAATTATAAACTACAAAATGCCCTTGCGCTTATAGTCAGTGGAGAAAAATTAGCTTGGAAAAGCATTAGTGCTTGAATGATTTAAGCAATTATGTTTTGCACATAAGCAGGCAAAATGCAAGGAGAACCACACATTCAAATTACAGAAGTGTTAAGCTGATACTGAATTGACTGGTTGATTGATTATGTGCCATCAAGTTGGTGTCAACTCTTTGTGACCATATAGAGACTTTTCTCCAGGATGATCTAGCACATAAGCTGGCATATTATTCTGAAATGCCATTACCTAAAGATAGAAGAGACTTGGAGAAGAAAGCATTCACCAAACATTATTGTGAAAAAGTCTAGGAAAACAGTGGGTTTGGCAGTCAATCATATCAGAAAAAGCAGTAGTACTTTATTATAGTCATTGACCAGCTCAAAAAACAGAAGAAAAAAAAATAGAACAAATTGTGAGATATCAAGCAAAAATCGCAATAAAACCAAATAATTATAATATTGGAGTGGTAAAAGTATAGAGTGTTATGCAAATAGTAAAACAAAACTAACCACATTAAGAGAAATAAAATCACAGTGATTGGATAATAACTGCAAATAAAATTGATCTAGGTGACCTGAAATCTGATTACATGGGATATTATTAGCTGCAGCTGGGCATCTTCATAACGAGAGCAACATAACGAAACATGGGTTAATGTTTCAAGAACTCCTTCACCACAGGGACAAAGTTTTTGTTCAAATGGGTTTTCCCCTCTGCTCATCTGTTGGGGGGCATTAAATCTTGCCAGAATTAAGGCTCTTCTGAATTTGGGAATTGTTATTTGGCTTAGATATCTAGTTGGCTTGAAAGCAGATGAGCAGCTGCCCTTGTCAAGCCCATGGGGGAAAATGTAAATTTAACCAATACAAGAAGATGCATGAATTCAGTTTTGATCATAGTAGCCTCATGGAGTAAGGCCATGTTAGAAACACGTCATGGGATTTGAAATATGTTAAGAATTTAGATTACACCCTCTTTAAAGGGGTGAAGGAGTTATATGGTCCCAATTGGGCTTCAAACAAAAGTTGTGCCTGCACACTAGCTGAAAATACATGTCATTCTTCCATACAACAAAATGGACAGAAGCACCTCTTATACAAAGCCATTCATGTAACATAATTCTTTTCCTATGTTCCAAGCAGCTTCAACATGTTCTTCCCTTTTGTCAACTTTCTGTTAATTTTGTTGGAAGAGGTTTTTTGTTTTTTTTCCCCATATAGTGCTTTTAGATTTCTCTTCCTCAAGTCAATCTGCCTTCACTCTTCCTTCCTCTCTCCCTTTCCCAAAAACCTCTCTTGATACTACCAAAACCGTGTCTGTCCTTCATTCAGAACTTCTTATTATATCATTTACTTATTATCCCAAATGTCTATCTTAATTCAATCATGCCTTTAGGTTTATGTTCATTTCTTTGCCATGCTCTCAATCAGTGTATTTATGCTTAAATCATATATTCAAAACAAACAATCAAACAATAGTGCTAAATAGTCAATATTCTCATTCATTCTTTGGTCCCTGAAAGGTCCAAGTGAGATTCCTTCTGCAAGATAGATAGTGGCAGCAGGAACTACCAAACCCTGCTTGTAAGGCAGCAGGTAGAACCAGCCTTTAGAGATCCAGAGCGCTTCTGGGAATAGAGATTTGGGACCTTCTGGTTTTGACTGTATGTGCTCAGCTGTTCTACACAAGTGAAGTCTATATGTTTCACTTGAACTAAACCAATGTGCAGAATTTTTAAGTCAGCAAGTCATGGCTAAGAAAGGACTTAACAGGTATCTGGATTCTAGGGCTGTACTCTGGACCAAGAAAATAATAATAATAGGTAGATTCTGATTTATTTATTTATTTACAAACATCTAGCCACTGGAATCAAAATGACTCTTGGCAGCATACAGTATAATGCAAAATTTAAAGCATCCATGGTTAGATTAAAACCAATCTGAACTGTAATAAAAATAACCATATCAAACCCCACCTAAAAACATAAAACAACAAAAATCAACAAGAAAACAAGATGGCATCAAATTTAAGAAAATGTCCTCTGAAATAATTCAGTTTCCATAAAACCAGCGCAGAAGGGGGCCATCTATCAGGAAGCTATTCCACGTACCAGGGCTATCACAGGAAAGCAGTGCCCCCACCCCCCAAGTAGTTTCTCCTTGGCTGTTCTAATAGGTCAGGCTGATAGTAGTTGGAGCAAGAAGCCTTTCAAGTACCCAGATGCCAACCCATAAAGGGTTTTATAGATGAATACCAGAATTTTAAATTGTACCCAAAAAGCAATTGTTAACCAGTACTGGGCCCGCAGAATTAGTGTTATATGCTCCCAATGAGGACAGCCAGTAAGTATGCTGATGTAATGGTATGTGGAAAGACCTTGGGAGATGGGGTGAAGACATGTTGCCCAGGGAATGGTCAGATAAGAGACAGCATAGCCCACAGCTGCATAGTGGCAAGAACAAGAGGCTCTTAAAGGGACTCTTCCTAATTCTTGGGCTGTAAAGGAGATGATGGGAGAATTGTACTTTCAGACTTGCAAGATTATGTTAATGCAGCTTTACAATAAAGTAGAATTAGCTTATCTGGTCATGTTTCCTGTCTGGTCTACCTGGTAAGGCTGACAGCTGGCTGCCACATTCTGAACTAATTGCAATTTCTGAGTAGTCTTTATGGGCAGCCCTATGTAAAAGAAATTGCAGTAGTCTAGCCAGGTTAAATGAGCAATTACTCTAGCCAGATCCTCCTGGCCCAGGTACAGCTGCAACTGGTGCACTAGCCAAAACTGAACATAGGTCCCATGGCCACCACTTCACAGAGAGCCCAGGAAGACACCCAAATTGTGGACTTGCTCCTTTAAGAGAAGAAACCTTGCATTTTGGAATTATTTGATTGTTCTTGTAAAAGACCAGAAGACTGTTGAGTATGTTTATGAGTTGCTTAACCTGTAAGAGGTGCTTCAGGACTGGACTAGATTTCTTATCAGGGCGTGAGATTCCTTTGGTGGGCTCATTGGTGAAATAGTGGCTCTAATCATACAGACATTGCTAAACACAGAATCTTTGTGGAAATCCCCTTCCATGTAATTAGCAGAGGAAGGGAAATGTCCCTCTAAATTTGACTGGAAATAAGATGTATGAATAATAGACATATTTTGATGTTTGCAGTATTTTGATACTTGGCTGCTTTGTACAGAGGAGAGGAGAGGAGAGGGAGGCAGGGAGGGAGGGAGGCAGGGAGGGAGGGAGGCAGGGAGGGAGGAATTTTCAGCCAAAAAGTTTATGAGTAATTATAACTACTAGATCTGGACTGCAAATCTCCAGCAGCACTAGATGGCAGCAGAGAAATTCACAAGCCTCTAATGCTTTGCCACCACTTAATAATCATCCAGATTTTTGCAGCTCACATCTGGTAGCCCTAGAGTAATGTCTCAATAAAATCCTGTGTAACAGCCACAGTGCTGTTTTTGCTGACGTCCTGGGAAATGTAGTTTCACCTGGTTCCTATTAATGTCCTAATAGTAGTCCTGAATGTCTTGTTTGTACTTGAACAAAACCTATCATTCCATATGAAAATGGTCATTTGTGTGTTCACACCAGTTGGAAATCCCAATTTCTACCAACAATTGATCTCCTTGCAGCTGATAAGTAACAATGGCTATATTCTGTGCTGTTGGGGAGATAATTATAGAGATTCTTTTAAGAATTGGTCTCAAGAGGTAGGAGTTGGTGTCACTTGGAAATAGCTGCTTGTTCCTGACAGGTGGGGTTGTTCATGGAGGCAATTTAGGCCTAAAGAAGCAGACAAAAATAAACTGCTGAATGAGGCAGGGCTTTGTAATGGTATTCTTTCTCTCTGGAATCTGTTTTGAAGATGCAAAAGCTGTATTCCTGTAATAAGGCATTATGTCTCTGTTTACAATCTACTTGGGTACCCTTTGATATATTGCATTGTTTATGTAGCCAAGCAACCTGGATCTTTGGAAAGTCTGTCCGCTCCAAATATTAACTAATATGATGGCACTGATAGCTTTCTCCATATTGTAAATGCTTATCTTTATATAAGAAAACGTAGTTTTAATGCAATCTTCATTTGCTTAAAACCAATTATCACAGAATGGACAATATCATACAGACCAATTTAAGTGAGCTCCAAAAGAAATAAGGATACTTACACGTGTTTGTGTCAGTGTAGCTCCTGGAAATACACAGCTCATGGCAGAAAATAAAACTGGACAGGAATTCCTTTTTTTAGAAATCCAATGTAGAAAAATATACAATGGGAGCCATTCCTTTCCAAAGGCACATTAACATCAGTAGGAATAACAATTTATCTGTTATTAGAACAAATAAGTAGGATTTATTTTTACTGCTCAGGATTTTCTTAAAATTTTCCTGGCCCTGAGTCTAAATCTAGAATCCAGAAACCATTGTTTGCAGTACCTAGCTACCTTGGTGTTGATTTTGAAAAGCTAAGCAGGATTGGATCTGGTTAGTATTTGAATGGGTGACCAGCAGAAATTCCAGGGCTGTAAACTAGAATGGGAAGTCAGAAAGAAATCCCAGAAGGAGATAATTAGAAACCACTTCCATATTGTTGCCAGGAAACTTCATAGACTTGTCCATGATGTTGAGTTCAACTCAAATGAGACATTGTCTTTCTAGTTCTAATCAAAATTTTCTGTTATATATACAGAGTTGTATGTAACAGCTCTACTATTGGGTATTTTACTGTGCCTGGCCTTATGGCTGCAATAAATGATTTGGTTTGATTTTTTTTTTTTCTTCTGTTCAAAAACAGAAGGAGTGATTTCAGAATTGACTTCAGCAAGAGGTTTTCTTGTTGGAAGGATAAAAATAACCATCTTCAATTACTGATTCAGGCAGATGACACCAGGCATGCAGAAGAAGGGTATGGGCATAAGTATTTAACTTAAACACTGAACAAAAGTAATCCACACTACTTTTACTGGTCATACTGGCAGATCTGTAATGTTAGATCCTACTTACGATCACTAAGGAGAAAAGTATCTTTAAATCTCAATTGACATGCATTCTTATGCAGGCAACATTGAAATTTGGCATCCTTCTTCAAAGCATTTTAAAATAAGGTTTACACAGTTTGTCCTATGTTACAGGTTACCCCACAGAATATGGATGGATAAAAGATTCTCTGCATCTTGATAGTTTATTTATTTCAATTGCTTGATTTCTTTAATACCAACAGCATTACATTAAATAGAGTATAACAATGAACAGCATTATAATATCCATACTTCCACATTATATGGAAAACTTGGTTTTTGATGGGATTTTTTTCAAACAGAAATTTGGAGGAGTGGAATATTTTAATAGAAGCAAATTAAGTTTGAATTGTTGAAAGATATATGAGAAGCTGAAATATATACAGTACATATGCATACTAACTGGTACATTTTTCAGAAGTCTGTGATATGATTTCCAATTTTGAAAAGTTCATGTAAGATATATTAAATATGTGCACAAGCATATGTTTTTACCATGGAAGAATTATTTTCTGAAAGTATGCATGCTGAGAAAAGTTTCTACATAAATGTGTGCAATGGAAAAACGCACATAAAATGTATATAAATATTAATGCAAACTGAACTGATAAACTGATGTCAAATAGATTTTGGAGGAGGTAAAAACTGGCAGATGCTAAATGACAGATTTTTTCTTTATTCAAACCTACTACAGCCTGGTATCAGTAAAGCCAGATGTGATTCTTATCTGTATTAAAACAAGGGACATAACAATAACTTTATTATTTAGAGAAAAGGTGGTTGATGGGGAATAGTAATCAATAGCACTGGAAGATATGAAGATGAGCTTCTTCTAATCTTCATTAACAGGAGACTTCTTGGCAGCCATGAGGATCTAGGCAGTTTAGTCATATCTTTTAGGGATGTGTGTATTCAAAAAGGTCAGGTCTGTTCAGACAGTACTGGCGATTACAGGTAGTCCTTGAGTTACAACTGCAATTGGGACCAGGACTGCCATTGCTAAGTGATGCGGTCATAAAGCGTGATGTCACATGACTGCATTGCTTAATGATGGCAATCCAGGCAGTCCTGGTGGTTGTTGCAACCCAAGACATGTGGGTCATTAAGTGGGAAGTGGAGGGAGCCCCAGGTAAGGAGCGCAGGGGTGCCACAGGGGGATGGGGGAGTCCCTGGAAGGCCTGGCATAGGCTGAGCATGAGTTTGGGGGAGGAAGTGCTCAGTGTGGCACAAGCTCAGAAAGGCCGGGGAATGAGGGCAAAGGGTGCATGCAATCTCAGGGAGGCTGGGAAAAGAGGATGCAGGGTGCAGGCATGTGTGTGATTGCAGGGAGGCTGTGGAAAGAGGACATAGGGTACGTGTGTACCAGTGCTGCTGTGTGTGATTGCAGGGACGCCAAGGAAAGAGGGTGCAGGGTATGTGCGATCACAGGGAAGCTGTGGAAAGAGGGTGTGGGATGCATGTGTGCAAGCTCAGGGAGGCTGAGGAAAAAGGGCACTGGGTGCATGTGATTACAGGAAGGCCAGGGAAAGAGGGCATGGGGTACATGCATGTGTGCAATTGCAGGGAGGCTGTAGGAAGTACGTGCAGGGTGCATACATGTGTGCAAGCACAGGGAGGCTGGGGAAAGAGGACGTGGGTTATGTGCAAGCAAAGGGGGGAAGGAGGGCATAGTGCGTGTGAGTGAAGAAAGGCTGGTGGTGGGGAGACTTACACCAGTGACTTGCAACCTTCCTTGCCAGCTTCCCAAAGACTCTGCTTGGGGGAAGCCAGCAAGGTAGGTCACAAATGGCAATCATGTGACCAGAGGACTTTGCAACTGGTCATAAGTGCAAGCTGGCTGCCAGGCATGCAAATCTTGTTCACATGACTGCAAGGTCGCTGCAAAGGCCAGAACTTTGAGTACCAGTCATAAGTTATTTTGTTCAGCACTGTCATAATTTTGAACGAATGGTCGTAACTTGAGGACTACCTGTATCGGTCTTAAAGAAGACAAAGAGGGAAAATATAAGTAGCTACATGAAGGAAAGAAAGTATCTCAGCCTCTGCTAGATGGAACAACTTTTAAGATTTCTTGAGACCAGATGGTTGTGTGGTATGTCAGTATAGCTGGACCACTGAATTAGGTTTTGGGTGCCTAGTCACTAGGTGTCCTTAAGCCAGAAAGATAGCCAAGAAGTCATTTTTTGTTTTTCCTAAGGAAATGATATAGAAAAAGAATTGAAAACACACCTATTCCTTGTTTCCAACAATTTTCCCATCTTTATAACGGCAAGTGGTACTCATCTCAAAAGATGCTCTACACAATGAATGACAAATAGGGAAATATATTTCTACTCTATCATGCCACCCCATTTTGTGGAGCACCCTCAATGTAAAGAGGCAATGGGGTCTGATCCTGAAACTGTTCTGGTGTCAGGTCCAAAACTTGATTCTTGTTCATATATTTTAAAACAGCCAGTATCACTTTTCTTTTCCCTGCCTTTTAATATTTCATGTCCATAAGTGTAAGGGGGAAGGGAAGGGAAGGATTTTTTTTTTTTTTTTGGCATCTTCTACCTTCTCTGTGAAAGTACATATTTAGGTTACTTTCATATGCCTAGGAATTAAAAAAAAAACACCCTACTTAGTGATCAAAAATACATTCTAGCAGCTACTTATCTGGGAGTTAAGCCAACTGAGCTCAGTAGGATTTAATAGGAGTGCACTGACACTGTGACAGCAAACTCCTGTCTATTGAACATTTGTAAGTCCTATTGTGTTCAGTGGAGCTGATTCCCAGGTAGGGACATTCACAGTTGCAGGAAATGCTTTATAATCCTTGGTGATAATCACTGTAAAATGACATACATTAACTTTCAAACCACAAATGCCTCTCTTCTGTCTTCTCTGGCACAGTGGCAATAATTATAATTGAAGGGGCTTAAATAATTTGGTCCTTATGTGTGGAAATAACTGTTGCCTTTACCAGTTCTTAACACTTAAAGTCCTTAGTATCCTATATCCATTGCTTCAGAATTTAGTCTGTTGGTTATAACTTCAGTGCATTGATCTCTGTCCCTATCATGAAAATAATTGATAACCAATATGATTATAATCCTTCATAGTGAAAACTGTTATGCTGTAAGACTGTGCTTGAAAGAATAATTCTGACTGAACGAGTTGGTGAGAAAAACATTTTCCCAATGAACAATGCAGACTAATCTCCATCATTCTTGCTGATGTAAATCTTATGCAGTAACTCACTGTATTCTTGGCAATCAAATAGAATTAACTATTTTTTTTTCTTTTTAGTTAAAATGCACTGAGATAATTTTAGCTGTGGCATGGATACTAAGAACAATGGAAGGATTATTATTAGATAACCATAGCCTTAGGGGATTAGAGATGTGAAATACAATATAGAGAAGTTTATAAGGATGAGATTATCTCCAGATAATTTATCCTTTAGGATTTTAAACCACAGCAGAAACAATCAAACCTGTTGCCATAGCATTTCTTTTAAGGCACGTATAAATCTGTAGTTTTTATTTATACTGTTCATCCTCTGGAGGCACTAATGGGATTCCCTTTAAAATTCAAGTTAATGAGAAAATAATGGAGAATTGTAGATATAAGCGTTTTTTCCTCACTGTCACTGTCATCAACTTTTTATACAGCCAGAGGGCTCTCTGAAAATATGTGTCAGATTTATTTTGTGTACTGCCAAACCTTTAACAATCTTTTTCCCCCAAGCTTCAGATTCCAGCCTAGAGCAAACTTGAGGAATCCCACCTTTTTATCTAAACACATTTCTATATCAGTATGTCATCTGTAAATTTAACTTTAGCTCTAAAAAAGGGGGAAAAAATCAAATGTTAAAAACTGTAATTCTTAGAAGTCTGCCTTGGCAACACTGTGCCAGTGAGATACTGTATGTGGCAAGGAACGGTGGGCTGTATATTGGTTGCTGAGCATAGTAAATGAACAAACAGAATATTTTCTGTTTATTATTCTGAGCTTGTCAATTTTCTTTCTATTACAGGTGAGTTTATTTATTGTTTGTGAGAGGGTCGCCTGTTACATTATGCTGATCATAATTGCTAGCCTGGCAAAGCCTACAGAAATGGATGGCACAAACAACTAAAGCAAGCAAGCAAATAAACAAATTATAATTGTTAACACAGGATGTGTTGCAGTATGATTTGAATACTGCTGAATATACTATATTGGTTTGCTAACATTTTTGAATTATTTTGATGATCTGTCTAATTGTCTGATACCCAATTGAGATGGCCAGCATTATAGGATAGCACAGGGAATACTTTGTATTTCTCTGTATTGTTATACTGAATATAATATTAAAGTTGGGGTAAGCAAAGGAAAAATCAAATTTTAGCTCTAGTATGTGGACTTAACATCTTTAGGCTTTGAAGAAGGATTGCCTGGTCAGTTGATCTCAGATTTGTCTACAACTTCAATCACAAGCCTTGCCGTGAACTGAACTCCCTGAAAGAGGTTTGAGATAGTTTAGGAGTGCAATTAGCTGTCATTGTTTGATAATTATATCCCTTTTAATTGGAATCTTGTGAATGTTTAATTGTGTTATATAGCAGACTTGTGGGAAATTAAGCTGTATTGCCTGGGTTTCTTGGGCGCAAGTTCTTTGTACTGTCCGTGCATTTGTACTTGTTGAATCTGTTTCTTTTTGTCTGAATCTTTGTTACTCAGTCCATGCTCTGTTTAACCTTATGAAACTTTATACTGTTCAGAGTTGGTGTTTACAATATTTGGTAAATTACCAGGGCTGTTTGGCTAATGGGTTTAGTTGAAGCTTTTAGAGGTCCCCAATGATTCCCATTGATTTTTAGAAAGAAATTAGTATGGCAGCATTCACAGTGCTTCAGTAGATTGTGGTAATGCTTGCCTTGCATATAAAGCATTGTGGATTTGAAACCCAGAAGATTTTTTTGTGGGGAGGGGAGGGTTAGTTTGCTATAGTGATGAACCCCAAGAGCAGGTTCTAGTGTACCCTCAACAACAGAAGCTCTCTTACTGTCTTTAGACCAGTCACTTTCTCTCTCAATCCAACCTACCTCACACAGCTCTGGGCAAAAGTAGGAGGAGGGAGCATTGTGTATGTTGCCTGAGCCCCTAAATGAAAGATGAACTATAAATCTAAATAATAACTATAATAACAATAATATATCTACTTTTAGAAATATATCGTCGATCCTTTCTTTTCCCCAGATCTAAGCAATACAAAAGGTAATGTCTACATCAGTTTGGGCAACACTAAGATGTGTGGACTTCAACTCCCAGAATTCTGGCTTCATTGGAATTCTGGGAGTTGAAGTCCACACATCTTAAAATTGCCAAGTTTGAAAAACACTGGTCTACATGCATCAGGAGATCCACAAATATTTTCCTTGACTCCTGACAGACATTGCCTCATTAGAACATTTAAAAAAAATCTAATATATTTGTTTCCAAGAATGGGTCATTCTTGGATGTGACCCTAGGCTACATATATTGTAGAATATACAAATGGTAGATTATTACAATCTAGTGCTTTGTTTGGAAGAGAGCGTATTTGTCCATTCAAGGGTTTAAAATACACCAAGGTAACAAGGGAGCATTCTGGAAGAGCAGAGAGGGTGTCAGGGAGTAACCTCATTAGTTAGCTTCTGGTAAACAGCCATTCTGTGAATAGGCAGCTCCCCCTCCCAGCTATGGCAACCCTTTCAAGCAGGGTTTTGCGGATGAAAGACTAGGCTATAATAAATCATAATAAATTCTTCAGGTCACTGGAAACTGTTTTATACCAAATGCACCATTAATCCATGTAACTCAGTATTGTATTTGCTGCCTCTCCATAACTCTCCAGAGTTTTAAACTTGAATCTTTAAGGATGACTTTAACCTTCATCTCTGGGGTCTGCAGGGATAAGATACTGCCTGTTCCTTCAGTGACGTTCACTTTCTCTATTTGAGAGGATAAGTGTCATTTATTCAAGTAAGAAAAGCAGTATAAAAATGATTAAAACTGTTAATTATATTCTGCTCTTGGGGAGAAGAGTGCAATGTATAAAAATACTATATGCAAAGATACCTTGTTGTACTTTATAAATGTACAAGGGGGAACAGGTGCAAAATGCAGACCTTTCTCTCCATATACTGTATACCACCATGACATTGATAGGTATTTAGTTATTTAATCATATGGATTAAATGTGTGATTGAGGACTGCCAAATTTCAAACTGGAAGCCTGATTTCCATAAATATTTAATAACGCATAGTATAATTAAATATCTGAATTCCTCCCACACCTATCCTATTTATTTTACAAGCAAGCATTGCCTACACAAGGAATTAATATTTTGACTTTTGCTGTTCTGGTTAGTTGATCATTAAGAAGAATCCTAGGAGGATTTCACTTCTCTGGATTTTTGTTTGTTTGTTTGTTTTGTTTTGTTTTTTTACTTTCTGTAGCCTTGTCTATGCAAACAGTGATGTGACCTGCTGAAACACGTCCTGGAGTGAATGGAAGTTCTCCTATTACATTCATGGATAAGAAAAATTCAAGCTATTTATCTTTTTCCTTCCCAAAATGTTCTTGGTTTACAATACAATTGAATTCAAATATTTTGTGCTTGTATGGAATATCCCAGTATGGATTTATAGTCATCCTCATAACATAGAAAGCAACCCAAAAATATGTTCTTGCAAATTATACCAGTTTTGTCTTTTTAAAGATGGATTGAGCAAGTTAAATCATTTAAATACTGAGACACAGTTTTTCATGTCACAACCTCATGTAGAATGCACAGAGAATATGTGTAGGGAATGTCCAAAGAACTAAAGCAGCACTGCAATCATTTTTCAATAGTAAAGGACTTTATTCATCCCAGCTGCACTGCAAGGGTCCTCAGCTAAATTCAGAGCACAGCTGTTATTTGGTGCCCAATTGGACCCATATAGTTCTTTTGGTCCTCTAGAAACAGCTCAGACCAAATTTCTTAGGAACATATTTCAAGTCCCCTGCTATGTCTCAGACACAAATCTTTTTCAGTAGTGCTGAGATCAACATCTAGGTACACATTTTCACAAACTGATTGGGCCAAAATATACTTTGTCCCTGTAAGTCTTGGATCCTTATTGACAGCTTTGCATCATCCTGACCCAAAACAATAGGGAAAAAATTGGAGCTTAGTTCTGTGCATTTGGATATGAATATGCAATAGTAATGTTGAGGCATTGGATTAAAAATATTGATATCTAATGAAACCTGACATCTCTTTCCAAGGATATACTCCTGACCAGCTTGTTCACTCTCCTTAGACCTGCTAGATAACTAAGTCAAATTAAAGTCCCTACATATAGGACTCATATAGGACCCTTGACTCAATTTGATGCTCTTCCTATTGCAGTCCTTGAAGGGAGATAAAAAGATTTTACCCATGAGGCGAAGGGGCTATCAAAACTGTTAAACACCTTTTATTATATTATCTGCTTCTATGCTGGAACACGATCAGAGTTGGTAACCCCACATTTAAGCAAATCTCTCAGTCATTCTGATCAATTTTATTTACAGCTATTACTTTCAGGTATTCATGACTTTGTTCCTCTAAACGTAGCAAAATTCTGCTTTGTTGCATGCAAAATGTGCAGCCAACTGATTGATATCCCCAGTTAATTTTATGATTAGCATGTATTATACTACTGAGTTTTATTATGTACTGGTCTTTGATCACAGTAAAAATATTTGATTTGATTGAATTTGAAATGATGGTGTTGATAATGATGTATCTATATTTTTCCTATTTTCTATTTAATTTTGGACATTAGTAAAACTATCTCTTAAATATTGATTTATCCTTTGATCCATTTAAACATAGGGTGTTTAGTCAATTTTTGTATTATTATTGTTATTATTATTAATTTCCCTCTTTTTTAACTTAGTGTGATGTCTTTGTTAACAGTTATTTGCAAGTTCATACAATAACTGTCCTGATTTTTTACTATGGAGACACTACTACAGTGCTGAGTTCATTTTTTTTCCCTTTGTAATGCATGCACTTATTTTGCAATTTCCCACCAACACCAGCAATGCTCAAAGCTATAAAGAACAAGTAAACCCAGAGCATAATTACTTTAGAGCAGGGTTTCTCAACCCTGACAACTTTAAGACATGTGGCCTTCAACTCCCAGAATTCCCAGACAGCATTTCTGGTTGGGGAATTCTGGGAGTTAAAGTCCATATGTGTTAAAATTGCCAAGGTTGAGAAACACTACTTTAGAATGTCAGATATATTGTACTTCGTATGAGGGGTGGTTGAAGGACCTAAATGTAGTGACCATTTCAGTCACTACATCCCTATTTCATCTTTTGATTCACTTGTGATGCAACTAACAGCCATGACTGGAGAATGTGTGGACACAACTTGCCCTTGATTTCCCCTCCTCTCCATTCCTCTTCCTTCCCAGTACCATTCAATTAATCCCCCTTCCTTTGGTTCAAGACCAGGAAAACAGCCAGGAAACTCTAAACCCAAATTTGAAGCTTATTTAAAATGCTAATTGAATATCAAAAGTTGTGGATTCTATTATAAAGGCAAACACAGGATTTCAACTGAAGAGTTACAACATGTTGAATAGGAGATTTTAATAGGATAAGGAGAGGTGAGAGCTGGCATTACATATAGGCTCTTAAAACAAATTGTAAGAATATCCTTCACTTCTGAGGAAGCATTTTTCTAAAGAAACAAATATTTGGCACAATATGGATTGAAGGCGTATATTGGGACCTGATAGGAAAGACACACAGAGAGAAACCCTTCTGACAAATCTGCTTGAGTGTATTTTTATAGTTCAAGTTGCTTTTAGGGGAAGGCTAAGAATAGGCAAAAAAGTGTGGTGAAGGTATTAGGAAGCTTTTTAGCTCTCGTGCTGGATTCCAGAAAAGAATCTGTGAGTTATTTCCCATATTTTAATAGGATCCTAACTTTTTAAATGTATTTGGTACAGAAAGGTTCTCAAAAACTAACCAAGGAAGCAATGAGACAGCTCAGCACACCTTGCAATATGATACTCAATATTAGCAATTTAGTTCCTGTAATATCTGTATAGTTAACAATGTATACCAATTTCACAGAGTGGCTTGAGAAAAAAAAGAGAAGGCATCTAAAAAGATTAAATTAAAAATAGCATAAACAAAATCCTTAAAAAAAAAAAGCCTTAACACATGCATGCATACAAGCACATACTCAGAGTAAAACAGTCAGTTGAACAGTCAGTTAAAGCTGTCACTAGGCAGTAGATCCAAAAGCATTAATTAAAAGTCTCCACTGCAGCATGAGTAGAGAGTCAATATTAAAAGGCCTGGAGGAATAAATCCATCTTTTCCCAGTGCTGAAAAGACAATAAAGGTAGGCATCAAGGTACCTCAGGTGCCTCTCCAGTAGGATATCCCACAAATTAGGGGCCTGAGAGCTATGCAGCTTTGCAAAAGAAGTGAAGCCGTTAGCAGACAGCTAGTACCACTCAATGGAGCAGAGCTTAACACAGCAGAGAAGCTGCACACAGAAACAGAATTTTATCTAAAATAGCTTTAATGAACATATTAGAGAAATATAGGTTATTGATCTTACATATTTAGCCCTCCCAAGCATAAAGAATCAAACACTCAACGTGGGTTTAAAAGTAAGTAAAAGAATATCTTACTCATTTTATTCTGTCCAGTTACATTTTCATTCAGGAAAGATGACTTCTTGTTCTTCTTTTGTGTTAGGTAAAGGTAAAGGTTTCCTTTGACATTAAGTCCAGTCGTGTCTGACTCCAGGGGGTGGTGCTCATCTCCGTTTCAAAGCCAAAGAGCCGGTGTTTGTCTGTAGACACTTCTGCGGTCATGTGGCTGGCATGACTAAGCGGACGCCGTTACCTGCCTTCTGAAGCAGTACCTATTAATCTACTCACATTTGCATGTTTTCGAACTGCTAGGTTGGCAGGAGCTGGGACTAGCAACGGGAGCTCATCCCGTCACGCGGATTCAAACTGCCGACCTTCCGAACGGCAAGCTCAGCAGCTCAGCGGTTTAACCCGCAGTGCCACCACGTCCCTGTGTTCCCTAACTTAAATTACCCTCAGCCCTAAATGCTGCTGAAGGTCCCATAGTGCCTCTTCTCTTCTGTAGACATGGTATATCTTCCATAGATTCACTTTGTATATCAAAATGCAGGAAGCTGGAAGTTCCCTTGGGGTTGTAGTGTTAAGGGGAGTTACAAACAGTGGAAGGATTCAGCTACACTTTGTCCCATTTGGTTTTTCATCACAGAAATAAAAAAATACAGCACAGCCAAAAACGTGTATCATATCTTTATGTGACATTTCTTGCCATCCCCTCCCTCCTCACACACCTATACTCCATATAGCATCACTTAGGTACAATGAAGTGCAATATTAAAAAAAAATAATGGGAAGCAAATCATGTCCAATAGACAGCTCGATACCTAAGGAATTGAATGATATTAAGAATGGGGGAATATTTATTTTTTATTTAATTAATTAAATTTATGTCACCACCCATCTCTCCCCATCAGGGGACTCTAGGCGGTTTACAATAAAATAAAGGTAAAAACATAACCACCTAAGTTATAGTTAAAAACATAGATAGGAAGATAAATATAAAATCCAAGCGGAGGTGGAACCATAATCAATAAGGGGTGCTATGGCGCCAGCCACCCCCAAGTGGAACTATCATTCTCCCCATCCCATACAAGGTGGAAGAATGAGGTTTTCAATTTCTTCTGGAAGTCCAGTAGCGAAAAGACCCATCTCAACTCCAGGGGCAAGATATTCCAAAGGGCAGGTGCCACTGCAGAGAAGGCTCACCTCCTGGACCCTGCTAGATGAAATTCCTTTGCTGATGGGGTCCATAGCATGCCCTCCCTGCCTGACCGGGTGGGGCGGGTTGATGTTATGGGGATGAGACGGCCCCTCAGGTACCCTGGTCCCATGCCATGTAGGGCTTTAAAGCACCTTGAATTGGACCTGGAAGCAAACTGGTACCCAATGCAGGTCACGTAACAGTGGTGTCACATGGGCTGATTTTGCAGCACCAATGACTGTCCGCGCAGCCGCATTCTGGACCAGCTGAAGCTTCTGAATACTCTTCAAGGCTAACCCAGGTAGAGTGCATTGCAATAGTCTATATGGGAGATGATAAGGGCATGAGTGACTGTGCGGAGGGCATCTTGGTCCAGGAATGGGCATAGCTGGTGCACCACCCGAAGATGTGCAAAGGCCTCCTGGCTGTGACTTCCACCTGCTCTTCGAGCAGGAGTTGTGAGTCCAGGAGGACCCCCAGGTTCCACACTGGTTCCGAATGGGGCAGTGCCACCCCATCCAGCACTAAAGATGACAAGTTCCTGGCACCTGAGGTGCCGTTAATCCACAGCCACGCCGTCTTACTAGGGTTCAGTTGAAGCCTGTTGTTCCCCATCCAGACGCCCACAGCCCCCAGGCACTTGGAAAGGGTGGTGACCGCATAATTTACTTCACCCAGGATGGAGATATATAACTGGGTATCATCAGCATATTGATGATACCTCATCCCATGGTGATGGTTGATCTCACCCAGTGGTTTCATGTAGATGCTAAATAGGAGAGGAGAGAGAACTGAACCCTGAGGCACCCCACAATGGAGGGGTCGAGGGTCGGATCTCTCCTCTCCTATCACCACCAATTGGGAATGGCCCTGGAGGAAGGAGGTGAACCAGCGCAAAACTACACTGCCCACCCCCAAGCCCCTGAGCCACCCCAAAAGGATACCATGGTTGATGGTATCGAAAGCTGCTGAGAGATCCAAGAGAACCAGGATGGATGCATTCCCTCCATCCCGCTACCTCCAGAGATCATCCATAAGTGTGACCAATGCGGTCTCCATCCCATATCCTAGCCTGAAACCTGACTGAAAGGGGTCCAGATAATCCGTTTCCTCCAGAATTCTCTGGAGCTGCAACACAACCGCTTTCTCAGCCACCTTTCCCCAAAAGGGAAGGTGGGAGACAGGGTGAAAATTGCCCAGTATAGTAGGGTCCAGGGATGGCATCTTGAGGAGGGGATATACCAGTGCCTCCTTAAAGGCAGCCAGAAATACCCCCTCCCTCAAGGATGCATTAACCATCGCCTGGACCCAACCACAAGTCACCTCCCAGGATGATTTTATCAGCCAGGAAGGGCATGGGTCAAGCTGACATGTGGTTGCATTTACAGTCTGGAGGATCTTGTCCAATTCCTCAGGCCCAACAGGATCAAACTGTTCCCAGATAACAGGGTAAGTACATTCCCCTGGATCTCCCCAGACTCCGCTTCACGCTTAGAGTCCAGAATGTATCTGAGCAATTTTATCCTGCAGATGCTTTGAAAACTCTTCTGAACAGCCCTGTAAGTGGGTCCCTGAATCTACATGACCCAGAAGAGATTGAGCAATCTTAAACAGGGCCATCAGGCGGCATTCTGCAGAGGCAATAAGAGCGGAGAAATGCTCACGTTTTGCTGCTCTTACCACCACAAAGACTGAATCTGACCGAACACAAGCTAGAGCCATTATTAAGGCCTACCTTGTGTTTGGTCAGATTCAGTCTTTGTCTTCCTCCAGCAGCACTCCAGATGTCTCTTAACCCTTTTCAAAACCCTCAACTCCTCCATAAACTACTCAGTGCTGACAAATAAAACCTATCGAAACTAGGGACAGGAAGAAATACATGCTACATGCAACACTACTATTGAATACTAACCAGAAACAAGATATCCACAAACTTGTGAGGAATCCCAAAGCTTTTACTGAGGTGCTTCAGTGCATACATGCTATGTACAAAAAACAAGCAAGGTTTTCTGTCCAGAAATCCAGTGGCATTTAAAGAAGGTAGCATTATGAAGTAACTGACAAGTAGCTGAAAGAAGGAGACAAGCACACTCTCTGTCTGTAGGTTTCACTGGGTTAATATAACAGAGGGGGAGACTTCAAATACTGATAGATCTACTTGTTTATTTATTTTTTTTCTTTTGAACCTCACAGTACACCAACCAAAGCCAATGTAAACTGGTGCCACAAGGAGAGGGTTCTAGATCCTACATGTTATCAGAGTCCTTCAAACCCAAGGGCTGCATGACCCCCCTCCTCCAAAAAACCCTTAGGTGTCACCCCAATAAACCTCCAAAAGTTATTAATATATGACCAAAGGGGGCATAATCAGTTGTGATTTAATATCTACTATATTTATATAGTAGATATACTATCTACTACATTTATTTACTATAAATCACTCTATCGGTAAGTCACTATATGCTTATTTCTATTTGAAATTAAAGGTGCGACATACCAGCTAAATTATATGTACATTAGTATGTGCAAACAGACATCAAGATTTGGCTCCATGTCACAACCCATAGCTTCAGAAATAGTCTGATTACACCAGATAAATGAATGTATTGTCTGATACAATCTTTCTGCCTGACAAAACACTTCATTAGTCCCACAGCTATCTCTGCTCCCCCACTCACCCCACTCCTTTGAAGTAGAATAGGATAAATATTGTAATCAAGTTTTTGAACAAAGGGCATTCATAAAAAAATGTTGATGCCTTTTTCTTAATGTTATGGTCCAGATTGTCCAGAGTTCTGCAAACTTACAATCACGTGAATCAGAATGTAAAATGATTTTTCTTTAAGGAATTTAGGATGAAAATTGTACTATATTGAATATAGAAGACATAATGGGTGAGAATCAGAGAGAAAAGCAAAATAAATTACATTCAATAAATGAGGACTAAGCATTCTGTATCAAAAATAGAAGAGAAAAAACCATATTTCAGCCAATCTCAGCCAGGAATGACTACTGAGAATAGCTTTAAGAGAAGAGCCACACACAGCAAATTATAATAAAAATAATCATATCCCAATTGAATTGGCTGTAGTTGCTTGTCAAGTTGCACACTATAATCCAATACTCTCTCCAGTGTTCCTATCTCTGTACCAGCTGTCCAAGGAGATTGCTTTTCCAAGAGCACCTCAAAGCTCTGGAGATACCTGTTAGAACAGAGATTTGTGAAGTTACAGATTTAGATGGAAGCCAGATGAATTTGGCCTTATTTCAGAAAGAACTTGTCTGAAATTGTCCAAATAATCTCACTCTGGGATTTGTCCAAATCTAATGCACATCTGTAATATACATCATGAAACATTTGTTCTCGAAACTGAAGGGATAGCAATTTAACATACTCCTTTGTTTTTGTTTTTTTGTTTTAATGAAGGTTATTTGAAAATGTTTCTTCAAGACCATGAAGAGACACTTTGCTGTCTGCTTCTACATGCATAAAGAAGAGAGTGGGTGTATTGGTTTTAATTGGCTTATTTTGATTTTCTGCATCGATCCAACATGTTTCTGCAGCACATTTGGAAAGTTTTCACACATTACATTTAAAAGCACAGTTGAGCCTTTCTCCTGCTCTTTCTACCATATGAAAACACTGGAAAACTTCATGTACTTTGCAGTATTAAGTATTATGAGATTCCAGTGCAAGTGTTCCACATGCATTAATCTATAAATGTGAACAACATAAAAACTATATTATAGCAGTTCAGATTATTTGCCTGTCTAGCTCTTTATTTATTCTGCATGACAGTGGCTCTCCAGAGGCTCAGGAACAAGTGTGCATTACTTGACCTTGTTAACTGGCCATGCCAGAGATTGAACCTGGATCATTTGCATGCAAAGCATGTACTTTTTCTCTAAGCTACAGTCCCTCTATGATCAGGGAGCAGTCTATACATGTCGCAATGCAGACTTCTTGGCAACTGAGGTGTTTACTTTCACTTCTGAGCTCATGGCTTCACCAGTGAGATAAATATGACTATTCTCTGTTGTCACTATTATTTTAAGAACCTATTGCATGAGTTGTTGTTTAAGAGTGAGTAATTCTTGAAGATGCCTTATTTGATTTAGAGTTGGGTTCAAATTCTTGCAGTGGGCCTTTGCATACCCAGTAGAAACAAAATAATCATGGTATGTAGTCCAGCACTTTTACAGAAATTGGCTAATATTTATTTATTTGTGATGTAACCATGAACAATGGCTGTGTGTAAATATTATATAGAAAATCCTATGCTTTTCTAAATATGTTTGCACAGTATATAAACCGAAAGCCTTACCAGATACTATGTCAATGGATATATGTTTAAAATGAGAATAGTCTTGATAAATAGGGGGAATGGCTAATCACATGCAGACATTCACATCTTGAGCACTTGCATCTATAGAAGGAAAGCTCCGTATGTGTAGATGTTGAACCTGTTTGTTGCTACCCAGAACACCTGGCACTTTTTGGGTGGTCAACAGGAACCTGGACCACTACTTTGAGTTCCAGCCCTAACTACAATGCTACCGGATTCAACTCCATGCCACTGCCGTCATCACATGGTGTTTGGTCCTGGAAACATTGAGTTTGGCTAAAGACATTTTGCACATACAAATTCAAAGCTGTGGGAAGCCCCGGTGAATATGTACCCACTCATATTTGCTTAATAAAAGCTAGAGGCTCACTGTATACAGTTGGGCAAGTCATTATCTTTCAGGAATAATAGGGATATGTTGGCATGAGGAACAAGCTAGGAAAAAGAGTTTTACATCAATAGTCTTCCCTCCCACACATGTACACATACTTTACTAGCAAGTACTATTTCCAGAAAGAATTCTAAACAGTACATAAAAGATTATTCTATTTTTGCACCCCTAGTCTTAAGGGAAAAATGGAAATATTTCCAAGCATTTGAGAGGCAGGCTAAGAAAGCTAGAATGTTAATGGATTCCATTTTCAAACACCTTTTTTCTCTGTGATGACAGATAGCTCAGATGTTATTATGTTGCCAGCTACTTTTGGAGGTTAACAGTATAGGGACACATTTTGCTTGCAAATTGTCAGAACAATTAAGTTACTGTGTTTGCAAGGAATTGAGCCGAACAAGAAAAACTTTGAGCCTGCCCTCTTTAATTACAGAAATAATCCCTTAGCTATTGATATCTGGTTGCCCTTATGATACTCAAATCATCATAGTAGCAGCAGACAAAAAAAATGGGGGAAGGGAGACATTATTCTACCACTCAAACATCTGAGAGATGGTGGTAAAGAAAACTACTTTTTTTTTTTTCTTTTTCATTCCCCAGGCCAAGGATTAATATAATCTTTTAGGATTTATCAAGATTTTGCCTCCCAGAAAGAAAGTGAACTGGTAAGACAGACCGTTAGTTCACTAGGGAAATCTACAGAAGTTTTATAATGATCGCTGTTGAGATGGTTTCCTATTCTTTTTGGACCAGTGGATACATTTTGACTTTAAGAAGCAAGTTATATGTATTATCATAAAGAACAGCAATTAAGGACTCTTGCCTATGCATAAAATGGCCACCATTGATTAATATAATTTTGTGCTTTCAAATCAGTTTTGAATCCTGCTGACTGCCTAGACAAGTCCCTGCACTTTTCTTGGCAACATTTTCTGAAAAGGTTTGCTATTTCCTTCTTCCTAGAGCTAAGAGAGAGAGACTGGACCAAAGTCATCCAGCTGGCTTCATGTCTAAGGCAGGACTAGAACTCATAGTATCCTGGTTTCTGGCCATGTATTTACCAGAAAAGGAACCAGTGGGATTCTATAATTCTGTATTCTTTAAGAATGAAGTTACAATCCCCACTTGGCAACAAAACTTAATTGTTGACTTTGAGCCAACCAGTAGTTTTCAATCTAACCTGTCTGAAATCATAAAAATGTTATCGGACAGCAGTAATGTAGATGTCCTTCTAGAAGAATGGCTGAAAATGTGAACTCTTTTATGGCCTGACAGATTGATCTGCTGACCTGTTATTATTTATCATGACCACCACCAACAAACACATCTTAAAATTGTCCTCCATCCTTCCAGTTCCAGAGTGGGATACATTGAGAGGGTCTATGCCAAATTAAAATAGACAGTTTTTAAAAAGTAAAATTCTCACAGATTCACTGTTGAAAGGCAGCTTCATTTTACAAGAAATAGTAGAGCTACCCAGAGAACATAATTTTAGGTTGGGATAAACTGAATCTCCAGATTAAGTGGGAGACACAAATTGAAATTTACATGTATATTCAACCTACCACTTCCATTGTGAAAAAAAAGGAAGCATATTTTTGGAGTTGGCCTATTGTACAGGAACTGAGATAATTTAGCAGAAATACAGAGTTGCCTTCAGGTAAACTGGATTTCCTGAATTAAACAATTTGGCTGGTTTCATTGCATCTGATTATGTAACTCCTGAGCACAGTAAGGCTATTCCATCAGCCAGCCTATCCTTGTGATTTGTCAGTCTCCTACAGAGTTGCCCCAGATCCTCATTGCCATACCTAAAGCAGTTTCTTTGAATGTCTGCACTTCAGTTTGCTTTTGTTCAAACTCACACTTCGTGTTCTGCAACCCACAACAGGATAACTGAACAGAAGAGGCTGATGACTGTCTCTTCTACGATAATGGTGAAGAGCATGGAACAAGTCATCTAGGAATTCTCTAGATTATGTGCCTGCTCCATGGACTCAGTAGGCTGACATACACAGGTCAGAGCTTCTCCACTTTGTAACTCTGGCCTTAGCTGGCTGATGTAAAGGTAACTGAGACCTCATATGGAACTAAGGTTTTATCTAAAATATCTGTAAATATATAGATGTTTGTAAAGATATCTGAACTGTACTTGCAGATCTTGGAATACTGTTGTTTCTACTAGTGCTGCCAAATGTCTTATCCTGCTACTTCTGGGCTAATTTCCAAAATCAAAAAATATAGATGCATATGGATGATGTTAAACACTAGAAATTTTACCAGGTAGGGCAAATGGAACAACTTGGGAGCAAGTGAGAAAGTGAGTCTATGGTCTAAGACTGTTTATGGTCCACAGTTATATTATACCTATATGTCTGTTGTATCTAGAAGAGTATAGGTGGCACAGTTAGATATTGCTGAGAGTTTAGCCATCTTTTCCTATGAACAATCTCAGCAAATGTGCTGGGACGAGGGAAGCTGAAGCAATGTTATCTGAAGATGGTGGTGGTACTTCATTGCTGGATGGTGGAAAAATTCTGGCTTTGATCCAGAAATGGGCTTGGCTAATATTAATTATTTATCCTCATTTCTGCCAACCTAGTTTCAAAGCTCAGGATATCTCAGGGAATCCAATTATCTTCCCCCCACTACAAGCTTCTTAAGCTTCCCTATGAGTCCCTGAAGCTGTTCCCTATATAAGCTTTTATGTGCCAACATTTTCCTTTATTCAAAATATAATTAGCAGCAGTTATGATCAGAAAACTTTTCTGTGAGATTGTCATCCTTCTCTTGTATGCAAATGCAGTGTTCCAAACATTGGAGTACAACTGCATAAGGTTGTCTGGATCAGGGACTGCACTTAGCTTTTGAGTGACATACCAATAGCCTGCAGACATGAGTAGGGCCAGAAGTCAGTGGGGTCAGGAAAAACATTTAAAGTTGATCTAATTTCAATGAAATAAAAAAATAATTTATTAAATACAGTCAGTGTAATTGCCGTCCACCTATTTCACAGTTTTCTCTTTCTTTCAAACTAAAGATGGGGTCTTAGTTTATGCATCTCTTTACTAGTTTTCTGGGATGCTTGAGTATTTACTGGCTATCAGAAAATTACACACTTGATATTTCCTTGAGCCTTGTGAATGTAGAATGCCAAAGAAAACAGAGCAATAGAACAGAAGAATTTCATTTGTAATAGTGCTTACAGTAACAACAACAAATTTTACACTGCAACTATATGCGTATTTTTTTTGGAAGGGAGTGTGAGTGAATGCAATAGGACTGCTTCTAAATAAATATGCATAGGACTGTGCAGTTGTTTCTGGTAATTGTGTTGTTTTTCTACCACTAGGTGGCTGCAACGTGGAGGCTTAAAAATATGCACTTGAATCTGTTCATATCAAGGTTTAACTTGCTGCCACAAGTGCATTGTAAATAATATGTTTGGCATATGAAGCCTCACCAAGTATATATAATATATAAGTATATATAATATACATTCTGATCCCTGTGTATGAAATTCTTTGGTTGTTTCTTGGTCTCCATATGCTTTCCCCTTGCAGAGTACTCAAAAGCATGCTATGAATGAGGTGGAGATGAATCCTTTTGCTGGTCTGGAAAGAACATTGTCCCATATAGTTTCCTAGGAAGTCTAGGTTGCCTAGGCAACTATGTAGAATTGCCTTGTGGTGCGGCTAGGCCTGAGCATAATGTCTTCCTTGAGAACTGAACAATTGTTTATGCTCCATTTTCCACAACCAATATCCCACACAACACAAAATGCAGTGCTGTCCTGGGAGATAGGAAAGGGGGCTCAAACTTACAAAAGCAGTGTCATGACAATGTGATACAAGCCCCACCCCTTTTTCTATGTGGTTCATGATGTCTCAGCCACACCCAAAAAGGGTAGAAGTTGCAACATTCATCATTCTGACAAAAGTAATGAGATCCTGTGGACACCACAGCTACGCTGAACTATGGCAACTGATCCCAAGTGGGACAAATTCAAAGATTCCATTTCATGGAGGACATGAAATCCTGAGTTATTTCTGATACCACAGCCTGTGCATGTATGGTGAATATGAAACTAGAAAGGAAGAGGATGCCAGCATCATTGTCAAGAATACATTAGCTAGTTCAGGAAGAGACATAGTTGAAGACGAGGCAAGCAGTATCCCCTTTAAATATCCACTTACATCTTCAAATAAAAAAAGTGGAAGATAACAGAATCACAGTAGACCCTAGTGTTGGCAATATTCCACTCTTTCAGGTCTGCTGTAAAGAGAAACCAGGAGAGCAAAAGTGGGAGATTTACTTGCCCACTTTTGCTCTATATCTTTCCAGATTAGCACCCTCATACAAGCTCAAGGCCTGGAAATTTCTTATTTTCCCATTCAACTGACTGCAGCAGTATCTTCAGCTTCATATCTTGCAGTATAGAACTTCTACTGGAGAGAGAGAGAGAGAATGTCAGTCAGTTAATGATAACATTTTGCTAAAGAACAGCTAATACCAATGCTTACTTATAAATATCATTTAATCTCTAGTTGTGCTTAATTTCTAGTGAAGGTCAAAAAGTTGTTGGCATTCAGACAAAGCTACAGAATCTGCCCTGATATACCTTGAAATATATGCTGCTTTATAGTAGTTACAAAGACACCAAATGATCTGACTGACATTTAAGGGGAACCAAAGGACCTTCTGACATTAATATTCATTCTGCCAGGACACATTCATTGAGAAAGACTAATAAACTTATAAGTACAATGAGCCTTGTATCAAGTCTGGTGATTTGGGACTGAGGCTGGGGGAGAGAGAGTCTCTTTCACCCTGAGAGTCAGCTTGCACTGCAAGTGTGATATTTACTCTACATGCTCCAGGGGTGTATAGTGGTGTATTCCAGCTGTTGTTGCTTGCTAACTGAAAGCATTCTGCTAAAAGTGTCTCTTTGGAAAGCAGGATGCCTTCTCACTTATTGTAGACCCAATTATCTTGAGGCATATGGAAACTTCCCTCTCTTCTCTACCCTCTCTACTCCATATACCCACATCCCTACTATTCTAAAACATGATCCTGTTTCTTTTTAAATATCTTACAGGCTTAAAGTCTCATTTGAGACAAGCTCAACTACTGTTACCTTCATGGATCCATCCAAGTCATTTTCTTGGAGGTGGTACAGAAGTGGTTTTCTTCATCCATGGTTTTGTTTTGTTTTAGTTTCCCAATCTGGTATATAGTGCCACTGTAAAGGTTGCCTATTCTAAAATACCATCAGACTCATGAGTAGGAATTCAAAGATATCTGATTTATTAAAGAACAGTATGCAGGATCACAGAGAAAGCTGAGAATGATGAAAGCGCACCAAATTCAAACTAAAAACCCTCGGTGCAAACGAAATCCCTCCCCCCGTAGAATCTTTTCAAGTCCACAATCCCTGGTGCTCCTAACGGTTTCTGATGGTCTGCGGGGAAAGTCCTTGAGCAGAGAAAATAACCCAAACTCATTCCATTGTACTGATTTCACATACAGAGCTTGGTACAAGGTCTCACAGCAGCTCCCTCCCAGACAGAAACGCGCATCAGCACCATGGCATGTGAAACATTACGATGTATAAGCTACATTGAATCAATGAACATGACAGCCGCTTTCCTTGGAAGTCTCAGACATGACACTGCTTAGCTTCAAGCTCAAAGTCTAAAAGCCCTCTATAGATGGACGCAGAGGATATTGGTACAGAGAAAGAGGTGTTTGCTAAGTGAGTGCATAGCCCCAGAGACTATTGTAATAAAATCACCACCACTCCACCTCCCAATCTTTCATGCAAGGAGTTCTGGAGCTTGCAGCCCCCAAGCCAAAACTTGACAAGGAAAGAGCTAGTCAGAAAGGAATTGAGTGGCAAAGAACTTGGGTAAAAGTACAAATGTTTTTTTTTTTTTTTTCATTTTTGAGAGGAAAGACTTTTTCCCTTTGAACTTCATTGGCTTCTCCCCAGAATTTTGTATACATGAGCACTAATTCATATATGCACACACTCTCCCTCTTTGTGTGTGTGTAGGTAGGTAGGTAGGTAAGAATATGATCAGATAGATAGACAGACAGATGATAGAGGGTTTTTCAAGTAACAGCAGCAAATAATTTTGTAGATTTTGGAAATGATAGTGCTTATAGAAAAAAAGGGGCAATATTCTCTGCAGCTATCTAAGCTGAAGGAATTATGTAATTACCCTCAACAAGGAAAGGGATCATGTTAAAAGTGACCATTTAGTTGGAAAATACAGTTCTAATATGCTGTCTCATTGCATTAATGATATGTCATGTTAAGTTACACAGCCTCATGTTGGTACCAAGCATGAAAATACCAAGGTGAAGTAACAGGACATGACAGACGATATTCAGAAGGAGGGAAAAAGACTCTTATTTATCTTAGATACATATTATCAGATTGCATCAGGATGTGCTTTCTAAAGCAAAATTGGCATATAGAGATAACATTTAAGATTCATTGGTTTACATTACAACTGAGTATTAATTATAGGCACCATATTGGCAAGAACTCAACAGCTTTGCTCCAATAATACTTTTTTTTTAAGTACTATTTCAAAGAAGGAAGGAAACACATATAATACATAAATTGTTAGAGAAAATAAAATATGATAAAATCTTATTTCACTTTCTCACTATCCATGATTGATTGATTATGTGTCATCAAGTCATTTTTGACTCCTAGTGACCTCAGATAGATTTTCTCAAGATGATCTGTCCCTAACCTGTTCCTTCATGTCTCCCAATGGTGCATTCATCACCTCCATAACTGAGTTCATCCACCTTGCTGCTGATCATCATTTTCTTCTCTTTCCTGCTACCTTTGCCAGGATTAGAGCCTTTTCCAGAGAGCTAGGTCTTCACATAATGTGTCCAAAGTAGGATAAGTTGACCCTGGTCATTTGTGGCTTGAGTGAGAACTCTTGGTTGATTTGTTTGATGATCCATTTGTTTGTTTTCTTGGCTATCCATAGTATTCTCAGGAGTCTTCTCCAACACCAAAGTTCAAAAGCAGAAATACTCTTCCTATCCTACTTCTTCAAAATCCAACTTTTGTTTCCATAGAGTGTTACAGGGAATACCATTGCTTGCATGATTCTGATCTTTATAGGTATAGACACATCATGGCATTTGAATATATTTTCCAAGGCTTTCATGGCTGCTCTACTGAGTGCTAGTATGCAGCATATTTCTTGACTGCTTGTTTCTTTACTGTTGATGGCTGAGCCTAAAGGCAGAAGCTATCCACCATTTTGATATCCATTGCCAATTCTAAGGCTGGTTGTTCAACCTGCTGTCTTAGTCTGGTCTTCTTTATATTTCATTTTAGTCCCATTTTTTTTCATTTTGCTCCTTAACTCTTATTACTACAGCTTTTGCATTTTTAGCTATCAGGGTAGTGTCATCAGCATAGTACAGGTTATTGATGTTCCTTCCTCCAGTTTTAAAACTGTGCTCATCTTCTTCCAATCCATCTTCCTTTAATATATATTTTGCATGTAGTTTGTATAAATAAGGTTAGAGGATACAGCCTACAGTCTCCTTTGCCAACCTGGAGCTAGTCTCTTTCACCATGTTCTGGCTGTACTGTTCTGTACTATTCCTGACCTGTAAATATGTTTCTCATGAGTACAGTGAGAAGTTCTGGGATTTCCATTTTTCTGAGCAGTTTCCACAGCTTGATGTGTTTGACACAATCAAATACTTTTCTATCATCACTGAAGCACATACTGACTTCTTTTTGGTATTGTTTGGCTTTCTCAATTATCCAGAGTGCTTCAGAAATAATGTGTCATGTTCCTCGGCCTTTTCTAAAGCCAGCTTGAGCATCTGGCAGTATTAATTATAGATACCCTAATCTGCATTGGATGGTCCTTTAAAAAAAAAAAACAAAACTTTATTATATTTTCAGAATAAAAATACAACATGATGGAGTTCTGTAATCCATTTCATCCATTGCATTGGATGGTCCTAAGCATTATTTTGCTAACATGTGAAATTAAGGATATTGTATGATAGTTTGCACGCTTTGTTAAGTCTCCTTTTTGGGGAAATTGGAATGTAGATTGACCTCTTCCAATCAGTTGGCCAGTGTCATTCTCCAGATTTGCTGGCATAGTTTGGTGAGAACCTTGACTGATTCTTCTTCTGTTGTGTGCCATATTTCAGTGGATATTCCATCAGTTCTTGTAGCCTTCTGACTTGGTAATGACCAGAATGCTGATCTAACTTTATTTTCTAGTACTAGAGGTTCTTATAAGTAAGAAATATATTCTACAGCATCCTGATGTTGCCATCTCTACTGTATAGTGTTTCATTATACTCCTTCCATCATCTCTATGGTATAGTGTTTCATTATACTCCTTCCATCTTCTTTTGATCTCCTTTGAATTGGTTACTATCTATCCATTGGCATCCTTTAGCATACCAATTTGAGGTTGGGACCTCCTTTTGTATTCAGAGATCTTTTGAAAGACTATCCTTGCTTTTCCATGTCTGTTTCCATCTTCAATGCCTTTACAGATGTTGTTGTAATACTGCTTCTTGTCTCTTCTAACAGCTCTCTGAAACTCTTTGTTAAATTCCTTTCTGAGATTTTTGTCTTTCTTGGCTTTGGCTTCTCTTCTTGGCAATTTCTAGAGTTTGTTCTGACATCCAGTTTGCTTTCTACTCTTTCTTCGTTTTTGGCAGTCTCCTTTCAGATTTGTCTTTAACAACTTCTTTCAGTTCATTCTATAATTCCTTTTGTTCTCTGTCAATGAGGTTCAGAATTTCAAACTTATTCCTGATGTTCTTCTTGAAAATGATGGGTATATGTTCAAGATCATATTGTGGAAACTGACTGGTTTTCTTCTTCTTCAGCTTAACTTGTAGCTTTCCCATGAGCAATTCATGATCTGTTCCACAGTCAGCACCTGGCCAAGTCTTTGATCCCATAATCGAGCTCCTCTATCTCTTTTTAGCAATACTATAGTCAATTTGATTTCTATATATTTTATCTTGTAATGTCCATGTATAGAGGCATCATTTTGGTTGTTTGAAGACAGTGTTAGCTATGAAGAATTTGTTGGAGTGACAGAAATTGTTAAGTCAGTCTCCTGCTTCATTTTGGTTTCCTAAGCCATAGAATCCAACTACATCTTCTTTAATGTTTCCAACTTTGGCACTACAGTTTCCTGTTCCAAGTAGCACTTCTTGCTTGCATGTTCTGTCAATTTTAATATGAACTTGATCATTAAACTCATCAGCTTCCACTTGTTCTGCATCAGTGGTTGAAGCATAAACTTGAATGATCATCATATTAAAGGGTTGTCCACAAAGTCTAATCAATATTATTTGGTCATTGATTGCATTGTAGCCAAATACTATTCTTGCTATACCCTTCCTAATTATAAAAGCAATGCCATTTCTTTTTTGTTTTTCATGTCATAAGTAATAAACAAAATGAATTTTTGACTGAAACTTTCTGATCCCAGTCCATCTCAATTCACTGATTCCTAAGTTGTCAATTTGTAATCATTTCATTTAACCTTTCACTGTGTTGAACTTTCCTATGTTCATGATTCTTATGTTCCATGTTCCTACTGTAATTCTGTCTTTGCAGCTTTGGATTTTCTTTTCCTCTATGGCAACATCAGCAACTAGATGTCCTAAAGGCTTTAATCTAGCCATATCATAAACACCATTAGTACTCTGAAAGATCCTCAGCTGTTCCTCAGTAGGATGTTGAGTGCAATGAGTGCCTGAGGGGCCCATCATCCAGCATTATATCATCAATCATTTTATGTATTCTATTCGTGTGGTTTTCTTGGTAAAAATACAGGAGTGGTTTACCATTGCCTTCTCCTGCACAGTATGAATTGATGCCTTTGCCATTGTCACTAAAGTGATCATCTGCCTCCAGCATCTTCTTATATTGCTGCAGCCCAATATAGGTGCCTGCTTGCTTTAGCTGAGCACTGGGATGACCTTCATTCCTTGGGTGACCCTACTGGGAATATACACCCTTTGCGTACACTCCTGATGTTCTTCCCTCATCTCTCCCATGAACACTTGTCCACTACCACAGTGAGGCAGCACAGCAGGGGGGGGGGGGGGGGGGAGCTCTCTGTCCATACACCTTTTTAAATAAAATCTGTCTGCAAATTTCAGAATTTTGCTGAAGTCTTTTTACCAATTTAATAGGAGCTTTGTTTTAAAACAATTAAATACTGTTTATTAGCATGTTGATACTATCTGGTAAAGCCCAGGAGGCAGAAGTGACAAAATAATTCTTTAATGTTGATACAGTATCTACAGCCCTATTTGGAACTAACTGAACTTAGACTTCAGTCCTATTTGGAACTGACACTGAACTATTTGGAAACTTCTCTCTAAACTGAATTCAATAATTCAATATGTTTAAAATTAGACTGTCTTTAAGCCTAGCTTGAGAAATTTGGTAGTGCAAGCAGAGCTTCCAAAAGCTGATAAGGGTGTCAACAAATCTGTGAGCCTGTTTTGTACCAATTACACTGAGTACCAGTGTCATGTTCATCGTTCCAATGTTTCCGCTGCACATTTGGCTGATGCGTGTTTCGTTTGGGAAGGGAGGAGGATTCTATCTTGTGGGATTGTTATATGTTGGCAGCTGGATTGGAATGTGTTTGGGTTATCTCGTGTGTTCAAGGTTTCTTTCCCAGGACATCAGCAGAAACGGTTACCAGCACCTGGGGGGGGGGGGGAGTTTGCAACAGCTGGGCAAGGGGTGGGATTACGTTTGTGCCAAGGGTTTTTAGTTTGTATTTGGCGCGCTTTTGCTCATTCTCAGCTTTCTCTGTATTTGCATACTATTCTTTAATAAATCAGATATCATTAAGTTCCTGCTTGTGAGTCTATTAGGGTAGGCAATCCTTACAACCAGTTTGCTTTCAAATTTCTAGCTATAACTTAGAACCTTAAGAGATCACCTGTTCATTTATTGAAATTATTGCTATGATTTGTGCTTATTGGCCTATGGATTGGAACAGCCAGATTCTTGGAGACAGCTCTTCAGGAAAAATAGAAGGTATATCCATCAACAGGAAGGACTGAATCACCACCTCATTTTTGCTAATTTTACTATTCTCTTGGCAGGCTGGGAGAGAGAAGGTGGCAGTACTAGAAGCTAAAGCAGGGTAGTCATCAACAATTCTGACCAGAAATGCAAGTAAGCTGAAAAGACTGAAGGCCAATATTTACAGAGAATCTGAAATCCTTCTGGTAATTTGCCTGAAGGTCAAACCACCAGCTCTTCCCCAAGACAAGGCCTAAAAGCTATTTGGCCAATAAAAGAAAAAGGTAGCCAGGACCTTTCCCTAATTTATTCTCCACACTATAGTACTGATTTTCCAAGACTTCTTATTTGCTTCTTCTTAGCTGCTGATTAAAATATCAATGTCATTTGCCTTTGGCAAAACATGAAGAGAAGATTCCAAGAGAAATTCAGGTCAGCTTTTGCCTGCCAATGGCCAAAGTTTGAGGCTCCAGCGGAGGTAAACTGCAAAACACACACTTGCAGATTTAGTTTGCTTCTAAGATTGTTGCAATGATATTGGTCTTCTAGATATGAGGCATGTTATGCTTAAAAAACAGAAAGATAGGCCTATTAAATTATTCTTCATTCATGATTTTCTTAAGAATAACATTTCGTTAAAATGAAAACATTAAGAACACGATAGATATAAGACAAAAAATAATAGAGGCTAACTAAATATGTTTTGAGCCTCCATATTAAATATTCTAAACAGTTAACTGTTTGGTTTCCTATGTGCACAACACTGCTGACAACCAAAGGATAGTTTAATCCAAATCCAAATTAAAACCAGAACTCAACTGGTTTAAAATAACACTGTTTAATTCCACCACTGATTGGATTTCACTGTTTTCATGACACACAAACCCTGCCTGTCACCTAGCATTTTACTTCAATGCTTCCCTCATCAAGATACACAAACTGAACAGTGAAAAGACAACTATGGTTGGAATGATGGATGCCACATTCCTAGAGGTTTATTGGATGCTACCTTCCAACATAGGCTACAATATACCTTTGTTGTATATTAAAGCATTAAAAATGATAGTTGCATTGCTAGATGATTCCGACAGGATTATAGTGTCCATTAAATAAAATGCTGGAATAATACATTGAGTATAAACAAAATAAAGACCCAAATTTATTTCAAAATTGAAATAAACAAACATACACATACATGTAGAGAAGTACTGCATAAAAGGAATAAATGACAACTGGCCTTCACTTTTTTCAATTATTAAAAACATAAAAGCAAGGCTGATGCTTTGAATTCTCCACTCAAGTTAAAGCATGCCTATTCAAAGAACTCAGAATGGATTAGCGTAATTATGCATAAATCAAACAGATTCAGGCCCTGAAGGCCCCCAAATCTAAGGATAGCTTTTCTTTACACTTGGCACTGAAAGCGGCATTGAGCATTTCTCATGCAATTTAAGTCCCTGTAAGGATATTGTTAATGCCAGGCAAAAAGTAGGTAAACATCATTCTGTGATGGTTGCCTTATTCAGAAAAAACACAGACTCACCAGCCAGGGCTAAGGATATCTGGTTTATTAAGAATGGAATGCAGACACGGAGAAAGACGGGAATGAGCACATGGCATGCGAGGTAGCCGGTAAATACCCGCGGTGTGGACCTGATCCTTCCCCACCCCCCATTGTCCCAAAGTCCTGACCGACGGTGAACCCGGAGTCTCGATGGGCGATCAGGGGGTGATTCCGGAGTCTTGATGGGCGATCAGGGGGATTAGCGCTGATTACCTCTGTCCTCTTCCTGTGTCCGGAGCAGGTGTGTCCCCCGTGGTAATGCAGAGATGTCAGGGAGATAGGATGATGGCTTCCCAGGTCAGGGCAAAGGTATGGCTCCTTTGTCCTTTATCTGTATTGTCTTTCAGTGCTTATGGGATTAGCACTGATTCTTTCCTCCCCCCTCCCCTTCACCGGAAAGGCATGTTCCCCATTGTGATATATGTATACATCGCAATGGGGGACATGACATACTGCCTCCCCCAAAAAAACTTCAAGGCGCCGGTTTGGAAGGATACGCTGCATGGAAGCGTGTGACTAGCCGTTGCGCTGAGACATCCTGGGCATGCACCCACTCAGGGTGGGGAAAATGTCTCCAGTGGACCAGGTACTGAAGGGTGCCCCGTAGCCTTCGGGAATCTAGAACCTCCTTTATTTCAAAGTGCTGCTGCCCATCGATCATGATGGGAGGAGGCGGGGGGGGTTCGTTATGCCACTTTGAGGAGGTAGCCGGTTTCAGTAAGGCACAATGGAACACCAGGTGTATGCGTTTCAAGTTGTGTGGCAATTCTAACTTAAAAGTTACCGGGTTGATTATTTCCACTATTGGAAAAGGGCCAATGAACTTGGGGGCTAACTTCTTTGAGGGCTGTGGAGCCTTAATGAATTTAGTGGAGAGGTAGACCTTATCTCCCACTTTGAAGTCTGGCTCTGCAGCCCTGTGGTTGTCCGCATAATGCTTGTAGGTTGCTTGGGCTTCGGAGAGAGCCAGCTGAATGATTGGCCAAACGTTGGCTAGCTGAGCAGCCCAGTCATCTGGGGAACAAGGTGGGGTAGCTGGCTGTGGCAGCTCCAGGATCGGGACGAAGTCTCATCCATAGACTACCCGGAAGGGGGTGTGGCCCATGCTCTGGTGCACTGCATTGTTGTATGCCACCTCAGCAAAGGGGAGTAAGTCTACCCAATTATCTTGCTGGTAGCTTATGAAGGAGCGCAAAAATTGCTCCAGGGTGGAGTTAAGGATTTCCGTAGAGCCGTCCGTGTGGGGGTGCCAAGCAGTGGACAATGCCTGCTTGGTGACAATCAACTTCAAAAATGCTTTCCAGAATTGTGAAGTAAATTGTGTACCCCTATCTGTGACAAAGCGGGAGGGGGTACCGTGTAATTTGTAAATGTGATTTAAAAAGAGGCGTGCCAGCTGTTGAGCGGAGGGAATGGAGGCGCATGTATACATCGCAACGGGGGACATGACACATTCTGACTGAGGTAGGTGGTATGTTAGCATTGCAGTTGAGTGCAAATGCACTAAATTATGTTTGTGGAATCCAACATCACAGGAGAAGGTTGTTCAGAAAGAAAGAAAAAAGAATTAAAGAGAGATGGTTAAATTGTAACAAATGTTTAATCTGAGTGCCTGGGGGCCAGTGATGTGCATCCAGAGTTCTGTACAAAAACGTTTTCACACATTTTCCTCTTAAATTAGAGGAAAATACTCTTATACATCATCTTATGTGACAGTATTCACGGATATGATAAATCCTTGCATGGGAACCAGATATAAGAATTCAACATTGGTGAAGTAATGTAGGAAATAATATAATCTATGCTTTTCTGGCTAATGTATGGGTTGGAGACTTTACATCTAGAATCACAAAATTGGAAAAGGTTATCTAAGCCATTGAGCCAACTCCTTGTTCTGTGCAATAGTCCTGACATAAGTCTTTCCAGTCTCTGCTTGAACATATTCAGTGGTGGGAAGTCACCATATCTCAGTAATTGATTCTACTGTCAACTTGTTCTCATTAATAAGAATGTTTTCTAACATTTATCTGGAATCACCCAATCTGTAAATTAAGACTTGAATTTGAACTGCCTTGTAGGATGATAGGGAACAGTCTTGGCACTCTTCTCTGTAACATTATTTTACATACTTGAAGAGTATTATCATATTCCTGCTCAGTCTTCTAAACACAACATTTCCAGTTCTTTCTAGTCCTATTCATATTACTTTGTTTCATGTTAATATTAATTAACATTAATATTAGTTTCGTATTAAGTAATATTCATATTATTTAGCTCATGTCCTCTAAACCTCTTCCAGACTTGTCTGAATCATTTCTGTTGTACCCACAAACAATATAACACTCTTTAGCAGCTTTTAAATAATGTAGCAATATGGATTTAGATATATACTTGGAAAGAAAAATCATATTTAACTACGTAGTTTGAAAAGAAACATACATTTCCAGTAGTGCTGAGCAGAGATCCAGATTTGAAGGGTAAAATGTGATTTGAAGTCTGTGTGGGCATGCATATTGTACCTGTTAGAAATGTCTTAAAGCAGCTTTTTTTTTTTTTTTCTGGATTTGTGTGGCTCTTCTCAGCTGGCATGTGTTTCCAGGAAAAATACATGTTTAGTAGAAGGTGTTTCTGACAGTGCTATATGAACCAACATGCTCCAAATCATATTTTATCCTTTGAATCCAGATCTCTACACAGCTTTAATGCCTAGATTCATGCAGGGACAGAACAGAAGGCAGACTCAAAGAACAGAGATTCATCACTAAGTGGAATTCCATCTGTTAATACTCCTGACTTTTACAGATTCATTAAAAGGTTGGAACAGAGCATATGTTAGATGCACCTGGAAATATGTTTTACCATTGTAACCTGTAACTTCCTTAATAAACATTATTTGTCTTTTCAGTCCTTACATATCTATGTTTAGACATTTTTAATGGAGTTGGCTTTACTCACAGATGTTGTTCAATTGTTCATTTGCTTCTGACTCTTCATAAACCAATGTACATATTTTTGTAACTGTTTTTATGAGTTCTTGTAGGCTCATATGTGTGCCACCAATGATAATATCTAGCCATTTGGTCTTCTGTTGGCCTCTTTTTCAATTGCCTTCAAAGTTTCCAAGCATCAGGGTCTTCTCCAATGGTTCTTATTTTTGCATTATGTCGTCCAAAATATTTAAGCATTAGCTTCATTATTAGCACTTCTAGAGAGCAGTCTAGCTTTATATCACCTAGCACTGAATGATTTGTTCTTGTAGTTGAAGGAATTCTCAACAGTTTTCTTCCACAACAATTTCAAAGGCATCATTTTTATTTGCCCACCTTTTTTGATGATCCAGTTTTCACAGTCATATGTTACAAATGGGGAAAAAAAAACATTGACTTGACAATAAGTATCTTTGCCATCAGTGTGTTGTTCACACTTTAATATTTTGTCTAGATTTATCATAGGACTCTTCCTCATGATCACATTAATGTGTTTTCCTCTCTTTCCTGAGTTAGGGGAAAAAACCATTTATTTATTTAGACATAAATTGCTTCCCTCATCCACACAAACCTTTGCCACAACTTAACAGCAAAACTAGGCAGTGTTGCTGCCCTCATACAATTTAATATGGGGTAATTTCAGTAAAGGAAATGGTGGATTCCCTGCTATCCTGTCCTGTCTCTCCCAGTATCACCTACCAGCGGGAAAGACAACCACCAATTACTCAACATGTGTCACAACAGGATTGGGAGTTAAGGATTTATATTTAGTTAGTTAGTTAGTTAGTTAGTTCCAACTTGCATTAATTACTGTCAGCATCTTCTGACAGGATGTCCAGAGTAATCAGCTTGACCTGGACAGAAATATGTAAAAACTAATGCCTAGGCACAGGGGAGTGAAACATTCTCTATACCTTGGGAAACAAGGTTAGGGTTCAGACATCTCCCTGATTCACTGGGTATAAGAAGGTGGGAAGGTATGGCACAATCAGACTTGCAAGATTTTATTATTATAGCCAATCTAAATAAAGTGTAGTTTTCCTGTGGGGTTGATTTCCTAGTCTTTGAGGTGGATCTAAATGGAGTATGGAGATAGCCTTGAGGAAGGAATGCAAGAACCAATGCAAGAAAAGAAGGTGTGGTAAGAAAGAAACTCAAGATAATCCTACTTCAATTCTGTTTGGTATAAGAATGTGCAGAGGGAAATTCTGACAGGCTTTCAAGATTTTGTTATTAAATCTTATAACAATAAAGCAGAGTTCCAGTAGTCATCACATTGTCTTTTCCCTATGTCAAAGAGCAAACAGGGAGAAATCAGAATTAGAAAGTATTATTTCTATTCAAAACAAGCTGAAGGGACAGGACTAAGATTCTTCCATTCGAGGGAAAACTAAGAAGAGAGCTAAAGAAAGAAACAAAGTTGAAATCCATTATTTCTTTTCTGTATCCCTAATGCCCATGTGGTCAGTAGGATAATAGGCACAATGAACTGATGCATCTAGAATTGTCTTTCTGTGGTACCTAGAAAACATTCATGTATAACAGAGAATCCTGCAAAATTAAGATTTCCAGAATTTAAGAAGAAACCCCTCAATATATTCATCTATATGGACTAGATGGTGTGGATTAGATTTATTAAGGTATTTGTTACTATGGAAAAATATTCAGTAGATTTCAGTGGGAGATAAAAGGTTTCTTTCTTAAACTGGGCTCCCTTAAGACATGGAATGAACATTATCCACTGAAGTCTGTCATATTATTTTCCACAATTCAAAGAAGAAAATGTACATCTAGGAATTATGTCTTCCAAAAAGAAAGTGCATTTGGCAACTTACAGATATGTAGGGTTACTCTTAGAAAGCACACTATATTTAGGAGAGTTAAAAAGTGAATTTTAGGAAAAATTGCAAACAAAGCTAAAGTGGTTATCACATTGCCTAACACACAAAAGGTCCCTGGTTCAAAACTGGGCAGAAACATATTTTGGAGAGTCAGTTTGGTCTAGTGGTTAAGGTGCTGGGCTAGAAACCAGGAGACTGTGAGTTCTAGTCCAGCTTTAGGCATGAAAGCCAATTGGGTGACCTTGGGCCAGTCACTGTCTCTCAGCCCAATCCACCTCACAGGGTTCTTGTTGTGGGGAAAATAAGAGGAGGAAGGAGTATTAGGTATGTTCGCCGCCTTGAGTTATTTATAAAAATAATAAAGGCGGGATAGAAAATAAAATTAAATAAATAAATAAGTCAATCAGTTCAGGTTTTCTCCTGCTTCTTTTTTAAAGCACTGGAATGAAATAATAGGTATAGACATACAATCTTAATATGGACCAGATTTAGACTGCTTTGCACATTCCTGTTGCTATGACTTGCTAATGAAAGAACTATGGTGATGCCACATAGTAAGAAGCTCTTACAAAGGTTGAAAATTTGGGAATGACAAAGGCTGAAAAGGGTAAGATGGATAGGTCTGGAGGACAGAAGTTTTATTTAAAACATATTCATAAAGAACAAATTGAAGGAAAATCAATTAAAATATTTTTTGCATTAGTAATTTCATTGATAGTATGTTGATGTGTATTTTAACAATAACATGTATCTTTTCTTTGGCCCAACTTTCCAAAAATCAGGAACATGGTTATTGGAAAAAGAATAAACAGGAAAGGTTAATAGTTAAGTAACAAAATCCATTTTTATTTTTTTTTACTTTGTGCCAGTTTTTTTCTTTAGGTGACAGGTATGAAAAAGAGGTAAAAGAAGTTCCAAAAGCAGCATACAAAGAGAAAGAATGGGAAGATAGAATGATTTGGTGGACCCGAGTTGTCTATTCTTTATTGATTCTCACAACAAGGAGAATTGTACAGAGTTTTATTTATCTACCTCATGAACTGTACTGCAGCCCACAAGTAATGTTACATGTGACTTTGACTAGAAAGATCTGAATGAAGTTGCCATGCTGGTCTAGAATAAATATTTTTGTTCAGAATTCTGACTATTAACAGCATCCAGATATATGCAACAGGGACATTCACAAATTGGGTATTAGGAACTGATGTCATCTGTTATTAATCTCAAGGTACAATGTTATAATGTTATAGTCATGCCGGCCACATGACCATGGAAGTGTCTACGGACATACGCCGGCTCTTCGGCTTTGAAACGGAGATGAGCACCGCCCCCTAGAGTCGGACATGACTGGACTTAATGTCAAGGGAAACCTTTACCTTTACCTTTTACAATGTTATTAAACACTAATGTTCTACCATCCTAGATGCACTATGTAAGTACTGATAGGTCATACGCAAAAGGGTTTATCTAATATTTATTTAACATCATGTCTGTTAGTAGTCAATCTGGCACCCTGCAACAATAAGCTCCATAGGTTAATTAAGAATTGTGAAACAGTATCTTTTTCATTTGTCTTTCATTCACTGCATATAAATTTCCAGTTCATAGCTCTCAGGTTTTGTTCAAAGAGAAATGTCTATGAATAAATAACAATGACCAGGGGAAGAGTTGCAAATGCAGTCAAGTGATGATTAACAAGTAAGTTTGGCTGGAAATACTGGGTTTAAAGTCTCAATGCATCTGGAGGGTCTCCGATCAGGGGAGGATGTTATACATTCTTAATGATGAATTGGCCTAAGAAATATAAATATCTGCAAATCTGAAAGATGACTCCATTGACTGACTTAATTGTTTGATCCAAACTGAAAACACCAGATGGAAGAAAATATTATAATATTGATGCAAAAGGTCCTCAGGAAAATTGTCAGTTTCTTTCTTGGGGCTTCAAAGATTCATTTGGGACCAATATATAATAGAAGCCTAAAGGTATTGATCTAGCTAGAGGAAAAGGAAAAAAAAAGTTATTTTGGGGTGTTTAATTATCTGGATATTCCCGGGTCTTGTAGCATAGGACTGTTTACTTAGCATATCAGATAGTCCTTATATTGGGGGGGGGGGTGATTAATCATCCTACACTAAGCCAGTTTTTCTATTTGGAAAAAAATATATATATCTTTGTGCTTGTTGGATTGTATCATTTGTCCTATAACTAGTCTGGGTGGTTATACATTATACATTGTGCCTTGGCTAAGAACAGGTTTGTGTGGAGAACATCCCTGACACAAACAACATGAACTAGCTTAATTTGTGGAAATTTTACCCTGGCTTTTTGGTAAGGTATTTCATTATAGGCATACTGAAAGGCTGCTTGCTTGCTTGCTTATTTATTTATTTATTTATTTAGGTAAAGGGCCTGGTTACGTGAGGGACAACCTGTCTCCCATAACATCTGCCCAGCCAATTAGATTCTGCAGGGTTGGCATGCTCTGGGTTTCTTTGATCAAAGAACGACATCTACTGGAAGGGTGCCTTCTCTGTTGCAGCACATGCTTTCTGCAACAAGGTTCCCCTTGAGATCCAGATGGCCCCCATTCTGCCACTGTTTAGAAAAGCTGTGAAAACCTGGCTTCATCACACCTGTCATCTTTTTTTTTTATCATTGTAATTTATTTGTTTGATTGTTATGAGCTATGTTGTTGTTGTTGTTATTTCTATATTATCATCATAAAAGATAGCAAGTTGAGTTGGTCTACAAAATAAAATTAACACTACAGAAATGACAATCTGTTACCAACCACCCAGCATCTACTAATCTGGACCATACAAACCAGCATTGAGAAATGCTTCAGTAAGTATGCTGGAAGTTACTATTTTAGATTTCTGTTGATTGGTGCCACAAGGAGGAGACCTTTCGGATCTTTCAGTGTCTCTCTTCATTATTAATCATGACTACCTTCTCAGTTCTGAGTTAGAACTGGGGGTCTTATAGCCTGGATTTCCACTCCGTCCTTATCAATCATATTGGATCAGTAGGACTGTGTAGATCACTTAGAAGAATCACTTAGTTATCATATCACTTAGAGGTGAGCCACTCCACCTCAGCATGATGCCCCAACTGTGCAGAATCAACTTGTTCTTCCTCAGTGCTTTTGACTGCAGTGTTGAAGTGGGATGGCTGAATCAACTTTAATCTCAAATCTGTAGATACCATTTTATTGTCGTCGTCGTTGTCATCATCATCTAATCATCATCATCATCGGTAGGTTAGAGCCAGTTCGATGTAGTGGTTAAGGCATCAGGCTAGAAACTGGGAGACAATGAATTATAGTCATACCTTGTGCACGAAGCCAGCTAGATAACTTTGGGCCAGTCACTCTCTCTCAGCCCTAGGAGGCCATGGCAAACTACTGTCATACAGACGATATCAAACAAAATAAAAGGCATATAAAGTGAACATAGAGAACACAAGAGACAAAATAAAAATCCAGAGAAGCAGCAGCAGCAGCAATAAATAGAATATAAAATTAGAATAATATAGCCAACCCCCTCCCACCCCACACCCCCAATAAGCCCATTACTGGATGGGAGCATCTGAAACAGGAAGAAGTTTCAAATAAAAATGTTAGAAACCTGTATGGCAGGTGATGTGATATTCTTTTAATAACCTGCCCTCAAGCAGTTTAGGTTAAATTGAGCCTGGAGACAATTTGGCAGGTAGTGCAGATGGCAAAGCACTGCCACAATGAGACTGTATCAACCAGTTCTGGTAGCATTTCAGTGGTATGGCTTTGAATTAATTGAAGTTTCCAGACCATTTCAATAGCAGCCCATTACAACCATTTAAATGGGAGATTGCAATTTAGCAGCTCTTTGCAATAACCTAAACAGAAGGTTGCCTGAATGTGAAAAATGGTTGCAAATATACTTTGTATAGAGCAAGAGTTATAGCTGTCATATCTGCCTAAATAGATTTATAGAATCCACGGAGTGTTAAAACTATATCTGTGCATTTGGATTTTGCCAAACCCAGGATTCTAAGGTGTTTCAGAATAATACAGAATGGATTATTGCTTTTCTGCTGTGAAACATTGTTCTTATTCTTGGACTTATAGACTTTATGGAAAAAGTTATTTATAAAAATAACAAAGGCGGGATAGAAAATAAATAAATAAATAGACAAATGAATTAATTCTTTAAACTTGCATCTTACCTAACAATAAAAAAAATGTTTTGAGTCCCTTTGGGTGAAAAGATGGGATATCAATCAGACAATTAATTAGTCATTGCACACTCAGTAAGCAATAAACCAATCACACATCCAAAATCATGCAAAATACCTGTCTACACACAAATTATATTGCTTGCTGGCCAAAAGTTAACAGATAGGAAGCTGGACTGATATAACTTGTCAAGGAGCTGCAAAGCCAGAGGTCAGCTTGCATTTCCACCAGACTTACTGTAGCTTGTTGTGAATCAAGAATTCTCTGAACCTAGACCTAAATCCTTTCCCTAATTAATTGGTGTAGTTTATTAATTTGGATCCAGATAGAAAGTTGTTTTATAGAAATATATGTAGCTAAGTATAGTGATTTTTCCTCCCATTACTTGCATTTCAATCATTTTTTTAATATATTCAGTATAACAATGGGGGGGGGGGAGAAAAGCACAATTGTTAATAGACAAGGGATAGAAGGGAAGGGAGCTAGTTGTTCTACTGTAGTTGTTAAAGTGTGTCTCTTACCAGTCAGGTGGTCAGTAAAAAGTCTCTATCACCTACCTATCTCTATCCATCCATCCATCCATCCATCCCAGAAATGTCCCAACTATGCAGCTTCTTGTCTGAGATGAATGTGGATGACTTTGTACTATAGGAGGATAGAAAGAGATACCAGCAGAGTAACCTAGGCCAACACATCAGTTAATTTTTATTACTTACTTTCTCACATTATACTTTTGAATCTGATGAGATGGAGGTTGCTGCCATGTTAGTTATTTTCTCCAGATTTGCTTGCTTTCATTATCTCTTTAAAGAGAATGTAGTTAGGTCATTGAAAACCATTCTATTCTAAAGATTTTTCTATTGGGCTCTCATGTGAGTCTGTGTGTGTTTGTGTGTTGCAATAAAATTGCTGCTCAGACCCGGTAGGCAAAGTGCTGTTGAAGCTTTTTAAGAGTAGGATACCTTTAATTGAAAAAGCATCTTCCTTAAAGATTCTACTCTTTTATTACTTCCTGTTCAGCATAGCTGGGCAATATTTGATGAATTACTACTTATTTGTCCCTTAATTAGTTATGGTTTCTGACCAGTTTCTTGTTTCTTTTATAATGAAATGGTGGTAATGCTATGCCCCTGTTATCAAGAGCCATATGGAACTGCTGCTGTAAATCTGCTTCCAGCTGATTGGAGAAAAGCAATCTCAGCAGTGTCAAAGGGTCCCAGCATAGAAGGCAGACTTGCCTAGTCCCAAATTGCTTGCTATAATTAAATAACTTTTTTAACTGAACAGGGTTGGCACTGGGAATTAGCACCATGGGGCATTTCTGAAGGCCCCCAACCTGTTGGTGGCATACTATTGCTTAACAAGCAAGGTGATGTGCCTAGTTGAGACTCCTTCAGTATTTCTCTCTAGTAAAGGGCATCAATAACATCATAAATGGGGAAAATTAGACTCACTTTTTGTAGGCTTAAGAGAACATGGCTTTGATGGTAGCATAAACATCTGGGCTTTTTGGGGGGGGGTCAAATCATTGTATGAACAGGATAGAAATAAGATTGATTTGCAAGAATAGAAAGATATGGGAAGGTATAGTGAATTATTTTAGTGTAAATAACATTTTGTTAGATTTATTTCCTTCCTTTAATTTATTTTGCTTATTATTTCTTACTTGTTTTTCTGCACTTTGCATAGTATTGCTTATACTGAAAGGGGATAATATGATAGATATGTATGTATTGGAGAGAGGGGAGGGAATCAATATATGCTGTTGCCAGCAGTGAAGCCTTTATCACACATTAATCACTACATGGTGAATGTTGGGCTTTCATAGCAAATTATGTGAGGAAGGATCTTGGATTAGTGTGGTCCAAATTTGGAGGTTAATGGATCCAGTTGGATTTAAGGAGGAAGCACTATGGAAGGTGCTTTCTTAAACTTGATGAACTGCCATAGCAGTGACCTGTTTGAGATATGGAATACCAAAGTCTTCTGGACATTTGATGCAATGATTCCATAGCTTGATGCCACATGTTACAGTGTCCAATACATAATTGGATAATATCTATCTGAGCTAGTTTGGTTGCTTCTCTCTCTACAGGAAATGGATAAGAATAAATTTAATCTCTCCTAACTTTTGTATAAAAGCATGTGATTGTTATTGAGATTATTTATTTTATTATTTTATTATTTATTTTATTTCATTTTATCAAATTTATATAGCCACCCATCTCAATAATGACTCTGGGCAGTGTACAATAAAAACAGAAGAATAGAAACACATCTTAAAAATAACCATAAAAACAAGAAACATGCATATAACCTGGATCTGGGAGAGTGTTTAAAAACTCAGACATAATAGAGCCACCTTGCTGGCTTCCTGGTGCCAGGGGACAGAGCAGCAACTAGGGTCTGTGTCACCCAGGGCAAACATGGATTCCGCGCCCATTTTGGCACCCCACCAGTCCTCATCTTGGCACTCCACCAGCGCAGTGCCTGGGGCACATGACCTGGTTGCCCCCCACCCCCCCAGTTGCAGCCCTGCCAGGGGATCCCCAGGCCTGTTGGAAAAATCACATCTTGAGACATCTCTGGAAAGCCAATAGGGTTGGGGTTCTCTAAATATTTATAAGTGAAATTCCCTGCCACCTTCAGGGCTTTGGTTTGCCACTTGCTTAAAAAGCTATCTAAGGATACATCCTGATGTGCAAAGCCTTACATGGTTTAATCAAGTTACCTGCAGGATTACCTACTCCTATACACTCTAAAGTTTCCAGTGGGGGCATCTTTTGAAGGCCCTACCTCTAAGACTGACAATGTATGCTTTTTCTATCATTTGCTTATATTGTGAAGCAAACTACTGCTGCCATTTTGAGGGGTTTAAAAATCCTGGTGCTGATATATGGTTCTGAATGTGTATGTATGTATGTATGTATGTATGTATAGTAATCTGCCTAAAGCCATTTCCAAACTTAGAAAACAACAACAAAACCAGCAGAAACAAAACCAGACATAAAGGCTCTGGGGGGGGAAAATCTGCCACATTTTCTCTCCAGGAAGCAAAATTGTGATTTTTCTCTCTCTCAATTCAACCCCCACCCCCAGCTTCTTTCCTCTGATTCTGACATTTTATAGAAACAAAGCATCTTTGGATCAATGTTCCAATATTTTGAACTAGTTTTGAACAAAAAAGAAGAATGGATATTGTGGTTCAGGTATCAGTGCTGTTGGGTCCAGTTGATGCTCAGCCTAATTCCTTTCTCAGGAAATCCTGAGCACTTGACCATGTCAAGCTCTTGCTTGAAACTCATTGTGGTTTCCAATCAGTAAGTTATCAGCAGAACCCTTGGAAGCAAAATCCTTTTTGTTCTTCATTTTAATCTAGTAGTCTGGCCAATTTAAGCAAGATTGGACTTGTTTTTTGGCATTAGTGTACTGTAACAATATAACTTAGTAACTTTTTCATTTTTTCATTTCCTGCTAATTTCCCTTTTGGTTTTAAAAGAATTAAACAGATCTTGCTTGAAGTCCTGGAGGAGCAAAACTATTTTACCTTTTCCTTTCCTCCTCCCTCAAGGTTTTTGGTTGACTGTTTGCAATTAGAACTTAAAAGATCTGATCTTTAAAGTCATTATTTGAAAAGATATAGATAACTGTTATAAAATAGTCCTCTCTTTGTACATTTCAAGTTATGCTTCCTTGCAGATTATTTTTAAATGAGTATTCATCATAAGCTCTCAGAATGAGGCAGATCAATTCTTAGCTGTTTCACATTAGATTGCCAAGGGGGTAGAGTGGGATGGGATGGGGGGAACAGTTCTAGTTGGGAAGGTTCATAGCAGCTTTCCTACCAATCAAGCATTCAGTAACTACATCTTCACTCAGAAATGTGCCTTTTTTCTACAATACCCCAGATCAAAATAAGTTTTTCCCCAATCCACTGCTTATTTTCTGTTTTTTTTTCTTGGTTTCCTTCAGTGAAACCCAATGCAAATGTATCCTAATGATTATGTAAGAGAGGCATATGTCTCTGATAATCAAAATGAATTTATTTTCAATAGTTGGAAAATATTCCCACATGTCATTATCCCAAGGCATTGTATAAGAACCCAAGACAGTTACCCAAAAATTTATAATGCAAGTTTCTTCTGGGTTCGTCATTCAGAAATAATAGCCCAGCAGAGGAAGCACCTAGCTGTCTCTTGACTAACCTCAAACAGCTAAGCACAGTCAGATCTGGTTAGGACTTGGTAGACCATCAGTGAACCCCAGATGGTGGGCTAGGCTGAGAAGTCCTCTACTTTAAAAAAAAATAAATCCTAGAACAAAGCAATGGCAAATAACTTCCATATTAGGAAATTGCCAAGGGACCTGGTGCACATGTCCATGTTGTCACTAGTATTGCGTTGGATTGGAAGGAATCTTTGTTATTCATTTCTGGATTGATGTTATTACATGATGAGTCTTCATGCTTCTATCTGCTGCTTCTTGGAATGTGGGACGGAGTTATTATGTGAGCTACTCATGTAGGAAGTTCTTACAAATGATGTAAGAACTTTTTCTTTTGCTTGCTGTACAGAGGCCTGCTCCACTGACATCCCCATGACAACTGTAATGTGATTTCACTTTTGTGCCTGAGTCTCCTACAAAAGATAAGTACCAGTTCAGAAAAGATCTGCATAAGCATAATACAGTTTCTTTAGCTTTCATATCAGGAGCCACAGAAGTATAGCCAGGTGTTTAATGTTCTTCTGCAAAGCCAAAAGCTTTGCTCTAGGATCAGAGATTGAACTTTTGAAAGAGAAAACTGAGCTAAGACTTTCTACTGAGTGAAGACCTTTTATATGACTGAACACTGAGTCAGCAACATTGTCAAAATAATTTGCTGGTTCAGTGAAGAAATTTCTCTAGGTTATTAGGTAATCATTGGCCCAACTCAGTGTAAGAGTTGACTAAACTGTAATCTGAATCATGAATTATTTTACTGACTACAATATAATCCACTGGGCTACAAGGCTCCATTAGAATACACAAGACCACTTGTGTACAGTACATAAGACCTCAACTAGAATAGAAGTTATAAGTCAGCTGTGAAAATCTCTTCTGTATTTTTTAAACCCTTTTCATTCTACTTCATGGAAAATAAATTGTTCTATTGTTTCTTAAAGAATAAAAAATCAGTGAAATTTTGATATTGTAAAATGTAGAGTACTGGGACTTGTCTTAAATACAAAATAATTAAGAGATGAGCACAAGTGTTGCCTTTCATTGTACAGTCATCCTAGTATTCTGCAGCCTCCTTGGCTCCCTACAAATCATGAGCAAATTCCTCCTATTCTTAGAAAACAAATACCAGCAGCCAAGAAAGCTGTAGAGTGAAGGAAAAATATTTAGCAGAATCTTCTTCCACCACCTTGTGATGAAATAAAAAAATTGTGGCAGCAGAAATTCAGAAGAAATTTCAAAAGAATAAAATAGGAAAACAGAAGCTTCTTTTGAAAAGGAAGAAACTGGAAGGCTTTGAAGAAACTGGAAGACAGATTTTGAAACAATGTTCTCACCAGACTGAGAATATTCAGCATTTCAAACTCGCATGATATTTGCAGCACATTGGGAGTTTTGCTGAAATAGGCTTCTTTGTTTTAGTAAAAGTTTTGTGAAGCCAAAATTTTGAAAAAAAAGAAATAATCAGTGAAACTTTCTCTCATTATTAACCCAGCTTAAATTGACAGTTTGATCTTCTGCCATATCAAAAGGATTAGCCAGCCATCTCTATCTGCTTACCCACCTACTTATAACTCCTTATAGAAATAGAGTTTTCTTTCTAATTAATTTACATGCACATCCTGTTATGATTCTCACTTATTCTGTTTTTACAGTTTTGTTATGTGAAGCCATCAGTCATCTGGTAGACACAGTTTCTCTATACAACTTTGATGTCCAATCATTTCTATTACAGTCTATAACACACTGAGGGTCAATTCCACCATCTGTGGATTGGCCTAATGGACAATGGGGCTCCTCAAAAATGTGTTCCACTTATAAGTCTCATTGTTAGTACAGTTGTCCGAGCCTGTCTAGCCCCTGGCCATGTAGCATCTGCTCCCATAATTAAGGACCTTGCCTTTTCTCGAGCTGACCTACTTCATTCTTTTGCTTCAGCAAAAGTTGGATTGCTGAATGGCAGTTTTGCAGAAGGGACCAACCTCCAAATCTGTTCCACTTGCTTAAATAAGTTTAAGTCACTTCAACTACCAATGCAAGAATCATACTGGTTGATTTGGGGCCTATTTAAAAAAAAAATGGCCTCCAAGGTCTATTCCATTGAATTTGGCAGGCAACATCCACATTGTGATGGTTATGCCATTCCATTCTCTCAAACTGCAGGATAGGAACAATAATTTTTCAGCAATAGTGCTAAATCGCTACCATGAGCACTGTAATAGGAACAGAATTCCACTGAATTATTGTTTAGAATGGTATTATATAAGGGAAAAAAATGGCCTTGCAAGTGAACTAAATTCAGGTTGTCTAAAGCCTTATGTAATATTATAGGATTTTATTTGATATAGGTATTTTAATGTCAAGATTAGTGTAGTATGGCAATGCCACTGAATTTGTCCAAAATCAATCTGTGGGTCAGTTGGGAATTTTCTACTGTAAATAATTCCAGGAAGAACTAAAATAATTATTGACATTTTCCATTGATAAAGTCCATCCAAAGTTCTGAAAGAAAAGAGGTTAGTACTTGGGATTTTAGAAATCTCCATGTTTATCTCTGCTCTGCAGCAAAATATACAAGATGAAATGCATACCTTTCAATCACTTAATATGTTTCCATGATTTCCCACATTATAAGAAAATCTTGCTGAATGTAACTTTTGAGTTAATCTACCCCTTTTGGATATGCACATATTTAAAACATTTTCTGAAAATGATTTCTTTGAGAATATGGGTAGCTATCTGGCAGCACAACTGGAAGAAAAAAGTCTATCATCATAACCATCATTGTCACCACTGTCATTGAACTGGAACGGAGAAGACTGTGAATCTGACCATGTCATAGTGTTCCTGCCAGGGTTGTTCCTGAGAAGCTGGACTGGGAAAGATAAACAGATATACAAGGATACAAGAACGTCTGGTTTATTGTAGAAAAGTTAAGAAGCCATTATGAAATTCTAATGACAGCTGTATATAAAATGTGAGTTCTATTTATACTGCAATCAGCCATAGGCACCTGGTACAAACCATGGTGGTGCAAAAATAATGAAAAATGGATTGTAATGTCACAACAAAAACCCTTTGTGTCCCAATGTTGTGCATAAGCAAGTCATGTGGCTTGCATCACAAGGTCATGGCCATGTTTGTTATTTTTCTTCCCTTGCTTCCCTTGCAGATATCTCTCTGAAATCAACATTCTCATTCTTGCTCCTCTTTCTCTTACCTCCTCTTTGTAAAGGGTTAGAAGTGTCTCTCTTTTTTTGAGTCCTGCTTCCACAGACTGACACTCTAGTGCTTCACTACTGCCCTGGTGGGAAGGGTGTATGTTACCTTTGTGACCAGCTGTTGGGCTGGTATATCATGACATCACCAGAGTGATGAGGCTGGATTTTCTGCCATGATTCAGGAGTGCTTTGAAGGCTAAATGTGGGGTGCAGTAGACTATATGCATGAGTAAGCCAAAGCTGGGAGAACTATGTTTATGTTGCAATGCGTATTAGAATAATCCCAACTTGTACAATGAATTTTGCTATGGTTACCACTTATTACCATTAATAGGCACTTTTAGAAGGATTTCTAAGTGATGACACTAAACTGGGCACAAGACATTTGATGAAAGAGGATCAGGCAATAGAATTGTCTCTGTTCTGTTTTTTCAAACATGCCACAAGAAGAAAACTGAAAGTTTTTGTTTCTCTGTCAGATTAGTTGCAGGTAACCAGGGTTCATTGAAACTACTGGATTTCATTTTGAAACAAAGTTTGAAGTGGGCTTCTTTCAGTGCAACCTGGTCCAGGCAAACTACAATCTGTAAGGATTTTGAATGCTGAAAATTAAAGCAACAACCTTAATATTTAAAATGGCAGTGCCAGGAGAGAAGGGGAGGGGACATATACTCAGAAGTGTTAATCATAGATTTGCATTATGTCAAAGTGAGCTTAAAACATGGTAATATAGACAGTAGTGTAGATTCCATAAATAAATTCTAAGAATACATACTGTATTGACTTTTATCATGACTTTCCCTTTATGATCAAGGTATCTCCCCTGCCAGGTAAGACAGGCCAAATATAATTGGCACTTGGATGGGGAGCCTATAAAACAAATAGTTTCTTTCTCATATTTCGGTGTGGTTTTTACAGATACAGGGCCCTGGGTTAATCATTACAAGCAAAGTTCTACAAAGGCCACAGCAAGTTCTAAAACGCTAATCAAACTACTTAGTTACAACCACCCTTGCTCTCTGCTCTCCATTTTGAAGGTCCATAAGGCAGAAATCGTACCAGTGCTAACATATGGTGCCGAACTGTGGGGCCTATCAAAGGCCTCCTTACTTGAACAAAATCAAGCACGCTTTTTAAGAACCATTCTGGGAACCGACAGGAATACACCTGCAGCAGCAGTAAGATCCGAAACAGGCACCCATTCCATTTACAATCCATCAGTAATCAAAGTCTTTAACTACTGGTGGATGATTCTCCCAATGGAACATGATAGACTACCAAAAATGCGCCTTGAAGAACAGATGGGCATACCTCAATCCACCACATAGATCAATCAACTCCTCCAAACTATTGTATTCCTCAGCTTTTCACCACAATATTTACTTTCAGCTCGAGACCAGGCCAAGGCAATATTGAAACAAAGAGTCTTAGATGTTAACGCCCAAAACAGACATTGAGTCACTTGCACACAATAGGTCATTGAAATGGCTGGCCAAGAATAAACTGTCCTTTAAAATAGAAAAATATCTGAAAATGGCTCTGACTCAATACCATAGGATAGCTCTTACAAGAGCAAGATTTGAGCAACTAGATTCTATGGTCAAATACGGACGATTCCACCAAGTGCCTTACCTTGAGAGAACATGTGCTTGTGGAGCATCTGAAGTAGAAGACATTGCAATGTCCTATTTAACTGCTAACCATATGCCCCAGCAAGGGCTCAGTACCTTCAGACATTAATTGACAGAACCACATACTGGGACTGTAACAAAAGACTATGTTACTTCCTCCAGGGCACAAATACATATGTGATCAATAGAACTGTTAAGTTTATAGTTAGGGCTGTCCAGCTGAGAACGCACTTTATAGAACACATTGGGGTGGCATGTAAAGGTGATGAATTCATCTAAACTCACATTGTTTCTGTATTTTATTACTCGTTTTATTATATCTTGCATTTTTATCTTACAATTTTATCTCTATTTTACCTTACTGTATTTTATCATATTTTATCTTACCATAGTATATTTTATCTTATCTTACTGTATTTTATCTGTTTTATGGTATTATATTTTATATTTTATATCTTATCGTTCTTCCAGAAGAACTTGAAAACCTGGTTCTGCTGCCTCGCTAGGAGCGGGAGAGGTAACAGCTCATCTTGAGGGTGGCTAGCACCATAGATCTTTCCCACCAAATAAGAACGTTGCCCCTTGGGTTTGGCATTTATCTTATTCTTATTGATTGGTTTATTTATTATAATTTATATTTTATGATTTTAATTCTGGTTTTCTTGTAAACCGCCCAGAGTCCCCCTTTCTTGGGGGAGATGGGCGGTAATAGAAGTCCGAAAAATAAATAAATAAATAAATAAATAAATAAAGTAGTGGCTGATACCCAACTTTTTGATATGGTCAATTGACTAATCAATAAAGTTATTCGTTCATTCATGACTTTCCCATTCATATCTTAAACAGAGTTCCTTGGCAGAGTTTTCTTATTTGAAATCCCTAGTACCATACCTTTCAGCATTTTGCTTTTTTAATACTCCTCTTCTTATACCAAATGTCACTGTCTGTTCTTCCCTCTTTCCCAGCTATGCATTACTGTGTATGTTTTTATCAATACACTGTTTATTAAACACTTTAGGGATAAATAACCAACTATGGGCAGCTGGAAAATAACACAGCATGCAACCATCCCTGCCACAGAAGTGCATCTTCCAGTGTCTCTTAGAAAGGGGATAACAGTTGAATTACCTTAAATCTGTTTATTATACTAAGATCAAAGATCTGCCGTGACATCTTTAAGTTCAGTGGTTTTTCCTCACCTCATTGTTCTGTTCTGTTCATTTCTCTCTCTCTTTTTTTTTAAAAAGGGAACAGATGTGAAAATAGACTTTATAACTAGAACATATAAAGCCAAAGCACCCAAAGCAAGCATCCAGCTGTGCTGAAATTATCATACTAATAATATTAGAAAATACTCTAGATTTCAGGCAGAAGAGAGATGGGAGGGCAGAAATACCGGTGCTTGCTGGCAGTACACTCATCTTCACCACGTGCTGGTTTTCCTCTTTTATGTTCTTACCTTCCATTTACTATGTTCTGAGTGGAAAGGTTATACATTTACAAAAGCAAACACAGCATGACAGAACATCACAGAACATGATGCATTAAATATTTACTAGAAGAGTACAGCTATCTCCCTCTTAAGCCTGGTAAGGAAATCAACAATGTCTCAGTAAACTCTAACAAGGGAACAATACAATTTCTATTTTGTACCACTTTTATTTTCCAAAATAGGTATTTTTAAAAAATGAAAAAAAAAAGTATAGGGTGGACAGCTGATTCCCTCTTATTTCTGAAATGTTCTAAGCCTTCAAAGCAGTATACCCAAGGCTCATGTACTGATCTGAGAACTTGATTTAGGGTGAAAGTAGTACTGGGCAGATAAATGCTCCTGTATTTTTTTTCAATTTAATGAAATGGAAATGGCTTTAGAAATTATTTCCAAGGAGAAGAGAATTTGGGTGAAATTTTCATCAGTAGAGCGATGAGCCTGTACTGGCTTCCTGCAGCCTTCTGAGCACAATTCACAAAACGGTGCTAGTTTTAACTTTTAATGCCTTACATAGCTTCGTGCCAAGGTGTCTCCAGGACTATCTTCTTGGCCCATTCAGTGTGGATATCTCAGAAGAACCTGCTATTTTATTTATTTTATTTATTGTTTCATTTAATCTTTTCTTTTCTTTCTTTTCTTTCTTTTAATTTCACTTTGTTTTCTTTTCTTGCTTTGGGGTTGGTTTGGTTTGTTTCCCTTTTTTTCTTTTGGTTTCTATTTTTTCTTTAATTTTAAAGATTGTTTTGTTAATTGTGTATGTTAAAAATGTAAATTAAATAAAAAAACAAATACATGTTTTTTTTTAAAAAGATCCTAGAAGAACCTGCTATTGCCTCCCCCCACCCTTCTTGAGAGGAAGGGGATGAAGGCTTGCAGGCAGCACTTCTCAGTTGTTGTGCTTACCCTGAGGAATACATTTCCCTTTGAGGTACAATCAGCCCCCCTCCTTTAAAAACATTTTATACACCGCTCAAAACTGAGTTATTTAAAAAGTACATTTTAGTTGTGACCACTGCTGCCTTCTCCTTCTCCTCCTCCTCCTCCTCCTCCTCCCTCCCCTCCCCCTCCTCCTCCTCGTAGTTTTTAATGGATTTATTTATTTATTTATTTCAAGGTTTATTTTTATGCTATTACTGTCACGCTGTGGATGTTTTAATGTGTTGGATGATCTTGTAAGCTGCCCAGAGTCATTTGATTGTGGCAGACAATCAATCCAATAAATAAATAAATATACAGTCCAACTTCCTGCTTCATATAGGGATACTATTTAGCCACTGTTTCCACACACCCAAGAAAGGGACGCTCTCAGAGCAATTGGCTCCATTTTGTTAAACCTCTTTTCCTGTTAGGAAGTTTTTCAAACATTCCATTCAATTATTCTCCATCCTGTACAAATCATTATGGATTACTTTTGTTAATTTATTTATGAGATTCATATACCACCTTAGGCCAACTAGAGTGTAGGCAGTTTACAGTGCATATACTAAAATGTATACAATATTAACAATACAGTAATATAAAATAAAAGCAATATGTCACTATAATAAAAACTAAAATGTACACTGATAGCTCCAGAAACATTCCTGAAAGGCTGTTCAGAATAGACATGTCTTTACAGCTTTTCAGAAGAAGACCATAAGAGTGTGGGTCATATACTCATCCTTGAGAACTTCATAACTCTTTCCACCTTTTGTCCCTTTTTTTGTTTTCCAGATGTTCGGTATGTCTGTGTGCAGCTACCTCAGCCTCTTTTCTTCACTGGAATTGTTTGCAATTATGCTTATAGTATCTCCGGTCCATTCAGATTCTCTGAAGAACTGGGAATAAGCCAGCCTCCTGCAGATCAATTTAGCAAGCAGTCTTTGATGTTTTCTTTCACTGTATACAATTTGTACACAGAGTCCAATTTATTTCAGTTAACAATGCTCGTTGAGCAGTTAGGATTCTTTCTTATATGGTATGCTAATCCAAACCTCATTTCATGGTCTCCTCATAAACAAAATCAGTAGTGTTTTTATATCCCAACCTTCAAAAGGAGGGGTACCTTCTAAAGGCACCTGCATACTGGTATTTTGCACCACCTTGAGACTGTTCCAGCTTTGATTACTCTCATGATATTGTCTGCTTTGGGGAGCTGAGACAATTCATGTCTGATGGTTTTCTAGTTTGTTGGAAACCATAGCAAAGCTGGTATTTTTAGCTGTGGTTGGCAAAGCAAGGCCTTTAAGACTGAAGTGGAGAATTTGGCAAGGTTGTTTGCCTGATGTAGTTTTAATTGCAAAATGATTAGTAGGCCTGCAGCTAGTGGCTTGACAAGGCACTTCATCTATTGGAGGTGACATGATTCTCCTTACTGAGGTGTAAGGGTGATGGAGTATTTCCTGATAAGGAGCATTACTTGGAGCTTCAACTGGAAATTCCAACTTCCAAAAGACTCTTCTGGAGCATTGCATGGTGCTAATGGCCAGATGAGTGATTCTTTGTAAGCCTTGTCTAGCACACTAGCTATGAATGGACTTCTCCAGTGATTATCTGTGTAAAGGACTTCTCCTAGTGAAGGAATTCCTTCTATACAGTTAAAAAAAAAATTGAATCAAGATCCTTAGGCAGTTTTCTGTGCTGGAAGAAATAATGAGTGGACCACTCAAAAGAGGGTCATTTCACTCTTCTTTTCCCCCTTATTTCTTATAACTCTTTTGCCTTCCAGTCAAGCTAGCAAATAGTTTTTCCCAGAAGCTGGAATGTGGCTTGTTAGCAGACTGATGGGTATGCAACTGGCAGTGTCAATTCATTTTATGAATTCTCCATCTTCTTGTTAGCTCTGAAACTTTGGGATAGCAATTGGATGCCTTAAAAAAATAAAACATTTGTAGAGATCATAAATAAAACAAGCATGAGTGAAATGCAGTTATAAAAAACAGACAATGCTAATTGCTCCAAGGCAAGTCTGGGGATTCTCCACCTGAAAACCAACATGAATTTGAAAATAAACTTGTGCAATTTGCTGTGCACAGATGAAAGAACCATTGCCCTTCATGCTCTTGATTCTCAAAATGAATTCAAAGCTACCTGCATTAAAACACACTAACACAGTGTAACATGCCTGGGAAATAAATGATGATTGAATTATTTCTGAAGATTTATATTCAGCTCCATAAGTTCTGTCTCATCATGGCATACGTTCTATTGAATACAATGGTGTTTCAAGTTCTTAGAGATAATCATGGACAAGAATACATCAAGAAAAACATTAGGGTATATTTCTTTCTTCATTATTTTATTTTGGTTGCTTTAAAATTTACAAAATCATATTTTTAATATACTCAATCCTTGAATCTGCAAGCAGATAGCAAATCATGAAAGCATTCATGCATTAGCAACAGAACAAGTATTGGTGCTTTTAATTTTCCAGGGTTAATATTGTACACTTCCCAGTGCTGATGAATAATCCTGATAAATCAGACCTCAAGATAGTTATTTTAGAAACAAACATACAAAGACAGACAGACTTTTTTGACAAAATACTCTGTCACTGTGAAGGAAGTGCAATAGCTTAAAATCTTGTACTATAACGAACAGCTCAGCACTTTGAATTAGGATCAAATGGGAGAAACAAATTTCCACTCAGTGAAGTAACAGAGTAATATGAGTCAACATTTTGAATAAGGATGATGACAAAGAATAGACCAGCGGCATCTGCTTATGTTACAAAAATTAAGTGGGTAAAGAAATAGCTTGGCTCTTTGTGCATTACTAAACTGATATTTCATTTGAATAGGGGATGTAGGTATCCTTTCTCAAGATTAAAGCATTTGATGTACTAGCATTCTAATGGCCATCTGCAAGAGAAACAGTTGAGGAGGGGAGGACGGATGCCAAAAAACGTGTCACAATGTGTCAGTACAAACTCTGTTCCTTTTGTATGTGCATCACAGAATTGTAAGCAGCAGAGCTGGCATGGCAATATCATAACTCACATTTTGTCTTTCTGATGAACTCAGCAGACACATCTGTCTGAAACTTCTAGGTACAGGAGTAGTGTGTTTCTGAGTTGCAGAGGTGGTGTCTTGTCTTCTGATTAGCTTCCACAAAGCATCTGACTAACAGTACTAAAGAGGGGATGTTGTATTATATGGCCCCATCCCTGTTAACTTTCCTTTAGTCCCTCAAAATGTGGTTATGTCATCAGGCCTGGGGGTCCCAAGGGAATAGTGAGTTATGGAAGTGGCTCTCTTATTGTTAAGATCTGTGGCTCTCTCTTTGCCTTTTAATCATAATAGCAATGCTTTTTAATTGTTGATTGTTTTTATAGTACTATTTTATCTCGTTTACTGTATGCCACCCATAGTCATGTTTTGGGCGGCCATATAAATATGATTGATTGATTGATTGATTGATTGATTGATAAATAAATAAATAAATAAATAAATAAATAAGGAACTTTGATACTGAACCAGCACAGTTTTATTTAGGTCTGGCTGTGAGTCACTCCTGTAACTCAAATGATGTGTGACCTATTTACTAGATATCAATTATTCTATGTAAAAAAGAAATAAATCATACACACATGCACACACACACACACACACACACACACACAAATAATTACATATTAATTTCCTAGGGTGATCTGTGTGTCACAATTCCAGGAAGCCTTCAGGGCTTTATCAATTTGTTGCCAGATGCATACCCACCAATTTGCTGGAGAAAGCCAGTACAACATGAAGAGAAAAGTGGATTGTAAGATTCCATTTTTGGAAAGAAAAAAAAAAATATTACCACTTCCTCATTCTTGAAACAATCCATAAACCAAAATGATTTTTGTTCACTGCAAAGGGGTTAAAACAGTAAATTAAATACAAGGTCCATATCAAAACATATTAACTTACAGGAGTTTATTTCCTTTGGATCATTGCTATAAGATTAACTATTTCATCCTTACTATTGATATATGATTCAGCAGTTAGGGTGTTGGACTGGATTTTCAGAAATCCAGATTCAGACTATTCATGGAAATTATTTGGGCCAATGTTTAGGGAGTGAGCTCACTGAACAAGCAAACAGAGGGAGCAAAACAGAATTTCCCAGGAGAATTCAATAGGAGGAAGAGCTTAAGAAGAGAAGAGAATGACTATGCACTCAGATGTGAGTGGAAAAAGCTTATTTCCTGAATAGTTGTTGATTGCAAGGAATATGTCCTTGAGAGCTACTGATTGCCCATTGTAGGTGATTATCAGATTCCTGCTGAGTAAGCAGGGATTGTAGCAGGAATATAAGGAAGCCAGTTTGGAGGAAGCGAGCTCACTGAGTGAATATAGATGAGTTTGCTAGGGAGTTAAAGAGGGAGTTTCTTACAAATGTTCCCTGTAAGTAAAAAAATATGTACTTTCCTAATCTGAGATCCTGAGAAGAGATCATAAATAAACAAACGTATTCTGTGAAACGTTAAGAAATAAAGTGAAGATGAATGCACAATAACCTGAAGCTGTGACATACCATATTTGGGACATGTTCATGTTCCTGCTTGAAAAACAGTCTGGCATATATTTCCAGCAAGTTTAAACTTGTATCAATACATGAAGAAAAATTAAAGCAATGAATAGCCTCATTTCAGCTGATATGAGAAGGTTAAGATTTATCAAATCGAATACAGGAGGTGATAGAATAGATGCAGAAGAAGCATCTCAGGAGCAGGAGAACTGAATGTGAATAATAATCAGAAGCAAAAGCACAGTCATGAGTGACTATGAACAGGGCCTCCTGATACAGGAATGGGTGCAATTGGCACACAAGATGGATTTGTCCAAAGTCCCTCCTAGCCATGACTAGCACTTGTTCCTCTAGCAAGACTTATGAGTCCAGGAGGACTTCCCAGATTGCACACCACCTCTGTAAAGGGGAGTGTTACCCTATGCAGAGTTATTAATAGAACAGTTCCAGAACCAGACAGCTTAAAAGCCCAGAGACCCTCAGTCTTGCCCAGAGACCCTCAGTTCAGTCATAACCTGTTAAATCCCCATTCATACCTTCAGAACTTCCAGGCACTGAGTAAGTCACTCTATAGCATCACTTGAACAACTCTGAGTAATGATGTACAACCTGTAGCATCAGTATATACTGATATACTGATGCCAGTGGATTACCTCACGCAACAGCTTCATGTAGATGTTAAGTAAGAGTGAAGAGAGAATCAAACCCTTGAGTACTGTTGGATCCAAGGATGGCTTTTTGAGGAGGGAGAAGACTACTGCCTCTTTCAAAGCAAATGGAACCTTCTCCTCTTGCAAAGAGCATTCACAACAGCTTGGATCCAACTACATGATACCTCCCAGGAGGCCTTAGACAGCCAGGAGGGACATGGATCTAAAACATAGGTGGCAAAACTTACATTCCTAAAAATCCTGTCCACTTCCTGAAAACCAACAGGTTGAAATTCTTCCCAGATAACCGAGACATTCCTCAAGTCAGTTCGACAGGCCCTGCTAAACCAGAGCAGATCTGAGAAACTTTATCCAACAGATGCTTAGCATAGTCCTCTATAGAGATGTAGAGGGAATAAGGAATGGCCTTGGGGGACAAGAGGAAGAGCCACTACCAAGGCAACAATTAGAAAACAACTGAGCCCATTCCAAGAAACTAGTTTGAGTAAATGTCTCAGATAGGCCCTTCCTTAGTTCACATGAAGATAAATTGAGGGAGGAAGGAAACACATTTAGACTTGCAAGATTCTGTTACTGAAGCTATTCCAATAAAAGTAATTGTGACCTACTGTATATGACATTGTTTTTTCTTAGTCTGGTCTATCTTATAGGGCTGACATCTTCACAGCGACCCCACAAAAGTTCCCTTCCTACCAAGAGTATTTAGTCACTCAAAACAGGGCTGCTGGCCATCTGTCTGGACACACAGTAAGAGCAGAAAAATAAGCCTGTTTAGCCACTTATTGCCACAAAGTATGTCTTAACAAAGGTTCTTATTTGTGTTCCCTCTTACCTTCCTTCAGCAGCTGTCTAGTTGTAACTTGCACCCTTCATCATATGGAGATACTCTGAAAACCAGTGACCCTCCAGGATCTGTGGATGCAGAGAGTCTGCACAGGCACAACTTGATCCAAAATCTGTCACCTGCTTATTCCAAGCTGTGATTAAGGTCTCAGGCCATGCAAAAGAGATACAGGGCCAATCCCAAAGTCCCTCTGGAATCAAACTGGGCTTATCAGAATAGTCTTTCCTCTCTGCAGAGCAAGTTACTATAGAGAACTCCAAGGCTAGTAGAGAATGACCTAAGACAAGGGACTGATGTCTACACATACTCCTCGAGTTACAGCCACTTGTTCAGCCGTTCAAAGTTATGATGGCGCTGAACAAGTGATACTTATGACCTGTCCCTGAGGTTCCAGCTGTCCCAGCACCCCCATAGTCATGTGATCATGATCTGGGTGCTTGGCAATTGGCTTGCACTTACAACGGTTGCAGTGTCCCATGGTCAACCCTCCCTGACAGCTTCCCACAAGCAAAATGAATGGGGAAACTGGTAGGGAAGGTCACAAGTTGCTCTGGTAAGTTGCTTTCACTCTCCCCTACCTGACAGCAGCCACGCCCAACCCAGCCACACTTACGCCATACCTCATGGACCACCTGCACACTCTCCCCATCAGCAGCAGCCACTTACGTGCCTGCCGGCCTGTATGTGAGCTGCCTGAGACTCGCTTAATGACCCATGATCCTTGCTTAATGATGGCAATGGGGAGTGTAGTCACATGACGTTGTGCTTTATGACTGCATTGCTTAGTGATGGAAGTCAATTAATTAATATTATTTATTTAATTTCTATGGCCACCCATCTCAGGGAGTGACTCTGGGTGGCTTACAATAATAAAAAATATAAAAGAGTTGAAATAATTAAAACAATTAAAAATACAAAATAAATATACATGGCCGCCAAGTAAGCAATGCATGGATGTTGATATAGCCAAGAAACAGGGCCATTAACATGCTTGGGGCCCCAGGCCTGAGCACATAACCAAGTCTTCATGGCCTTACAAAAGGCCAACAGGGTTGTGGACATCCTGATCTCTGAAGGGAGAATATTCCAGAGGGCAGGCGCTATGGCAGAGAAGGCACACCTTCTAGTCCCCCCAAGTGACATTCCTTGGCTGACAGGACCCATAGCATACCCAACCTACCAGATCAAATTGGACAGGTAGAAACAACTGGGAGAAGACAGTCCATTAGGTAACCCAGTCCCAAGCCATGAAGGGCTTTAAAGGTGACAACCAGCACTTTGAATTGCACCTGGAAGCACACTGGCAACCAATGAAGCTCACGTAGTAGTGGTGTTATGTGTGAATATCCGACACCATTTACTACCCATACAGCCACATCAGTTGAAGCTTCTGAATGCTCTTCAAGGACAGCCCCATGTAAAGTGCATTGCAGTAGTCCAGATGGACCCCCAGATGGCACACTGGGTCTGTCTGGGGCAGTGCAATCCCATCCAGGACCAACAATGGAAAAACCTTGTCACTGGAAGGCCCACATACCCAAAGCCACTCAGTCTTGCTTGGGTTGAGTCAAAGCCCATTGGGCCCCATCCAGGCCCTTACAGCTTCCAGGCACTGAGACAGGACATCCACGGCCTCACTCAGGCAGCCCAGGGTGGAGATATAAAACTGGATATCATCAGCATATTGATGATACCTCACCCCAAACCATTGGATCACCTCCCCCAGCCGCCTCATGTAGATGTTAAATAGGAGGGGGGAGAGAACCAAGCCCTGAGGCACCCCATGGAGTAGGGGACAGGGGCTGGACCTCTCCCTCCTATCAACACCAACTGGAAACAACCCAGGAGGAAGGAGGAGAACCAGCACAACACTGTGCTGCCCGCCCACAACTCCCGAAGCCAGTCCAGAAGGATACCATGATTGATGGTATTGAAGGCTGCCAAGAGGTCAAGAAGAGTGAGGATGGTTGAACTTCCCCCATCCCACTCCTGCCAGAGGTCATCTAAGAGTGCAATCAATGCTGTCTCAGTCCTATAACCTGGCCTGAACCCTGACTGAAAAGGGTCCAGATAATCTGCTTCATCCAGGGTCCTCTGCAGCTGCCACATAACCACTCTCTCCACAACGTTCCCTCAAAAGGAGTGGTTGGAGACTGGATGGAAACTATCCAGACAGTTTGGGTTCAGTGATGGCCTCTTGAGGAGAGGGTGCATCACCGCCTCCTTAAGAGCTGATGGAACCACCCCCTCCCTCAATGAATTATTAACCACCACCCAGACTCAATCATGTGCTCCTCCAGGGCAGCCTTAACCAGCCAGGAGGGACACGGATCTAATACAGAGGTGGCCAAACTAGCAACTGCAAGGACCCTGTCCACTTCCTCAGGTGCAAAAGGATCAAACTCCCCCCAGATAACCATGCAAGACTTAGCCCCCGTAGCCTCCACTGGTGCTGCCATAAAGCTGGAGTCCAATGTAGAGAGAATGTGAGTGACTTTATCTGCTTGATCCACAGCATATTCCTCGCAGCAACTCTGTAGGTAAAACCTGGTATTACTCCCTCCAAGGAGGAACTGGGTCATGTGAAATAGGACTGCTGGGGAACAATCTGCAGACACAATAAGAGTGGATAAAAAACCACATTTAGCCACCCTTACCACCACAAGGTAGGCTCTAATAGCAGCTCTAGCCCGTGTTCGATTGTCTTTGTTCCCATCTTCTGCCAGTGGCATTCTAGGTGTCTCTTAGCCCTCTTAAACTTCCTCAGCTCTTCTGTGTACCACGGGGAGCTGTGGGAGCCATGGGCATGGAGAGGCCACTCAGGCATGATCCGATCCAAAGCCATGGCTGCCCTCTCATTCCATGTGGCCACCAAGGCTTCAGTCGGACCATGCAGCAGACTTCCCAGAACAACCGCAACCTCCCTCTGAAACCCAACTGGGTCCATCAGTCACCTGGGGCAGGCTGATCTAATAGGCCCCACCTCCCTGCAGAGGGGGCTGGCACCAGAGAATTGGAGGCTCATCAGGAAGTGATCTGACCATGACAGGGGAAAAACCAATACCTCCTCCAATTTCAGAACATTCTGCCACTGCTCTGACAGAAAAATCAGGTCAGGTGAATGACCGCTATTATGTGTCAGGCCCTGGATGACTTGGGACAGGCCCATGGCTGTCATGGTGGCCATGAATGCTTCAGCTACCTCAGACCCTGTGCCCAGAGATGGCAAGTTGAAGTCCCCCAAGACCATAAGCCTGGGGAACTCCACTGCCAACCTGGCCAGAGTCAAGAAGCTCAGGCAGGGCGGTTGCTACACAGCTGGGAGGCTGGTACAATTGCAAGAGTCCCAACTGTCCCCACTGATCCCTAGTGCCCAACTTAATAAACATGGTCTCCCACCTGGCAATCTGAGGAGCAGCACCCCTGGATGCCTCCCAAATATCTAGGATTATCACCACCACCCCACCACCCCTACCCTGGGGTCTCAGCTGGTGCCACACCTGTAAATGAGCTGGGACATCTCAGAAAGGGGGACTCCCCCCTCCTCACCCAGCCAGGTCTCTGTAATACATGCCAGATCAGATCATGGATGAGGGTGTCCTTATTACATACTGACCTGGCATTCAGTAGCAGCGGCCGACAACCCAGGGCCTTGAAAGTCTGCCATCTGGAGCCCAGGAGTGAGTTCAAGGGGCTGGAATGTGCCACAGGAACAATATACCTGTGGCCCTTTCCTCTAAATGCCTTGCCCCTCATCTCCCACCATTTCTCCCTCTACCCATCGCTACTGAGATTTATAGCCTGCCCTCATCCCTTCAGAGCCCTCCCCCATCTCCTGTCCATCAAGGTCCATGCCCAGGCCCACCTCCCCCACATACACCAATACGGGCTCCTTAATGCCTGAGGTGCTTCTGCACCATTCAGCACTCAGCGCCTCCAGCTAATCAAGGGCCACCTCTCCTCATCCCCCCATCCACCAACCATACCATGCCAAGCCAATCTCCTCTCACCAGACTGCTTGGGCCCCACTTGCACAATCCCAGTGATTCAAAAAAACCCTCTCTGGCTCTCACCCATGGGCAGGGGAACAGAATCACAGGGGACAAACTAACTTCCACCATAACTAACCATTCCAATTACAGTCCTTTCAATCAAGTCCTCTTGGGTCACGATCTACCAACTGAGAACAGTTCATGTGGATAGCTATTAACAAAGCCTTCCAGCTCTCAGCCAAGGAGAAGGCAAAATGGCTACCCACTTGCATGGGGGAAGGAACTGCAGCTACAGGGCCCCAGCAACTACAACCAGCCTGGTCCAGCCCTGCCTCCACCAGAGAAAATCCCTCATGTCCACACAACTGTGATAGAAAAAGACAGACCTCATCCACACCCAATCCTTTCAGAAGGATACAGTGGTGGACAGTATCAAAAGCTGCTGAAAGATCAAGGAGCACAAGGTGCACCACCGCCATCTAGACTCTGCCAAAGGTTATCAACAAGTGCAACGTATCTTGTGTCCATACTACAGTATATTGTGGCCTGAAACTTGACTGGAATGGATCCAGTTAATTTCTTTCTTTCAAGAGCCTCTGCAACTGTTGTATAATCACCTTCTCAACTGCCTTCATAAGAAAAAGTAGGTTGGAAACTGGATGATTGTCCAGGAGAGTTGGACAATATTATTCTTTTTATTCTTCTGCTGATGCTTTCTTCCCATCTCCTCCATTTTTACTTACAAATCACAGAAGAAAATGTAAGGTTCCCCTTCACATATTAATTTGCAATAAACCTGTGTGGATTGCAGGTAAATCACATCCATTTTTAGAACTTCAAACAGTCCTACTGCTTATATTTAAAACACAACTTGTACTCAATAGTTTAAGATAATATAATTTATGTAAATGCGTTTATCTCCTTTCTGTAGCAATTTTCTGGCAGGGTACCATTTCTTGAGGTTTGTATTGAATTAATCATGATAAGGGTTAGATCAGTTTCTGAAGAAACAGAAGATAATGTGTTTCTTTGGGTGAAGCAAAGAAAAAGAAACAGTGACATGCTCCACCCAGATTTTCAATGCAATTAGATATTTATTATTTTCTGAGAGACCTAAACCTGAAAAGTGCAGCTTCTGAGTGCTGGCAGTTTCAGACCTGAGAGAAGTAAGAAAAAGCATTTTAAAGAAACATGTTTATTTTGTTTTAATCTCATCACGATTATGGTGAGAAATTGGGTACTATCCAGTTTGGACTGGTATTTGAAGTAGTAAAACAGAAATAAGTCTGAAGCTACAATTTTATGGTTCAACTTTCTCTTCCATTGTTTGTACAAATGATGGAACACCTAGCCTTTGGATGTGTTATAAAAGGATATCTAACTGTTCTTTTAATCTTTCACTGAAACAAGGTTTTAATAAGGCTGAAGTACGTCTCTATCTGGTGGGCGAGGGATGTTTCGCCCCAGCTACATTTTTTCTTTCTTTCTTTCTTTTCATCTTTTATTTAAGGATAAGTCTTTTAAAAATAGGCAAAGCAAAGAAAAAGAAACAGAAACAGAGCCAACTGAGAGCTACAGTTAGACCAGTTTGACTCTGAATACCAGACACAGTCTAATTCAGTGCACGTCATCTCTTGCGGAGAACCAACATCACTGATTGTATGGTTTAGGTGTTAATAATTCATACTCATAAAAATGTTCATAGAACAGGGGTAAGCAGTGTGTGATCCTTCAACCATATGTGAACCTTGGGCTAATTCCTGGTGGCTCATCACCTAATTTTAGAAGAGCATTGCAAGCAAGCAGTTCAGACCCTGGCAAGAGCCATCTGTCTGTCCTGTGGTAGTCCTCCTGTATGAGATGGAAAAAAAGAGAGAAAAGATAATAATCAGAAATACAAAGAGATAAAACAGGATGCAAGAAAAGAAAAGGCAGCCAGTCAAAAAAAAAAAAAAAATGGTGGCTCCCATCCAATTCTGGTTCTGTCCCTGTTCAACATCTGGTTCTACTCATCCCCATGTTGATGCAGTGTAGCCCTCCAAAAATTATGCCTATACAGATGTGGCCAATAATGTCCTGGACTTAGCAGAAGAGTCACAGAGGTTTCATTCATTGTAAGAAGATCATGGATTCTTTATTTCTGTCTTTGAAATCTTACTTTGAAATATGGTGGCTTCCACATTATGGAAGGCTAGTAGCACAACAACAACAACAACAACAACTTCTCCCAGAATGGTCTCCAGGAAAATTTAATGGTGCTATTTGCCACATGTGTATTTGTGGGCAGCTATATGATACAGAGGACATAAGCAAGCACTTGACTGACTAGCTCTTCTGATATGGACTCCAGACATTATACAAAGCTCGCACTGTAGAATTATCCAACAGTCCTTGTTAGACTTTGTTTTCATTGGGAATAGTTGGGTTGTACCACATAATGAAAAGTACTCATTATGTACTCTTGGAAAGCAGATTTTTATCTGTGCAGAATCAGAGTGAGGATACAGGTGGAGGGGGTGGCCCAATAGAAATCAGAGCACTTGCCTTGCAACAACGCCTTCAGCTTCTGAAAGGTGGTATCTGGATTCCTTTCATTAGTTCTGGAAATCTAAATTTCAAGGCAGGAGTCACTTCTGGAATGGAAATCAAAGAGACAAATTCCCCTTTCTAAATGAGTGAAGGTTGGGTTTGCCATGTTAAGTGATACATTCCCAGTCCTCATAGAAACAAACGTCTCAGATTGTATGGGGAGTAAGCTTGTGAGGCATGTCTACTTTAAACCATCTGTCTTCTAACATGTCTTCTAACTTCTATGAAAAAAAAAATATTTTCTATAGACAGGGAACAGGCTTGTTCTTATTATTTTCATGTTTGGTTAGAAAATCCTTGAAAATGGTATTGGAAAATGAATCTCTCAGTATGCATGAGCAGATATATATCTCATCTTTTTGTGCTGACAAGTTGCTAGTCTAACAAGCTGAAAAATACAAGTGTGAGGGAGAAGACATTTTGAGATCATAGACACAGGGAGCTAATTTATTACTGAGACCTACTTTCTTGACAATCAGTAAAAGCTGGATTTGACCCCTTTGGGTATATACTTACTTAGAAGATGAAGATTCCTTTCTTTTTTATGATGCCATTTTTCTGCTGCTTTTGCAATTGTCTCTTATTTAATTGGATAACACAGTGTTTCATTGCAATGTATTGTTATTCGAAATACTTGCACACTTTCAACCTTCTTGTTTTAAGAAGGTACAACCAAGGGAAAATATAAAGCCATGACATCATGTAGTAGTTTAAAAAAGAGAAGCATCCATTAGCTATTAGGACCGTACAAGCAGTATTTCCAAGAGAAATTGTCTTTTAGGAAGAGAATTCATATATTGACCACAAAAATGAAGAGTTACTATGAATTGATCTATTAGTAAAAAAATCTGTAGCTATGCCAGTCTATGCTGGGATGTTTTATCTATTTTACTTGAGGGCTATCCTTGTGATTCTTGAGTGGCACTGTTATTTATTGAATTTTAATTTATTTAAAATATTTTTTCCTCACTTTTCTATTTAAAAAGCATGTAGAGCAACTGTAGTCCAAAAAGTGAGCAGAATTAGGACCAAGATATAGGTGGGACCAGAAGAAAAAGCTAATTTCAATCTATTTCATGTAAAATCCAAATAAAATATATTATATTAATTAAATGATGTTAATATAATTATTCCCTTGCAATTTTTTTTTCTAGTGCCTCACATTAATGATTATAATTCAGCAACAAATTATGGAGAAGCTCTGGAATGCACCCTCAAGATTGTAGTAGCTTGTTTCTGCCTTTGGGCCTCAGGTTGTGAATAATTGGGCTTGAGGAGTAAGGAAACAAAATCAAAACACAACTGGATAAGGTATCTTGACTGAGATATTAATGTTAACATTGGTCTATTGCCCCTTCTCCTTTCTCCCACAAATATTTTTAGATTCAGAGTAACCTATACTATGAGCTGCTCTGACATTTTCAAAGGAAGCACAAAACATGTTATAAATAAATGAAACAGTAATTAATGTCTTGGGAAAGTATTACTATATATCAAGAGCTCCCCTAATGTTACTATTAATTCATATAACCAAATGAATTTTAAGTAGTAGTTTTCAATCAGGATGAAATTATATTCTGAAGATTTTTTTAAAAAAATACAGAATTTTCAATATCCAAATCTGGCCTGTATTAGTATCTTCCTCCTAACCCATACACAGTTGATTTATTTGTGAGGCTTATAATAAAATTATACCATGGTTCAGATGTTAATTGTTGTGACAGAGCATTTCAGTCCTTTGTAGTGGCAGCTTGCTTATTTTTCAACTCTGAAGTCAATGAAGAATTGTAACAATTCTACGATAATGCATTAGTGGAATTAACATATTGTAATGTACAGTGTATATGCATACACGTACATGCACACACAAATAAGCTACCCACACTGTTTAATTATATCTGTAAAACATATTTGTTCTATGAATTACAAAGAACAGTCTTAAGGATACAGAAATCCAAATTGAGGGACAAATTTCCTATCCTAAAATTTAAAAAAAAAAATCCATTCAATCCTGTCTGATTCTTGGAGACTACCTGGACAAGTCCGTACAATTTTCTTGGCAAGGTTTTTGAGAAGTGGTTTGCCCTTGCCTCCTTCTTCCTAGGGCTGAGAGAGAGTGACTGGCCCAAGGTCACGAAACTGGCTTTGTGCCTTAGGCAGGACTAGAACTCAAAGTCTCCCAGTTTCTAGCCTAGTGCTTAAACCACTACACCAAACTGGCTCTAACCCTAAAGTATAAACTAGTAGAAATATGTATTAAAGGTTAGAAGGTCCCTCTACCCAAATGTGCACACTCACTTCCACCCCTACCCCCTGGCTTCTAACCTTCTACTCTGATTCTTGAAAACCCTAAATTTGCAATTAGTTTGTAAAAATGTTTCCTTTCACGTTTTGGATTTCTTTGTTCCATGGCGAGCAAGACTGCCAGCTTTTTATGGAGAAATTGGTAAGTAACAGGAGATCAATTGAATTGAAGGACAATCTGAATGCAAAACCTGCCTGTATATGAATGGTGTTAAATTCAAACCTGAACACAACTTTCTCCAAACAATGGAGAACATTGGGCCGTATCAAAAGAAAAAAAAAAAAAAGTTAAATGGTGAGAAATGTATGGTTCTGCATTTAGGCAGGAAAAAACAGATGCAGAGGTACAAGATAGGCACTATCTTGCTCAGCATTAGTACTTGTAAGAAGAATCTGTGTCTCCTAGTAGACCAAGGATTAAGCATGAGTCAGCAGTGAGCTGTAGCTACATAAAGAGCCAATGTAGTTTTGGACTGCATCAACAGAGGTATAGTGTCAAGATCACAGGAAGTGATAGTACCATTGTATGCTGTACTAGTCAGGATGCACCTGGAATACTGTGACCAGTTCTGGTTGCCACACTAGGAAAAGGTCACTGAGGAACTAGAAGAGTGCAGAAAAGAGAACCAGTAAGTTGGTAAGGGGTTTGAAGGCTAAGTCCTATGAAAAGCATTTAAAAGGAACTCAGTATGTTTAGCCAAAAATAGAGAAGGCTAAGGGGAGATATGATAGTAATCTTCCAATACATGAAGGGATGTCATAGCACAGAGGGAATAGATTTATTCTCCCTAACACCTGAGGGTGAGACAAGAACCAAGAGGTAGAAGCTTTACAGAGGGAGATCCAGACTTGAAATAAAGAGGCATGTCCCTACTGTGAGAGTCAATAAGTAGTGGAACAGCCTGCTTCCTGAAGCTATGGGTGCTCCACCACTGGAGGTTTCAAGAAAAGACTGGACAGCTATTTGTTTGGGATGGCATGAGGATTCCTGCCCTGGGCAGGGCTTGGACTAGAAAACCTTCAAGCTCAGTCCCTTACCATTCTATGATTCTTCGATTCTATAAAAAATTAGCCAAGGTTAAAAGTCCAGTGAAATAAAACTGTCTTTTAAGATCTGAAAATCATGACTGAGGGAGGCAAAAATTAAAACAAAAAAATCATTAAGTAGTGAATGTGCCTACTACATAGCCAATGGTTTGTTCCATGCTGTGCTGTAGTGAGACAGCTGATAAATCAATCCTTATGGTTGAAAACTGGTTAAATCTGTTTCCTATGTGCAGAACAATATTATCTTCTTTGAGTTAATGTAATACCTAACCTAATCTCTTGCAACCATAAATCTCATTGTGTGAACTGGAAGTCATGCATTCAGATGACACAAGTAACAGAAGTGCTGGGATTAATAATTTGATTTATTTATTACTAATAAATACTGTAGTAACATTGCAGAAGACCATTGTATTTTGAGGAGTGTAGTGACATCTTTTAATTTCTCCTTCATATTAAGAAGACTCTAGAAGCTTAGAGTTCATTCTGAGTCATTCTGACTTGCTTGTTTTAACAGATAAAGATAAAAGAGGAATCTTAACACAGCTATAGTACATCAGGGAGGACCTCAAGATTATCTGTACAGTTACCGGAATCTTGGTCTACATCCCAGATGCTGTCAGTTTGCATGTTGAACAGGTGTACTATCCAGCTAAGGTCAAGTCATGCAATCATGATATCATGTAAACAAGGTCATGAGTTTTTGGTACTAGCTGTAAATGATCAACCTCTTGGCACATGGTCTGGTGCAAGATAGGGATAAGAACCCAGGTGTTGCCCCCTGAGCTTTGAGCTTTGACACTGACTTGAAATTGGGTGCTGTGTGAATTGGCCATCTTGGAGTCTCTCTGTTGTTGTTCTACTGAGGCTCCCGACAGCTGAATGGAGATTTGTTATCATCTTGCTCAGTATGTTATGCTTCTGTGTTTCCTTTTAATCTGCCTGCTAAAGTTAACAATAAAGCTCAAAATCTCCTTCCTTACTGGTGTGTTTTTTGTCTCTGGATCCTAACAGAACCAATTGCCTGACTCTTGGCAATACAAAGACATTCAATTTACTAATAGTCAGACATTTGACTCTAAGTGGTTTACGAACAGCAACATACATATGCATAATAATGCAGTAATAAAATATTATCAATATTTCCAATTATAAAATATAATAAACCATTATAATACAAAACCATAGCCCCATACCACAAAAATACATCACATTCACAGAAATCTCTGTCTATTCTTGCCTCTGTCTCCAAATGTACATTTGAAATTGAGGGTGCTGTTCTTATATCTAATGTAAGAACATTTCATAAGAGGGGTGTATATTATGGTTCAGTATACTGTCTGTTGCAATAACCTAAGGATATTTAGCAGAAATATGTTGTTTTCCTGTTTAATTCTGCCTCACTTCTTTCTTCCTATTGCTTACCTTGTGTTGAATGTTCAGTTATAAACTTTTCAGGTAAGGACATGTTTCTTTTGTAGAGATAGAATTATTTGCTTGTTTGTTTACTTGTTTGTTTACAGCAAGGTTTTTCGAATCCTTCAACTTTATTCCTTGGCAAAGATGTTGACTTAAGGTCAGTGACTATTTTCAGTGATAGAAATGGTCTCTTCAAATATGCTGGTTGGTACATGATGTTGAGACAGGCACTATAGATTGACACTCACATGCTAGATGAAAAAGACTAATCTCCCCTCTCCCTTTTAAGGGGGGACAACTTGCTTAATTAAGGCATTTACACACACACACACACACACACACACACACAATCAACTGCAAGATCATGGCATGATTTGAGATGAATATGGTGAAATCTTTGTAAATCTCAGATTATTTATGAGAACATAATCTTCAGCCTAGGTGTTCTCATTGGCTTGTGAGGAAATAATACCATAATAATAATATCCATAATATTCCTGAATCTCTGAAGGTCTGTTTGTAGGAGAAATTGTCATCAGTGGGCAGTTTGTATGGGAAATTGTCATCAGTGGGCAGTTCTGTATTTCTACACCTACCTGCAAATATATTTTCTCACTTTTATTTATATGTAGTATTTAACGAAACAGAAAGGAAAAAAAGAAATAACAAGAGAGAGATAAAATGTAATAACATAAAGATAAATTGTATATGTAAGGGCTTCTCATGCATATATAGATGTTTATATATGACCTTTTTTTTTTTTGCGTAACACTTTCAATAAAAGATAACTGTAATACATTGCAACTGTCCATGAATAATCTTTATCTATAGGCAACTCATTCATAGGATGCCAGTAACATCAGGTCTTCAATCCACCAGGTAATTGGGGCCATGCATTTATCTTTCCAAGGTGGAAGAACTAATATCTTGGCAATAATAAGGATGCAGAGAATCCATTTCCACTGTCCAGCTGTCAGTTTCCATGTTCAAATGAATTTGTGTATCCAAAAATATTAAACTTCATTTCAAAACCAATTTTGAAAGAGAAAGAGTTATAACTGTGCTATTTTCAATGCAATCATTCATCAACCAAATTTGCTAGCCAGAGATTACAAGAGAAGGAGAATTAATAAAGATATGCATATATATTGCAGGTTTGGTTCATTCATCCATATTGAAAAACCCAGTGGGTCTTGGCAGAAGGTCTTTATTTTTTTTTTTAATTGTCCTGAATTTTACAAGTTTAAATTCTTTTCAGAGATATGTTGCATTTACATTGGTCTGCATCTTTGGAAGGCTTGTGCAGCTAAAAGTCCTGCTACTTCCTTCTCAGCTGCAGTAGCTTCCAAGCCTCTTTGCTCACTCCACCAACTGTTTTGGTCTCACCTCCTCCATGCATGACTCGCAAATATCAAGTGCTTCTAAAGATATTATTAATCTCAACATTTTGTTCTGGAAGTTTTTGATATCAAGGGTAATCAAGCCCTTATATATCATTTGCATGAGATGAGAGCAAATATATTTTAATTTTAATAAATATGTCATTGTCAGAATTTGATACCACCAACAGACTGCCAGAATCTTAACAAACTGATCATTTATTGCATTTATTTGGGGCACTTCATAATGCTGCACCCAGGTGCCAAATAGAAGAAAAAATAAAGATGGAGAGAAGATGAAGCTTATCCATTGTGATAGTCTTTTAAGAAAGGCAGAAGTAAGAGCCAGCAGCTGAATCTTATTTTTAAAGATTCATTGTTCATGGAACAACATTCTCCATCTTACCTGAAGGCAGAAGAATAGATTGGAGAAAAGGAGCAGGGTGTCTAAAACCATTTTTGTCCCTGTCTTTATTTCCTGATATCTCTCACCTGAAGCAACTTTCTCTGTCTCTGTCTAATCATAGTATCAGCCCTCCTAAAAACAGGCATGCTATAGCCTAGGTTGCTCTGTCCAATAGTAATACAATAGTATTTTGATTATAGCTTTGTTGTGTACTTACTTCTTCCTTCAATAGTGTCAGGAATGATTACTGATAAAGCAGGAGGATAAGTGGTTTTCTTATAAGAAGAGATAGTATATTCAGATTTATATGAACACAGAATTAAAAGAGGATAAGGAATGCAAGTGCTTGTCTCATGAAGATATGGACAATGACTCTATATTTAGGAAGGAGAGAAAGAAAAGGCAGAAAGCAAATACATGTGTGAAAACATTCAACTAACAGACCAAGACACTGAGATTTTGACTGTGATACTTCACCAATTTTGCAATACTAAGAATCCCAGCTATCAAACATATAGTCTATTAAGTGCAAACAGTTGGATTCAAGGTTGGTGATCCCTTGAGCTTTGAACGTTTAATAAAACCTGATTGGGCAAGGGAGGGTGAGGGACACAAGGAAGGAAAGACCACTATACATAAGCAGTTGATTAAACTGGAATTAAGTTAAACCCTAAGAGGAATTTTGGTGGAGGGTTTTCTCAAAGAACAAAGAATATAAGAAGGAAACACCTGGGAATGCCATACAGTAATTTAAACTTCCTGGTCTAAGGATTTTGTACAGAATTTAAAGAGTACAATATGTGCAAACATTTGGATGGAAGACACTATCAATATGATCATAAACCCTGGGAGGAACTAGGCTCTTCAGTGTAAACATTTCCCTCTTGGAGGCTCTGGATGATCTATTAGGTATTTGCCTTTGATGGTTGGACTGGATTAGTGGCTCAAAATCTCTGCATATTCTGTGGGTCCCAGGCCAACTATATAGGCAGGGGAATGTCATTTACAAAATGAAGACATACTTTCCCTAGGTGAATTTATCTAAGTCTTAAAACAAAGCAGGCAACAAATGATAGTGACCTTGTAGAAAACCTGGATAAAATATTCAGGCCTATTTGGGTGTGGGGAGGGGGCACCCTTTTAGGAGCTGGCAGGTTGTATGAAACTTATTAAAGCATAAAATAGAAGCCTGGATGGTTGGTTGGTTGGCTGGTTGCCTTATATCCCTCTTCCCACAGCCCCGTCTATCCATCCATCCAAAAATAATGCCACTGATTTTGGACGTTTTGCTCCTAATTATTTTAGTGCAATCTTGGAAGGGAAAAAAGGAGGTGCTGAAAATGTCATTTTCTCTCACAGGTATATTTGAAATGATAGCAGCCTTGAACTCCTTGGAAATGAATAATTTCTACAATCAGCATCTATTATCTCAACTTGGTTGTGCTCATACTTGTTGTAAATTTAAAACCATTTGATGTAAAGTTTTGCCCTAAGGTGTTTCATTTAATCATTGTACCAAGGAGTAGGGGACTGAGAAAATCATGATAGAAAGTATCATTGGTAAAACATGGGATATTTTACACAAAATGATAGAATTCATTACTATAATAATTCACAAAGTATAAAATATTACATCATGAATATGCAGAAGACTCCTTGTACAGATTGATACCTTTGGAATTTGCAAGGTACATTTAGTTATATTAAAATTCATCATAAATGCCGTTCATAATAAATACTTCTCATGTAAACATCACAATAATTTAATATTATGCTAAAAAGTTCAGGGGTCTAATAAATATTTCTGTCTCTGTGTTGTAAAGTAGTCTACAATTGTTATTTTATAGCTACAGATTTGGAGACAGAATGACTTTGGAAAATGGGATTTTGGGAGGAAAAATATGAATTCTTCAAACTCCAGCTATGTTTAAATGCCTTGAGAGTTGTAAGTTGTTGAATAAACATCTGCAACAAAGGAGAGAAAAAAAGTAATGATTATCGAAATCCCTGGTGGACTGAACTGTAAGAAAAAAATATCCAACAGGGGAGAGAGAGACAGAGACAGAGAAAGAGATTCACATTTTCTTTTTTTATAGGAGTGCAATTGGTTTAATAGAATCTGCTTTCATCAGGAAATTTCTGTCTGAATTCAAAGGAAAATAAGTAGAATATACTGTATGTTCAGAACTTGTCATGAAATGTGATGGGCATGTACACAAAATGTAGCTTTATCTTCCTGACTTTATTTTTTGTTGTTGGATTAGGCCAAAGGTCTATCTAGTCCAATACTCTTTATCAAATGGTGGTTGACCAGATGCATCCATGAACTTAAAAGGAAGACATGGGAGCAGTAACTTTCCATTGTTGATTTCTTATGATTATATTTACATCATTTTGTTTCTCAAGGTTACATAAAGTCATACACACACACACACACACACACACACTTTCATAAAGTCAAATAGCCATCCAAAGTCCTTCTGTATCCCTCTGTGTCATGTTCACTGATTCAATGTAGTTTATACATTGTAATGTGTCACATGCCATGGCACTGACATGCATTTCTATTCGGGAGGGAGCTGCTGTGAGACCTTGTACCAAGCTCTGTATGTGAAATCAGTACAATGGAATGTGTTTGGGTTATGTTCTCTGTTCAAGGACTTTTCCCGCAGACCATCAGAAACCATTAGGAGCACCTGGGATTGTGAACTTGAGAAGATTCTATGGGGGGAGGGATTTCATTTGCACCGAGGGTTTTTAGTTTGAATTTGGCACGCTTTCATCATTCTCAGCTTTCTCTGTGATCCTGCATACTATTCTTTAATAAATCAGATATCTTTGAATTCATACTCATGAGTCTGATGGTGCTTTAGAATAGGCAACCATTACATTCTGTAGCTCAAGTTTAGCACAAAACTCTTCTGAGTTCAAGGTGCTAGTTCCTTCCAAAGAGCTTTCAAGCAGGATCCATATCCAATTCACCTTAAACAAGCCTGCTGCCAACTCTTTATAACCTGAACCAACATAATTTTGCCAGGATTGTCTGTCAGTAACTGCTTCTTTGAATTCTTGAAGCTCATACATGTCCCATCAGTGATAGTATCTACTCGACTTGTCTTTGGTCAGCAGCCAACCACTTTTTTGATCTTTCCAAGCATCAGAGTCTTCTCCATTTCCACAAAATGGAGCTGAATTAATTTTTTTCCATCTTCAAACTTTTTCCAGCTCTACAAATTATTTTTGGAGGTGTAATGATCAAAACTGTACACAATATTTCAAGTATAATTATGCTATAGATTTATGTAAGGACACTTTCCCTGTGTTTTTACATTGGCAGTTTTATTATTCTTTCCATGGAATTAATTCCCTCTGTCTCCCACTCCTTTTAATAGCACAATGAATCGATATTGCAAGCTTTCACAAGTTCTTTAGCATGCATGAATAGGACAAATGTCACTGTGGAAGCACAGTTAGGTCATATTGGAGAAGATAGGAATTCAATTTTCTCTTTAAATCAAATGGCATCCTTGGGGTACAGGCATTAATATATTCAAACTAATAATAAACATGAGAACTTTAGTTTGGATGAAACAAAGAATAGGAACACATTACCCTAATAAAAAAATGTAGGGGGATTTCTCATTTAAAAAACCCTTCATATCTAACTATTAAGTTAAAAGTTAAAAAAAAATTAACATTGTTTTTCTCTAGGACATGCTGCCTCATTAATGGAATTATTTGTTAGTCAAACACAATATTTTAATAACTTAATCATGTTTTTTTAAATTGATGCAATATTAATGTCCTAATGTTAGCTATAATTTAATTATTAAATTGTATTTCCTAGAGGAAACTTTCCATAGACTACTGATAAAAATCCAATGACAACAAGGCAAATGAGGTACACTGTGTTTCCTTAGCATGAGTTTTCAATGTGTGTCAAAAATGCAGAACTCATACTATTTCTGAAAAGTCAGTTTTGACACACAAACTGTATTTGTCTTAATTAGCATTCACACATCTGGACTTACTCTGATCTGTTGAACTCACTCTAAGAAGGTGAGCTTCCGAAGAGCTTCCGAAGGCCTTGGATGAAGTGGAGAATCTGGATCCTTTTCAGTCAGGATTCACACCTGGGTATGGGATGGAAATGGCATTGGTCACACTTTTGGATGATCTCTGACATGGGCAGGATGGGGGCTGTGCTTTCATCCTTGCCCTTCTTGATCTCTTGGTGGCTTTCAATACTATCGACCATAGTATCCTTCTGGATCACCTCAGAGGATTGGGGGTGAGCAGCACAGTGTTGTGCTGGTTCGCCTCCTTTTTTGGGGGTCAATTCTAGATGGTGATGATTGGAGAGGAGAGGTCCTGCCCTCAGCCCCTACTATGTGGGGTGCACCAGGGTTCAGTGCTTTCTCCTCTCCTCTTTAAAATCTACATGAGGCTGCTGAGTGAGATATGGGGTGAGATATCATCAGGATTCTGATGATACCTGTCATGAGTACTGATGGTGAGCAGGAGGGGGCCACTATCCAGGGGTAAAAATGCATGCATAGTTTAGAAAGTTTGAGCAGCCTTTCAAAGAGACACAGAACAGACCCACCTTGACTCTTGGGGGTTTATCTGTCTGGGTTTTCCCACGCTTCTTCAGTTTGGTAGGATTTTCTGTCTACTTTAGAAATAATAAAGCACTAGAGAGTTCTTCCTCACCTCAGTGTGGTTCTTGCTTAGTCAGGACAATACCCAATTATACTTCTCTGCCCCTGGTGAATTAGGCAATGGTGTGAATGTCTTATCTCAGTCCCTGGAGGCTATGAGGGTCTGGGTGGGGAACACAGGCTTCAGGTGAACCCTGGCAAGACTGAGTGGCTCTGGGTTTGGAGGCCTACTGGTTCTAGGACTATGCCATCTTTGCTACTGGATGGGGTTGCACTGCCCCAGACAGACCCAGTGTGCAATCTGGTGGTCCTCCTAGACTCAGAACTCTTGCTTGAAGAGCAGATAGCAGTCATGGCTAGGATGCCTTTGAACAGCTTTGGCTTATGTGCCAGTTGCACCCATACCTGGTTCGGGAGGCTCTGCTCACAGTCACCCATGCCCCAGATTGGACTATGGTAATGTGCTCTACATGGGGTTGCCCTTGATGAGTATCTGGAAGCTTCAGCTGGTACAGAATGCAGCAGCGCAGGCACTTTATCTGTGCTCCTAGGACAGCCCATGTCACACCTCTGCTCCATGAGCTTCATTGGTTGCCAGTTTGCTTCTGGGTCCAATTCGAGGTGCTGGTTTTAACCTTTAAAGCCCTTCATGGCATTGGACTGGGTTATCTGAGGGCCTGCCTCTCCCTGATTACATCAGCCTGCCCCATTAGATCTGGCATAGAAGGCATGCTATGGATATCATCTGCCAGGGACTTACATTTGGTGGGTCCTGGGCAGCGGGTCCTTTCTGCTGTGACACTCACGTTGTGAAACATATTGCCCCCTGAAATTAGGTTAATTCCATCCCTCATGATGCTCCACAAGTCCCTCAAGGCCTGGTTATGTCACCAGGCTTGGGGGTCCCAGGGAACGAGAGATAGGTTTAGATGGCTCCACTATTGAGGTAGATATACTCACTCTCTGCCTGGGCTTTTAATTTCAATAACTTTCAATTTTTAACATTGACTTTTTATATTTTAAATGCTTGCTTTATATATGTTGTTTTTTATTTGATTATTGTACGCCTTGTGAGATGGGCAGCCATGTACATTTGATAAACAAACAAACAAACCAAGAAACAAACTAGGTGCAGGTTTTGAAATCATAATTGTTTTTTTTTTTCTAAATAAAATACAAGAGAAATAAACAAAACCCTTTCCATCCCAATTTATGTTTCACACCTTTTCGGACCTGCTAGAGGCAACAGCAGGTGAAATTAGGCCACTAGAATAGAAAGCAGCATCCATGTTACTCAATTAGAGTCGAAAGAAAACATCCTTACCATTCTAGAGTTTTATTTAGCAAGTTCCATTCCCTTGACATGGACCCTGGACTGAATTTCAGCTGGCTATAATCAGGAGTCATACAATGTGGCCATACAGTGGGCCTGGGAATTGAAAAGAAAGGTCCAGAGATAATGCTGCATGCTGACACACACAACTGAGCTCTAATCTTCAGTTTTGCTGAAAAGTCTCTTGCAGTCTTCAGGGATCAGTTAGGATATTTGAAATTGGATCAGTGATCATTTTTCTGACCAAGATTTATTAGTAGTATGTTCTACAAAGTCAGATGCTGAGGTTTGGGTCATATATACTGTACGTTAATTAGGCCTTAATAGCTGCTTATTTAAGTTTGGGCACTTAAAAAAAAATCTCTGCATGATTTTCTTAGAGGCAAAGTAGCCAAGGATACCCACACATTTCAGTTTCTCTCTTAAACATTAGTGCAGCTTACTATAAAGAATTACTTGGCAGTATCTTTTCAACCCTCATGAGTCAGGAATTTTGGGTAAATCTGTTTATTTTAGGTTAGTCGACGTTGTGTTTGTGTTTGTGATTTGAACTTAATTTTTCATTCTCCCAAATAGTTCATAATCAGCAATGAAATAAAAGCCAAAAACAGCACCATGGGATCCTTCTGTGCTGTTGCAACACTGAATAGAGGCCAACATTGATCTATGATCTTCTCATTAGGCACTTGACATCATGCTGTGGTTCCTATTGTAATTGACTGGTTCGAGGTACAAAACAAGAGTGATTTACAACACAGGCTTGCTGGACATGATCTGTACAGCCATTTCAAAGGATGTCCAGCTTGTCTTCCCTCCCTGTTCTGACATCCTGACATGGTTGGAGATGGCATAACTATGTCAAAGATCTGGTTACAGAACTGTCAAGCTAAGGGATAGGCCACCATAGAAGCAGATGAGTAACTTACAGTTTCCTTTCCTTTCCTTTCCTTTCCTTTCCTTTCCTTTCCTTTCCTTTCCTTTCCTTTCCTTTCCTCTGTTCTCTCCCCCCCCCTCCTCCTTTTCCTATGGAAAGGGATTTCTTTTTTGGTGCACAATTGATGACCAACTTCTTTCAGGCTGGCAGACATGTGCTCATTGGGTGAGATATCTCTGTATTTTTGGCCAGGAAGAAAAGCTCTCGCTGTCAATTCCCTGTGAGTCACATAGAAGAAAACTTGTTCATTCCTGTAGCATAATCAAATCTTAAATAGTCAAAACACCTGGTTTAGTACCTATAGGTAAAGATAATGAATGAAGCCTAACTCCTGATGACTTCAGGGAACCATTATTCAGTTTTCTTGGCAACCTTACAGAAGGGATATGCTATTGCCTTCTCTTTCCCTGCCTGTATGCTCTTCCTTCCTTCCTTCCTTCCTTCCTTCCTTCCTTCCTTCCTTCCTTCCTTCCTTCCTTCCTTCCTTCCTTCCTTCCTTCCTTCCTTCCTCTCAGTCTAGCCTTGGTGGCCAGTACTAAGCAGGTTCAAACCTGCTTAGTTTTTTAGAGTTCAGAAAAGGTTAGCTATTTTTGTAGAAAATAAAAGCAGAATGATGAAAAAGCTGGTCAGGAAGGATACATATCTGGCAAAAGAAAAATAAGTCATTACAAAATATCCAAAGGTCAAAAGGAACAAGCCATATGCGACTTTACAATAAAATGACATAGTTTAGAGTATGTGTATTTCTGCTGCTGGGTGTTTTATTGGCTTTTAATCATGTAAGCCACCCAGAGCTACTATGTGTGAGTTGGACAGCCATATAAATTTGTCAAATAAATAAATACTAGGCTTAACATAAAAGCAAGTTAATATAAAAGCACTGCTAGTACAGCACTGCTGTAGTTTAAGAGACCACAACTGCCTTAACGGCAATCTTTGATGTAAAAGGGATTTTTTTCCTAAACTGGATGGTTCAAGGCTGGTTGGAAGGTGGAAAGTGGAAAGCAATAATGGCTTATCAATCCTCTTTTCCAATGTCCCACTTGTTCTGTTGGTAGTGCTGGTCTTATTGATAAAGACAGAATAATCTATGGTCTCTGTGCTTGGCATTTAGGCAGACTGTATCCATATGTGTCTTTATAAGCCACCATTATGTTAAGTGTTAGAGCATCATGGAATCAACATGTAAACCTCTGTTTTTATCTGTCCCCCCCTTCCCCCTCCCGACACCCATAGCTGAGACAATGGAGAGAGCCCATTATGATCCATGGCACAATTTTGGAAGAGGTTTGGTCTTGCTTTGTTATTAGCTCAGACATTTTAAACTGAGAAGATTCATTTCTAAATTCTGGCTGTCATACATTACTGCATATTACTAGTCTTTTTAGAAGGAAACATGGATCTTCAGCTGATCTGTAGAAAAGGAGGGTGTATATGTGTTTGCATGTGCATGTTATGATATGTGGGAATGACCTTGGGAGACAGGAGGAAAAGCTGCAGCCTAGACTTTTGTTGTTGTTGTTGTTGTGCAGTCATTAAGTCATGTCCAACTCTTTGTGACCCCATGGACCATAGCACGCCAGGCGTTCCTGTCCTCCATTGTCTCCCAGAGTTTACTCAAATTCATGTTCATTGCATCAGTGATGCTATCTAACCATTTCATCCTCTGCTGTCCCCTTCTCCTTTTGCCTTCAATCTTTCCTAGCATCAGGGTAATTTCCAGTGAGTCCTCTTTTTGCATTAGGTGGCCAAAGTATTTGAGCTTCGGCTTCTGTATCTGTCCTTCCAATGAGCAGTCAGGGTTGATTTCCTGTAGGATTGACTGATTTGACCTCCTTGTAGCCCAAGGGCTCTTAAGATTCTTCTCCAGCACCACAGTTCAAAAACATCAATTCTTTGGCACTCAGCCTTCCTTATGGTCCAATTCTATAGCCATACATTACTACTGGGAAAACCATAGCTTTGATTATACAGACCTTTGTCGGCAAGGTGAAGTCTCTGCTTTTTAATAAGCTGTCTAGGTTTGCCATTGCTTTCCTCCCAAGGAGCAAGCGTCTTTTAATTTCAGGGCTGCAGTCACTGTCTGCGGTGATCTTGGAGCCCAAGAAAATAAAATCTGTCACTGCTTCCATTTCTTCCCCTTCTATTTGCCAGGAAGTGATGGGGCCAGATGCCATGATCTTAGTTTTTTTAATGTTGAGTTTTAAGCCAGCTTTTGCACTCTCCTCTTTTACCCTCATCAAGAGGCTCTTTAGTTGCTCTTCACTTTCAACATGCTGTTATTCTGGGTAATTAACATAACAAGATTAAAATAATCCACAGATAAATCCAGTAGTTTAAAATTCTAAAAATAATAATTAGGGTAGTATCGTCCACATATCTGAGGTTGTTGATATTTCTCTGAGCAATCTTAATTCTGGATTGTGATTCATCCAGCCTGGCATTTCTCATGACGTATTCTGCATATAAGTTAAATAAGCAGGGCGACAAAATACAGCCTTGTCATACTCCTTTCCCAATTTTGAAGCAATCAGTTGTCCCATGTCTGGTTCTAACTGTTGCTTCCTGACCTGCATACAGGTTTCTCAGGAGACAGGTAAGATGGTCCAGTACTCCCATCTTTTTAAGAATGTGCAGCCTAGACTACTGTCATGCAAGAGGTATCTCAGCCTACAGAAGAAAAAGGGATGTAGGAAGTGTTTCAGAAGTGACCCTCCCTGGTTTTCTGGAAAGTAAAAATAAAGGAGGGGAGAAATACTTCCTTGCAAGTTTCTGTAACTCTAACCTTACAATAAAGGAAGTGTTAGTACTCATGGTTTGTGCTTCTTGTCTGGACTACCTCAAAGGGCTGCCATCATATGTGTATGCAATTTTCAATGCACAACCATATTGCCTATGGCCAGTATGCATGCTATGATGTAACAATAGGGAACATTGCATCCCCCCCCCCCCAATTTGCAAAGTTACCATATTTTTCTCACTTTTTTATTTGCCTTTCCTCCTGATCCTTTAATATAGTTTTAAAAAATGTGTTGCTCCAATAGCACTTAAAATAAATTAATGTTACAGACTTCTATGGAATTGTTACCTTAGGCAGGCATTTAATTCCTTTCTCCAAGTCATTTCTTCAGTAACCTGTTCAACAATATATATTTATTATTATTATTATTATTATTATTATTAACCTTGCACACCATTTAAAATAAAGTGCAAATCCTTAAAAGGTTCAAATTGTTGAATTTAATAACTAAATTAGGTAACAATAAAAGGAAGTGGATGTTATTTATGTTATTCCTACAAAGATGGAAAGCTGTGTTGATATAAGCTACTTTATAGAACTACATTTAGATTATTATATATGCTCTCTAGGTTTCAACACACTCTGTTATTTTGGGTAATTAATATAACAAGATTAAAATAATCCACAGATAAATCCAGTAGTTTAAAATTCTAAAAATAATTAAGTAGGTTTACAGTGGGTTACTTATTATAAAAAAATATCATGAATAGTCTAGGGAAATTTATGAATAGCAACTGTACATATCTTCACATTCCCAAATTAAATGTAACACTGATAGTGAATCTACATTTTTTTCATTGTTTTAATGGAAGATAATCTCTTTGATCAGAGAACACCCTTAACCAGGTTAGGTAAAGATGTAGCTGATTTGCACAACACACTACTTTTGATTAGTGTTAAATTTCAATATCATTTTAGTGACCTGAGGCATTATGGGAACCTAGCCTATTTAGTTAGATAATAGTTTAGTGGTATTGGGTGAACCACAAAAAAAGAATGAATTCCATATAATAATGTATTGTGTGAATACAGCTAATGTAATTCAATGTAGTTTCAATCTTTTATATATCAATGGCCTTGCTAAAGAACATTAAAGGTGAACAGCCTGAATTCGAGGGCTACTATAGCCCTCAAGCCATAATGATTCAACCTCAGTTTAGACTGCCAATAAGAGTTGTCTCTCTAGCACCTTTCCTAAAGCTTGTTCCTGGAGAAAGAAGAGGAGGAATAATTACGATGTAAGAGACAGAATGGGTGTCCTCAACCAGTTTTGGTTTTGGACACAAATAGTGTGAGCCCCACCCATCACATTGCACAAAAGATCTGCCTGAAGAGGTGTGATGAAGCATGGGCCATATATGACACATGGAAGTCTTGACTTATGGTCTAGTCCAGTGTTTCTCAACCTTGGCCACTTGAAGATGTGTGGACTTCAACTCCCAGAATTCCCCAGCCAGCATGCTAGGAGTTGAAGTCCACACATCTTCAAGTGGCCAAAGTTGAGAAACACTGGACTAGTCAGTGCTGCTTATATTCACAACTTTAATTTCCTTAAGAAAAAAAAAAGGCAGGATATGAGTACAGTAAATAAGTAAACAGGTACAAAAAACAGATACAAACTCTGAACAGAATGTTATGCTTTTAAATAATGTTATGTATGTTCATCTTGTATGGCTGATCATGCCTCAAGCATAAATATTACAATATGGTATACACTTGTACCTTTTCTTTTTGGTAGACCTTTTCTTTGTGATTGCTTTTACATAAACTACTGTTGCCTTCACATGTAGTATAATTAATTACAAAATTGTACAAGTGATGAGAATGAATGGATAGCTTGACAGAAATGTTTTGCCAGAGTGGAAGAAAGCCACATGACAGATATTCCACAGCAGTTTGCATATCTGAGGGAGGAATATATGCTGACAACATTGCAAATGGAAGGAAAGAAGGGAGGGAGGGAGGGAGGGAGGGAGACTGCTCAAGGATTTTGGATTTAGAGCAATATAGAACATAGGACAGTTATAAGCAAAAAAAGCAAAAAAATAGTGTATTTCAAAGAATGTATATCAGAATCTGTCATCCTGGAACAATAAGGGACATAATCTGAGGGGACTAAGTCCTGTTTGAATTCTAATCAAATAACAATCCAAGAGATTATTACTTATATAAAACTGCTGTCACTCTGACCAAATCATCAGCCAAAAAGACAGACGTGTGAAAGGGAGATTGGAAAACTAATCTGATGACTGAGAAAAGACTTTAAGAACTGGGGAAGACTATAATGTCTTTAAATTATCCATTCATTTTCTCACTTTCTGATTCCTGTAATACCACTGGGCTGAAAACAGATATCTGGACACAGATACCTGTGTGCATTTTGAGAGATGATACTTTGAAAACATTATAACAAGTGAATTTTCAGACACACGCACACACAAACACAAAAAATCGCTTTTTGATCCTATTAACTTGAAAACAGAATAAGACGGACTTCAGTGGATACGTGTAAAAATGTCAGAGATGGAAGAGAAGGTGATCTAATTGCTGAGTTACTCATTTCCTTCTGTGAACAAATTACAGGGGGTGGAGTGGGGGGAGTAATGGTTGAGAGTAACCTAGAAATATACATTAGAAGGATCAGTCAGGTGTGATATTTTTCATTAATTTCCTTAGTCCAAAGATACAATTGCTCCTGATGACATTCAAACTGGTTAAGAAGTTCACTAAAATATTTAAAACCATGTAACACTGGATGGCATTTGTCTTTTCTCAGTTGTGAAGCAAACCTAGTGCATTTAAGTGATATTTTAAGATCCATTTATTCATTTTTAATTGAGATACAACCTAAGCAGTTCATCTTTAAATTGCTCTTCCACTGTTTAAGCCTTTACATTCAATGACCTTTGAAATCAAGGAAATACAATATTTAAAGACAGTGAAAAAGTTTTCAGGATGTTCCTATATCACATTTATTACCTTAAGACCAATTCCTGGAACCATTGCTTATGATATTCATATACTGTGTGGAATAATGGAATTTATAAATGTGACTCTTTCTCCCCTTTCTAATAAAATCAGTTTAGTTCAATTCTCTGCATGTAATACCACTTTTTTTCCCTTATATAACCACTGTGATCTCCCACTGCAAAGTTAAGCTAAAGTTGTCCACAAGTTTGACACATATCAGCATGAAAGCTGCTCCTGAGATTTCACTTAAATTTGAAGATGAATTTAAAGTGAATTCAAAGCAAAACCAGAATACTACTGTTTTAATGTAGGTGTCTCCAAGATTCATTCACTTGTTTTCTTGGTTTTTTTGGTCTTGCTTTTGTGTAATTCATATGACTTTTTTTCTGCATTTTTATAAATAAATTCCCTTCTTACCACTATGGGCAGTACGTGTCTTCCTCAACCTCGGATCTTCTACCAGAGGCCTGGGAGTTTGAGGGTTCTGTGCAGTATCTTAGCTGTTCCTAGTACTGCATTCTTCTGAACAGAGAGCTCTGATGTTGTTCCTGAGATCTGTTGGAGCCATTTTCCCAGCTTAGAAGTCACAGTCCTGAGTGCTTGTACCACCACTGGGACCACTTTGGTCTTCACTTTCCATGTTCTCTCTGGTTCCTCCTTCAGGCCCTGGTACTTCTCCAGCTTCTCATACTCCTTCTTCCTGATGGTGCTGTCACTTGGCACCACTACATCTATCACCACCACTGTCTTCTGGTCTTTGTCTACTATCACAATGTCTTGTTGATTGGCCAGTACCTGCCTGTTCCTCTGGATCTGGAAGGCCCACAGGATCTTAGCCCTGTCATTCTCCACAACCTTCTGTGGAATCTCCCATTTGGACTTGGGTGGGTCTAGCCCATACACTGTGCAGATGTTCCTGTACACAATGCCACCTACTTGGTTGTGCCATTCAGTGTATGCTGTTCTTGCCTGCCTCTTACACCCTTCCAGTATGTGTTGGACTGTCTCTGAGGCCTCTATGCACAGTCTGCAACTTGGGTCCCATCTAGTGTGGTAGACCCCTGCTTCCATGGATCTGGTGCTTAGTGCCTGTTCTTGTGCTGCAATGATCAGTGCCTCAGTGCTGTCTTTTAGTTCAGCCTTTCCAGCCACTGGTAGGATTTCCCAAGGTCAGCCACCTAAGCTATCTGTTGATGGTACATCCCATGCAGGGTCTTGTCTTGCCATAGCACTTCCTCTGCTTGATCTTCCTTCCATGTCTGCTGCTGCCTCAGGCATTCTCTCAGCAGCTCATCTTTAGGTGCCATCTTACTGATGTACTCCTGGGTGCTCTGGGTTTCATCCAGGACAGTGGCTTGGATGCTCACCAGGCACTGCACTCCCTCTTTCCACCTGGTATACAGTCTCTGGACTTGGGGTGGAAGCCTCCGTACATTGTGAGGAGCTTCCAGGTCTTCACATTGGCAGCCTCCATGTCCTCCTTTGGCCAGCTCACTATACTGGCAGGGTATCTGATGAGTGGCAGGGCATACATGTTGATAGCATGGAACTTACTCTTCCCATTGAGCTGGCTCTTCTTTGGTGGCTGTCTTATCCTTTGGTGGTACTTGGTTGTTGCTGTCTTCCTTGCCTCCTCATCGTGGTTTCCATGGGTCTGTGGGATACCAAGGTACTTGTAGCTGGTTTTATGTCTGCTATGTGGCCTGCTGGTAGTTCCACCCCATCAGTCTTAACTACCTTCCCTCTCTTTACTACCAACCGGCCACACTTCCCCAGTCCCAATGACATCCTAGTGTCCTTACTGTAGATCCATGTCAGGTGGATCAGAGAGATGATGTCTTCTTCATTCTTAGCCCTATGAGACCCCTATGAGAAGGGATTTGTTAAAATAAAAAATTCCCTCCTCACCTATATGGGTGGTATGTGTCTTCCTCAACCCTGGGTCCTCTACCAAAGGCCTGGGAGTTTGAGGGTTCTGTGCAGTATCTTAGCTGTCCCTAGCACTGCACTCTTCTGGACAGAGAGCTCTGATGTTGTTCCTCGGATCTATATACAATATATGAACAACAATGTAATTGTTCATTAAATTTTTAAACCACCCAACTTCCAACACCTCTGGGAGGTTCATGGTTAAAAACACACAGAATAATATAATGATAAAAACAAATAAAAAAAATTAAATGAAGTATACTGATCAATACAATATGCCAAAACCAAAAGGAGACACATGCTTATGAGGAGGACCTTGTTATTTCATTACTTGGATCTCAGGTAGCTTTACGTTAATTAAAAAAAAAAAGCATAAGAACATAAGAGTACCCTGCTGGATTGGACCCCTGGCCCATCTGCTGGAGTCCAGTAGTCTGTTCTCACAGTGAACTGCCCAAGGAAGTCCATAGGTCTCCCAGCAGATGGCCTTCAGAGGCCATCACACTACCATCAAGTCATTAATCCTCATGACTTCCATGAATTGGTCCAACCCTTTTTTTAATCCAGCCAAACTGGTATCCATCACCACATCTTGTGGTAGCAAATTCCAAAGTTTAATTATGTGTTAGATGTATGTGTGTGAATATAATAATATAATTTAACAATCAGAAATCAGACATTTTTTATTGAAATTAAAACCCTCCTACACTGACCACCGGTGCTCTAAGCATAGTGACCAGTGGCCAGACACATTAAAACAACCCATACAACCTGACCAACAAACCCAGTACCCCCCACCCACCCACCCAGTCCTGGGAGTACCCTTCAAGAGTCCACCACTGCCTGGTTACGTCACTGGCAGCAGCACAGGGTCTCACCTGCACCACGGCCAGAGGCACCACCATTGTCCCTCAGGCAGGTGCTCCCGCTCCACCTCCCACATGCAGGCTAGTCAGTCTGTGACCTTGTCTGCCACCTGCTCCTCCCAGTCCAGTGAGACTGAGCTGTCCTGCTGCTCTGTTACCGCATGCCTCCTCCAGAGGAAGCAGAGGATGATGGCACTGATGAGCTGTACCATCGACCAGGGGACCCCAGCCATCCAGCTCACCCTCCCCGCCACCCCCACTGTCACTCCCCTTTATGCCACGGTCGCTGTCCTCTGGCCCCTCGTTGTTGATGCCGTCGCCATTACCTCTGCTCACCACGCTGCCACCGCCACAGTCACGGGCTTCGTCTCCACTGTCACCATCGCAGTGTCACCCTCTCCACCATCATCGTTGTGGTCACCAACTCTGTCGCCACCCTTGCTGATGCTGACATGGTCACCACCTCTGCCAGTGTTGCTGCTGCCCCCGCTGTCGTCGCAGTCACTGCTGCTGTTACTGGCCTCACCATCATCGCTGCTCCCTTGACCATCTGAGGCTCCTCCAGGCCGGAGACCACCACCAGCCAGCTCTGGGTCACCAGCTGTGGGAGAGCGAGGCAGCGTGCCACCACCTTCCAGAGGGCACGGACCGCCGGGCAGGAGGACACAAAGATCTATTATCTATCTATCTATCTATCTATCTATCTATCTATCTATCTATCTATCTATCATCTGTCTGTCTGTCTGTCTGTCTGTCTGTCTGTCTGTCTGTCTATCTATCTATCTATCTATCTATCTATCTATCTATCTATCTATTTTCTTCTGCCTGACCTGATTCTCTTCCAAGATTCAATTTCAATGGGTGACCTCTGGTTCTAGAATGTTGGGAAGGGGGAAATAGTTTCTTCTTGTCCACTTTATTCACATCATGCATAATCATGTCCCCTTTTATTCACCTCCTTTCTGAATGAAAATGTCCCAAATGTCACACCCTTTCCTCATAGGGAAGCTGCTCCAGGCCCTTGATCATTTTTGTGGCCCTCCTCGGGATCTTCTCTAGCTCCACTATATCCTTTTCGAGGTGCATGACCAGAATGGCATACAATATTATGGATGCAGTCCCACTATTGATTTATATAAGGGCATCATGATATTAGCATCTTTGTTTTTATTACTGTTTCCTAATATCCCTAACGTGCTATTGGCCTTTTATTACAAGGGATGCAGTCCCACTATTGATTTATATAAGGGCATCATGATATTAGCATCTTTGTTTTTATTACTGTTTCCTAATATCCCTAACGTGCTATTGGCCTTTTATTACAAGGGACTCACACTGTGTCAACACCTTCATTGAACAGTTTACCATTACTCCAAGATCTTTCCTAATCAATCACTGCTAGTTCTGATCCTATAAGTTTGTATGAGTAGATAGGATTTTTGGCACCAACATGCATCACTTTATACTTGCTCATGTTAAATGGCATCTGCCATTTTGATACCCACTCCCTTAATGTGCTCTTTGTAGTCCCTTATTGTTTTTACCCCTCTGAACAATTTAATAAGCAATCCTGGCTATTCCACTAGTCATGCCCAATTCCAGATCATTTAGAAATATGTCAAAAACACTAGACCTAGGACAGAACCCTGAAGGAACCAACTAGTTACACCCCTACATTGTGAGAAATGTCCATTTACTTCTACTCTTTGTCTTCTATCATTTAGTCAGTTGCTTATCAGTGGCTATCAAAGATTTCTTGAAAATCTAAGTATATGATGCCTACTCAGCCTTATCTCCATGTTTAGGGGAAGCCAATCAAATTCATCTACTTAGTTTTTCAAAAAGCCTTTGATAAAGTCCCTCATTATCTACAGCTGGCATAGCCACAGTGTTGTAGAAGTAAAAAAGTTCAGCTCTTCACTTCTGACTCAAGCTTTCTCAAGGCCAACAACGTTCTTTCAATCTTGATTAATGACATCCTGCCCTTAAATGCACAAACATGGTGATTGCTCCCCATTGACTTTGCTTTGCCCAATTTACTGAATTGAAAAGGGCAGCTTTTACTGAAAAGTTTCATGGGTTTAATTAAATTAAACCTAGACATGTTCAGGATATTTAAAGTTCAGAGCTGCAAGGACAATTTGTAAACATAAGTTATCAGTGCAGACAATATTGAGACAACTGCAAGGGACAGCTTGCAAAGGAAAACATGAGGATGCCAAAGTATTTCTGTCATCAATAGATTTTTTTTATATACCTGTATGAATTTTGATACTCAGATCTTTTCTTTCTCTTTCTCTCTCCCTCGCTCTCTCTCTCTCTCCCCCTCCCACCCCCTGGGATTGTATTTTATGGCTGATGACCAAAACATGGGAATGAATCTAACAAAGGTATATTTATGTACACAGATGCGTACAAATATGTCTTGGAAAGCAAGCTAGAAGTGAATATCTGGTGCAGGCTATTTGCAGGGGCTGCCAATTATATCATAGTAGCAGGCATGGCTCTGGGAGCTAAATCATGTCCCTTCTTTATGTGTTAAACCATGTCCCTTTTTTATGTGTGCGCTACATGTTTCAAAAAGGTAGGTCTTCAATTTCCCCCTTGTTCCCCTGAAGATACCCTTGGAGAGTTGGAAGGAGAAAATGCTTTACCTTTTCCTATTGTTCCTCCATGCCAAATTGATACCTGCAAAGGAATTATAATGCAGGTACTTTGAAAATAATCTCACATTAAAAAAAAAAAATCCTTATACTGTTCCAAAAACTGACCCAGGTGTGCCATATACAGAATTTCCAGAAAACATATATTATTCATATGTAAGGAACCCTGTAAACAGATTGATTCATCTTGGGTATTTTTATTCTTTTTCAGCAAGGCCTCAAAATCTTGGGAGTGCTTTTTTATTGGCTTTTTCAAATGTAGAGATAACCTTGGAGAAGGAGTTGATGAAAATCACAGGAAAGTGAAAAGCATGAGAAAGAAATTCAAAGTAATCCTGCCTTAAATCTGTTTGGTATAAGATGAGGCAGCGAGAAACTCTGCCAGGCTTTCAAGATTCTGTTATTATATCCTACAACCATAAAAGAGCATTCCTTGAATCCTTGTGGTGCCTGGTGCCTGACCTGATCCACCTCAAACAGCTGACATCAATCTTGAAAGTCTGTCAGGATTTACTAGAACTCAAAGAATCACTTACTGACAGACAATCCTAGCTAAATGATGTCCATTAGGTCAGAAGATACAGTTGTGACTGAACAACTTGAACAACCACAAATATAAATAAAATGAATTGCTGTTTCTCTTCTTCTTTTGATCTCAATAGATGAAGCAGCTTTTGGATCAGAAAATTTTATTCATGCTTGTTTCAAGGGACAGGCAAAAAAAAGTGGATAAAAGAAAAAAAAGTTTTATCACCTTGTGGTTTGCTTCCAAACTTCCCCCATTTTATTCTTTTAAACAATTTGAGGGGGCAGATTTGGGAAAAACAAAACAAAACAAAACAAAACTTTTCTTTCTTTCCAATTGAAAAGTCCAAATTGAATTATAGTAAGAAAGTATTTTCAGGAGTAGTTTCTGAGGATCTGGATCATTAATGAGCTGGGCCTCTGTGGTGAATGGAAACAGAACCCTAAGCAATATGCAATTTCTACCTTCAAATTATAATGCAGGTATAGCAAAAACAATCTCACATAAGAAAATCCTTATTCTGCTTCAAAAACTGATCCAGCTGTGTCCTATACAGAATTTCCAGAAAACATATATTGTTCCTATATAAAGAACCCTGTCAAACAGATTGGTCCATCCTGGGTATTTTTATTCATTTTCAGCAGGGCCTCAAAATCTTGGGAATGCTTTTTATTGTCCCTTTCAAAATGGTTTATTCTTTTCTCATGAAAAAGTACACACTCTGCTTAAACTCTTCCATGTTCTTATCAAGAGAATAAAGTTACCTTGTTATTCCTTCAACAGCAGATTTTAAGGCACCTACAGAGGATGTTAACTGCTGAGACTCTACAGCTCTATAATGCTTTAAATCATCTTTAAGCACTTTTAAAAGTATACACATTTCAAGATTAGTCACTGTCCCTGAAATGTTTGGAATTATAGAAGCAGAGTGGTTAACACTGGTCTTTGAAGTTCTACAGAGTTGGGAGGAGAAATTCTTTTAGCATCAATTCCTCTGTGCTTTCTTTCACTTGCTGAAGAAGGGGAGGTAATGGAAGATAGATTTTCCCTCTGATGACAAGATCTATTTTCCCCCCTCAAAATAGCCAGAGCTTAAAGATAAAAACAAATAAGATTAGCCACATAGCAATTAAATTGTAAAGCAGTCTAAATTTAGGCAAAAAAATGATGGGGAGAACTAAATCTGTAAGTTTCACAATGCTATCCAGTGCATAGTTTGCTATTCAGAAATAAATCCTGCTCCATTCAGTTAATCTTTCTTTCAACATGTACAGCATAGGTCTGCAGTCTAAATCTATCTGAGGAAGGCTGGACATTGTGGAGAGGTATAGTGGTAGAATCTTGAAGGACTACCTGGGAAGAGAGAGAAGTATAAATTATGCAGATTTGAACTGAATTTCCTGAAAAGCATTTATAATAGATACATCACTTAACAACTGTCTAAATCAGTACTGGGAGACTACCATTATTATTTGAAGGTAAATAAATATAAAACAATAATATATGTATTAATATTTTATTCAAGGTCTGGGAATCTCATTAAATCTTGTTTCAAAATGCAATATCACTGAATGAGATTGCCTGCTATCTTCTTAACATAGTCCTTTCATTGTAGAACTTTTATTTTTTTAAAAGGTAGTCCTCCATTCAGCTATAGCCCTTGTTTAGTTACAAATAATTGCAGTGCTACAACTATTTTATCCCCCTGTTCCAAAGTGGAGAATTAGTTGAAAACAACTTCAGCTTTAAATAATTCCTGGAACAAATTTTGACAGTTCTAGAAGTTTACACAGATTCTTTTTGACCAGATATGAGAAGATTTGCTTCCATTATCATCCTCTGCCTGCCTCAAACCATCCCTTCAGCATGCTATAAAGTTCATGCCATGGTGCTTTCATAATGTCTTTAATTAGCTCATTGGAGATTTGAAAATAATAATATGTAAGAAAAGCAGTTGATGCTTATAATGTCACAACTTGAACACTAGTGTTGAGAAAAAGAAAGAAATGTTTATGTGACTTGTGTTTCAGTTGCCTTCTGAAACACAGTTCACAGCATGTGGGGGAATAGTTGATATAACCCAACTTGCTTTCATCGGAAAATGCCTCTTTGCCATTCTTATAATTGCTACAAAAGGGATTCTATTATTATCTTTTCTTTTCTTCTTAGTGAATGTGGTTTAAAGAAAGCATGTACAAGTAGTGCTTTGTCAAGCCAGCCTAGCATATCAATCTCGCATTATCACTCAGGGAGTTCCATAGTTGCCTGGGTACCTTAACCAGTCTCTAGTTTAATATGTGCAACACTTTAAGAAGTATTAGAAGAGACTGCAAGAATCAGACCAACCATATGTACTATACAGGAAAAACAATTAAACTGTCTGTGGAGAAGGGAAAACACCAGCCTTCTTGTGAGTATGCACAGCACCAGACTATGTATGCCTGAAGACTCAGGGCTTGCTAAGCATAAACGCTGCTCTGAAGAAAGGGCAGAGGTGAGGGTTGGAGAAGAAGGTTGAGGCAATTGTCAGATGACAACAACAAAAAACAGAAGTCTATGAAAAAAGTATGCTGGGTTACCCTTAGTAAAGGTAAAGGTTTCCCTTGACGTAAAGTCCAGTCGAGTCCGACTCTAGGGGGCGGTGCTCATCTCCGTTTCTAAGCCTTGGAGCCGGCGTTGTCATAGACACTTCCGGGTCATGTGGCCAGCATGACGACTCGGAACGCCGTTACCTTCCCGCCGAAGCGGTACCTATTGATCTACTCACATTTGCATGTTTTCGAACTGCTAGGTGAGCAGGAGCTGGGATTAACAACGGGAGCTCACCCCGCTGCGCGGTTTCGAACCGCCGACCTTCCGATCGACAGCTCAGCGGTTTAACCCGCAGCGCCACCGCGTCCCTGGGTTACCCTTACCAGGCCTATATAAATAAAATCCCCCACGCTTCCATGCTGCCTGGCCAGGCAGAGAAGAGAGCTGGTTGGTTTCTCACATTGGAAAGCCTTACACAAAGGGGAGGAAGGGGCCAGGGACAACTCAAGTAAGGAGCTGCCTATATGCTCCAAGTCAAGGCTGGAAGGAATATTGAGACTGTGAGAGTGCAGAGAACAAACTTCAAGCTGCTGTAGCCAGACCCATTTACTTCTTTGGTTAGATATTTTGAGAGTTATTTTGAGCTCTTGGTTTGGACTGCTGAGGCTTCTGTTTAGTGGTTCAACCCCTATCCCTGAATGTTTAAGGGACTGGGATGGATAAACTTCAGCAGGTTCTCTATAGAGTCCAGCGTTTGCTTCCTGTCTCTCAGTAGTCAGTTTCCTGCCTCTCTGTCTACAAAGATCTCTACCACACCATCCATGAGAAATGGCTGTCCAGCCTTGTCTTAAACAGCTCCAAAGATAAAGATTACACAACCCACAACTTCAATATTTTAGTGTGGTAGGGGATGTGGACACTAAATTTGGAGAACCAGAGTGCTATCACAGTTTTACATCTGTGAAATGCTGGAGGATATTCACCTGAAACAAAGCTAATACAATCTCTTTTCTGGCTTTGTGTGTGTGTGTGTGTGTGTGTGTGTGTACATTTAGGCACTGTGGGGTGGGAGATAGATGGGCAAAGGCAAGCCATTGGTGATGGTGATGTGCTGTTGTACTTAAGGGGAAGGAAGGCACCAGGAAAATCAGGGGAAGAGTTGGCCAGCTGAGGTTATGAAGTTATTTAAAGGTTCCTCATTCAGTATATTGAATTTGAAAATTTCTCAAATGATTAGGAACTATTAATATTAGGTAACATAAATGATTATTGGGGAATAGTTGTCATGTCCCCCATTGTGATGTATACATACATCACAACGGGGAACATGCCTTTCCGGTGAAGGGGAGGGGGGAGGAAAGAATCAGTGCTAATCCCATAAGCACTGAAAGACAAAACAGATAAAGGACAAAGGAGACATACCTTTGCCCTGACCCGGGAAGCCATCATCCTATCTCCCTGACATCTCTGCATTACCACGGGGGACACACCTGCTCCGGACACAGGAAGAGGACAGAGGTAATCAGCGCTAATCCCCCTGATCGCCCATCAGGACTCCAGAATTGCCCCCTGATCGCCCATCGAGACTCTGGGTTCACTGTCGGTCAAGACTTTGGGACAATGGGGGGTGGGGAAGGATCAGGTCCGCACCGCGGGTATTTACCGGCTACCTCGCATGCCATGTGCTCATTCCCGTCTTTCTCCGTGTCTGCATTCTATTCTTAATAAACCAGATATCCTTAGCCCTGGCTGGTGAGTCTGTGTTTTTTTTTTTGAATAAGGCAACCCTCACAATAGTTTGCATTAATTTCAAAAATCTTAAAAAAGAAAAGAAATCTGTCAATGAATGCAACTCATTATGGCCTCAGGCTTCAGCAAAGGATCGTTACCTTGTTGTGCTGGAGCTTGAGCACCTCAATAATGCCATGAGCTAAACTGTGAAGGGCCGCCCAAGTCAGGAAGGTCATGACAGAGAGGTCAGACTAAATGCGATCCCTGGGGAAGGTAATGGCAACCCACCCCAGTATTCTTGCCATTAAAACTAAATGGATCAGTACAACCAGAGATATGTCGGTATACCATCAGAAGATGAGACTCCCAGGTCAGAAGATGGTCAAAATGCTACTGGGGAGGAACAGAGGATGAGTTCAACTAGCCCCAGACGTGATGACGCAGCTAGCTCAAAGCCGAAAGGACGGCTAGCGGCTGATGGTGAACAGCGAATCCAATGTTCTAAGGATCAACACACCATTGGAACCTGGAATGTAAGATCTATGAGCCAGGGCAAATTAGATGTGGTTATTGGTGAGATGCCAAGATTAAAGATAGACATTTTGGGCATCAGTGAACTGAAATGGATTGGAATGGGCCACTTCACATCAGATGATCACCAGATCTACTACTGTGGACAAGAGGACCACAGAAGAAATGGAGTAGCCTTCACAATTAATAGTAAAGTGGCTAAAGCAGTGCTTGGATACAATCCAAGCAATGATAGAATGATCTCAATTCGAATTCAGGGCAAGCCATCTAACATCACAGTGATCCAAATATACGTCCCAACCACAGATGCTGAAGAAGCTGAAGTAGAGCAGTTCTATGAGGAACTGCAGCACCTTCTGGACAATACGCCTAAAAGAGACGTTGTTCTCATCACAGGAGACTGGAATGCTAAGGTGGGCAGTCAGATGACACCTGGAATTACAGGTAAGCATGGTCTGGGAGAACAAAACAAAGCAGGACATAGGCTGATAGAATTTTGCTGAGACAACTCACTCTGCATAACAAACACTCTCTTCCAACAACCTAAGAGACGGCTTTATACATGGACTTCACCAGATGGACAACACCAAAATCAGATTGACTACATCCGTTGAACCCAAAGGTGGTGGACATCTATTGTCATGCACTGCCTACCGCAGAGTAAAACACAGACGCTGATTCCTAGGAGAGCAGGTTCTGGTTTATTTCATACGTAGTGTCAGTTGCGAAAAAAACTGAGAGTGAGAGGAGCGCGCCGGTGCGGGGTTTAAATACCCCGCGCTGGTCAGCGCCCCCTCACCCTGGGTTACGTCATCCCCCCTTTGTCCTGCATGCTGTCTTGCCGGTAGGTGAAGGGTTGCGAGGCCCCAGCTGGTGCCCCGGGATCGCCCATCATCGGTTTCCTCATTCAGCCGGTGATTGCTGTCAGCTGGGTGATCTCCGTTGCGCTTGTGCTAACAGCTTGGGTGTGCCTCGCGATCCGCTTAGCCTTTGTCTTTTATTCTTTCTCCTTTGTGAGCTGATGGCTGCTTCCTCCGGCTAGAGTCTGTGGCTGTTGTTGTGCATGCTATGCTTATCTTGAGCCCCTTCCTCTGCTTCCTCGTTATTGTCATGTGTGCCATTGTGCTGATGTCTTCAGCTCAACGGCACTCATGACATCTATACAGTCGGTAAAAACAAGACCTGAAGCTGACTGTAGTTCAGATCACGAACTTCTTATTGCTCAATTTAGGATGAGACTAAAGAGATTAGGGAAGACCCGCAGAACAGCTAGATAGGAGCTCACTAATATTCCTAATGAATATGCAGTGGAGGTGAAGAATAGATTTAAGGGACTGGATTTAGTAGATAGGGTCCCGGAAGAACTATGAACAGAAGTTTGCAACATTGTTCAGGAGGCAGCAACAAAATACATCCCAAAGAAAGAAAACCAAGAAGGCAAAATGGCTGTCTGCTGAGACACTAGAAGTAGCCCAAGAAAGAAGGAAAGCAAAAGGCAACAGCGATAGGGGGAGATATGCCCAATTAAATGCAAAATTCCAGAGGTTAGCCAGAAGAGACAAGGAATTATTTTTAAACAAGCAATGCACAGAAGTGGAAGAAGACAATCAAATAGGAAGGACAAGAGACCTCTTCCAGAAAATTAGAAACATCGGAGGTTAATTCCAGGCAAAAAATGGGTATGATCAAAAACAAAGATGGCAAGGACCTAACAGAAGAAGAAGAAGAGATCAAGAAAAGGTGGCAAGAATATACGGAAGACCTGTATAGGAAGGATAACAATATCAGGGATAGCTTTGATGGTGTGGTCAGGGAGCTAGAGCCAGACATCCTGAAGAGTGAGTTTGAATGGGCCTTAAGAAGCATTGCTAACAACAAGGCAGCAGAAGACGACGGTATCCCAGCTGAATTGTTCAAAATCTTGCGAGGTGATGCTGTCAGGGTAATGCACGCTATATGCCAGCAAATTTGGAAAACACAAGAATGGCCATCAGATTGGAAAAAAATCAACTTATATCCCCATACCAAAAAAGGGAAACACTGAAGAATGTTCAAACTATCGAACAGTGGCACTCATTTCACATGCCAGTAAGGTAATGCTCAAGATCCTGCAAGGTAGACTTCAGCAATTCATAGAGCGAGAATTGCCAGATGTACAAGCTGGGTTTAGAAAAGGCAGAGGAACTAGGCAGCAAATTGCCATTATCTGCTGGATAATGGAAAAAGCCAGGGAGTTTCAGAAAAACATATTTTTTTTCTTTATCTTTGGAGCCTTTTCTAAACCCAGCTTGTACATCTGGCAATTCTCGCTCTATGAATTGCTGAAGTCTACCTTGCAGGATCTTGAGCATTACCTTACTGGTGTTGAGGTTTTCCTACTAACAGATTAAGCTGCTGTTGTACCTAGTCATTTTGGCCGGGCTAAAAGGTTGCAATTAGATTGTCTCCTCTCACGTGCTTCATGCAAAATAGCCTGGGGGGAGGAAACCTGCCCGGACTTGTTCTTACTTTTTTTTTTTCTCTGCCGGCAATGTAGGCGAGCAAGGCTTGCTCCAATGGGAGCTAAGTCCTTTAAATATGTTTTGCTTTTGTTTTGCCTTCTGTAAATAAATTATTTTTATAGAAATGTTTGGTGTGTGACGTTTTTGACCTCTCCTGGGCTAAAGGCTTTCCCAGCATCTGCCAACAGGTTATGTGCCCAGTAAGCCCAGTAAAACCCAGAGAGATCAGCTCCACACCTCATGCACAATTTAAAGGCAGGTAGCAAAGACCTGTGAAGATTTTCTATGGAGCCTCCTGGAGATTTTCTAGCAACTGCCGGTCTACAGGACAAAGAAGCTAGCTGAGGTGACTTGCAAAAGAAGGAAGAAGCCATGGCTACCTCCCAGCCCTCAGCGATGCCTCTGGAGCGCCTATCAGAGACCAACTATTTGAATTGGGCCCTGAAGATGGAAATGTATCTTTGCAGAGAGAATCTTTGGCTGCAAATTGGTGAGCAAACCCCCCAAATCCCAGTGCTGAATGGCTGAGACAGGATGAGCAGGCTAGAGCCACCATTATCTTGGGAGTTGAGGACAATCAGCTAGTCCACGTGTGAGGCATGCAGTCTGCAAAGCAACTTTGGGACGCTTTGAGAGACTTATGTGTAAAGGCAACAGCAGGGAGTAAAGTTACTCTGACGAAAAAGCTGTACAGAGCCTACCTTGCAGAAGGAGAAAGCCTTCCTGAGCACCTGCATTATATTCAGCAGCTGTTTGTTGAGTTGCAGGAGAGAGGAATGGAATTTACACCTCTCACAAAATTCTATATCCTCCTGTCCTCACTGAATGAAACATGGGACACACTGATTTGTACCCTGGAGGCTATGCCTGAAGCAGACCTCACCCCATCGTATGTTACACAGCGCTTACTCGCTGAATGGGAGAAGAGAGAGGAAAGATCCCCCCCCATCTCTTCTGGAAAGCTGCAATACCAGAAAATGAGGGAAAACAAGGGAAAGGAACCTGAGGCCACAGCACTAGCCAGCCAGCGATGCTTCACTTGTGGTTCAGCTGGACATTTGCAAAGAGACTGTGCCATGAGACCCAAGACTAGAAAGACAGAGAAGAAGAACACAAGGGCAACACAGAAGAAGGCTCTTCAGACAACCCAAATTGCACAGGTTGCTGAGAAGGGTAATTCTGATGTATGGGTGTTAGATTCTGGGGCCAGTTGTCATTTATGTAATTGTAAAAGCTCTTTTGTGTCACTGTCTAAAACTGAAAGACAAAGTGTATCTTTGGCTGATGGGCCTGTGACCAAAATTATGGGACAGGGTGACTTGTATTTATCCTGCTTAGGAGAAACTGTAAAAGGTGTGTTGTATTTGCCAAATTTACAATCAAACCTTTTATCTGTGGCACAATTGGCTGCAACAGGGTATGTCATAACATTTAAGAAAAATGGTTGTGAGATACGTAAAAATGGGAAATTGTGTGCTACTGGTATGTTAAAAGACTCCTTGTACATTGTGCAAAATGCAAGGAAGCCAAGCTGCAAGGCTGCAGTTGGCAACACGCCATATCATGACCAATGTGTACACCTGATGCACAGGAGATTTGGTCATGCTAATTTCAAGTATATAGCACAAATGCCACAGCTGTGTGCTGACCTAAAGATAAAACCCTGTGATAAATACTTAGACTGTGTAGTTTGCAAAGAATGCAAAACACTAAAAGCTCCTGTGAGTAAGCACAGTGACAGAGTGACAACTAGACCTTTGGAAATTGTACACTCTGACATTATTGGTCCTTTTGCTCCAAGTCTTGGACAAGCAAGGTATGCAATGACCATCATTGATGATTTCTCAAGATACACATTTATCTACATCTTAAAACATAAAGATGAGGCAGAAATTTAAAAGTTTTGTGACATGGGCAAATAGAAAATTCCCTAGGCCTGTATCTGCACTCCAATGTGATAGAGGAGGAGAATACCTTTCTCACAAATTCAGAAGGTTCCTAGTGGAAAAGGGGATAGAACAAATTCTTTCTAACCCTACACCCCTCAGCAAAATGGTGTTGCTGAAAGAAAGGGCAGAACCTTGCAAAATGCGATGGAATGCATGTTAAAAGATTCACAATTATGTTTTAAGTACTGGGGAGAGGCAATATCTACTGCCACTTATGTACAGAACAGGTTGTATAACTCTGTGATTCAGGACACTCCATTCCATTTGTTTTATGGTGTGAAACCAAAGGTAAACCATCTTAGAGTGTTTGGTAGCACTGCATGGGTTCACATTCCAAAACAGCAGAGAAGGAAAGGAGGCCCCACAACAAAGAAAGCCATCTTTGTTGGCTATGAACAAAGCCAGAGGAGCTACAGGTTCATAATGGGAGAGAAATTAATAATTAGCAAAAGCGCTTCTTTTGCTGAACAAAACTGGGGGACATTAAATTCTAGCTCTCCAGTTGAACTGACCACCACAAGAGAACAGCAAGGACTTGCTGATGGTGATCTTTTGCCTGATGAGGACATTAAACCAGAAAAGCAAACTGAAGATCTGTCTGATGAGACAGATGCTTCTCAGGAAAGTGATAGGAGTCAAAATTTAAGCCCTGTATTACCTCGCAGATCTCAGAGGAGTAATAAAGGCGTTCCTCCATCACGTTTTCAGGCTGAAACAGTAAAGGCTTTTCACATATTCACAGAACCTGAGTCTTTAGAACAAGTGAATGCTTTACCACCTGAGATTGCACAAAATTGGCATTCTGCCATGTAACAGGAATTAGCATCCTTGAAAGAAAATAAAACATGGAAACTGGTAAATCTACCTCCCAATGAACGCTGTCTGGGTTGTAGGTGGGTTTTCAAACTGAAAAGGGATGCTGATGGCAAAATCCAAAAAAATATAAAGCAAGGTTGGTTGCAAAAGGGTTCACTCAAAGGAAAGATTTAGACTTTGACAAGACTTTTGCACCAGTTACTAAAGGTGAATCAATTAGATTACTGTTAAAAGTTGCTGCACTCAAGGAAATGTCAGTTAACCACTATGACATTCAAACTGCATTTCTCTATGGTGATTTAGACCACAGATTATACATGCAGCAACCCCCTGGCTATGAAAAAGGGGAGAATCTAGTCTGTGAACTGCAGAAGTCAGTCTATGGATTAAAACAAGCTGCTAGATCCTGGAACCAAAAAGAAGATGAAAAACTGCAGAATTTTGGTTTTGAAAAAGGAAAAGCAGATCCCTGTGTATATATGAAGAAGGACAAACAAGGCTGTATGTATCTGTGCATTTATGTTGATGATTTGCTGCTGTTCACATCAACAGAAAAACAAAGGCTTGATTTTGAAGCCTGCATGAAAAGCCATTTCACATTAAAAAAAAAAAAAAGCCTTGGAATTATAACAACCTAGGTTTGGAAAAAGACAGGAAGAAGAATGGTAGCTTTCTGTTAAACCAAAGGGGAGATAATGGTAAAGTAATGTGAATGGAAAGACATATAAAGTTGTCAGAGAAGATTGGTTATGCATCTTAATCTGTAGTGTAAAAAGGGGAGTGTTGAGGTTTTCCTACTAACAGATTAAGCTGCTGTTGTACCTAGTCATTTTGGCCGGGCTAAAAGGTTGCAATTAGATTGTCTCCTCTCACGTGCTTCATGCAAAATAGCCTGGGGGGAGGAAACCTGCCCGGACTTGTTCTTACTTTTTTTTTTTCTCTGCCGGCAATGTAGGCGAGCAAGGCTTGCTCCAATGGGAGCTAAGTCCTTTAAATATGTTTTGCTTTTGTTTTGCCTTCTGTAAATAAATTATTTTTATAGAAATGCTTGGTGTGTGACTTTTTTTACCTCTCCTGGGCTAAAGGCTTTCCCAGCATCTGCCAACAACTGGCATGTGAAATGAGTGCCACTGTTTGATAGTTTGAACATTCTTCAGTGTTTCCCTTTTTTGGTATGGGGATATAAGTTGATTTTTTCCAATCTGATGGCCATTCTTGTGTTTTCCAAATTTGCTGGCATATAGTGTGCAATTTCTGTTTTATTGACTATTCTAAAGCCTTTAACTGTGTGGACCATAACAAATTGTGGGAGGTTCTTAGCTGTATGGGGATACCATGTCATCTTGTATGCCTCCTGAGGAATCTCTATAACGACCAAGTAGCAACGGTAAGAACAGACCATGGAACAACGGACTGGTTTAAGATTGGGAAAGGAGTATGGTTGGGTTGTATACTCTCACCCTACCTATTCAACTTGTATGCAGAACATGTCATGCGACATGCTGGGCTTGAGGAATCCAAGGCTGGAGTTAAAATCGCTGGAAGAATCATTAACAATCTCAGATATGCAAATGATACCACTTTGATGGCTGAAAGCAAAGAGGAACTGAGGAGCCTTATGGTGAAGATGAAAGAAGAAAGTGCAAAAGCTGACTTGCAGCTAAACCTCAAAAAAACCAAGATTATGGCAACCAGCTTGATTGATAACTGGCAAATAGAGGGAGAAAATGTAGAAGCAGTAAAAGACTTTGTATTTCTAGGTGCAAATATTACTGCAGATGCTGACTGCAGTCAGGAAATCAGAAGATGTTTAATCCTTGGGAGAAGAGCAATGACAAATCTCAATAAAATAGTTAAGAGCAGAGACATCACACTGACAACAAAGGTCCGCATAGTTAAAGCAATGGTATTCCCAGTAGTAACATATGGCTGTGATAGCTGGACCATAAGGAAGGCTGAGAGAAGGAAGATCGATGCTTTGGAACTGTGGTGTTGGAGGAACATTCTGAGAGTGCCTTGGACTGCAAGAAGATCAAACCAGTCCATCCTCCAGGAAATCAAGCCAGACTGCTCACTTGAGGGAATGATATTAAAGGCAAAACTGAAATACTTTGGCCACATAATGAGAAGACAGGACACCCTGGAGAAGAAGATGATGCTAGGGAGAGTGGAAGGCAAAAGGAAGAGGGGCTGACCAAGGGCAAGATGGATAGATGTTATTCTAGAGGTGATGGACTCATCCCTGGGGGAGCTGGGGGTGTTGATGACTGACAGGAAGCTCTGGCGTGGACTGTTCCATGAAGTAACGGAGAGTCGGAAGTGACTGAATGAATAAACAACAAAAATGGCCTCAGCGGTTGAAAAATATCAGGTACCAAAAAATAATATTGTCTCAGGAGTGGGACAGGCAGGTAATTGGCTGCTGATATATGAAATTCAATAATGAAATCACTGAAAATAAAACATCTTGGGGTAACTTGTCATAGTTAAAGTGATGTAAGAGTCACTTTAACTATGACAAGTTATAGGAAACTATTGTCTTTGTTTCAGAGTGGTGCAGCATATTTATCCATCAGAGATCACTGTTCTCCAGTGAAGTCACAAATTAATCCAATTAGATGACAAAATTCAGTAGTTATTTTGTTCATCTCTTCATGGCGATATGGACTGTAAGCCTTGGATAAACATATTTCACTATGTTTGGCTAGATCTTGATAGGATTGTCCTAGCTAAGTGTAGGTTAACATCCTGAAATAATGTATTGATGTTTTGTTTTATTTATTGCTTCCATTTGTACAACTAAAACTAAACTATTGAAGGCATTTCTGAGAACCCATATTTGTTCAGGTGAAAGTCTCTGAGTTCTACTGGACAGTTTGCATTCCACAACTATGAATGAAAAAAAATCCTTTTTTATTTTTCTCTGAGGTGGCATGACAGGCTTAAAGCTGATTCAGCAGAGAAAAAATTTTGATACTTGCAGTTGCCAAATGAGTTTTAATAGGTGGAATACATGTTTTCATGGGAAATTTGCAAAAGCCTACAGATTCATAAATCAATCCATAAATATTATAAAATTTCCAAGTACTGGAGTTTCATTTGCAAAGGAATAAAAGGGGATTGGAAGGAACTTTAGAAAGATTTTGAATAATTTTAAAATTCAAAAAATTGCTAACATTAACATTTTTTTTCCCATTATGAACAAATCCATTATATAAAATAACCTTTTATTGATCCTAGGTTAAAAGGATATTGGGTTAATAATTCTGTATGCATGTATGTTTCCAGGTATCTTACAGACATCAAATATTTCTTTTAAGTAAGTAATTTGAAAGACCTATAAAATATTTGAGCTGCCTGGCTAGGCTGCTTAAATCCTATTGTAGTCTGAATGCAAGATTGCAGCCATGAATAATGTGATGCTGTTAAATAGGAAGAAACAGGCTGGAAGGTGCACAAATAAACAGAAAACAAGGTAAGCTTAATGTGAGTTTTGAAAAAAAAATGGATTTTGTTAAGAGTATATAGCATATATGCAATCTGAATATTATTTAGTGGCAGCAGCCACTTAAGGATCAACCACAAATATGTTGTTTTGATTCTCATGCATTTGTATCATCATTTGAGTCCAGGATGTTGATTTATAAACTCTAAAGAGCACAAATGTGGGAAATGTTCAGAGACCTGAATGTTTAGATAGTAAAGTGGTTCCTGCTTATCACATGCTGTAATGGTATGTGGGAATGACCTTGGGAGAATGGGCCCAGAGACACTGCCTAGGGAACAGTCCGATAAGAGACAGCAGTCTACAGCTGGATGGTGGATGGGGCAAGAGGCTCAGAAGAGATCATCCCTAATTTCTCAGGGTGTAAAGAAGACAGGGGGAGAACTCTATTTTCAGACTTGCAAGATTCTGTTAACATAGCCTTACAATGAAGTAGAATTAGCTCATCTAGTCATGATTCCTGTCTGGTCCACCTGGTAAGGCTGACACATTCCCATTAATAAGAATGGCCCTACAAAAGAATTAGCTACCACTAACGATAGTAATACTAATTGTTTTTTTCCTAATTTCCATAATTTATCCAATTTACAGATGGATAAGGGACTCCACAAAACCTTGGACTTTCCTGAGGTTCACAATAAAAGCAGTTTCTAAGAATTACCCATCAGAATGTACAACAACAACAACAACGAAATGATAAAATAGGACTACCTTAAAATAGGACTGCAAAATTCTGGAAAACCACTAGATGGCAGCAAAGAGATACAGAAAACCATAGCTTTTTGCTGTCATCTAATCCATTGGGGTGCAGATATGAGAGCCCTAATTGGACTAATCAACTTATTATAGCATAAGCTTCATAGAATATAGTCATCACATGTATGTGCTATTATCCCAAGAGAAGAATGCATATATATCCATGACTGGATGAGATGAGCAGATGGATAGTACAGTGAAAGGAGTGATTAGACAATGACAGTTGGGAACTATAGCTCTTTGTTTTTCTTGATAAGTAGATGGCAGTTCTATCCCATCTACATATCAAGCTCAAGCAACAGATTAAACTTGCCTCTCTCTTTCTTTCTCTCCCTGTTTTGCAGACTGACTGCCTGGACTGTTCTTTGTTGATTTTTTTCCCCTTGTACAGAAGACTGGACACTTCATCGAAGCCCAGACCTGTCATCCAAATTAAGCCATGTGAAGTTGAAGGACTAGGATTTATTGCCAACTCCTGATCTTGGAACACAAGTAGTCTCTGTATTTACACAACCTTAAAAACATTAGCAGCAAAGGACTGTGAAGCAAAGTAGTGAACATCCACACACTCACATTTGCAGTATCTGCTGCAAAACAGCACACACACGCACACACACACAATGCAACACGCATGCATTTTGCTAACTTATTCATAATTTTCCCAAATCTAATTTAAAAAAAAACAAACCAAACAGAACGGGACAAAACAAAAACAGGAATAATTTACTAGGTGTCGTCTTGTCTGACTATGTGCTTAATTGTTGCATTGCTGCTTTCCTCTCAGTTCCCTCTTTACCCCATTCTGACTAAACCAATAGTAGCAGGGAAATAAATGCTCCAGTAGCTGTACTAGCTAAGCTGGAAAAAGTTTATTAAACAGTCAATTGCAAGGCACGAAATAGCCCAACCACATTGTTCAGAACCATTGAAGCACTCAAAATAACATCACTCCAAGCTCCCAAGTTTTGCTCTAAAGATGGAACAAACAGCATGTCTTCAGCATGCCTCAGAACAAAACTCTTGAAGACACAAACATGTCGCTTCACACTTGGAACATTCAAAAATTGTCATTTTGAGGTCACAACAGTTTCATACATTCCTAGATGTTATCATTCACTCTATTTCCTGATCATTTAAGAAATTACATTGAAGAATCTCTTGCTCAATATAAAAAAATGTATAATTTGATACAGATCTGGCTTGATGAACATTCAGCTTCTAACCATGAAGAGTTCTTGGAAACTTGAAAACTTGCAACTTACAGTATTTTGCAAAACTTCTAATCAAGGAATTTTATGTAGATTTTGACCCTTCCCCTTTAATAGTCAACATGGGTACTTTTTTTTAAAAGGCTTATTTTTCTTTTGGAAATAAAGAAAAATGTGTTTTTGCTAAATCTCACTTTTGTAGCTTTTGAATTTTCTTCTTGCACCTGCATATCCATATTGCTAATAAAAGTTGTGCCAGCAACCAAAGGGCATAACTCTGGTTCTATTGAAAGGAACAATACAACACCCCTTGATCTTAATGAAGTTTGAATTGCAGCCCTTGGTTAAATTATAGCTTCACAATTCCAACATGCCCGGCATGGTACAGCTTGCAGCTGCTTAGTAGCTCCTAGGAATGAATTCAGTTGGCTGCACACTGGAAAAAGTTAACACACTGTTGTTCTGTATAGGCTGACTACTAATATTGTGAGAAGATGTGATCATTGAATGAAAGGGAGAAAACAGAAAAAGTACCGAGTCATTCAGTGGGCTCAAACCTGTCCAATTTCTCAGTTATAACATTTTAAACATGTTCCCTCAATTTGTTGCTTTTAATCCCCCTCCCCCTCCCCTCCCCTCCCCTCCCCCTCCTCTTCCTCTTCCTCTTCCCCTTCCCCTTCCTCCTCTTCTTCCTCTTCTTCCTCTTCTTCTTCTTCTTCTTCTTCTTCTTCTTCTTCTTCTTCTTCTTCTTCTTCACTTTTATAAGCTGAATACAAAAACAGAAATTAAATAGTGCACATATATATAAGTCCACTGGAGTTGGCCAACCAGTAAATTTAAATAGAGGAGGAGGAGGAGGAGGAAAAAAAGAAATGAAAACACAGCTTTCTATTAGAATAAATATAACGTCCAACACAGATACCTTTCTGCTATTTTGATTTGGCTTAATTGCCTATTGTCATGACCCCGTTGCAAGGCACACAAGAGCCTCACAACGTGGATCATGATCATCAGGAAAGAGAGGAAGGATCACAATCAAATCAATGCTCAGATAATCACCCAAGCGTCCACACCCATGAACTGACCTACAGCTTAATAGAAGGATATCACTAGGTAATCCAGATAAGCATCAATGACACAGGAGAACTCAAGCCTTGTGCCCCGGAGGACGCACCTGCAACCAGAGGACAAAGACGGCAGCCGAGAAAATGCCCAGACACCTATCACAAATCACATCAACACCTAAATCGCCCGTCCGGTCAGAGGTGTGGGGATATTGGAGGGTGGAGGATCACGGGGTCCGGCAAGAGGGTATAAACAGGGTACCATGCCACCACGCCTCCATTCCCGTTTTTCTCTCTGTCAGCACCGTTTCAATAAACCGGAAATCCTTAATCCCCATTAAGTGAGTCCATGTCTTATTCGGAGCGAGGCTGGCCCTGACAACTATGTACCATCAAGTTGATATCAATTCTTACTTTTTTTTAATCATATGGTATAGCAGTTCAGTTTTCATGCTGCTTTTTCTTGCTGGGAAATCCTTGTGAGGTCCAGCCAGACGTGTAGACTATTTAGCTGTGACAAGTCACATTGCCCTCGGTGCACCACGAGGAGGCTAGACTACATTGCACCGAGTTGGGCTGAGAGAAGGTGACTGGCCCAAGGTCACCCAGCTGGTGTTCATGCCTAACGTGGGACTAGAACTCACAGACTCCTGGTTTCTAGCCCAGAACCTTAACTACTAGACCAAACTGGCTCTCAATCAATTCTTACTGATTGCATAGGTTGATCTGTCCCCAACCTGGCCCTCCAAGGCTTCCAATGGTGCACCCATCATCATTATAATCACATGCATCCCCCTTGCTGCTAGTTATCCTCTTCTTCTCTTTCCTTCTACATTTTCTAGCATTATAGACTTCCCAAGAGGACTAGATCTTCACAGAATGTGTCCAAAATATGATAATTTGAGATGGTCATTTATGCCTCAAATAAGAACTGTGGATTGACTTGTTTGATGATCCATTTATTTGTTTTCTTGGCTGTCCACAGTATTTTCAAGAGTCTTCTCCAAAACCCAAGTTCAAAAAATTTGGAAAGCTCTTTCTACCCTGCTTCTTCAAAGTCTAACTTTCACTGCCATAGAGTGTCACAAAGAAAACTATAGCTTGTACAATTCTAATCTTTGTAGGTTTAGACATGTCATGGCATCTGAATAACTTTTCCAAGGATTTTAGTGCTATTCTACCAAGTGCTTCTGATTGCTGATTCCTTTCTTGTTGTTCCTAAAAGACAGAAGCCACTCCATTATCTTCACTGTCAGTTCTAAAGCTGGTTGCTGCACCTATTAATTTGGTCTTGGACAAGAAGGGTTATTTTACCATGCTTGGTGGACTTGCAAAAAAAAAAAAGCTAGAAGATTTTGGGTGCAGATGCATACACTGATTCAGAGGATTTTAAAGATTAATATACAACTTACAAGATGATGCTGTCAAGGTAATGCATGCTATATGCCAGCAAATTTGGAAAACACAAGAATGGCCATCAGATTGGAAAAAATCAACTTATATCCCCATACCAAAAAAGGGAAACACTAAAGAATGTTCAAACTATCGAACAGTGGCACTCATTTCACATGCCAGTAAGGTAATGCTCAAGATCCTTCAAGGTAGACTTCAGCAGTTCATGGAGCGAGAATTGCCAGATGTACAAGCTGGGTTTAGAAAAGGCAGAGGAACTAGAGACCAAATTGCCAATATCCGCTGGATAATGGAAAAAGCCAGGGAGTTTCAGAAAAACATCTATTTCTGTTTTATTGACTATTCTAAAGCCTTTGACTGTGTGGACCATAACAAATTGTGGCAAGTTCTTAGTGGTATGGGGATACCAAGTCATCTTGTATGCCTCCTGAAAAATCTGTATAACGACCAAGTAGCAACAGTAAGAACAGACCATGGAACAACAGACTGGTTTAAGATTGGGAAAGCAGTACGGCAGGGCTGTATACTCTGACCCTACCTATTCAACTTGTATGCAGAACACATCATGCGACAAGCTGGGCTTGAGGAATCCAAGGCTGGAGTTAAAATCTCTGGAAGAAACATTAACAATCTCAGATATGCAGATGATACCACTTTGATGGCTGAAAGTGAAGAGGAACTGAGGAGCCTTATGATGAAGGTGAAAGAAGAAAGTGCAAAAGCTGGCTTGCAGCTAAACCTCAAAAAAACCAAGATTATGGCAACCAGCTTGATTGATAACTGGCAAATAGAGGGAGAAAATGTAGAAGCAGTGAAAGACTTTGTATTTCTAGGTGCGAAGATTACTGCAGATGCTGACTGCAGTCAGGAAATCAGAAGACGCTTCATCCTTGGGAGAAGAGCAATGACAAATCTCAATAAAATAGTTAAGAGCAGAGACATCACACTGACAACAAAGGCCCGCATAGTTAAAGCAATGGTGTTCCCCATAGTAACATATGGCTGCGAGAGCTGGACCATAAGGAAGGCTGAGAGAAGGAAGATCGATGCTTTTGAACTGTGGTGTTGGAGGAAAATTCTGAGAGTGCCTTGGACTGCCAGAAGATCAAACCAGTCCATCCTCCAGGAAATAAAGCCAGACTGCTCACTTGAGGGAATGATATTAAAGGCAAAACTGAAATACTTTGGCCACATAATGAGAAGACAGGACACCCTGGAGAAGATACTGATGCTAGGGAGAGTGGAAGGCAAAAGGAAGAGGGGCCGACCAAAGGCAAGATGGATGGATGATATTCTAGAGGTGACGGATTTGTCCCTGGGGGAGCTGGGGGTGTCGACGACCGACAGGAAGCTCTGGCGTGGGCTGGTCCATGAAGTCACGAAGAGTCGGAAGCGACTAAACGAATAAACAACAACATACAACTGAAACCAGAACTTTTCCTCTTAGGGCTGGTGGATAAGCAGTTGGAAAAAAGTCATGGAACTTTGTTTTTTATATATGATAACTGCAGTGGGATTATTGTACAGGCAGTCCTCGAGTTATGACTGCAATTGACACTGTCGCTAAGCAAAGCAGTCATAAAGCATGACATCATGTGACCGCATTGCTTAGTGATGGCAATCTAGGCAGTCCCGGTTGTTGTCATAACCCCAGATGCATGGGTCATTAAGTGGGAAGTTGGGAAGTGGAGAGAGTCCCAGGTAAAGAGTGCAGGGTGCTGCAGGAGGGTGGGGGAGGCAGTGCAAAAGTTGGGGAGGGGGCTACTGCAGTGCAGTGTAAGCTCAGGAAGGCTGGGGAAACAGAGTGCAGGGTGCATGTGAGTGCAGGGAGGCTAAGGAAAATTGGTGGGGGGTGTGTGAGCACAGGGAGGCTGGAGAAAGAGGGTACAGCGTGCATGCGTGCAAATACAGGTAGGCCAAGGAAAGAGGTCATGGGGTGTATGTGAGCAAAGGGGAGAAGGAAGGTATGGTGTGTGCAAGCAAAGAAAGGCTGGGGGTGGGGGAGACATACCCAAGTGACTTGCAACCTTCCCTACCAGCTTCCCCATTGACTTTGCTTTTGGGAAGCCGGCAGGGAAAGTTGCAGATGGCAATCATGTGACCGCAGGATGCTGCAACCCATCATAAGTGCAAGCTAGTTGCCATGTGCTCAATTTTCTTTTATTTTCTTTTGTTTCTTTTTGTACTTTAGCTTTCTCTTTTAATTCTTCCTTTTTCTTTTTTCCTTCTTCCTTTATTTCAGTTTGTATTAATTTTTATTTTTGTTTTTAAAACTTTTAATAATAATAAAAAGTAATTTGGTCTTGTTTATATATAACCTTAGCCACAGTTTTCACTGTGTTCCTTGACTTTCATTACTAGAGCTTCCAGGTAATTTGATCTGGTTTAGGCAGATGGTAGACCATTCAACTTCAGCTTAGACACCAATTAGTAGGTGCCAAATATAGTATCTCTGCAGGGAGGGATTCATAAGCAGGATTTATTTTCCAGGTATGGACAATAGAGAAAAACATCCCAAACTTATGCCTAAGAGGATTCAGTCCAATGAATCAGCATTTGAAAATTTCATCTGGATCAATAGTTTAGCAGCAAAACTAATCAAGGAATTAAAGAAGAATTCCATTCAGCATTTTAGTTTTCTCATGCAATCCTGCTTTTTGGGCCATTGACTTAAATGGGAAAGAGAAGGGAGGGGAAGGGAAGGAATTACATTGGTACCAGAAGAAATTTGAAGCAATGATGGTGTCTTCAAATAACCATTCTGACTCTGAGCTTCTTGGAGTCAAAAGTTCAGAAGACATAAATCCACAACAATATTTAAGTGGTTTAGCCTTAATTCCTTCTCTTTCCTAGGAAGCACACTGACACCACGAGGAAGGCCAAAGATCAATGTCTCATGAAACTAAGCTGCCCAGAGTTCCATGATGACACACTGAGAATTAAACTGATGCCAAACTGATGCCATTTTATTTCTTCAGAAGATCTTCTCTTTTGGAAATCTGCATGATCTGGACCTCTTTAAAAAGATTTGAAATCCTCTTTGAAACTTTGAGCTTAAAAATGTTCTTAATATTTTCCTTTTAGGATAGTTGGTGAAACTGGATGTTGAACATGGCATCAGATCTGAGGGATACATCTATTTCAGACTGGGGGACCTGTGGCCTCCAGTACTGTTGTAAATACAGTCAAGGCAGGAACTGTGGTAGCCTTGTTGCCAGCAGGCACAGGGATCCCAGCTGGGCCTTCATTATTATTTTTTTTTAATTTTAAGGAAAAGCAAATATGGTTGTGGTCTACTATAAAACCAGCACGCACTCACAGAGGTATTTGCTTACATACAGCAGCATGATGGGTAGGAATGGAGTGGCAAGCAGAAGTAGACTGTGGGTGTGCACAGCAGACAGCCTCAGTGTTTGTTGACTAAAGCATCCCCTAGATGGCTCAAACAAATATAGAAAACTCTATGCCTTTCCTATCATCTAGTGATTATCTGGGTTTTCAGCCATGTCTGGTAATGCCAGTACTAACACAGTGAGCTGCTGCTGCTGCCACCATTCCTTCCTGAGTGTGGGTGTGAGGTCTATTCCTTAAGTTAAGGAACTTCTCCCCTTCCCATAGCTGATAATTAATAACTCTAACAGTAATAGAAAGTCTGGCTTCTGCTCTGCTCAGAGCTAACTTACAAATTGAATGTAATTGTAGACAGCAGCACTTCTAATTTCTGGAGCCTGTTAAAGCATGCAGTACATCTGCTAACTGTTTTATATACACAAAGCACCAGGTTTTAAACACATAAAACATAATAAGTGTAAAACAATATATTTCTCATTACTGAGTGCTCTCATTTATGAAAAACAATTGCATCTTCCCAAAATGCAAGAGCTCACTTTTGAGCTGCTCAGGGATATTTTCCAAAATGGTGATCTCTGCGTTTCTTTTTTTCCAGTCCTGTCTTCCAGACCAGTTGTAATGATGGAAACATGTAATGTGACTTTGAATAGCTACTAAAACCATACAAAATGATGAGAAAAGTGCCATGGGCACAATCCAGGCAAGAAAGCTATTTTGTTCCTGCAATCTGAAAGGGAAACTTAAGCATGTGCTTAAATTGATGGATCTTAAAATGTATATTGTAGCATGAGTATGTTGGCTTTGTCACAGCAGAGAACAAAAGCTATTCATGCATTCCAAATGAAAAGGAACTTCAGAAAAATGAATGGGCATGATTCAGCCAAGTTAACTCCCATTGGTTTCAGTAGGCCAATATTTAATTCCCTTCCATTGGGAAGGGGAACCCAGTTCAAATCAGATCTCTATTTCTCCTTATGAGCTAAGGGAATATCATTATGCATTTATTTCAGGTTTGTTGTTGATGATGTTTTACAATAATAAGAAGCAAAATTGGCTCATTGAATCTTCTGATGGATTTCATACACCTGTTTGTTTATTCTCCCAAAACCTCCATTGCTCTGAAAAGAAAAAAGCAAAAGCATGCATGCACACACACACACACACACACACACACAAATCATTCCTGCATTCTCTGGGGACATCAACTTTCAGACCATGATTTTAAAAGAGAGGGGGGTAGAGAGAGAATAGTGGAGAGAAAAGGTAGAATATTTTTTGGCTGCAAAAAGATTGTCTACTTCTGGTCTCCCTTACAGAATTCACCCCTAAATCACTGATGACCAAAATCAATAAAGGCATGTATCAGTTATATCAGTATCATTCTACATAGATAATTATGTTGAAATGAACATAAATGTTAAGAAATGAAGGAATAAATATGTTTAATTGATAGCTAAGTCTTTTAAGAAAAATGCAGGATTTAAAATGACATTTTAACAGAATTTGGATCTTTGTTAACATGAATCAATTGAATTCCTGATTTTAACTGGCTGATTTAAAATATTACATAGGTTTGGAAATATTTTAGGTGCAACATTTTTTTTTCTTCTAGTATATTTGGAACATATGACAGGTGTAAGTTTTTGTTTGTTTTTTAAATAATCACTGTAAGACTGAAAAAAATCCACATGAGATCATCAGTGTACCTTGAAATTTACAAGAATTAATAAAGGTTTCTCCTGGATGATAGTGTTGCCGGTGTTATAATCTTCATAAATACTTTCATTTTAAAACAGAGAAGAAAGGAAATAAGGATGCCCTTGCAATGTAAATTCATATGTAGACTGCAGCTCCCCTGTCTGCAAGAACTCTTTATAGAATGAACATATGGTAGGTGGAAGCAAAGTCATAATCCCTAGTCCTGGACTTGCATATTCATAAAATAGATTCAAAGTTATGACCAGAAGATGCTGTTCACAAATTCACTCTACAGATATAAATGCATAATAAATAGTGGTAAGAAACCACAAGATAAGTTATAGTGCAGTTACCAGACTTTTTTTGTTGTTGTTGTTTGTTGTTGTTGTTGCTTTTAATGCCCATAGTAGCCTGTTTCTTTGCATCTGAAAAGACATAACCATTGTTCAAGAAATTTCTTCACTATACTTCAATTTCTACTTGGTCATCCAGTGTTGGGTTGATATAAACATCGGTTGTGTTTGCACAATATGCTAAACCCTAAATGCAGGATAAAAAAACCTCTTTTTTGGGTTCACATAACATGCTGTTGCAAAATCTAAGTTCACATAACATACATGTTGCTGTGGCAATGGCTGAGTTTTGCACAATTTGGAATCTTGCAGCTTTGATCTATGGCTCCCTGAAAAAGAATGGACAAAACATTATGAAAAATGTATTAAACATTTGTATGAATATATCTATCCATCCATCCATCCATCCATCCATCCATCCATCCATCCATCCATCCATCCATCCATCCATCCATCCATCCATCCATCCATCCATCCATCCATCCATCCATCCATCCATCTATCTATCTATCTATCTATCTATCTATCTATCTATCTATCTATCTATCTATCTATCTGATTCAATCCACTGTAGGATGAAGCCCTCTTTACTGAAAATTTTGGGCCATAGTCTACCATGTTGGTCCAATGCAGGTTGATAGAAAGATGTTTTTTGACTTCCTTGTCTAGGGATGAATGAGAGCATCTAGGCCAAAGTCACTTAGCTGGCATCCATGCCTAAGAGAAGACTAGAACTTGGTCTGGCACAAGATACAACTGTCTGTAGAGAGTCTTGTCAACTGAGTTCTATTACTAGCCAACAGGGTTAATGATGATATAAAAGAGAAGTTTTCATACAATTGTGCCTTAAAGTTGGATCACATCAGCTCAGTTACCCAGTTATTTTGACAAATTTTGTTGCTGACAGGAGCCAACCTTTATCTCTTTATCTATCTATTTGCAATCTGCCAATAAGAGATAGAATAACAGATAGAAAACAGAAACCTAAAATTTAGTTAAACCATGGACTCAACTTTTGAATTGCTCCACTGTTTCTAATCTTATGACAAACACTATTAGCTAATGGATTTTAGACAAGATATGAATCACAGAAGTGTCTTCTATTTCATTTACAGCTAAGGACAAAAAGAAACCCTATGTTCTTTGCTGAATTGGAGTCTATTAAGTTTCAAACAAAGATAATAGCTACAGAAAACCAAAAACACAAAAGAATAAAAACTAAAAAAAAGTGAAAACACAAGAGAAAAAAAATAGAGTTACAAAAAGAGGTGACTTCCAACTTTCAACAGCAAGGATATACAACAATTATCCATAAACAATCCCTTGGTAGAAGGTAAAACGTCCCCTGTGCAAGCACTGAGTCATGTCTGACCCTTTGGAGGGATGCTGCTTTCATGACATTTTCTTGGCAGACTATAGTAGGGTGGTTTGCCATTGCCTTCCCCAGTCGTCACCTTCCCCAGCAAGCTGGGTACTCATTTTACTGACCTCGGAAGGATGGAAGGCTGTTGACATGAGCTGGCTACCAGAGAGAGAATCCATATTTTCTCCTGGGATCAAACTTGGGTCATGGGGAGAGTTTCAGTTGCAATACTGTTGCCTACCACTCTGCACCACACAAGGCTTCTTTTCCCTTACTCTATATTGAAACAAAATCACATTATTTCTATAAATCATTCCATTGGCACATTGTAAAACTCACTAAATACAGTTGCTACATCCCCTTATATTAAAAAAAAAGATAGATAGATAGATAGATAGATAGATAGATAGATAGATAGATAGATAGATAGATATCATCTAATCATCTATCCCCTCAAGGATAACAGTTATTTAATTATTTCCTTCCTATTACTATTCCACACATTCTTATCTATTATAATAAAGATCAAGCTAAAAGCCATATAAATTGTCTACCATTATACTTGATGATACAACAGTTTTATTAATCTTAATCATATTAAACCCAAAACCAAATAATATTTTTATACTTTAATAATCTTAATCCAAATCATTAAAGATGAATGAAATCAGCCAAACCCTAAATCCAAATAAAGATTCTTAAACCTTTATTCCACTTCAAAATAGACCAAAGCATTTACATCTCCCCACAATGTGCATGGAGCATTTTCTTACAGAAATCAAACAGCCCAATTGCCCCCCTCAAAAACTCTGACTTCTCTTCAGGAAACCTCCCATACATAATAACCCCTTCTTTTCCATGGCATTCCATTAGAAGATCAGTTTCACTTATGGCTTGCAACTTGATCTCTCCCTTTAATTTCTTTAACTCGACTATCCAATCTTCATCCAGCATTTCAACAGAGATTGAAGAGACATTTCTGTTGCTGTTAAATTCTTCAATTCCATCCATGACATCCCCATCCAAGTGACACATTTTAAAGCTTGTATTTTTCACATTTTATGAATGTCTTGCATAAAAACTGAGTAAGAATCAGAAATAATCTGTTTGAAATCTCAGTGGGAATCAGAGAAAGTTTGTTTAAGATCCTCCATGCCTCAAGCAGTAGATTATGGTGCCCCCTAGGAGCTTAACCAGAGAAAGTTGAGGATATGAAGGAGTTACAAAATATGTTTACACAAGTGAAAATGATTAGCAGACAGTTCCCCAGGGAAAGTAGAAGCAGAAAACTGAAAGTACAAAACAGCTGATTCAACATGTAGGAAAATGCTAGTACCTTCAAATTTAGTACAAAAATAATAACAGGGAGACAATTATTTACTCTCATTCCTCCTTACTATCTGGATGGAAAACAAAGTCCAAAAACTTAAAAATATTTTTTTTAAAAAAATTGATCCCAAAAATAACAAGAAGCACCAAGAGAACTTGCTTCTCCTTGCTGTAGAAAGCCTCTCTTAGAGTACACATACTTAAAAGAAATATAAATTGGGTCATTTAGAAATGGGGTGGCTGGTCTTAGTGTCCCTTTAAGGCTACCGCACAGCTTGGGAATGGTGATGTCCCAGCCTCCCAGCTGCTCTTACCAGTTGAACACAAACACTGTTTGTGATCTTCTGGCTGCAAGCAGCTGTTTGGAGGACAGATGGGGTGATTCATTCTTATCTGGAAAAACACTCCTGGGCTTCAGTCTACCTCGTCCCCACTGGAAGTTGCTGAATTGGAGTCTATTTTGTTCTTGATGTAAGAAAATCTGAGCTTTCTGAAAAATTTTCTTTCAATTATTTAATTATTAATTGTTTGATTTTATAAATACTATTCCATATAATATATTAATGGGGTGTGTGTGTGTGTGTGTGTATTCCATTCAATCGTGTCCAATTCTCGGAGACTGCTTGGACAAGTTCCTGCAGTTTTCTAGGCAAGGTTTTTCAGAAGGGGTTTGCCATTGCCTCCTTCCTAGTGCTGAAAGAAAGTGACTGGCCCATGGTCACGGAGCTGGCTTTGTGCCTAATATACCTAAATGGTATATTAATGGTATAGTAATATGAAAGTAAAGAATAAGGTAAAATATATTCTACTTGGGAACAAGTATTTTAAGATAACTCAGCAGCATCCTGTCCACTGAGGTCTTTCCTCTGTGTAGCGTCACTATGGCTTGGGACAATTGCTGTGAAAGATAAATAAAGTGAAATAAAGTTTCCCATGTCTTTCTTGCGGTTTTTCTGTGGATACCAATTCATCTGTTAATATGAAGCAAAAATTTGGCCTACATGGATTGCATCATCTTTCTGCTCTCATATAGCTTTTCTTATATTTAAGTTAAACTTCTAACGACAGAGCAGGCATCGCTGTTCTTTGTCTCTGCATCATATGTGATTATACATTGCTTCAAAAGCAAAGACGGATCAAAACTGCTTACCTTTTCAGAGAAAATGCAGAAAAAACTGCAACTCTTAATAAACTGCAGCTAAGGGCTTTTCTCTTGCCAATGAAGAGAAGCACATGCAGAGCCATAAGTGACCCAAAATCTCTCCAGAAATCTCTTTGTGTAATGATGGCTCAAGTCAAAGAAATAATAGCTTAACATCAGAATTCTACTTATATCTATTAAGAACATGTTATTGGATTTAATTTATCAGATTTATTTCATTCAAATTAATAGGTGACAGAAGTCTTACTAGTATTGTAACTGAAGGGGAAAAATGTTCATAGCATATTATTGATTTAGGCCTGAAGTGGTCATCAGGTAGCTCTCTGGATATTGAACTGACTTAGGACATTCTGGGTCAAATATATAGCAAAGGTGAGCAATCGGCAGCATCTCAGATAGTATTGCCAAAATTCAGTGGTAAAAATGGTTGAATTTCAGCAGCATAATTCTAAGCACTGGTTGAAGATTAAGGATGAAGAATGGAATAGCCTGTTGTCAGACTCCACAATCAAATGATTGCTGAATCGTCTGATTGTGTTTGCCTGCCATGATGAGTCAACACATGTCAAGAACCAGATGGGAGGGGGAATTGCAGAGAGTATGAATTTCTGTTGTTTGAGTTGGTAGGGAGGGAGTCAAGGCTGCCCTGCCAGAGACATCTGTGCCTGGTATGTCTGGCCATTGGAAGTTAGGTGGGAAATAGATAGGAGGGGGGGAATGGGTTGCTGGAAAGTTTTAATGAGCTAGTTTAGGCGGGAATCTTTTAATCGCAGCTTTCCTTCTGTTCTGTACACTGGATCTCAATAAACCTGAACTCTGCATATTCTAATTGTGCATGAGTTGGGTCAATATTGGGACTAATGGTGTCAGTTCTTACACCTGTCTTCTAAGGTTCTCTCCCACTTTCACCTTAAACGTTCCTTTTCCAAACCAACATAAAAAAAAAAAGCAGCCCCAACACTTCTGATGATATGATAGCATCACTGGACAGCCTCCTGTAGACTTGTCACTCTTATGCTCTAGTGATCGTCTCTGGCATAAATGTCTCTTTAAAGAAAACTTTAGACCAGGGTTTCTCAACCTTGGCAACTTGAAGATGTCTGGACTTCAACTCCCAGAATTCCCCAGCCAGCATGTCTACACATCTTCAAGCTGCCAAGGTTGAGAATCACTGCTTTAGACATGTCCAGTGTATCAGTCTGTTCTACTGCAATCCTACACTTAGGTAAAGGTAAAGGTTTCCCTTGACGTAAAGTCCAGTCGAGTCCGACTCTAGGGGGCGGTGCTCATCTCCGTTTCTAAGCCTTGGAGCCGGCGTTGTCCATAGGACACTTCCGGGTCATGTGGCCAGCATGACTCACGGAACGCCGTTACCTTCCCGCCGAAGCGGTACCAATTAATCTACTCACATTTGCATGTTTTCGAACTGCTTGGTGTGCAGGAGCTGGGATTAACAATGGGAGCTCACCCCGCCGTGCGGTTTCGAACCGCCGACCTTCCGATCGACAGCTCAGCGGTTTAACCCGCAGCGCCACCGCGTCCCTCAATCCTACACTTACTTGTACATAAAAAAGGGAGAGGAACATTGTTAGTATATCAGAGCAAAGCAAAAGGGTCCTTCTCTTTTAACCCACTTATTTTACTATGATTAGTACAGAAGCCATTCACCATCTGGGGTGGGGGGGTGGGGGTGGGGAAACTGACCTCCTGAGCTGCTGATACATACGTAATTGAACCAACAACAGAGAAGCTGCAGATTTCCTAGAAGCAAGAACAGGAGAAGCAAAAGGGAGGCAATGGCCTCAACATCATCCTGGTCTTTATATAGTAAAAGGCCTCAGTGGTAGTAGAAGAGGGGAGAATCATTGAAAGCACCCTTGGAAGTTAACACTAAACAAAATAATGCTTATGGAGTTTCATCATTTTCAGGAAGCTGATGTGTCTTTGTTGTCTTTAGGGTGAAAGAACATCATATGGTCATATGGTAATGTCATATGGTATCTTCCTTTGCCCCGCTTTGGACTTACATGACAGCACAAGGATAGTTGTTCTTTGGCTTCAAAATAAGGAGTTTCCCCCAAAACTTTAGTTAACCTTACTCCTGTGATACCAGTATTGTCACTACGCTGTTATTCCTTTACTTCCTTAAAGCAAAAGCTGCAGACATTTTTCTAGTTATACTCCTTCAGTGTCTCTTCTTGTGCATCAAGAACAGCAAGTACTGCAAAAGTTAAGATGATACTTCTTTTCCCCTATCCCCAATTTTCCCAATCCTGTCAATGAAATTGATCTCAAATGACAACAGGTCTGCCATTTGAACAAAAGTGCTTACTAAGTTTCCATGTATAAAATATCAAGTTATAAAACAAGATTAAAAAAGGACATTATTTGTCAGTCAGAAGGTTGTGATGGAGGCCATTGACCCAAGTATTTATTTTGTGTTCATCTTCAGATAATTCAACAGTAATTTCCTTTTTTTTGTATATACAAGATTTACTCAGTGAGTGTGAGATAGTCTTAACTTCAAGTACCAGATAGTAAATATCTGGATCACTTACTCTAGGGGCTCTTCAGTACACAAAGAGTGAGCAGATGGTAAATGTGCTTCAGATGCGCTGACCACCCTTCCTGAAACACTTGGCAATGGCTGGGAATTTTTATGGGACTTTGTCACTGGCAACAGATGTACAGTAAAGAAGAAATAGAGTTGATGGGTAGATAGAAAGACAGATGTACACATTTCTTTGCCCATCTCTGTAACTCCATGCATTACTACACAAACACCCATTTTATTACGGAAATGAAAATGAGTTTTGATTATCATTGTTGCCAAGGGAAAAGAGGGATAGAAATTCAGAAAACCTGTTTTCTTTCCAAATACAATTAATTTTCTTCCTAGCTATATGGTGTTCCATGCTGTAAACTGATAGTCATTGTCTCAGAGTGTATCTCTTCAATACTATGTCACCTGAGCACTACAGAGAATGAGGGACAGCTTAGAAAGGGTCAGTTTTGTCTTTCCTCTCCATCTAGTTTTTTTTCCTCATAACTTGATAAGTTTCAGTAATATCAAGCCAGGTTAGTACTTGGATGAGAGACCACCAGGGAATATCTGAGCTGTAGGTTAGATTGGAAAAGGACAATGGCAAATCACTATCATATTGTTGCCAATAAAACTACATGAATGTATCCATGAAGTCACTGGATTCAAGGTCTGTCTGAAGGAGATTTGATATAATTGGAATATAGTAGGAATCCATTCTTATGCACTGGAAAGTTATAAGCTTTGAATAACTCCTGGGGAAATCCTGGAATTTTGCCTGGGTAATTCTTTAAGCAGAACTAGAAATTCTAAATTGTGATATATGGATTCACCTACTCTGAGAATCCTTGAACATAACTTCCCTATTAGTCCCAACAATATGGTGATTAGAATATTACGATGATATTCCAGTGAGTAGGCATATGGATGTTGGACAACGTATGGAAAGAACAGGCCAGACACAGGCTTAGATTAATGGCATGTCAAAAACAATCTCCAGCATTTATTTCACTGTTCTCATTCATGTTGAAATTACTTTCAAATGCCTTTCAAAGAAGAGAATTTGAGGAAATTCTCATAGATGTTTCTGTCTTATTTATGTGTTCCATGTGCTTATCTGTCCCAACATTGTCTGCTGAAGATGAATTTTTTTCCAGAGGACTTTTGGGTCTTGATGTCATATATTGTGCTGGGTTTTATCTGCCTAATTTTATTCTATTTTATTTTATTTCTTTGTCCTGTGAGCCACCACAAGTGTTGTGATTGCATGGCATACAAATTTGATAAATACACAAACTCCTAAGGTCACCTTTGGATGCCCACAAACACTGAGATAGAGATAGCAAATACTAAGTTGCTATCTTTGAATGGGCCTTTTCAGGAGTTGAGTTTGGAATGGTCTCTCCAATGAGGGGCTTCATAGGTTAAAATAATTTGAATTGTACTGATAGGCAGCCAGTGCAGGATCCAGAATATATATATATAATATGCTCATGATGATTAGTGCAAGCCCACAAGTTGTCCACTGGATTTTGAATCAGTTGCAGTTTCTGGGTGGTCTTCAAAGATAGACTACCCTATGTAGACTATATTGCAATAGTCCAAATAAGTGGTGATTAGGGCATGAATTATCATGGCATGTTTCTTCTGCTTTAGGTGGGATCACAAATGGTGCACCAGCCAAAGCTGTGAAAACATCCTCTTGGCCATGGCCTCTATCTGCATATCCAGGAGGACCTACAAGGCATGCATCTGCCACTCCTGCAAGAGACAACGATGGAGCCAATAGAGAACCATGATGCACAAATAGCAATTCTTTCTTGTTTTAATTCAACTTTAGCTTTACCTTTACAGTCCAACAGCCTTCAGATACTGGAACAAGATTTTAACAGTATCACTGGCTGAGACTGGGGTGGTGATATACAATCATCATCTGAATATTAATGATTCACCCCAAACTAATGGATGGCCACTCCCAACATCTTCATGCAGAAGTTCAGGAGCTGGGGGAAGAAGAAAATCCTTTGGCAATCACAAGGAAGTAAATTCCTGTACCAACCTTTCCTCCCACAAATAGTGGAATTGAGGAAGCAGCAGAATCACTGGAAAACAATGTTTCCAATTCCAACCCTTGCAGGAGGTCTAGAATGTTGCCATTTCTAATGGCATTGAAGACCACTAACACTACCTGCATACTAGCCCTGACAAAAGTCATCAGACAGAATGACCAACCAATCTTAGTCCCATGCCCAGGCTTGAACCCTGATGGAAAGGAGTCCAGGAAATCTTATATTGTATTACCTTAACCACTACTCCATGCTGGCTCTCAGTATGAAGTAGAATAAGGCCCTTTCTGCAAATATTGCACCACACTGCTGATCTTATTTTGCAGCAGTGATTCTTGCAGGAGAGGAAGGACCAAGGGAGGAAGGACCAAGCAGAGTTTATAAAAATATATATTCTAGATTTGGAGATACTTTTTCTTGAATACTTGCAAGATTCCTCTTAGATTTACATGAAACAACAGTAAACTAGCTTGTTTTATTTTTTAAAAAAACATGTCTCATTTTTTTCACTTAATGTTGTTGAAAATGGTTAAGAAGAAGAAAGAATAAATGGATACAAATCTGACATCAGAAATGACAATTTAAAAAAATAGAAAAAAAACATTTCATTTCTTCAAGACATTCTGCCTTTGACTTCAGAGTGGCAATCCTTGAGAAATAAATTACAAAGCCAGCTTCCATTTGAAGATAATATTCATTAGAACGTTTAACACCATTCTTCATGGGTTAAACAAAAACAAGGATTCTTATCCTACATTTTTCATAACTATTCAGCACAAGATTGTTTCACACACTTTGTTAAAGGCCACTATAAGTAATTATTACTACCACTCATCCCTTCTTTTTTCTCCAATGTCTTTCTTTCCTTTCTACAGCCTTCAAGGTGCGACAAGACATTTTTGTTTATAATGTAAAAGGCTGAAGTGGTTGCCCCAATGGAATTTCTCTACTGGATTATTATTATTATTATTATTATTATTATTATTATTATTATTATTTTACAATACACTTGGAAAATAGCTAATACTTCATTCATCTACTCACTACTAGTAGTGAGCAGTTTTCCAATGAATGATTACTTTCATAGAGAAACCAAGTTTTTCCCCATGGTTACCAACTTAAAAACAAAAACATAGATGAGTCTCATGTACAACACCTAATTGAATTTCTTGCTTACTTTTTCCTTACTTTTCTAACTCTATTCTCTTATTTTTTTTTCAAAATAGTTATGGATAGAACTGAATTGTGATTTTCGATGTGTTTCTTTCAAGTGTCTATTGGAATTAAACTGCATTCCCATAGACACTTGGATCTTACCACATTCAGTAAGAGTTACCTTTGAGTAAACTTATAAGGATGAGCTGTGTGCCTTATTACAGCCTCTCTTAAAACAAACAAACAAAAATAGAACTTACATTTTTATTGCACATTATTTAATACACAATTTATCCGTTCATTTATTTATTTGAATGTGATGCAGTGAAGCATTATCTTTGCAGAAACATGTTTTAATCCACCAATATAATTTCTATTTTTTGGTCTGAGAAGGACAATTTTGCAAGTACGATGTTGCGTTTTAGTGAATTAGAACTTTTCCCAGTAGTTGTATGAAAAAAAAAAGCTATAACAATCCAATTTACAGCAAATACTGCTATACTCCCTTCTCACCTTTGTTCAAAAAAAAAAAAAAAACCAAAACCCTGAAATCTGATCTTTCCATTGTACCACACAACTGTCAAACAAAACACAATCCTGAATTACATGTTTAAGTGGTTATGATATAGCAATCCCCTCATTCTTACAGGCTTTGCTGAGGAGGAATGCAAAAAAAAAAAAAAGCTGCATAACTGATATTCTCCTTGCTCCAAAGAAAATAAAAATAGGAATTACCTGTAGAGCTGAAATTATTGATTATCTGTACAGATCTTACTTCAAGGTTTATAGAGGGGACAAATAAACTTTTTGGCTTATATTTTTTCCAAAAATATACATGGATTTCATTCAAAACTAGTGATTATGTATGGTTGTGTTTGGAATGGAATTATTTAAACAACAGTCCCAGGTGGGATTAAGGCAGGGTTCTTACAACATGCCTTAACAGGACAATTAAAAGCCTAGTGGCTGCATTGCTAGATGTTCTGAGCTTTATTTTATTTGTGTGTGTGTGTGTGTGTGTGTGTCTGTGTTTGTGTGTGTGTTATTTAAACTCAGCCCATTGGGTTAGTTTAAGGGTCAATGATTTATGCACAACTCAAAAGTGAACAAATTCAATTCTCTTCTATTAGCCAATTATTTGAACCAACTTAAATATATTAAAAAAAAATCATGTATGGAATGGCTTATACTAAAGAGTTTGTTTCCTTTTTTGCCAGGTTGCTAACCTTTATCCTAAGGCTTTACAGATACTGAGAAACTATAAGAACAGTTTCTGGTTCTGAAATCTGGTTGAATATTCAACCAGTACAGATAACATAGGAGATAATGCCACTGGTGAATTTCTCCTCATTGTGAACTGTGCTCCTTCCTGTTCTGTAAGAACATTCAAATAGAAATTAGAAAAGAAATTTGATTATTTTTGGATTTCAATAATTTATACAATTGTCCGAATCACTGTATTACTTCTAGATGAAAATGCATATGTGTTGCTTTTTCTCTCACACGTAAGAAACTTCTAGACTCTCATCTTCTGAACACCGAACAAGAAGAATATCTCTTTGTTCTGTTGGTCAAGCATATGCTGTTCCTTTCTTGCAGTTAACTGAAATCTACTTGCATATTTTTCATTCTGCTACTGAAATTTTACCCGCTTATCCTTGGATAATCTATTTTAAGCTGCTGGGGCAATAAGCAGAAGTTGAGACAGGCAGATAAGTTGCCAAGCTAAAAAGCATATATATCTGATATGTATTTAATGTGCTAATAATTTATTTCATTTATAATTCATCCATGTTTTTGATAACTCAGGTTTATATATGTAATCCATTCCCTAATTTTATCCAAACATATGATATATATTCAAGTGAAAGTTTGTGAGATAGCTTCTGGGCAGTCATCAACTCTATGTGGTTGAGTAGGAATTGGAATTTGACTCTGGTCAGTTATAGCCTCTAAGGTCTTTGGGTTTATATAATTCTACAGCATGTCCTTGAGGTTGTATAATTCTGAGGTATATCCTTGATCTGATCTAATGATTCCCTATGAGTTCAGCAGTTTTCATTCACCCATGAACTTCTCTCTCCTCTGGGAAAGAAACAGATGCAAAGTAATGCAAGCATGTTTAATTGCTTTCTCCACTGCTGATATATAGGGATTTCATTGAGCATATACAGAGCAATAGATTAAAGGCTAGAGGCAGTATAACTTTCTGATAATCTCAGTGGTCTTCTTGAAGAACTGATCAGGCAGAGGTGATTTTAAAAGCTGGGAAATATACTAAACTCATTCAAGCAGTGCTCTGATAAGGGAAACAATTAAGATATTTCTCTATACTCCTGGGAACCATTCTTATTGTTTTGAGATACGTATCAGCTAGCCTACTCAAGCCAAATCAGAATTTTTGCATAATGTCACCTTCACTTCTTTAGTCTTCTCCTCTACAACTTCCCCCCCCCCCAAAATCTGGTTCATAACCAGAGAACAAGTCAGAAAAACCTACTCCTGTATGAGTCAGCATAGGCTGGGCTGCTGCAGATGTTCCAGTCCCAGTCTTCAAAGACGGTCAAAAATAATATTACTTTCCAGTACACTTGTGGATATGAATTTGCCTACAAACACATTCATGCTTTCTAAAAGATGCTTACCACACTACATAACACAGGACCAGAACATGTGTATGAGCTTTGTTCCATGCATCCCCCTTCTCATTAACCTCATGCACAGAGCAAAAGCATGTGATGTGGAATATGAGTTTCTGTGGTACATGGAGAGCATCCACAAACAGATGCTTCTTACCTCAGATGAGAATGGCAAGAATTAGTACTGATCATAGAAGTGTCAGAATTAATAATTTTCCATCCTCTCTTTTGCTTCTTGTAGTATTTTTATTAAATACTCAACTATCCCATGTATGACGACAGGAAAAAAGAAAGAAAGAAAGAAAGAAAGAAAGAAAGAAAGAAAGAAAGAAAGAAAGAAAGAAAGAAAGAAAGAAAGAAAGAAATTTGCTCAGATTTCAATATTTTCTAGTACCTTCTAGTAAGAACTTCCTAATCTACTTTGAAATTTATATGAGAAGAAATTAATTGACAATTGTAGTTGTTTGTAACAAAACCTAGAGCTTCTCATAGAGAGTTTTGACATACAGAATATCCACTGCTGATGTGATAGGAGGCAGAGGGTCTCATTTTCACAGTGAACATTTTAAAATAGGCTGTTAAAAAATGCAAAACTGTGTGATGAAACATCATAAATATTTCATCACTCACCTTGAAACTCTTGCATCTGTTTTTTTAAAAAATCATTTGGCAATCTTGTGCAAGAATTTAGGCAAGAATTGAATTTCAGTTGCAGCTTCATTACAAGGGATGAGTGATCAAAAATTTCATTTGCAATAGAGGAAGGATGAAAAAAAGTGGAAAATAATGCATTAGAATTGTTCTAATTTTAGTGGGTGCATGTGCATGTGAGCAAATGTACCACAAGAAAAAGCAATGTGCCACCTATCTCTCTCTCTCTCTCTAAAGAAGTTGTTCCACCTCGTCTTAAGGTAAATCTACATGGTTGGATGGTCAGTTTATAATAGAAATTTAATTGTTCAGATTTACAGTTAACCCTGTATATTCGATTCAGTGCTATAGATCACCCAGAAGGGTTATACTCTTTTTTTTTAAAAGAAAGCCACATTATAATCACATTAAGACACCTCAGGAAGCCTACCGTAAGAATGGTATATCCTGCTGAGTTTTATTACTTAAAATGTTGATGTAATTCTGTTTCCCTGCTGATTACCCATTTGTCTTTCCTAGGCATAGATATGTAGATAGCTAACATTATTTAACTCTGCTTGTTCTCCCAGGAAGAACCTTGATCGTTCATACATGAATAGTGACCAACAGATTCATTTCTGTAGCTTGAACAGTTTTTAGCAGAACTGTACTAGATGTTACAATATAGTACTGTACAGTCATTTATATAAGGGAACAAGGACAGAGTGACCAGACAGATCCACCTCTGTCTCGTATGGCCTCTGCTACCACAAGTCAAGTTTGGAGCCTATGTATCCTCACAGGAGGTCTACAATACTACTACTACAGCAATAACAACAACAAAAATCACCAGTATCGTCAATCTCAATGTTTTCAGATGTAGGTTGAAGTTTCAGCTAATCATGCTATTGCTCCAGGCAAGGCTTCTGGAAATACTGCAAATAAAGCCACCATGACTTTTTTTAAAAGGCAAGATAATGGGGACAATTTTCCCAGCTTCTTCACATGGAGCGGGTCCTATCCAAAGCATGAGTCAGGACTTGAAACAATCAGTTAGCATTATAATTTTCATTCAAGGCTATAACAGAATTCCAAGAGCTATTTCAATATCTGAGGTTTCCCATTTATTTCTATTTGTTGGATCTTTGACTGCAGTGATCAAAAGACAATGGAGGAAGGTGTGGATTAATATAAGATGTAGTGAAAGCAAGTGGGGAGGGACACAGTTTGTCCATGGGCTCTTATACCTCTTGAAAAGGCCCTGAAACAACAGCTTCAGGTTTATGGATTGTATGGTTAACATGAATTCTGGATGCTTCTGCTTATTAAACTATACACTTTTTGTCTATTTGTTGTTTGTTTATGTTGTGAGCTGCCCAGACTTGGAGTCAGGTGGTGTCCAAGTTGAACAAAATAAATGAATGAAATAGCTAATTTGGGATAAAGGGGCATGTTTTCATAAAGTTGGGGGCAGTTTTTCCTGATGAGCAAGTAGGAACACTAAAAAGGAAAGCTAAAACTGCTCAAAGGTGTGATTGCTATTGTTTTTGCCAAAGCCCATGCCTTTTTCCAGTTCAGAAAGTTAACAATATTTAAACTAGTTACAGCCAACTTGGATTTCATAGAAAAGAACTGGTAACATTCTTCATACAACTCCAGGCATTCACTGTTTGTTGATGCAACCAGGCAAAGTTTTCTTTTTTTTTTCTTTTTTTAAGGGTTTCTAATTGCTCAAAAGAAAATGAGGAAAGCCACACATGATAAACTTGGCAAGTTCTGAAAGTGTAAGAGCTCCTGATCAAATATCTAGGCAAATACCTGGAGACTTTTTCCACCAATTTATACTTCATTACTCATGTAGAATTAGTTGAGAACCATTACTTTGCAACTTCGCTTAGCTGACCTTGAAATCTCTTGTATTGCCTCTGCTAATGCTAGTACTGTATCAGTACATTGTGATTTTTTTTTTTAATGGATGGAAAATCATAGAGGAAAAGGGCTCAGACAGTTCATACTATCACAAAATTTTGCAGTGAATAGCAGTTAATTAGTTTTTTCCAGCTTCTTTAACATCCCAAATTCTGATATGAACTTATCATGGTTTTGCTGTTCACACTTTCTGTTCTGAAAAAGTTCTCTCAGGATGTAAACGAAGTGTGGAATCTAAACAGCTTTCAGAGCATTGCATGGGACACGAATACCACTGCTTGGCTACCACACAGATCAAATGTGAATGGCAATATATAATAGAAAATATTTTTTTTTGCACAGCATCAATGAAAATACTCCATTGTCTCCATGCAAGAATGTAAGAGTCTGTATGTCTGAATTAAAGTCACCCAGCAAAATATTGTTGTATTTCTACTTCTATTTTTAGTTGACATTTTCCATTCTTCATTTGATGGAACTGCATACACTTAAGCCAGAACCTTCTAACTCATAACATATATCTGAAAGAATGAGATTTAAATAAAGATACAATGCATTTCATCTTAGATTCCCTCAACTCCTTTTTACAGTGTTCTGTATTTCATAATTATTGGTTGGACTTCAGAGATAGTTTTTGAATATACCAAATACATCCCATTTTCAAAAAGGCCATGCCTGCTTTAGGCAATTTTTTTTAAATGCAAAGATATTTTCACATATTTAAAAACCAAAAAGAAATGGACATTTACCATTGCTTCAGTGGGAGAAAGATGTGTTGATACATAAAAAAGACACCTGAAGAAATGTAACATATACTGTAAATTAGGGAAGGTATTTTGTATAACGAGTTGTATGATAAACTATGCAATTTTTTCCTTTTATGTATGGGTGCTTGACACCTATTTTAGTTTTGTTTGTCTCTTCTTTTGTATTTTGCGACTGAATTCTGCTGAAGTATGCTTAAGTTTGGCATATGATAAGCTTGTTGTTTATTCATTTCGTTGCTTCTGACTCTTCGTGACTTCATGGACCAGCCCACGCTAGAGCTTCCTGTCGGTCGTCACCACCCCCAACTCCCCCAGGGACGAGTCCGTCACCTCTAGAATATCATCCATCCACCTTGCCCTTGGTCGGCCCCTCTTCCTTTTGCCTTCCACTCTCCCTAGCATCAGCATCTTCTCCAGGGTGTCCTGTCTTCTCATTATGTGGCCAAAGTATTTCAGTTTTGCCTTTAATATCATTCCCTCAAGTGAGCAGTCTGGCTTTATTTCCTGGAGGATGGACTGGTTGGATCTTCTTGCAGTCCAAGGCACTCTCAGAATTTTCCTCCAACACCACAGTTCAAAAGCATCGATCTTCCTTCTCTCAGCCTTCCTTATGGTCCAGCTCTCACAGCCATATGTTACTACGGGGAACACCATTGCTTTAACTATGCGGACCTTTGTTGTCAGTGTGATGTCAGTGTGATGATAAGTGTGTTGTCAGTGTGATGATAAGCTTACTCACTGCATTTGTCTCAAACCAGAGTTGCCTTTGCAGAGATTTCAGAAAGTGCAGTGGGACCAGCCATTACAATGTTACCAGGATGGTGCTTTGTTAAATTGTTCTGACACCCAGTCCAATGTTGTGCTCACTTTAAAGTGCTAGTTTTCTCCTTAAATGACTTACACATCATAAAACTTTGAAAGACCACCTCTCTATATATATTCGTGTCTAGACAACATCAGAAGTCCTTATCCAGAAGTACAGTGGGTAGCTAATGGAATTAAATGACAAGTTCAGGATTAACAAGTCAGTAAAGACAGTAAAAAGGTGTGTGTGGGGGTAGTTTTCCACCATGCTGCTTACTAAGGGCAATCTAGAATAAACCTTTTGAATCCTGAAGGGCAGTCCAGAAACCTTTGAATAAAGAGCAGGGAAAAGGGCCTTCTCAGTAGATGCTATAACTGTGGGATTGTCAGCACCTGATCATTTGAGCATTCGCACATACACAGTCAAGAAGCTGGATCTCTTTGAACTGTTTTAATGAAGTGTAATGAACGGTACAGAAGGCAAGCTGTGAATAAAGATTTCCTGCTCAAACCTAATTTAAAACTGCATCCCCTTAGTTAGTCCCCTTTCCCACAAAGCATGTCACTCCCCCTCCCATTCAGATGGTATTCCTGGCGTATTTCAACCCTGCGTCCTTGATGTGCTCCATAGCCATAACAAACCACTTTACATTCTAACTTCACACACCCCTCCCATCTGGCAACCTGGGAGAAGGAAATGATGGGAGATGCCCTGATAAGCATTTATGTGAAACCTTTGATTGGGGGATCTGACAGGTATACGCTACCTAAAGAAGCCTACCTAGCTTTTTGTGCTTGTGGGCAAGCTGAGTCCCAGAACTTGCCTGGACAAGTCCATGTAGTTTTCTTGGCAACATTTTTCAGAAATGGTGTGCCATTTCCTCATTCCTAGGGCTGAGAGAATCACTCAGCTGGTTTCATGCCTAAAGCAGGACTAGAAATCACAGTCCCTGGTTTCTAGTCTGGTCTTTAACCACTACCACAAACTGGCTCTCACATAGTTTATCCTCTGATGTAATTTTGGTCCTAAAATAATAAAATCTGATTCAAAGCAAATTAATATTCCCTGACCTTGTTCCTGCAATCTCAAGCTTCAGTTCTGTCCCTTCATTGTGTTCTTCACAGATTTATCGATTTATTTATTTATTTATTTTTCAATTTTTTTATCACTGCCCATCTCCCCCAAAAGGGGGACTCTGATAGAATTCTGATAGTTGCCTGATAAAACATATACCTTCCTACTGGAGAAGACTGAGACAAAATAGAAATTGAATATCTCTGTCTTTTCTTTGTTATCTGTTGAATGCTGTAGTCTTCACTGAGTAGGTTGTATGCTGATACTTTAGACTGACTGACTGACTGACTGACTGTCTGTCTGTCTATCTATCTATCCTTAGCATTCTTTGAAGTTGCAGCTCATTCTTAGCTTTACTGGTCTTCTTTCTACCTCCTACATATGTTGGTTGTTTCCTTAGGGTTCTTTAGTATTTCTTCATTAAGCTTTTTCAGTGACTGCATAGACTTCTACTGTCCAGCTCCCCCAATCTTTTTAACTAATGTCAATCCCTTTCTACATTTGAATTACATTATTAAAAATCCAATTCACTCTAGAGTGTCACAAAGTGAATGTAAGAAATTTATAATTAAAAATTGCACTGTCTTGGCCATTGCTAAGGATCACTAGAATTCAAAATCACTCCATTTTTTCAAGCACTAGGATCATATATGCCCCTAAATTTTTTGGGAAACCCGATGAATCTCAGTCAGGATGAGATAGAAGGTTTACATGTTCTAAGGTTTATTAGATAAATGCAGTTTCTGAGTTTGATCTGAATCTGCAAGGAACAGCATACAAACCTTCAGTATTTATTCTACTACTCCTGCTGATGCTGCTACTACTAGTGCTGTTACAAAAGCCCCATTGTTTGGTGTGCATTAATAAAGCAATTATATTATATCTGCAGGACAGTGATCTGACACAGACAGCATGGTGCCGCACAGTTTACAAATTGGGCAATTAGCATTACAAATTTGAACTAAGGGGTAAAGTCATGAGGTCTTTAAATCGGAGAACTTGTGGGTTTAACATATTAAATGCTAGCACCTAGTATTTTTAAGAAAAAAGTTTTCATGGACTGATTTAGGACTGTAGTAGCTTACATGGACTTCTATAGAAAAGGTCTCAATCTCAAGCTGTTTAAAATGGATACATGAACATCAGAAGTCAAGATTTGAGTTTTACAACTTGAGTTCCAAATTTGACTTACTTTGTTTATGCTTTGAATAAATGTTGTTCTGAAATCATTTCCACATTTGTATGTAACTGGCATCTTAACAGAAGGAAATGCATTCTCTCATTATTTTTTCTTCTTTCTCTGTTTCTTTCTCTTTCACACACATGGGCTGAACACACCTAAAAATAATTTGGAAAAAAGTGCTTCAGGCTAGTGTGAGCATAGCACCCCTCAGCTGTTGATTAAAGCCTGAAAGGAAAATGTCATTGCTTTAATGGTTTGAATGATTTGACTCAATAAATCAGCATACCTTCTAAGTAGTAGGTTTGTTTTTTTTTCAGATTTACATGGCAGTCTGCAGAAAAATATGCATACTTTAAAGTTCTGTGCTCATGCTTGTACAAAAGTCCAAAACACTTCTGAAGCACTATCAACTGTGTACAGCCCTAATGCTCACACAATTATATGGTTGAGGAAAGAAAGAAAAATCTTTAGATTGTTTCAATTCAAAAGAATAATTAAGTATGACTCAAACCATATTTCATGAATAGTATATTTTGGATGTTATTAAATGTATGAAATATATTTTCTGCCCAGAATCAGAACAGTAATACTTGAAAAAATGTACTGGGTTGTATCTAGATTTGGTGCCTTTTAGATTCCAAAAGGCACCAAATCTAGATACAAATCTAGATTAAAATTTGTTGTCACTAATTTAAGAATAATTGGCCACAGGATTGTCTACCTTATTCATTTATTGCTTTTGCAAATTTAAATGGCTGCCCATTTTAGTCAAATAACTCTGTGCAGCTAACAAAGGCATAAAAACAAGTACATACATTAAAAAAAAAATGTAAACTGATGCCAGGTAAAAATACACTTAACTCCAAAGACAATATAGGACAAAACACACCACAAATTGGGCTCCACTAACACCCTGGCCCTAAAACTGAAAGAAGGCTCCAAGCATAAGTGAAGTAGTATCTTCTTTAAACTACAAATATTCCCAGGAAATAAAATTTGTAGATTTTAAAGAGGCAGAAGCTAATGTTTAAATATCTTCAAGTTACATTGATTTCACCAAAGTGATTCATATTTTTAACTATAATAATCCTACCAAACATGGTTATTTTCAAATGTAGTATTTCAGTACTACAGTAGTCACAGGATGACAGCAGGAAGGCCTGGAAGTATCAGGAATATTCTAAGCATAACTGAGGATCAGTAAGGTCAGATGTAAAAGGTATGAACATGATCAATCCACATTGGTTATTGGGAATTCAGAATACCTGTGATAGGCAGGTAGAAATAAGGCGGCACAAAGCACTCATGGCAAAAAAAAAAAGGAAAAAAAAGAACAAGTTTTCAAAGATTATTATATACAGCCAGCAGGGTTCTTATTTGGTTCTTAGGCATCTCCATGACTTCTGAGCTGCTTTTCTTAGATACTTGTTCAGTTAGTGCCAGCATGGCTGTATATGGGCTGAATTATTTAGTGGTTTATGCTGTCAATACTGGGCCACAAGGTATGGATAAACTCCAAAGCAGAGCATCCTAAAATAAAACACAGCCCTGGTCAGCAAGAAGGTGCATCTTGGTGGGTGCCATTTTGAAAGTACCACAGCCTTTGTCTTAGAAAGAAGGTAGTGTATCAGAGACAGATAAGTAAAAGCAAACAAGAAGCATAAGTGGATGGTAGAAGCAGATACAGTGACCATTGGAAGAAGAGATTAGGTATTTAGAAAGAAATCAGAGTTAAAATAATATATATCTGAATTTGCATATGGATTTGGAAGAAATCCCAAAGAATACGAACATGTAAAAGAATGAGTTTATATTTTACCATATGTGCAACAGAGAGGTTCTGAAAAAGATGGTCTCCATTACCTCTAATCCATGTTCTTTATCTGTCTGAAGCCTGGAATTACAGTCTCAAAGCACCTGAAGTGTGACACATTGGTAAAGTTTGTTTAAAGAGTTTATTTACTAAAGTAACTTCACTGGGAGGGAAAAGAACAGGTCACAAATCACATGTTTTCTTTATAGCAGATTCCTGTGTATTCTGTTGACTGACACACAAATGAATTCCTTGGTAAACTCAATTTTGATAAAAAGTGACTTGACCTCAATGGAATATTATCAACCAAATAGAATTTGAAACACAGCACATTGTGTATGCTCATTTTGTTTATTCATTCACTCTCTTCAGTTTGCTGGACAAATTCACATGCAAACTTTGGATTCCATTCATGGTTACAAGGTTTCCATTGGCTTTGCCACTAAGAAGGAAGTCTAGTCCAGACTCTTCATTGCAGTTACAATGTGAAGTGGAGGTTTTCACATTCAAGTGCTGTTACATTATATATTCTTGTGCTTCCCCCCCTGGTAACAAAATACTCATATATCTCTCAGGCAACATTGTAAAAATACCATTCTGAGCTTTCTGTGGGAAAGAGTACACAGCATGATGTATAACAAGCTGTGGTAATATCCAGTTCCCATTCCAGTGTATTCACTATTTCCATTTGGGGGGTTGGGATTTAATTGCTGGGATGCTGAGTATTCAGTGCAAAACCTGAGTTTTCCCTCATACATTTGGCAGGAACCCAGTAAGAAAACAATTTTTGCTTTAGGGCCAATAGAAACATCCATTAGGAAAACCAGAGGGAAATGCCTATGTGATTCAGCTTCCATGTGCAGATTTTTCAAAATGTATTTCTCGGAGTAATTGTTGTATTGCATGAAAAACTGAGCCATACCTCATGGCCATAATTTTGCCCTGAAATTTCCCATAGTTTCAGACTTTCTAAAATGTGTGTGACTATGTTTTAAGAAGCCACACTGACACATTATCCCTTCTTTGTTGGCCAATTCAGATAAGAGAAGAAATGCGGACCTAGTTTCTTAATTTGTTTTAGGTTTAGGGGAAAGTAGAGCAACACATGTGGGTCACTACCATTCTTAACAGAACATCCCCTTCCCCTCCTCCTATTCTTTTTCCACCATTCTTCCCTCAAACATATGATTCTCCTTTTCATAAGTCAGCATCTCATTTTTTTTCTAGTCCAGACAATATTGTCAATCAGTAACAGATTTATAAGCTCTTAGACAGAAAGAGTTGTTTCCTAGTCTTTTTAATGAAAAACAGAGATTGAACTAGGCATCCCCTATATGCAAAATGTACTATACTACTAAATCATGTCATATAAACAAACACAGTAAAGTAAGCTAAATATCTATATTCACTGTGCGTGGTGTGGATATGTAAACCAGTCTGAATATAAATATGAGGAGAAACATATCAAATCCAATATTGAAAAAAGGGTGCAATATAATTTGCTTGAAATTTTCTGGGTGACTAGTATTCAGACCAATTTGCATGGGAGCACATTTCCCCTCAAGAGTCAGACTGACAATTTTGGGGAGTATATACTGTAAATCTACAATTGTCAGTAAAGTCTCACACAATCTTTGTGACTTGAAATGACTTTTCCCAGCTGGTAAGTCAGCTAGGACCCATGAACCTGCTGACTTTTTGAAGTTTTATTAATTACTACTATATGGGGATTTCGGAAGAAGCATAATGCCTCATACTGATACCTCTAATATACTTGCCCCTGATATATCTTCATTATTTTTTATAAGGATTTATATATAGCTTCTTTCATCCAGTCAGAGGAAAACTGCAACCTGCCTAGATACACCCCTCTCCTGAAAGACCAAGGCTGTCCTGTTTTATGGCAGAAAGCCAGCAATACTCACAAGAAGCTGTTTGCCAGGACATAAACTTCTTAGGTCTTGTAAACCTAAGAAGTAAGCTTTTAAGATTCAGGGGTTGAAGGCTAGGAAAGCAAAATAAATCCAGATTATCAGGTTAACGGCATTACACCAGCAGATATTCAGAGCAATTTGAGATTGGCATAGAAAAGTTCAAAGAACCTAAGAATCTGGACTCATAGCAAGCTGGATCTAAATAATAGGATCAAGACACTGGCTAACTGCAGTTAAATTGGTATGGTAGCCTGTATATATATCATAAGGCAATTCCCATATTGCAATTGCTATTATCAAGTTCTGAATCTATAGGAGTGTTGTTGCTCCTGAAAAGCCTATGTGGTAAGGTGGTGTTGTGTTTCTGAGGATGCATTCACAAAAGCCTTTTTCCTTTGGGACTTTGGTGACAGGAGATGAGGGTTTATATTGTTCTTCAGGATCAGTTGTTACATTCCACTCAACTGGCAGATAATTGGATTGCCCAGAACAATACAAATAAGCACAAGCAAGGGATGATGGAACACTGAGTCAATATGAAGTAAAGCTGGAATTGAAGCCAAAAGATATCTCGATTCATTTGAGTACAGTGTCAAAAGCCTCTTAGGAATCTACTTTCCTAGGTAGCAGATGACAGGTGGTCCCCAATACTTAACAGGTGGCCCTGCTTGTGATAGTGATCTACAAAATATTATAGGCTTCCTTGGCTTGGTCTAGTTTGAGATGGATTCAGAAGGCTAGATCACCTATAGAAACTAAAGATAAGAGCTGTACTGACAAGAGAATAATAGTAATAATATCTTTAATTGGCAAAGAAAGATGTATTTTACAGGGATGAATAAAAAAATGTATATCCAGACTCAGCAGTGGCCATGGGTCAATCTACATGTTCTGTTGGTTCCCCAAGTAACAATGAAACATTATTCCAGAACTGTACTGCTCATTTGATTGAGGATGATGGATAAGCCTATTCATCCAAAGATCAGTATAGCGCTTTGGCTGTAAATTGTGGACCATGATCTAAGATCTAGCACTTTAGAAGCCTATGAAACTAGAAGAACTTAGTAATAAGCAGGGAAACAAAAAGTCCTACACAGGGATGAAACAAGCATAAAACCTCTCTTATTAAAATGGAATCCATTTCCTCACCCCTCCCCAGTTCCTGATAGGTCTGTAATGAAATCCAGAGACACATATCACTAAGTGCCCAATAAAGTGCAGGTAAAATTTCATGGGTTGCAATAATATGGTCAATATCTGCTTCCTTTTGTGGCCAACAGGTATTGTGGGTGTCCCTCAACACCCAGGAAAGAGTTTTATATAATCCCAAATGTCCTGCTGGGTTGGTGTTGTAGCAAAGCTGAAATATGTATGGATATGTGCAGGGGGAAGCAAAGGGGCAAATGAAGAAATGTGTGTTTTGACATGACGCAAACTTTTCTGCTTTTGTACCTGCATTACAAAGTCACATGGACATACATAAGGGCTGGGACTTGTTAGAAATGCAGACTAGTTAAATCTTTCTGGTCATACCTAAAACAGTACAATGAACTTTCATTTCACTGGAAGTTTTGATGATTCTCTCAGATAGAATGCTGTGTTTTTGCATTATTATGAGGTGGCTGCAGGATGTGTGTGAAAGGCCTGTATTTCACTGTATAATAATCTGTCCTGTACTATGTAGCCTTAATAGCTTTCCACACTTCAGTTAAATCCCAGGACAAAGCTTAGGCTATAAGTAGGCTCAACCCTGGTAACCCTAATGGCTTTAGGTTTTGAGGCAGCCCAGATCCAGAGGCTTTCCATTTTTATTTCTGAATGGGACAAAATTTGCCCAGACAGAGCTGAATTGCAGTTTGGAGGTCCTTCTGGACTTATGGCTCCTGCTTGAACAGAAGGTGGCAACCATGGCTAGGATGGTCTTTGTATAGGTTCATCTTATGTGCCAATTACCCCCATTTCTGGATTGAGAAGCCCCACTCACAGTTACTCATGCCTTAGGCACCTCCCAGTTGAATTACTGTAATATACTCTACATGAGTTAGTCCTGAAGAGCAATCAAATGCTGCAACTGGTTTGAAATGCAATGGTGTGGGCAGTTTTGGGTACTTCATGATACTTCCATATGACACTTCTAGTCTGTGAGCTGCATTGGTTCCCAGTAGGCTTCCAGGTGCAATTTGAAGTGCTGGCTATCACCTATAAAGCCTTACATGCCATAGGGCCAAGATACTTAAGGGACCACCTGTCTCTTATTGATTCTGCTTACCTCACCAGAACTGGCAGGGTTGGCATGCTCCAGGTCCCTTCTATTAGGGCATGTTATCCTGTGGGTCCTAGGAGTCATGCTTTCTCTATTGCAGCATCTCCCCTATGGAACAAAGTACCTCCCCACCAACCCCACAAGACACAGCCTTTTGTAAGGCATTAAAGACCTGGATGTTCCCTCAGACATTTAGGCCAGCTCTTTTGGTGGATCTGTTTGTTTGATATTTACAGACTGAAAATGAATGTTTTAGACCGAGGCAAAGCAGGATTTGACATAACATTCATTGTGATAGTGAGACAGAAGCATGCAACTTATGATGACTGGCTAGAAAAGGTGAAGAAATATCAGCTGATATAGCCATGACAAATGGTACCTAGTTAGTTATAACAATCTTGGCATAGTTACTGTTTAGAACCTGCTGTACATCAGTATCAAGTTAGCCTGAGTAGCCCATGATAGTAAAAAAATCAGTATTATATTCTGGACCTCAGTATCTGAGTATGAGATTATGGAAGACAACACAATTAAGATTCTGAAGGGAAAAAATAAAACCTAAAAACCCTAATAGTGTATCTGCTTCACCAGCCATGAGAAAACTTACAGCACATTGTAATGGCAATGGGGAAGACCATTGTTATTTTGAGGAGTTAAATGACATATTTTGATTGTTTTCCCTCACACAAGGAAGATGAGAGTTTATTTTGAGTTATACTGATGTTTAACTGGCTTGTTTTTTTATTTCTGTTTGGCATGGGGGGGGAGGTTTGAGCCTGCTTCTGACTCTGAAAACAAAACTTATCTGGAGTCAGAAGAGGAAAATGAAACTTTACAGGAAGGACCTGAAGAATCAAAACAGAGAAGTGACTCAGCAGAGTGGGAGAAATCACAGATGTTGATTGGACAAACTCCAGAGGGAGATTTGAAACCTCCAATCAGTGCTCAAGAGAGGAGAGCAGAGAAGCGTGTGAAAGAGAAAGAATCCCAATTGGCTGCTAAAGGAAAATGGCGCGAAAAGGAGTGAATAAAAAGGCAGGTGCGCCAAGAGCAAGCTGCTGGAGACAACTGATCCTTCAACCTCACAGCACCTGCGGAAGAGTCCTTACCAGCATCAGAAGCCTTGCCTGCAGCCGGCATGGAATCAGAGCCAGCACCTTCTGCCATCGTGGACCAGCTTTCTGCACAAGTTGCTGTAGTCAAGCCTCTCCTTGCCATCCTTGCTGAGCACAGCCTCATGTCAGCTGCAAACCTTGCCGGATCACTCCAGTGTGATCCAGGTAATCAGCCTTGCCTAGATGCTTCAGTCCAGTCCAGCCTTGCCTCCAGATTCAAGCCTTGGTTAGACACTTCAGCCCAGTTCAGCCTTGTAGATTCAAGCCTTGCTTAGATGCTCCAGTCCAGTCCAGTCCAGCCTTGTCTCTAGATCTGAGCCTTGCCATACCATTCCAGCCCAGGCCAGTCTTGTCTCCAGATCGAAGCCTTGCCTAGATACTCCAGCCCAGCCTTGTCTAGCCTCTGTGTACCAGCCTGATCCAGCCTGCACGCCAGGGCGCAGGTCTGAGTGTTCAACCTCTGCTTTGCCATGCACTCTAGCTCCTTCCAGTCTTGCAGCTTCAATCAGAGGATTGGCCAAGTTCTGCCTTGCTGTCTTGCCATGGTCTGACCCTGCAGTGTTGCCTGAGTGTCCATTGCCACCTGGGTGGACTTGATTGTTTATACAATCTAATCTATTTCAAGAACTTTTGCTATTGTAAATAGTTAATTCAATAAATAATTGTATTAGTAATTCTGCCTGGCTGTCTCATAGTCTGAACAGGACAGAGGGAGATAAGATAAAACCCCAAGATTAAAAGTTTAAGAATAAGTCCACTCTCCAACAGCCCTCCTGAAAATATTTTGGTTTGGAAATGGCAGGGTGGGGGGAGAGATAAGAGATTGTTTTTGTTAGGCACTAGCTTATCTGTATAGCTTCCCAGGCCCTTGGAAACAAGTGCTCTAGACCCTGGGAAATATCGCAGTCAAGGTCGGGCCATGCAGCATCGGTACCATAGAAACATGGTCATGAGGTTTGAGGGCCAGACTTTGATAAAACCCTTAGGATTGTCTTTTGAGTTTTGGGAGCTTCTGCACAGACCCTGAAAGCTGGGTGCTGTGGAACTAAAAGCCATCCTTTTGGGGTATGCCCGCTACCTTGGTCAGGAGGCTCCTGGCAGCAAAAAGGAATAAAGGTGTCACCTTGCTTAGGTATGTTATGTTTTCTTTCTTTATGCTATGCTTTTTAGCTTTGGTTTAATCTGCCTAAACTGTGTTTCTGGTTTAAACTGTGTTTCTATTTAACTTTGTTTGCTTAAGTTCATAAGTTTAAAGTTTCTTTATCCACTGGTGTGATTATTGTCTCTGGATCTAAAAGAACCAATTGTCTGGGCACCTGATCACTGCTTTGACACTTGGCAGGGCACACATCACTGTAATCTCCAAGACACTAAGTATATATCTGTCAGTCTTAACATATAATCAACAGAATAAAAATCACACCACTTAAAATAAGGCCTAGTAGGGGATGTTTTCCATCAAGTACTTTTCCGAGTATCATGTGATGGAATATTATTACATTTTGTGGCTGAGAACATTGCCAAATAATGTGAGATTTAGTCACATTTCCTTTAATTGTATCCACCAGCTAATTAACATTCTTCATTGTTTTGGGTTGTGAAAGGTTACCCAATGAAGTCTTAACCCAGTGGGTAGCTGCTGTGAACAAAAAGCATTCCTTGTAAGCATTGTTAGGAAAGGAGGTGAATATAAATGTAAATGTCATACTACTTTATTTTTTACAACTCTATAGCATAACTACACTTGGGGAACTATGTATAGTTTTTGTTTTCTGCACCTCAAAAAGGATATATTTTGGGGTTAGAGCTGAAAAGGAGAAAAAAATGTACAAAGGGCAAAATGATCAAGAGGCTTTAACTAATCCTCAATGGGGAAACGTTATAACATTTCGAGTTTTCTGGCTTAGGCAGAAAGCTAGTGTGAAAGAATGTAATAGAGTTATACAACATTATGTAAGCTACAAATGTGGATAGGGAGAAAAAAATGTTCACTTTTTCATTACAACCTCACTTAATATAAGATTTAGAACAGATTTTTAAAAAATCACACAGTTCATATAAAATTATGGAATTTTTTTCAAGGTTAAATGGTGATGATTACTGACTTAAATTGAAAATTGGATACTTTCATGGATTCTGATACTCTCCATTATCAGAAATAATATTCTCAGATCACCAATGATTGAGAATTAGGAAAGCACTTTTACATTTGTGTTCTGCTCAAGCCCTAATTTTCAGACACTGGAATGGATCTATAAAAATCATCGTAAAAATGACTATCACATCCTTACCAATGTGGGAGAAAGATGTACACATATGGGACCGGGTTATCTGAGAGACCGCCTCTTCCCGAACATATCAGCCTGGGCCATTAGATCTGGCAGAGAAGGTGTGTTGTGAATACCATCTTCTAGGGACCTACATTTGGTGGGTCCCAGGCGGCAGGCCTTCTCAGCCATGGTGCCCACCATATGGAACATTCCCCACCCCCACCCCCTGCCCAAGGTTAGGTCAGCTCCATCCCTTCTGTTGTTTCAGAAGTTCCTCAGGACCTGGTTATGCTACTAGTCCTGGGGGTCCCAGGGAACCAGAGATTTGTCTAGATGGCTCCACCATTGAGGTGGATGTACTCATTCTCTCTCTGCTTGGGGTATGTATGTATATGTGTGTATATGTATGTATGTATGTATATGTATGTGTGTGTGTGTATAAGTTTTAATTAATATCTATTTTTAATGTTGTTTTTTTATATTTTTAAATGCCTGTTTTTATATATGTACTGTTTTTTATCAATTATTGTACACCACCCAGTCACTTCTTCTGAGATGGGCAGCGATATAAATCTGATTACTGTAACAGTGGCACTCATTTCACATGCCAGTAAGGTAATGCTCAAGACCCTGCAAGGTAGACTTCAGCAGTTCATGGAGCGAGAATTGCCAGATGTACAAGCTGGGTTTAGAAAAGGCAGAGGAACTAGAGACCAAATTGCCAATATCCGCTGGATAATGGAAAAAGCCAGGGAGTTTCAGAAAAAGATCTATTTCTGTTTTATTGACTATTCTAAAGCCTTTGACTGTGTGGACCATAACAAATTGTGGCAAGTTCTTAGCGGTATGGGGATACCAAGTCATTTTGTCTGCCTCCTGAAGAATCTGTATAACGACCAAGTAGCAACAGTAAGAACAGACCACGGAACAACAGACTGGTTTAAGATTGGGAAAGGAGTATGGCAGGGCTGTATACTCTCACCCTACCTATTCAACTTGTATGCAGAACACATCATGCGACAAGCTGGCCTTGAGGAATCCAAGGCTGGAGTTAAAATCTCTGGAAGAAACATTAACAATCTCAGATATGCAGATGATACCACTTTGATGGCTGAAAGTGAAGAGGAACTGAGGAGCCTCATGATGAAGGTGAAAGAAGAAAGTGCAAAAGCTGGTTTGCAGCTAAACCTCAAAAAAACCAAGATTATGGCAACCAGCTTGATTGATAACTGGCAAATAGAGGGAGAAAATGTAGAAGCAGTGAAAGACTTTGTATTCCTAGGTGCAAAGATTACTGCAGATGCTGACTGCAGTCAGGAAATCAGAAGACGCTTAATCCTTGGAAGAAGAGCAATGACAAATCTCGATAAAATAGTTAAGAGCAGAGACATCACACTGACAACAAAGGCCCGCATAGTTAAAGCAATGGTGTTCCCTGTAGTAACATATGGCTGCGAGAGCTGGACCATAAGGAAGGCTGAGCGAAGGAAGATCGATGCTTTTGAACTGTGGTGTTGGAGGAAAATTCTGAGAGTGCCTTGGACTGCAAGAAGATCCAACCAGTCCATCCTCCAGGAAATAAAGCCAGACTGCTCACTTGAGGGAATGATATTAAAGGCAAAACTGAAATACTTTGGCCACATAATGAGAAGACAGGACACCCTGGAGAAGATGCTGATGCTAGGGAGAGTGGAAGGCAAAAGGAAGAGGGGTCGACCAAGGGCAAGATGGATGGATGATATTCTAGAGGTGACGGACTCGTCCCTGGGGGAGCTGGGGGTGTTGACGACCGACAGGAAGCTCTGGCGTGGGCTGGTCCATGAAGTCACGAAGAGTCGGAAGCAACTAAACGAATAAACAACAAAACTGTAATGAATAAATAATAAATAAATATAACTTTTGTTGCATTAATAACATGCTGAAATTAATGGGACAGTCCCACTTAATTGGCAAGTTCCTATATTAAAATGGGCATGTGAAGTTTGGATTTAATATTCACTTCTGTTACTGGACAATACAGAAGAGATGAGAAAGGCAGTTTGTTCAAATTAGTTTTTCAACAACTTGAAATCAGGGGGCATTGTTTTATAAATACCACATGTACAGCCCCTTGCATCTCTACCTTAAGAACATCCATGAGCATTCAGATCTGTTGGAAATGGGAGAGAAGATAAGAGCATTTGCTGTTTGTACCTCTAGTAACATCTGAAACCAGGAGTTTCTGGATGGTTACATTTCTGCTGGACTAAATGGATTAAAGGCATAAGTTGGTAAAAGGCAGTATCAGCTTCATATGTAATTCATCTATGTCCTGAGCCACAAATGGACAGGTCACATCTTTAAAGGATAAGGATAATATGAGAATTTCCATCCCAGGAGTGAACATGTCTTCCAGGGCATGAGGTAGTTTGTCATTTCATACTCCACTGAATAAGCAGCACATTGGTTTTCTGTTTCCTGTGCTGATCTAGCACATCTCATGAGACGTGCTGTATGAAATCTGAAAAGCTGCAGTTTGCTGATGGCCACAACTAAAAAAATGTAATCTCACTCCTTCCCTTCTCTTCCACCCTTTTGAATATATATATAACTTTCAAAAGCTAGCTTAGCCAGCTTCTCTTTTTTACTTTACTTCTCCACAATTACTGTTGCTTATTGATTTAGTTCAGGAACACAAGGTAGATTTAACTGCTTTTAAGTCCAATTGATTTATGTGGGAGAGATTTAATTCTCCCATTGAAATCAATGGGGTTTAAAGTGCTTAACTGGCTTTGGTTATTAAATAATGTATTTCCAATGTAAGAAATTGCCTTCACTCTGACCATGGCAATTACATATGGGTTCTATAGTTTCCACAAGGCTTCTTACACTCAGAGGAGGAAAGCATTTCCACTGTCAATTTCTCCATCAAAGAGGCCATAACTGAATCACAGATAAGTGTTTTATGCATGAAATAGCTTACAAGTGTGGTAAATATGTACATATATATTATCGGTCTATCTAGGTTTTCGCTGACTTCTTCTTCACATTTTACAGTACATATCTGTTTTCCCTGTGTAGCATGTTGCTCAGTTACTTGACAAATGTTTGTTAACCACAATTCAATAAATATTACCAAAGCAAACAAACAAAAACCTCACTAGTGAAATCAGGTTAAGCTGGCTGCCATTAAGAAATATTTGTTTTTCAAAGTGCAGATCTCAGTTGCAAAGGTGTTGCTTATCTGTGCTTAGAATCACATTGAAATGATTGTTGAAGATCCAGGGATATAAGGGGGTGTTGTACAATCAAATTCAGCACAAATCAGTATGCACCATTGTTTCACCCAATAACTTATGCTACAGGATTGACTTCCTATAGATTGCTGCTTGACCTAACATTATTTCTGACATTTTTCTTGGAAGCAGTAGAGAGAAATATTCCCTTTCCTACTGTATGTCCTATTTCCTCTAATGGAAAGAAATGGGTCAGAAGGGCAATCATCTTGTGCTTCTCCAACAATGTTGATTGAGAGATCACACATCATTCACAAGATGTGGTATATAGCAGCATGGAAAAAGTAGTACCTTTGGAAAGTAAGGTCATTTTGGATTCATATGCTCTAATACTAGCAAGAAACCTACATCAGAAAGAATGCTAACTCCCTTTTATTTTAAAGGAATTTATGATATTGCTAGTCATGTCAATATTAATGAGGAATACATTTGTTCTTTTCAATGGACAGACGGTAAGTGAAGGCAATGGACATTTGGGGATTTGTCTAAGTTTTTTTCCCAAGTAGTAGCAGAACTGAAGTCTAGTCTGGTTTGGAAACTGAGATATCATGTGGCTGGCATGACTAAACGGAATGCCATTACCTGCCCGCCAAAGTGGTACCTATTAATCTACTCACATTTGCATGTTTTCGAACTGCTAGGTTGGCAGGAGCTGGGACTAGCAACGGGAGCTCACCCCGTCATGCGGATTCCAACTGCCGACCTTCCGATCGGCAAACTCAGCAGCTCAGGGGTTTAACCTGCAGTGCCATCACATCCCTGATTTAAAAAGTTTAAGTGGGTCCAAGTTCTGGTCCATCAAGTAATTAATTTCCATCTGTATTATTATTATTATTATTATTATTATTATATTTCTTTGTCTGATTGAGGCCATTATTGTCATCATTAGCTAAACTCAGTGAAGTACATAACATACTTTATGCAGAACAACTTAGTAAACTTTTACATGGTTAGTAAAAACCATGTCTAGTTTAACAGTTATTGGTTAACAGGACCCCATCACCTCCCCTCTTTATTCTACATTCTCTTAGCAATTTCTTTGAGTTTGAGTTTTTGTCAACTTCTTGCCAACTATCCAAGTTACTCTGCTTATTTTTCTTTTAATCCAAATAAGGATTTCAGAATCAAGGGGACAGTTTTTTCAGCCACTTCTGAAAGTCCCCATCAAGGGATTACCTTAAAATATCACTTTGGATTTAATGTTTCAAAATTGGGCTGGTGTGGTAAAATCTGGGAGACAGCCAAAAGAAAACAGGAGGAATCCAAAGTCAAATGAATTTCACTCTATCTGAACTCTCATTAGTAATCTGGCATTCAGAAGAACACAGAGGCAATGAGGTCATTATGTTCATATAATATACTTCACCTGGTTACTGAATTTACCCATTTTATAGGTTTGCACAATGCACCAAGTCACAAAGAACCCAACCAAAGTTGATAGTAATAAAATTTAACATGTTGCAAACTCATCTTCCATGTCTTTACCTGTCCTGGTTAAGTATGATTTATGACTATGTCCAGCCACTATGTCTACACAAATTGACTCATTTCTCCTCCAGCTCTCAATATAAGGAGAACACTAATGAGGAGAAATAAAAAGGATATGATTTTGAGATTGATAGCTGTAACTTCTAATCACAGCAAAATAGTATGAGCAAGAGAGATGTTGAACTAGTATAGAGCAGGACTCACTCAGTGTTTAGTCTTTCCCAGGAACCAGAAAGGTTAAAAAAAAAAAAAGAGTTGAGATCTTTGGAACTATATTTTCTTTGAAAATGCTGAAAGTTCTGTCTCTGCCAATGTTTGTTTTACATCCATCATCTTCCCCTATCCTAATTAGCATCTATGAATTTTGTGCCAAATTAGAGAAGACAAAAAAAAAAAAAGCCTAAATCAATTTCATTCTTCTTAACTCCCTATAATTTGCACATATCCTTCTGACACATTGCAGATTTTTTTTCCTAAGGAAATGACTGTGAGTTGTTCTATTTTCATGCAAATTGCTAAAGAAGAAAGAGAAAGAGAATAAGGAGGAGGGAAGCAAATAAATTCCCCAAATGTGAAGATTCTGCTTTCATAAAAAAAAACAAAAACCTTGAACCTATTCTTTTGAAATGTTACATTGGGTTTTGTTTGTTGCTTTTAGTTTTATTATGTTAACTGGGATTTTTACAAAAACCCCCCCCCATGAAACAATAACAAAAATAAAACTCTAATCAGAAATACTGTTCCTACAGAGAAGAAAGAAAAGAAAAGAAAAGAAAAGAAAAGAAAAGAAAAGAAGAAGGAAGGAAGGAAGGAAGGAAGGAAGGAAGGAAGGAAGGAAGGAAGGAAGGAAGGAAGGAAGGAAGGAAGGAAGGAAGGAAGGAACCCTCTGAACTTTTGCATCTGGAACTTGGCAGGCATATTCCTTCAGAAGGGTAAAATTTTAATTCAAATTTCATCCAATTCTGCAAAAACAAACACATATGTCTGTTGATTTCATCTTTAAAGATACCCAGCAGAACACTCACCCAGGAAAACAAATAAATGGATTGTTGAATAAGTCAACCCAGAATTCTCATTCATCGCACAAATGACCAGGCTCAAATTATCCTACTTCAGACATAGTATGTGAAGACCTAGCTTACCAGAGAAGGCTTTAATGCTGGGAAAAGTAGAAGGGAAGAGAAGAAGAAAGTGACCAGAAACAAGGTGATGATCTCAGTTACAGTTGCAAAGGGGGCACCATTGGAGGAACTAACCAGGTTAGGGACGGATCATCATGAAGAAAATCTATGTGGTCACTAAGGGTCCACAATGACTTGATGGCACATAATCAACCAATCAAAAGCAAATCTAAGTGTTAAAAGATTTAGTAATACTTAACACAAAATGTCCTGTATGAATCAGTAGAATTCATTTGAAACTCTTAATCACTCCAAGGTGACCCTGAATCATCAGGTTCAAAGTCTTGTGCTCTTTAGGTGCTCTTCTTAGTTCTTAATGAAAATCTTGCTCTCAGAATAAGCTTTTAAATCATATTTATTAAAATTAAATTAAATGCAAAACTTATAAAAGGAAAAGGTATTTCAAAAGGTATTTTGTCCCTAAAGCTTAACAAGTATAACATACACAGTTTCAAAGTTTACTATTGTAATGATACAATTTTCACAAGGTTGGAAAATTATTGTACCCTGGGACAGTCAGTCAGTCAGTCAGTCTGTCTATCAATCAAAAAAATAGTGGTTCTAACATAATCATGGGAATTGACCTCAAGAACCAATTGCATCATAGTTCATACATTATCACTTCCTCACTAAAGAAAGTTGGAAAATGATCTTGTTGATACTGTATTTATGACACTTGAATGTAGCCATTTATTTTTTGGTTAGAAGGTGTTTTAATGATATTGTCCTAATAGGAGAGATCCATCATCACTATTAAAAGAATCTGCCTGAAAATAAATGAAACCAATTAGCAGTAAAAAGTGTACTGTCAAGTAATGTCAAACAAGGGCAATCCATTAGACACGTGACCATATCCTTAAGGCAACTAAAGGCAAATATGTAATTCTCCCAAGTTAGGGTAAGACCAATAAGCCTACAAAGTTTTATAGGGAAAAAATACTAATCCTGGAAAAATAGTGCCTTAGAAGAAAGGCAACAACCAAAAACTAGTTCCCTATTAGTATGCCTTAGAAGGATAGAGGGTATCAGGTTATAACTATTGTAGGTTTCTCACTGATAAAATAACCACACTTCCCTTTTTAAGAAGATGTATATTGGACAGGTTCACCATTAACCTTCGGGGTGACCTCCTCCAGAGGGACTCTGCCCATCCTGTACAGTGGAATCCCATCTCTTAGAGAGATCCAGGGAACATGGGCTTGGATGGAATCCTTCTTTGTAAGGATTGCAATATTGTGATATACTGTCCCTTGCTTGTGGAGATTCTCTGGTGGTCTCCATAATAAAGTTTCAAAATGTGATCAAGATGGCTTTTGGGGAGTTCTTTGATTTTGATCATTGATTTGGGGTATTTTCGATTTTGTTTTGGTTTTACGGTGATCTGGTGATGGTGATTTTTACCTTTCTGTTGGTGCTGTAGGATACGTTGTGAAGGACTGTGTTGCATATTGTTGTATTTTTTTTCCCCATTGGGATTTATTGGAATTATTTCAGGATGTTCTAAACTGACCAGAGTTTGGGGAGCAGTAATTTTTGTAACAAAGAAACAAATCACCCAGTAAGGCATGTTCATGCATCATTGTTAAGAATTATGGAGAAGAATTGAATTGCTTTAAAAATCAATAACTAGAGCTTAACTACAAGACTGAGTTGATTTTATTTACTACATTTATATGATACTGTTCTGCAAATTCTTTCAAGGTGCTTTACTGCCTGGCTTCTTCACTTGGGCTTGGCAGTAAATAACAGGCTTCCTCACACTTCATGGCTTTGCTCAGCTGTTCAGCTTGACTTGCCTGAAAACCTTCAGACTAGATTAGATTCTGTCTTGCAGACAAGAATGGAGTCATACACGAAAATGGGTTGCCTGCTTATAGTGCAAAGATGTCAGAGACTTAAACTCATAAGGGTTTAAACTTGAAGCTTTTTCCTTCTACCTGAATTAACAGATATGGTGTGTCATTTGGTAGCCTTGAAGTCAAGTAGTTGCGGTATGTTTACATAACAGTCCAGCATGTGATGGCCCATCTGCTAACAGAAGATGGAAGTTGCTGCATTGGCTACCAATTTACTTCCAGGTCCAATTTGAGGTATTGGCTAGCATCTGTGAAGTTCTGCATAGCTTAATACCTAGATACCTACAGGAACATCTCTCCTACCCAGATTTGTGTCACACTATGCAACCAGTTTGGTGTAGTGGTTAAGGCACCAGGCTAGAAACTGGGAGACCATAAGTTCTAGTCCCATCTTAGGCATGAAGCCAGCTGGGTGACCTTGGGCCAGTCACTTCTCTAAGCCCTAGGAAGAAGGCAATGGTCAACCACATCCAAAATCTTTACAAGAAAAATGCAGGGACTTGTCCAGGCAGTCACCAGGAGTCAACACTGACTTGAAGGCAAAAAAAAAAAAAAACAACGCACATCACTTGGACTAAAATGAGTTAGTGCTTTCTGAGCAAGTCTTAATGTCTGAAATCATGTGTAGTCTATTTTCCTCTAGATTCTCTTACTTCTTTTTAAAGATACAGGCATCCAATCATACCTGAAGGAAGAAGAATAGGATTTGGTAAATATAGGCTTGCCCATTCCTGCCTTACGGTCATATCTCTTCCTGTGCATAATAACATGTTTTATTAGGCTAAAGTTAATCCAGAAGGGCTGCTGCAGGTTATGTATTTATATATCACAAGATTTATCCCTCAGAGTTCCTTTTATCAACTTTTACTGCTAAACCAGCTGTACATTCTTTGGGTTTATTGAGTGATACTCAAAAGTATTCATCTTCTAGTAACTTCCCACTTAAACTCCTACAGTCTAGAGTATGTGTAGAGCCAGTTTGGTGTAGTGGTTAAGGCATCAGGCTAGAAACTGGAAGACCATGAGCTTTAGTCCTGCCTTAGGCACAAAGCCAGCTGGGTGACCTTGGGCCAGTCTCTCTCTCTCAGCCCTAGGAAGGAGGCAATGGCAAACCACTTCTGAAAAACCTTGCCAAGAAAATTGCAGGGATTAGTCCAGGCAGTTGCCAAGAGTCAACACCGACTTGAAGATATGCACACGCATACACACACATGCCATCACAGAGAGATGGGATAGCGGTGCCTAGTGATATACCTTCTGAATAGTGGCTCCTACCCTGTTACCTGATATAATGGCAGATAATTTCAGTGACTTTCTCCAGAAGAAGGAGAAATGTTTTCATATTTTCTCTAAGACAGGATTCCCTCTTAGTGAGTGATAGAAGTAGCACTGCTACTGAAAAGCCCAAAAGAGATGCATGTCATCATTAGATCTTTCCTTTGGATTTAATTGCAACGGAAAAGGCCACGGAGACTGCAGACTGATGGAGGGATGATTATACAGTGAAAGACAGACATTCACACAAACACATTATCTACCTCATTACAAAATAAAGTGTAAAAATACTAAGCCTATCCAAGAGAATTTCCTTGAAACTTTCCTGATTTCAAATAATAACTGAGCAATATTTTCCTTCAAATTGGATGAGAACTGGGGACAAAAGCAAAGACTTTATCTATGGAAGAGAATATTTGTAGCTCAGCATTGAACTGTGGAGTCCTTGGTGCTCTCTGAGCCTTGCTGTTTTCTTACAGACGTTTCATTGCCAGACTAGGCAACATCTTCAGTGCAAAGAGGGAGTGGGCCTTGCTCTCAGTTTATATACTGTGACTTGCCCTGCTTGTGTTGGTAGTGGTGTTGTTCTCTCCTTGGGAGTTCTTTGATTGGGCTGTTGTTTGCTGCTTGGTTGATTGGCTGAGTCAATAGTGCCTTGATTAAAGTGTATTGTGCTGTTTGATGGTTCATCTGCTGTTAATCCTAGTGATGATTTTTGCATATCTGGGTGTTGATTGCTGGCAAGGGAGTGTATTGGTCTTTTGGCTTTTCTATTGTCTCTTGTGAATGGTATGTAGATGTTGTTTACCTCTATGTGTCTGTTGATGTCTGCTTTGTCTGAGTGCCAGGCTTCCAAGAATTCTCTGGCATTTTTGGATTTGGCTTTGTTTAAGATACTCAGTTTCCCTGTCTGTTCTACATAATGGCTGTTACAGTCTTTGCATTGTATGTTGTAAATAACTCCTGTTTTTTCTTCCTGGGCTATTGGGCCTTTTGGGTTGCTTAATATGTTTTGAAGAGTTTTAGTTGGTTTATGTGCTACGGTGATGCCATGTTGTTGTAACAGTCTGAAACATCTCAGAAACCACCAACAGCCATTATGTAGGACAGACAGGTGGAAGACTAGTAGAGCACATCCACGAACACCAACTAGCAGTCAGAAGACACGATGAGAACTCCTTAATCTCACCACACATGGACAGACCCAACCATAGTTTCAACTGGGAAACTGTGAGCATCTTAAACCAAGCCAAATCCAAAAATGCCAGAGAATTCCTGGAAGCCTGGCACTCAGACAAAGCAGACATCAACAGACATATAGAGGTAAACAACATCTACATACCATTCAAAAGAGACAATAGAAAAGCCAAAAGACTAGTACACTCCCTTGCCAGCAATCAACACCCAGATATGCAAAAATCATCACTAGGATTAACACCAGATGAACCATCAAACAGCACAATACACCCTAATCAAGGAACTATTAACTCAAGCAATCAACCAAGTAGCAAACAACAGCCCAATCAAAGAACTCCCAAGGAGAGAACAACACCCCCACCAAAACAAGCAGGGCAAGTCACAGTATATAAACTGAGAGCAAGGCCCACTCCCTCTTTGCACTGAAGATGTTGCCTAGTCTGGCAATGAAACGTCTGTAAGAAAACAACAAGGCTCAGAGAGCACCAAGGACTCCACAGAATTTATCTGCCCAGTAGTAAAAAGAATGGTTTGTAGCTGAATAGACATGATTCAAAAGAACTAAGAAACAGAAAGGGAGAAAAAATATTCAAATACTATGGTCACAGTCTAGGAATGTTTGGTGAGAAAAGGAACTGAAGAAGTTTTGTTTTGTTTTGTTTTTCCCCTCCCAAAGCTAATGAAGATGGTCCTTGCTGACTCACCTCTCCTTCTACATCAGCTAAATGAAATGCAGTTTGGGGAAAGAAGCCAAAGGGCAGTTGGAACTGATAACTATCTAGGAAGAGTCCCAGATAATTCCCCTCACCTTGTGAGGTAGTAGGTGAATGCAGTGTGGACAGAGGTACTCCTTGAGAAAGTGACACTTAATGATGATCTTTCTCCCAACCTGGGGAAAAGAAAGGTTGAATAAATGTTAAAAATATAAGTGGGAGGAAATACTAAAAGAGGGAAGAGAAGAGGGAAGAGATGGCACTGCACTGGTGGTGGTGGCAGGCTTCTTAATTTCATTTTACAAAGCTTCTAAGACAGCATGCAGCAAAGTAGTATTAAGAAATGGAACACAGAGATCATTATTACAGTAGTTCTGGCAAAGATAACAGTATGGTTCTATTATTGTTTTTCCTAGAAACAACACTGGAAGTGATGAATTGTGGCATCAGTCAAAGCTACACTGATACTGATACTAATGATACAGGGTTGGTGTGCTCCGGGTTCCTTCAATTAAACAATACCATTTATCAAGACCCTGGAAGTGTGGCTTCTCTGTAGTAGCACCCGCCCTCTGGAATGAGGTTCCCCTCAAGATCTAGATGGCCACCCTGCTGTTGTTTAGAAGAGATATGAAGACCTGGTAAGGGAGAGTGAGGCCCTTTGCCTCATTCCATCTGGTCTGTTGCACCTGTCATCTTTTATTGGTTTCTTTTAATGTATTTGATTGTTGTGAGCTGCCCAGAGTCATTGGGGGTTAAGCAGCATGTTTAATAAATTATTATTCATTATTAGTAGTAGTAGCAGTAGTACCAAAACTGTTCTTTTTAAAATCAAAATATCTATCCACTCCAACACCATTTAAGAACTCTCTTTCCTAAACCTGTGGAACAGCGCACCCCTTTAAACATTTGGATTACCCTGACTCTATTGGTCCTTTGTAAGGTACTGACAACCTGGCCATTCCTGTGGCCATTGGGCCAGAGAGTTCTGTGAGTGTGACCCTGAAGGATGTTGTAGTATGTTCATCAGTTGCCAATCCATTCTGTTTGTTTTTGATGTGTATTTTTTAAATAATTACTTAAAAGTTTGTTTATAAGCCACAGAGTTCCTTTGTGAGTTGGGCAGCCATGTGAGTTGAACCAATAACCAAACATTTGCAATAGATGAAATGTGCCTTTGAAGGTCATTGTAACACTTGGCCCAAAGTTTCCACTTATGAAAACTGGGGGCAGGAATCTCAGTCCACAAGATCAAAATGAATTCCAAATGTGTTTTTAGTGATTAATAGAATTTTCAGTTTATGGGTTTTAAAATATTCAAGATACTACAGTTTTGGGGGCCTTGTGGCAGAAAAGTGGGATAGAAATGTTTTAAATAAATATACACATCTAATATAATTGTACCCCCCCACACACACACACTTACCTTAATTCCTCTTTCTGTTTGGATAGAAATCCCTTTCTCCCCATATATACTCATTCTTTCACACTGTCATCTGCTTTTGACAATTAAAATGACTGGTCCTTAGGCTGGGAATGTTCCTGTTCTTTACTGTTACATAATGAATTTCCAAGGTTATTCTGTAAATTTTAAAATTTTATTACCTCTTTCACTGGTTATTTTTCATAGAATATTTTTTTTCCTCTCTCTCTGAAACTTTCCATTAAGCATGAATCTGTCCCCTTATCTCCTTTAAGTTTGGACAGATAAGGAATAAGAGCAAATCCACAAATTACCTTTCCCCATATTTCTATATAGAAATTAGATTCACCTCTAACATTATGGAAGATCCATGCAATAGATTTCATTAGTGTTAACCAATCCCTAAAGTTATGCAGGCAAAAATTAAACTAAACTAAAGTTTCCAATGAATGTTTGGAAGTCATTGACATTTTAAAAGTCTGTATGTTTTAAATAAAACCACAAATGTCGCTGTACTGTGAAGCCTCCTTTGTATGTAGGTAGAGCATGTAAATGGGCAAAGTGGCTTTCAGGCATGTGTGGCATTTCCAGCTGGATGACACATTCTGCTGTTTCTCCTTGTCAAACATACATTTCATAATTTCTGTCTGACAGGAAAGAATGGGGCCGTATCTGCCTGGCTGTTAAAGCTGCATTGAAGGTCAAAAGATAGTTCTACAGACAAGTGAAATTTGGAATAGAGTCAAGACTCTTCATTGAATTAGATTCTTAGGAGATGTGATTGATATTAAAGCTGTTAGGGGGGGAAGGGAGGGGGAAGAATATCACTGGAGTTGGACTGTAGAATTTCCAGTATCACAGTGGATCCTATTACAGGAATTGCTGATGGCAATGATGAGGTTATGGATAAGGTCTTCAAATAGTGATTGAGACGTTCTACTTACCCTTAAGGTTTAAACAACAGAAAACACTGTGAAGTAGAGAGAACATTTACTGCAGATGAAATGCTGTTGTTTGAAAATGCATGTATTAGCCACTTTATAAAAAAAAATGAGCTTATTGGTTTTGTTATACATAAATATAAATGGAGCAAGGGATTTTGAAAAGTGCTACTAATGTCTTAAGGTAATGTAACCACGGATTAACAGCACAAGGAAGAAGGATAAAAAAGCAAAGCTATCAAAGTTAAAAAGAAAGAAAAGAAAATCACTTCTGCTGTAATGCTAAGGGCATAGATAATGATGATTTCAGATTGGAAGAATTTCATAAAAAGGGAAAATATATATTAGACTAAGCAATTTTCCCTGGTTTTCCAGCAAATATGAATACAGCTCTAAATTAATCAACACCACAATTTCCTAGCGGGATAGAGAGAGAAGAACACTTTTTCTAACTATGGGCAAAAGGTACACTGTGTTTAGCCTTTAGAAAAAGAGGGTTAAACAACAATTAAAATATTTTGCTAAAAGACAGTTGTTAAGATGCTCTTACAGATTTTCCAGAGCTGCTGGGAAAAAAAAAAAGGGGGGGGGAGTTGGATCCACACTCAATTAAGAAAGCTGACACTTTCTCTTTTCCTGGTTTGATCACTTTAGCCTGCAGATCGTGGTGGTTGGATTTGAGGGTTGAACGCTTGCCCTTTCACATTGGTATTACCAATCAGGCAAGATGTTGCATGTTTTCTGGTCAAATATGTAAAGGTCCAACAATCTTCAATTGAGCATTAGCTTGAACAGCTAAATAGATACCAGTGTGGTGTACAAGTAAAACACACACATGCATCCAATTGTTTCAAGGACAATCCAATTATGGGGCCTGAAGGAAAATTAGCCAACAGTGACTAACAGACAAGGAGACAGTGTCAAAACATACAGAGGCAGAACATTTAAAATAAAAATAAAGAAAACAGCAGAATCTGTTTTTCTTTTTCTTTTTTTTAAAGACTCAGAACAGCTCTCAAGGACTCAAGAGTTTGATTAACCAAGGTCTGGTCCTTCTAATACTTTTGAGGCTTAGTAGATCTCCCAACTCCATTCTTTTGTGGAAGTATGAAGATCTTTAAAGGAGTACTAACTCAAACCCAGTGCTGCTACACTCTGTCATATAAACGACAAGTATCAACATGTGCTCAACATCTATATGAGTGAAATTTCTTTCATTAATGCTATCATTACTCATCCATGTTTAATTTTTGTCTATAATGACTGTCCTGTGATCAACTATCTCAAATTATTTGTAATGGTAGACTCTGGAGAAGGGAGCTGAAATTTTTGGCATTGTACCTGATGAAACCCAAAAACAAAACAAAATCCACAATGAATTGATTGTGTTAGTCAAATTACCTATTAAATATACATATGTTTTCATATCAAATTTAAATACACACATTCTAGAGAAAGTGAGCATGCAGCATGCCTTTATAAAATAAGATAGGCATGACTATTCTATCTAGAAAACAGATTTCTCCTTTCACAAAGAATCCATTGCTGATCAATCTTATACAAATGATTGAAAGATACTGTAAAATTCTGCTGGCTAATTTATGGGGGGAACCATTGTGCCTAATCAAAACATTTTAAATTAACTATACTTGAATATTGGTGTAAGTATCTATAAAACATTTTTATTGCATGATGTATCAATATTTTATGTAAGTTTATTGTTAAGCTTGGAAAAACTCTATAATATTTTAACTTACAATAACTGTATCACATTATTCTGTGCTTTCAACGTTGTGCTGAGCCGTGCAATGTATTAGGTGTTTGATTCCTATAATTATGCTTAAATTATCTATTTATCTTTCATATCTACAGAAGGAGTTTGTAAAATGACAAAATTCTGCTATTTGTATATGAAAGATTAAGTTAGTCTTTAAAGTACTGTGTAAGGTATGATAGCTAGGAATTCTTCATGTTTGTGAGGATCCTGAAAAACGAGGATGTTCATCATATAGAAAGTGTCCATAGATGGAGAAAACTCTACAGCTCATTAAAAAAAAAAACTCCATAAATGGAAGGAACTGCAAAAGTCTAGGCCTTATTCACATATCCCTTCTCCCTGAAAGCAGGTAAAATATTATCATTTTCCATAGTGCTTGAGAAGGTCTAGTATATATACTGAATAATGTATTTCTGAAAACATTTGACTATGAGCCTGCAACACTGTGTTTCAGGCTCAATTCAAAGTGCTGGTTTAAACCTTATAAATGACTACATATTTTATAACCTAACTTTCTTAATGGTGCCTTCTTTAACATGCTCCTCTCAAAGGAAAGTATGAAAGGAAGTACTGGTTGCGGGAAAAGGAGTTCTAATAGAGAATATCTGTAGCTCAGGGTTGGAGTCCTTAGTGATCTCTGAGCTTGGTTGTTTGAGCTTGCAGATGCTTCATTACCTGACTAGATAACATCATCAGTCATAGTGAGTATGGGCTTTAGGGAGGAATTTCCTGAAAAGGAATTGGAAATTTGGAACCATTCCACTCTTTTAGTCCTTCCCTCTTCTCCCAGTATCCTGCAGGTCAGATTGCTGGAGGCTGAATGCACAGGCAGATCACCAGTTTGGACTTCTATGAAAGGTTAATAGGGTCAGGGTCAGGGCCATCTGTATTTCCATGGGAATGCTATTCCACAAGGCAGGTGCAGCCACAGAGAAGGCATACTCATTGGTTCAACAAGACAGCACTATTTAATGGAAGGGACCCAGAGCATGCCCTCTCTGTTAGATTTGGTCAGGCAATAGGAGAAAGGTGGTCCTACAAGTAGCCTGGACCTATGCCATGCAGGGCTTTATAGGTGACAGCCAGCACCTTGAATTACACCCAAAAACCTACTGGGAGCCAGTGGAGCTCATGGAGAAGAAATGTTACATGTGTAGCTTGTGGAGGGGAGAGAGATGCCAAAAACTTCTTGTGCCAATGCATTCTGGACTAGCTGCAGCTTTTAAATGGTCTTCAAGGGAAGCCCTAGGTACAGCATGCTACAGTAATCTAAATGGGAGGTGACAAGGGCAAAGTCATCATGAGCAAGGCTTCCCAGTCCAGAAGCCAAACCTGAATAAAGGGAAGGTTAGTGACTGGACAAAAATTGTCCAGATCGGTTACTGTAGGTCCAGAGATGGTCTCTTAAGGAGGGGGCAGAATACTGCCTCCTTCAAGATGAATAAAGTGTTCTGTCCCACAGAGAAGTAATGCCACCACCTGGACCCAAACACCTATCACCTCCCAGAAACCTTAAGCAACCAGGAAGGACTGGATGTAAAACATAGGTGTCCAAACTCACAACACTGAGGACCCTGTCCATTTCATCAGGGCCTACAGGCTTGAACTCTTCCCAGATAACTAGGCCAGATTGCAGGCCTCAGGCAACTCCAAAGGACCTTTACAGCCAGATTCTGTAAGGCTCTTACCCGTGTTCAGTTGGGTTTGCTCTTCATTTTCCTTCATCGGTGTTCTAGGCATCTCTTATGCCACTTCTTCACCTGGAGTTCCTCTGAAAAACAGGGGACCTGTCCTCTGGGACCCTGGTGCATAGAGAAATCACAAAATGGGTTCCAAGGCCAAGGTAGCTCTGTCATTCCAAGCAGCAACCAAGACCTCAGTCAAACAGTGTACTGGGAACAATCCTAAGCTCCTTCTGAAACATAATAGAGTCCATCAAGGGCTGGGGTGGATCATTCAAATAGGTCCTACTTCCCTGAGGGGAGGGGAGGGGAGGCACCAGAGGACTCCAAAGTGAACAGGGAGTGATCATCAGTGACATAGGGTTAATGGTAATACACCCTAACTCCAGATCACATTGCACTGCCCCAAGATTAAAAACAAAGGTCTAATGTGTGGCCTCTGAGGTGAGTCAGAGCACAGATAACAGGAGTCAGGTCCATGGTTGCCATAACTGAGCTGCTACATCCACCATGACTGCAAGGTTGGGAAGGAGGGTGGGAATGATATTCTGGAATAAATTGAGGGTAACCAGAAGTTTTCTTCCATATGTGGCTGGGTGTGAAGACTTGTATGTAAAGTTGGTAACAGAGACAAGCTAAAAGGGCCACCCCTACTCTGATTCTCAGAATTCTCATTATCTGAACTATATGACCCCATCACTGGGCTAGTTGTGGATTCTCCTGGCTTTCTACCTCCATGTTTTGGGGATGGTGTCAGGTTTGGCTTGAGATTTCATGACCTCCATGTCATTCATGGACTGTTCCAAGTAATCTTGGGCCCAAGGCACACAGAAAGGCATACATATGATCTGGCCTTTACCTCAGAACATTTGGAACATGATCTGAAGGTGAAGGACATTCAGCTTCCTCTCTGGTCAACTACTTCTACCCTGTAGAGATAGATAGTTCCATCTATTTCTGCAGGGTAAAGGGACTATTAAGGATGCATTTTATGGATTCTACAGGTTTTCAGCTGGCATTTAGGGAAGTTCTTCAAAATCTTGTGAGCAGATCAGCCAGTTGCCTAGTCAATCTCTGGAATATGAAGGTGTCAAGAGAACTGGACAGGGTTGTCCTCAAGCATATTTCTCTTTTCTTATCATGTCTTTGGATTGTCATCTAGTGGCTTTGTTTAATGTTACCTAACCCCAACTGGGGAAGGGTGGGTCAGAAAAAAATCTTCAGACTGCTTTGATCTTTTTGCTAAGCCTTTTTTTCAAATAAAATGGCTCGTATTCACTCAGAATTACATCCTGGCAGGTCAGAGTCCAACAGGTTAACAAATCTTCCAGTGAATCTTGCAAGAATATCTGAGATTCATTTGAACTCTGACAAAATGGTCAGGATTCTTTGTGGACTGAGATGCCAGGAAAGGGATGAGAGGCTGGATTCCAAACTGAACGAGTTGTGAAGCAGCAACTACAAACAGTCCTGGATAAAGTTGATTATCAGGCTGTGTTTCAGTCTGAGTTCAGACCTGGATGTGGGATGGAAATAGCATTGATTGATCTTATGAATTACTTGTGGTTGGACTTGGATGAGGAAGTGTGGTCCTCCTGATCATTGTTATCTCTCAATGACATTTGATACTATTGATCATGGTACTCCTTTAAACTGCCTGCACTGCTTTATAGTGGTTCTGCTTATTCCCAAGTGGCATGGCTCCTTCATGCTTTTTAACCTCTATGTGAAGTTGATGAGAGGGATCATCTGTCAAAGTGAGGTAGGATGAGAGTGATGGTTCCCAGTTGTATATCTCCACCTTAGACCAAATAGAAGATATAGTGGAAAACATGACCTGGAGCCTGAAGCTTGTCAGAGCCTGGGTGGGATGGAACAGGCCTAGGATGAATCTAGGCAAGAAATGAATGCTGTATATCCACAAGCCTTCTCATTCCAGAATAATTCCATCTTTAGCTGCACTAACTGTAGGGCGAAGGATGCAATGTTTTTCAAAATATCAATGGGAAAAAGAGTCAAAAAATTAAAAATGTACTGTAATACTACTACTAAGGAGATACTTTACTGCAGAGACATTTTTGTGCTAGTATATACATACATTATAATCAAGTTTTGTCAGTCAGAATGTCTGTGAGTGACCTGATTCAGCAGGTCTCATACACACACACACAGACACACACACAAAGGAATCAAACATCTCTAGCATTTTCTACCTGCCTCCACAAGCTCACCTTTCAAAGGAGCTTATTATCTGTTATTAGTATGTAGAGCTTCACAGAAAAGGAAATGTTCCAAGGTTGACAAGAGAGTAGAATTTACTCTTAATTTATATGATGAATTATCTCTCAGTTCAACTTAATAGTCAGGAGGGTTAATTATAGGCTTTTACACACATCAAAAGCATGCTGTTTCTTTTTTAAGTCAAATAGTAAACCTTTCATTCGTTTAAAGGATATAGAAAGCATGGCATGAGATGATTTGCTATTATTTGTTCAACAAATAATATTTATTTTAACAAATATCTGTTGGTTATTATAATTATATTACAATTATACATGGAGGAAAATCTATACTTTCTTTTGTCTGTATTATTCAGGACATTTTGTGCCTGAACTTTAGGAATACAAAAGATACCACAGAGATGTTGGGGGTGATAAAAAGCAACCAATTTGCTTGAATTTAAGGAATTTACCAGAAGAAAATAACTTCTTATAAGTAACTTCTTCCTTCAGGTGAACTGGAGTAAAAGCAGCTCTTTCTGTCTGAGGGATTTTTATGCCAGCACCTTCAACTCAAAACCAAAGTCTAGCAAAGCTGGCCTGATATATATTGCTGCCAGAATGGAAGAAGAAAATATGGTACCTTTCCAAGATAGTGACCCCTGGATTTGTGACTGAATGTTACTTTAACACTGGCTATGGACACTAATCTCTACACTACCTGAAGAATAATCTTTGTTCTACCTGAAGGCAAGAGATTAGGAAGCTGGCTTTAGAGCTGGGTTCCTCAACCTTGGCAACTCTAAGCTGTGCGGACTTCAACTCCCAGAATTCTCCAGCCAGCTTGGAGTTGCCAAGGTTGAGGAACCCTGGTTTAGAGGACACAGAGCAGCCTTCACAACTCAGTGTCACACAGTGTCCCACAAAACTATGCTGCAATCTTTCAGCATCTACTAACTGTCTGATGGCATGGCTGGCCTTTTTGTGTAACCTTTCATCTGGTACCTTGCTTTAAGTTTCAGTCTGGGATACTATCTCCCAAACATCATGGCTTTTTGAAGGTAAAAACTCCAAATGGTGTTCTTTTCCTTCTAATGCCTCATCAAATGGACAGTTGAGATCAGTGCTGTCCACAGGTTTTACCATGTATACGCATGGATAAGCCCATCCACAGATGAGCTGACTGTCAACATTTTCATATGTTTTCATTTTCACAATTGGCTTATCTGTGGGTGACACATTTTTCATGGTATTTTGGTTAAAATATCTGCAAATGGGCTTCTTCATGAGTATATGTGGGTACTTTAAAAAAGTATTACCTTATATACTCACAGATAAACCTATCTTCAGGTAAGATGAACCCAATTTTTTTAGTGTATTTTTGAATCTAAAATTCTTGGCTTATTTGTGAGTATACATGGTGGTTAAAAGAAGGTCAGAATGGCTTCTGTGATGGTGTGATCTAAGTTCAACCTGCTTTCTATGGATGGAGCTTCAACTGTTGTTACCATATTGACTTTTTTTTACCATACCCTGCAAACACCACTGATTAAGATTTATCTTCCCTTAAATCTGCATTAGACCTGTCACCATAGAAGATGTGAAGCAATTTTAATAGCTAGTCAAAAAAAAACAAAAACCTAACCATTATTTCTTCCTCCCAAAGGGTAAGTCTTCAGTATGCATTTGTTCAATTCTGACTCACTGAAACAAATATATGAGCATTCATGTACTTACCAATGTAGGCTGTCCAACCAGTGGTGTGCATAAAATGTATAATTTTCTCAATTAGTGCCTAGGAGAAGGTTTAATATTTCAGAAATATCACTTTGGATATTTAATTTTAGTGGTTCCCTGCATTATTAGATTTTTTTAAAAAAATTATATGAATTACTTTCTAAACAAAGCCTGATGGATTGTCAGTCACATTTCTCAGTCACATTTCTTAGTAATACAATAGGTTAATCTCTAGTGTTCTTCTGAGTTCAGATAATGTAATCAGATCAGTCTAGGCCTCTACTGAAACATCCTATTTATTTTTGAACCAAAAGGGGGAGTGGGTTGGAGGGGGAGAGGAAGAGAGAATGAGAAAGAGAGAGTTGGTAATAAAGACATGGATGATGAGGTGCTCTAAAAATGATTAGGCATGCAGCAAGAACAGACTTAATTTGGGAGATTGAGAAGTGTGGAGATATTTGCTTTCTGCCTACACACTTTCACTATTATTCTGTATAAATAAAGGCTTTAACTGCTTATAAATGGAAGAAATTAACCACATAATTCCTGTTCTGAAGGGACGACCTACATCATTTGTGTATTTCTTCTGTTAATAGTGTCTCACACATTTGATTTTGAAACAGTTGAATAAATGAGAATTCAAAGATAGGAGTACTGGTCTACTCATACATTTCTGCATGGTAAACCAGAAAGTTGAGAGAAAAGTAGTGACAAAGAAATGCATGAGAGAGTAGACCTAAACAATGTGAATCTTGAGGTAACACACACATTCACACACACACAAACACACAGAGAATGCAAACCCACTTGCAACACAGGTTTGAACTCAAATATTTTTGTATATTCTAATTGTTGTTGTTTATTCGTTTAGTCACTTCTGACTCTTCGTGACTGCATGGACCAGCCCACGCCAGAGCTTCCTGTCAGTTGTCAACACCCCCAGCTCCCCCAGGGATGAGTCTGACACCTCTAGAATATCATCTATCCATCTTGCCCTTGGTCGGCCCCTCTTCCTTTTGCCCTCCACTCTCCCTAGCATCAGCATCTTCTCCAGGGTGTCCTGTCTTCTCATTATGTGGCCAAAGTATTTCAGTTTTGCCTTTTATATCATTCCCTCAAGTGAGCAGTCTGGCTTTATTTCCTGGAGGATGGACTAGTTTGATCTTCTGGCAGTCCAAGGTGCTCTGAGAATTTTCCTCCAACACCACAGTTCAAAAGCATCGATCTTCCTTCTCTCAGACTTCCTTATGGTCCAGCTCTCGCAGCCATATGCTACTACAGGGAACACCATTGCTTTAAGTATGCAGACCTTTGTTGTCAGTGTGATGTCTCTGCTCTTAACTATTTTATTGAGATTTGTCATTGCTCTTCTCCCAAGGATGAAGCGTCTTCTGATTTCCTGACTGCAGTCAGCATCTGCAGTAATCTTCGCACCTAGAAATACAAAGTCTTTCACTGCTTCTACATTTTCTCCCTCTATTTGCCAGTTATCAATCAAGCTGGTTGCCATCATCTTGGTTTTGTTGAGGTTTAGCTGCAAGTCAGCTTTTGCACTTTCTTCTTTCACCTTCATCATAAGGCTCCTCAGTTCCTCTTTGCTTTCAGCCATCAAAGTGGTATCATCTGCATATCTGAGATTGTTAATGTTTCTTCCAGCGATTTTAACTCCAGCCTTGGATTCCTCAAGCCCAGCATGTCGCATGATGTGTTCTGCGTACAAGTTGAATAGGTAGGGTGAGAGGATACAGCCCTGCCATACTGCTTTCCCAATCTTAAACCAGTCCGTTGTTCTGTGGTCTGTTCTTACTGTTGCTACTTGGTCATTACACAGATTCTTCAGGAGGCAGACAAGATGACTTGGTATCCCCATGCCACTAAGAACCTGCCACAATTTGTTATGGTCCACACAGTCAAAGGCTTTAGAATAGTCAATAAAACAGAAATAGATGTTTTTTTCTGAAAGTCCCTGTCTTTTTCCATTATCCGGCAGATATTGGCAATTTGGTCCCTAGTTCCTCTGCCTTTTCTAAACCCAGCTTGTACATCTGGCAATTCTCGCTCCATGAATTGCTGAAGTCTACCTTGCAGGATCTTGAGCATTACCTTACTGGCATGTGAAATGAGTGCCACTGTTCAATAGTTTGAACATTCTTTAGTGTTTCCCTTTTTTGGTATGGGGATATAAGTTGATTTTTTCCAATCTGATGGCCATTCTTGTGTTTTCCAAATTTGCTGGCATGTAGCATGCATTACCTTGACAGCATCATCTTGCAAGATTTTGAACAGTTCAGCTGGGATGCCATCATCTCCTACTGCCTTGTTATTACCAATGCTTCTTAAGGCCCATTCAACCTCACTCTTCAGGATGTCTGGCTCTATCTCACTGACCACACCGTCAAAGCTATCCCCGATATTGTTATCCTTCCTATACAGGTCTTCTGTATATTCTTTCCACCTTTTCTTGATCTCTTCTTCTTCTGTTAGGTCCTTGCCATCTTTGTTTTTGATCATACCCATTTTTGCCTGGAATTGTCCTCCAATGTTTCTAATTTTCTGGAAGAGCTCTCTTGTACTTCCTATTCTATTGTCTTCTTCTGCTTTCGCACATTGGTTGTTTAAAAATAATTCCATAATATTCTAATTATATATAAGCAAATTCCATTTGGTCCATGTGCTGGACTCCTACTGGGTAAACTAAGTCCTTAGGGCCTGGTTTTCATAATTAATTTTGTGCAAAATGTATACTTAAGTCTAGCTGGTAGGACCAGTGCTGGTAATATTTATTTGTTTGTTTGTTTGTTTATTTCTCTGCCACCCATCTCGTACACAATGACTCTGGGTGGCTTACAGATAATAAAATAACAGTCAATAAAAACAGTAGAATATAGAATTGATACATATATAAATATACATAAATACCAATAAAAATATAAAAATACAAAGATATAAAATATAAAATTCAAGATGGCAATATGGTTTTATACTTGGCATGATCCCAGTATCAGCCACCCCCATGAATGACTATCCCCCTTCCCATCCCAAACAAGGTGGCATAGCCATGTTTTCACCCCCTTCCAGAAGTCTAAGAGAGTAGGGGCCTTTCTTACCTCTGGGGGTAAGCTGTTCCACAGGGTGGGTGCCAAGTCAGAGAAGGCTGTCCTCCTGGAACCCGCCAATCAGCAATCCCTCATGGACAGGGTCCATAACATATCCTCTCTGCCTGACTGGGTGGAACGGGTCGATGTAGCGGGGGTGAGGAGTTTCCTCAGGTAACCTGGACCCATGTCATGTAGGGCTTTAAAGGTGATAACCAACACCTCGAATTGGACCCCAAAGCAAACTGGCACCCAGTGCAGGTTGCGCAGCAGTGGGGTTATATGTGTCCTAACAACCAGGAAACACACTGAGACGAGGAACTGGTCTCTAATATTTATTACTAGTACTTAACAGGAATCCTAACAAACTGAAGAAGCGTGGGAAAAACCCAGACATATAACCCCCAAGGGTTAAGGCGGTCCCGATCTGTGTCTCTTTGAATGGCTGAACAATTCCTCAGTGCTACGCATGCGCTTGACAGTCTGGATGGGAGCCCCCTGCTCGCCATCCTTACTCATGACATCATGTGCCCTCCTTGGGGCTCACAAGACTGCTCGCATGGCCACATTCTGGGCCAACTGTAGCTTCCAGATACTCTTCAAGGGTAGCCCCATGTAGAGCACATACTGTAGCCTATATGAGAGGTGACCACAGCATGAGTGACCATACTGAACAGAAAGTAGAGGATGTTAGAGAGCATGTAGACAGAAGCCTAGTTTGTATGTGCCTTTAATATAAAATATTTGAATAACAAAGATAGGTCATCATACTAAGATAGAAACTAAGGGTTCATTCTCCTTGAATTTTAAAAATAGCAAGAATCACCCAGATTGCAGATTAATTAATGGCTGTGCATACTGATTGCCCATCAACTAGATAGAAGCAAGGAAGTTTCCTTCTTAACCTGTTTTTTGTTCTTACTGTTGTTTGATAACATATGCTGTACATATGGTATGTGTTGCTCACAGTCTCTTCTGATCTGCTCCAATAACTTTATTTTGTTTTTTATTAGAATTTTATTAAGTTTCAAACAAAGATAAAAGCTACAGAAAAGCAAAAAAAAAAAAAACCTACAAAGAAAAAAAAGAAAAAAACTAAAAAAGCGTAGAAACACAAGAGAAAATTTTCAAAATTACAAAAAGAGGTGACGTCTGACTTTTAACAGCAAGAATATACAACAGTTTTCCATAATCAATCCCTTACTCTATATTAAACCAAAATCACATTATTTCTATAAATCATTCCATTGGCATATTATAAAAAATCACTAAATACGGTTTCTCCCTCCCCTTATATTAAAAGAAAAATAAATTCCCTTCTAATCCTTATGGTATGTTTCTTCCTCAACCTTGGGTCCTCCACCAGAGGCCTGGGAGTTTGAAGGTTCTGTGCAGTATCTTGGCTGTTCCTGGCATTGCACTCTTCTGGACAGAGAGCTCTGATCTTGTTCCTGGGATCTGCTAGAGCCACTCTCCCAGTTTGGGGGTCACAGCCCCGAATGCCCCTACAACCACTGGGACCGCTTTGGCCTTCACTTTCCACATCCTCTCTAGTTCCTCCTTCAGGCCCTGGTACTTTTCCAGCTTCTCATACTCCTTCTTCCTGATATTGCTGTCACTTGGCACTGCTATATCTATCACCACCACTGTCTTCTGGTCCTTGCCTATTACCACAATGTCCAGTTGATTGGCCAGTACCTGTCTGTCTGTCTGGATCTGGAAGTCCCACAGGATCTTAGCTCTGTCATTCTCCACAACCTTCTGTGGAATCTCCCATCTAGACTTGGGAGGGTCTAGTCCATACACTGTGCAGATGTACCTGTACACAATGCCAGCTACTTGGTTGTGCCGTTCAGTATATGCTGTTCCTGCCTGCATCTTACACCCTGCCACTATGTATTGGACTGTCTCTGAGGTCTCTCTGCACAGTCTGTAACTTGGATCCCGTCTAGTGGGGTAGACCCCTGCTTCCATGATCTGGTGCTTAGTGCCTGTTCTTGTGCTGCTATGATCAGTGCCTCAGTGCTGTCTTTTAGTCCAGCCCTTTCCAGCCACTGGTAGGATTTCCCGAGGTCAGCCACCTCAGTTATCTGTTGATGGTACATCACATGCAGGATCTTGTCTTGCCATAGCACTTCCTCTGCTTGATCTTCCTTACATGTCTGCTGCTGCCTCAGGCATTCTCTCAGCTGCCATCTTACTGATGTACTCCTGGATGCTGGACAGTGGCTTGGACACTCAGCAGACACTGCTCTCCCTCTTTCCACCTGGTATACAGTCTCTGGGTGCTGGACTTGGGGTGGAAGACTCTGTACATTGTGAGGAGCTCCTGGGTCCTCACATCGGCAGCCTCCATGTCCTCCTTTGACCAGTTCACTATACCGGCAGGGTATCTGATGACTGGCAGGGCATACATGTTGATATCATGGGTCTTGTTCTTCCCATTGAGCTGGCTCTTCAGGACCTGTCTTATCCTTTGGTGGTACTTGGTTGTTGCTGTCTTCCTTGCCTCCACATCATGGTTCCCATGTGTCTGTGGGATACCAAGGTACTTGTAGCTGGTCTGTATGTCTGCTATGTGGCCTGCTGGTAGTTCCACCCCATCAGTCTTAACTACCTTCCCTCTCTTTACTACCATCTGGCCACATTTCTCCAGTCCGAATGACATCCCAATGTCCTCACTGTAGATCCATGTCAGGTGGATCGGTGAGTCGATGTCTCATTCACACTTAGCATACAGCTTGAAGTCATCCATGTAGAGGAGGTGGCTGATGGTAGTTCCTGTAGTCAATCCAGGCTGTGCTCAGATTGGTCTGTCTAGACCTTGAGTCTTGGGCCACTACTCTATCTATGAGCAGCTGGTGTTTGGAGCCTCTGGTGTTGTTTCCAATGCCCTTCTGAGCTGTGCTTATGTAATGGCCTATATGGTCCTGCAGCTTGACAGCTATGATGACTGATATAACTTTCCATGTTGTGGGGAGGCAGGTTATTTGCTGGTAGTTGGATGGTGTTCTTCCCTTGTTGGGGTCTTTCATGATCAAGAGGAACAGGAGTACATACCCCCCTAGAAAAGAATATATATATATATATATCCTAATCAACTTCCCTCCCTCAAAGATAACATTTATTTAATTATTTCCTTCCTACTACTATTCTATATAGTCCTGTTTACTATAATAAAGATCAAACTAAAAGACATATAAATTGTCTGCCATTATACTTGATAATGCAACAATTTTAATAATCTTAATCATATTAAACCCAAAACCAAACATTTATTATTTTTATTATACCTTAATAATCATAATCCAAATCGTTAAAGATAAATGAAATCAGCCAAACCCTAAAAGCAATCCAGATAAATATTCTTAAACCCTTATCCCACTTCAAAATAAACCAGAACACTTACATATCTGCACAATACTCATAGAGACTTTTTCTTTAAAAAGTTGAACAGCCCAACTGCCCCCCTCAAAAACTCCAACTTCTCTTCAAGAGACCTCTCAAACATAATAACCCCTTCTTTTCCATGGCATTCCATCAGAAGATCAGTTTCACTTATGGCTTGCAATTCGATCTCTCCCTTTAATTTCTTCAACTTGTCTATCCGATCTTCATTCAGCATTTCAACAGAAGTCCTGATCTCACTCTTAGAAGAAAGACTTCTGTCACGGTTAAATTCCTCAGTTTCCTCCACAACATACCCAAGCAGATGCATAATTTTAGACCTCATATTTTCCACAATGGCTTGCATAAAAATTTGACAGGAATCAGAAAGAATCTGTTTAAAATCTTGGTGAAAGTCAGAGAAAGTTTGCTTAAACTCCTCCATGTCTCAAGCAGTAGATCAATGCACCCCTAGGAGCTTAACCAGTGAAAGTCAAAGATATGAAAGAATTTTAGAATGTGTTTACATGAGTGAAAGTGAGATAACAGACAGTTCCCCAGGAAAAATAGAAGTAGAAAACTGAAAGTTCAAAACAGCTGATCCAACATGTAGAAAAATGGTAATTTTCAAATTTAGTACAAAAATAATAACAAGGAGACAATTATTTATTCTCATTCCTCCTTAATATCTGGATGGAAAACAAAGTCCAAAAACTTAAAAAGATTAAAAAAAAAATAATCCCAAAAATAACGATAAGCACCAAGAGCTTCTCCTTGCTGTAGAAAGTCTCTCTTAGAGTATGCATACTTAAAATAAATATAAATTGGGTGATTTAGAAATGGGGTGGCTGGTCTTAGGGCCCCTTTAAGGCTATAGCATGGTTTGGAAATGGTGATGTCCCAGCCTCCCGGCTGCTCTTATCAGTCAAGTGCAAATGCTGTTTGTGATATTCTGGCTTCAAGCAGCCATCTGGAGGACAGATGGGGTGATTCCAGGTGTTTTCCTTATCCGTAAAAACACTCCTGGGCTTCAGGAAAAACCTGTCTGAGCCCCCCAAAAACCGCTGCGTTGTCAGTTCTGCCTGCTGAGCCTGTGGGCACAGCTGTTCAGTCCACCATGTCCCCACCGGAAGTCCTCAATAACTTTATTTTAAACCATTTTTTTGCTTTTATTTATATTTCCTGTTTTATCCCAAATGACATAAAGTGTGGCAGATTTAGTCAACTAACTCATATTCTAGAATCTCCTTGAAAATGCCTAATTTACACACCCCAAACTAATAGGCTTCCCATGGCACATAGAACATTTGGAAGAAGCTAGAAGAAGCTCTAATATTATTGTTGGCTGTTGAATTAGGTTGAGATTGCCTTGAAGAGGGATTTTCTTCTAATATCTGACCCCAAATGTAAGGAAAAACAATACAGCCAATTAATACAGTTCTCCCACATTCTGTTATTTGATGTATTGCATATCTAAAACAGTACTTTCCTCTTTGTCAGTTGAAAAAACTTACATATTGACTTAAAATAGTAGGTCAATAAAGATACCACATAAAAGCAGAAAAGAAAAAGATGTTGTAGGAAGAGGAAACTGGGCCAACTGGGGCACATGTTGTTACATCTAGAAGCATCTTATAATAACTATCCAATGGAAACATGTAAAGGGTGAGCCCAAATCAGTGGATATCTCATCCTGATGGAATGTTTTTTGCTAAGTGACAGGGAAAGAAGAATCTATTGGAAGTCCTCTCTCACAGAGTCAAAGGAATGGCCCTGCTTTCTACTTTTCTCTCTTGCTCTTTCTGCTAATCTTCTGCCTCAGCCCTGGACTGGTAGAATTGATCATTTATGAAGATCTGAACCTGCACAGCTTGATGTTAATTTGTTCTTCGTCTATTTTCTAAAGTCACACCTTTTTCAATGAGTATAATTTGCACACTAGGCTTTCTGGAGTAAAATTATAATGTTTCCTTTAAAATTACTGTAATACAGTCTACAAGACCTGCTTTTGAAAAGCATTTGGAAGCTACAGTTTGTACAAAATATGGCAATCTGGGCAGTGATGGGTATATCCTGATATACTTGAGTGATCTCACTTTTTCAGGAGCTGCATTGGCTGCTGGTTGGCTTCTGGGTACAGTCAAGATGCTGGTTGTCCCTAAAGCCCCCCATGGACCTGGACTGAGTTACCTTCTCCTGCATTCATCAGCCTCTCCACTTTTGTACATTTTTGTATGATTTTAATACCATATATCATTTATTTTATGGGAAGGTGCATTTCTTTTTGTTACTGCCTAGAGCCTTTAGGAGTGGGTAGCATAAAATTAAGTAAATAAATAAGAAATAAATTGGATTCAGCAGTCCATTAAAAAAGGAATTTTTAAACAAAATCTATGAATTAATGAATTAAGGAGGGCTAGTGCGAGATAGTGGAAAAAGTTTGTTCAAAAGCTCTTTCTCTTATTTAAACAAAATTGAATTTAGAGGCTACTCAATAGGAGCTGAATGTTACTAAAATAAAATCTGAGTGAATGAATATATGCAACATTTATATTGGTGAAATAAGAAATGTGAGAATAAAGCTTTCAACATGGAATCAAATAAAAGTATGTGAGCATATCCATCTCAGGACAGCTAAAGGACGAATAGAAATTCAGAATAGAAACTGAGAACAAACTCATAAAAAAGAATATGTTTTTGCAAGTAAAACATAAGAGTGAAAACTATGTTGCTACTCTTCACATTCTGAGTTCATGAAAACAGTTCTGTTTTAAAAAGTTTGGTCATGAAACAGCAAGGTCTACAAGAAAAACCTGTAAATCCATTTTATAAAGCCTAGTTTTCTTTCACTTGCCATGCACCTACTGCAATTTCTATGAAAGATTGATCAAAAAGTTCCCAGTGGATAACTTTCATCACAGAAGTTTTGGGTGGGTGAATGAAGAGAAGGAAAAAAAAAGTGACTAATTTCAGAAGTGGTTTACACGTTTTAGGGAGGCTGCTTAGTAGATATCAGTATCAGTCAAATATTCCTTAACTTGCTTTTGTCAGAAAATTGTGGGCCCTCTGCTTAACAATATTTGCCTGTTCTGAAGACAAAGTCTAGTGAGTAACTCTAGTAACTCCAGGTACAGAATGCTTAAGTTTCCTATTTAGCTAAAAATGGGGAAAAGTCTAAAGGAGGAGGAGCTCAATTTTTAGTTAGATCAATATTCTGTTTTCTTCCTGTGTTACCATTAAATTCCCAGTCAATTTCCAAGCCAAGCCCAAATCTGCTTACTTTCAGCAAAGCTGCCCTTAGCTCTTTGCTTTCCTAGAAACAAACAAAAGGCGATCAGTTTGGGGTTGTTGATGTCGTATTTTCTAGTTGATAGGCATCCCCACCTCTTCAAATTGCAGGGTTCCTGTGGAGTTGAAATTGCAGTTAAATTCATTTGAGGTAGCACAAAAAAGATGCATACTTTAGAGCTGGCATGGTACCAACCAATTACAAAGCAAAACAAAGTCCCGCAAAAAGCGATGCAAGTCACAAGTTAAATTGGGTTTTATTTGTTTGTTTTTTCCCATCAGCAGTTAAGAACAACTATATCCCACTTTTCTTCAAAGTACATCTACATGTGTTAATGACACAATAAAAGATTAAAAAAAAAAAAAAGATCATGCACAAAAGAAGATTTGTGTTGAACAAGAGGGAAGAAGAAAGATACCAGGGACTTTCTGTAATGGATTAATGTTCCCAGTCTTCCCATCACAAATCTGTGGCATCTGGCCTTTACTACCGATGGATCTCTCTTACTAAACATATCTAGCTGCAAATGTCTGTCAAATACCACAGGTGCTTGATTTTGTAACTCAGAGCCAGCCAAAAGCAGACAGATTTATTGGCTGTTTGGCTGCTTTTCACTAGTAGTGTAAATGGAAGCATGTCAGTTAAAATAGACATGTCCCCTGCTTGACATGTGCATCTCTCTGCATGATGGGAAACACTCTGTGTAGGTAAAAATGAACCCCAGATGAAGTTCTGCAGTCAGCATGTAAGCTGGGTTTAATTAAACTTGGTAAAATTATATCACCATCTTGACAAAAAGGTTAGGGACCAATAATGAAACCATAATTGTAAAAATAATAATGGTTCATATTTTATATTTCCACCAGTCAGGGAATATCAACATGTCTTGCAGATAACAATCACCACAAGGTATGTGATGCTTTACAGGATACAAGAAGGCAAATCCTTTCCTAACAGGTTTTTAAGCCAAATAGTCAACTGAGGAGAATAACAGAAAGGGAAGGGGTGAAAAGATTTACCTGATGGAACTGTTTCTAATGCACATGTTTAGATTTAGCGGCAAAGTGCATTAAGGTTCCAGAGGTTGTGCAAGACAAACCAAAGATTCAATGGGTAGATATTCATGCAACAGAATGTTATCGGTATTTTAATTTCTGAGGTAAAAATTCTTGCGAGATTATTTTTCTAATTCATTGAGAAAAAAATGTTCATGGATAGTTTTGCCTTTTGAACTTTTGCTGGATAAGTACAGGAAATGTTAGCAGGATAAATTTGAAATAAAAGGTAAATGAATAGTTTTATTTCTGAGCCCTAATTTATCATCCATCCCTTATATTTCTGGGTGTTACTCGTTTATATAACAACTGTTTTGCTCCTATATTAGGTATCATGCTGCACTATTTTCTGTTTCCTAACTCAGAACGAGGGAATCCCTGCAACTGATATTAAACTGCTATGTTACTGGAATTAACACAAATAGAGATCTTTGTGGAACATGCAGTAGGCTTCAAAATGTTTCCAACCTTGGAAAAGCTTTTTTACATTTTGTGACCTTGATATGAAAATATGTATATTTAAAGAGCTTCAGTCTAAGGTCAAAGCAAAATGACAACTTCTTTTTGGAATATACTGGGCTGTTTTAAGTGATGTCATTCCAGATGCTCGAAGGGTTTTGAGATATCTAACTGCAAAGCTTTGTATTATGCTGAAATCCAGTTACAGCTTCAATGGAGATGTTCCCTATGAACACAGGAAGGTTAAATTTGGCAGGACATCAGGATGAATATATATATATATATATATATTTATACATGTAGAGGAATATTAAAGTTATATAATTCACTGCAAAAGAATGTGATTGTATTCTGTTTAAGAGCAAATTAGGCAATCTGTCAGAGGATTTTAATCATCAGGACAGAGCAAAGCTGTCCCAGTGAAACAGAGTGGCTGTGCATGCACAGACATAATAAACAACCAGGAGCAGCTTCTGAAGCAGCTCCCCAAACCTTATGAGAAGTGCAACTGCTTTAATGGATCAACAAGAGGTGATTTATTCACATTCCCACATGTTGCAAAGCACCTCTTTTGAATGCTTTGCACAGCCCAATTATTCATAGAATGTCAGCCTATGGTCCTGTAGAGAGAATGAATGAGGGTCAAATTGCAAAACAAATAAAGGAAGGGAGAGTAAATGGGTTGAGATGAAGAGGAAGACTGAGAAAATCATAATTAGATGGGGTTGATGAGGTCACCAAAAAGAGAGAAGTGAGAAGTTTAAGGAAAAGGCAGTGTCTGAAGCAGTATGTTGATAATTCACAATAATAGAAAGCTGGGGAGAGGTATGGCTAATGCTGTTGGTGTCACCCAGATGTAATTATATTTCCTTTATTTAATGCCTTTTATTTTTTTATTTTTTGTCTTACTAGTTCTTTTTTTTTTCCCCTGTGCTTTCCCTAACACTGCTTACCTCAAAAGGGAATAGCTTGATATATGTATGAACGATCAATGAGCTTGCTATGATGGTCTACCCAATTACTCAATAGGCTGAAATTCATACAGACTATATGGAACTTTGGGGGACAATGTTCTCAAAATACAATTTGCTAAAAGACAAACAGAGGAAGACCTCTTCTTTTATAACATGCACGTTATCCTTCTGGGACCCTGGAATGCCAAACCTCGAATAGATTTTGATCTAAATGTTCTTAACTTGCTGGTTCATTTTCTGGAGACTGTGCAAAGAATGTTGCATATAATATGTAATTTCTGAAATGGTCAGGGTATCTGAATAGTAAAATAATATCTTATATGGTATAACAGCAAACAATATGTTCTATAGTTTACATTATATCATACAGTAGGTACATGCACATACAAAATATCTATGTGTCTAATTCTATTATTCATATATTATTTCCCAGCTTCATATGTACAGGTAGTCCTCATTTAATGATGTTAATTGGGACTGGAAACTCTGTTGTTAAGCAACATGGTCATAAGTCAAGAAACCACTTATGTTTCTAGTGTACATGTTTAGATTTAGCAGCAAAGTGCATTAAGGTTCCAGAGGGTGTGCAAGACAGACCAAAGATTCAAACTAAGTGACTGCGCCACTTAGTGACAGCAGTTCTGGTAGTCCTGATTGCCATCATTAAACAAGGACTGCAAGGGTCATTAACCAAGGACCTCATGTGACTATGACTTTCAACTTTCAGCTTCCCTGTTTGTAGGAAACCATCAGGGAAGGTCACTGTGATGGCCATAAGTATGAGGTCCAGTCATAAGTACCACTCATTCAGCACCATTGTAAGTTCAAATGGGTATCGCATGAGTGGTCATTAAATGAGGACCACCTGTAATATTCTAAGATAAAAAACAAAGAACTGAAAAAAAGCAGATATAATCATTGTTTCAAGCCTAATAAAGTAATATAAAAAATGAAATAGAAATATCCCAAGGAAGGAAGGGAGGAAGGGAGGGAGGGAGGGAGGAAGGGAGGGAGGGAGGGAGGGAGGGAGGGAGGGAGGGAGGGAGGGAGGGAGGGAGGAAGGAAGACTTCTGATGCAGTTGGGCCATTGTTATGCTTGGATTATATAAATATTCCTGGAGAGGGGAATATTTGAAAGGGGTGGAGTTTTAGAGATGAGGGACAAATCTGAACCCATAGAAAATAAGTCAGTGCAAAAGAAACCATTTATAAAATATCATCTCTGTACTTCAATATTCTTTCAATTTCTAAATCATACAGTGGAAAAAACTTCTTGCAATAATAGTTGTAAAAAAATTTATATTCACAACCAATGGAATGCTGATACAATAACTTGCTGAAAACAGTATCTATATGTATCTATATCTATGTCTATATCCTAATAAAACTCTTAGGTCTGTCTGTAACATTCAACTGGGTGAAACGGTGCATCATAGGGCAACAATTTTTCAACCAAGGTACCTCAAATGGGCTAACTTACAGAATGCATTTACAGAATGTATTTAAAACCCCATACCAAAATCTGGCGAAGTTGTGGCAACTTCAGCACCACTGCTTCAGCACCTCCACACTGCCATGGTCAGCTGCAGTCACATGATCATCATTTCCAATGCTCCCTGACAGCTTCCCCATTGACTTGTCCAAGGCCAGCAGGCAGGTAAGTGGCTGCTGCTGGGTGGGGGAGGGATTAAACAGGTGTGTGAGAGGTATGGTGAGGGTTGGAGACCATGCACATGGGTGTGCAAGAGGCATGGTGTGGGTCATGGAAGATGCACAAGGGTGTGGCATGGTTGGAGAGGATGTGCAAGGGTGTGGTGCAGGTTGGGGGGGTGTGGGGATGTGTGAGTGGCTGGCATGGCATAAGTGCAGAGGGACTGAGGGAGAGTACACAGGTGAGAGGAAGGAAGGAAGAGGGAGGGAGGGAAGGAAGTAAGGTTTCCAATGCTCCCTGCTAGCTTCTCACAAGAAAACTCAGTGGGGAAGCCAGCAGGAAGTCGGAAGCCACTCCCACTGCTTTTTTGCCTGCCCATGGTCATTCTGTTTCTCTGTTTAGGTAAGGAAATATCTCTGAATTGATGACCCAATGGGTCACAGGTTGTCTAGTCCTTCTCCATCTCCATCTCCATCTCCATATGGCTGGCTTTAGCTTGGAAAATAATAATAAATATATATATATATATATATATATATATATATATATATATATATATATATATATATATATTCACTCTGATTAAAAGCACTTCTCAATATCCTAGAATCCATAAAATAATTCACTAAATTATTCTGAATATTGCTGATGGGGAGATATATTTTAAAGATGATAAATTTGCTAAAGCCAGCAAAACAAAACAAATAAATCCTCAGCAGGTGGCAGAACCTGGCTGACCTTGACTAGGATTAGAAGCTAAGCAGGATTGGGCCTGGATAGTATTTGGATCAGAGACCTTAAAGGAGAACCAGCGCTGAAAAGTAAACAGGGAAGCTGAAAAATAACCTGGAAGAAGATTATGCCAAGTGACTTTTATACTATTGTGAAGAAAGCTTCTTGGACATGTCCATGAAGGAGTTGAGTTTGTCTTGAAAAATGAATTTGTAGTCACCCTTGATCTGATCTGAATCATCTAATCAAGCCTATTTGATTTGGGTAATGAATTCAATTCAGAAAAAAAGAGGGTTTGGGAACACTCAAGCATGCCTTGAATCACTGAATTGGTTCAAAAGCATCCAATTCAATTTAGCATGTCAAAACGATTCTATAATTAGAATTGTCAATTTGATTTAAAGGGATAATTCAATCAGACTCTCTTTGCACTGAATTTTCAAATTAAATAATTTTACTGACTAGATAGATAGATAGATAGATAGATAGATAGATAGATAGATCACACAATGTGTTTCTTATTTTAATATGAGCTTCTTTTTCAACACTGTTTCCCAACGAAGACTCTTAATTCCTTTCTCACAGCACAACTCATGTACACACAGAGCAAGAGGCAATTTAAGAATCCCAAAGAAAAGAAGTTCAACCAGTTCTAAAGGTTATCTCTTACATGCTGTATTCATTTATTTGGGAATAAATCTCATTGTACTGAGAGGGATGAATTTGTGAATAAACCTCTCCGAAACTGTGCTGTTAATAAATTGTATCCTAGGAACAATGCTGAACTATTACACAGGGATGCTACTCTAACAAATAAATTGAGAATTGCAAAGCATTCTGCAAATGAGAAGTACAGATAAACATTTTCATCACATGCCCCAGAGGAATGGGATTACAGGGAGAAAAATGTTTTATGTTGTAGTATTCCATTTGATCCAGCTCAAGGAAGTCATTCTGTTCTTCTCTGGTTCCAATAGGGAAAACTAGTATAGTTTGTGAATGAGTTTTTAATTCTTGGAATGTTTTTCTGTCATAATAGCAAGAAATTTAGCAACTCTTAAACTCCTTCATTCTGTAGCTTGCTATGGTGTCCCTTATTTTCTGCTCCTATTTCTTGTTACCTTTTTCACACAGGGAAATCTTTGGGAATCAAGATGGTAAAAGATAGCTTTTGGTAGCTAGTTGATTACTAATTTAGATAGCCTCTCTGCTTACATTAGTTGGGAAAATTGTGTCGATCAGCAATGTATACCTCTAATTAGTTGTACTGGAACTGAGAAATGTATTAAAGGGCCAAGTGCATTGAAGCTTTGAGTCAATAAAACTTCACAATTATTGTACTACATATTACTGTCTTCTGTGATTATTGTGACCACTGAGGACAAAGATTCTGGGAAGGGAAGAAATAAGTTCTATATATTTTCTCCCTCATAATATTATACTACAGCTGAAACACAATTAAAGTGCTGCAGCCATGCATTGGAATCTAAGCCTTTTGGGCTTGCTATATTGGTACTGATATTCTGTGGTGTGCTAAAAAACAAACAAACAAACCGCTGTGTTTGTTATCACATTGAAAACGCTTATTTGAACAATAACTTTCTTACCCAAATCTGGTTAATTATAATTGCATAATTATATTACAGCATAGGTGAAGTGTACATTCAGCTACACGCTTGAATTTAGACTTATGATAGGATATGGAACCTGATAGTCTTTGTATGTTTCAGGTCTCAACTTCCATTAGTGACAGTTATCATGGGCAGATGAAAAGACTGTGGGAGCTGTAGGTCGAGTGAAGCTTTTTTTTTTCTCCCAGGCATTTGGAAAGGCTGGTTATGGAGGAATGATGGGTCATATTCCCTTTCCTTTACTAATCTTCCTGAGTTGAACCAGAAGGTTTGTAAAGAGGCTATATCTGGTTTCAGTGCTCACCATACTTTGAAGCCTAAGTGTCTTGAAGTTCCACATCACACTGTTACCACATTCAGTCAAAGAAAACAGCCTATTTTCAGATATTTCTGGTCAATGTGTGTATAGGAGTTGAATGAGCTAGTGTGCACATTCCTGGAAGGAACACAATTCCATTTGACAGATGGTCAAAGAGGGTTTAGCCTGTGAAGCTTTGCCTTGAGTGAGGTGCATATTCCAAAGTGCACCAAAATCGCAATGCATAGCTGGTACAACCAGCTTGATGATAACCTTTTTTTTTTTAAAGAATATAATTTACAACTGGACTGGGGCCATTCTATCTCCATCAATCATCCTCTGGCTTTAATTGCTTTAAGCTCATTTTCCATTTCCTGATGCTTCAAAAGGTGGAAGTGCTTTCATAACAGTTATCGATATAAATAGAAATGGGCCTGGAAGAATGGTATATTTGTGATGGGTCAGTGAGCCTGTCTAATATGTCTTATTGCTAGATATGCTACATTAACTATCTCCATGTTTGCCTTGATCTTTGACAGTACAAGCATTCCAAAAAGGCTGAAACTTTTAATTAGAGACCTGTGCAGCTTTCCCTCTTCCTAGTGTAATCATTAAATTGATTTTTCCAGTCCATCATGTAATTGTTCCAGCGAAGGAATCCTGCTTTCCATTCTTGTTCTGCTTCATCAATATTTTCTGTAAAACATGAAATGGGTGGCATTAATCTAAATTTAAATCTCTTTGTACATTAATTGAAAAATAATCCTGATTACCAATGCCATTTTCCCCTAAACACACCACACACTATTTTGGCCTCCTTTTTGTCACCTGATTTATTGCAAATTCAAAGGGCAAAGTTTTAACTCTGGATTATAAGATAATCAGTTAAAATGAAGAATTATTCTTCTGGGCCAATATGCCACATCATTTGCATTTTCAACTTTCACACACACAACTGACATTTAACAAGTCGCTTACAATTTACTGTTTAATGGCTGGGGTCCAGATACAGAATTCCAGTTAAGGGATGCAATAAATTTTCATAAATTTAATTTCTTGACATAGTCAATCAATAATCCATGTCACCAATTGAGGAAGAGTATTTAAAATATAGCAACATGATTTTGAATATTATACTAGATCAGCAAAATAAGGAAGATTTATATATCCAGCTGTTCAGAATTAGGCAGGATACACTAAGAAACGGCTAGAGCTACAGGATAAATCTGGCTTTTGATTTTACTTTTTAATCTACTTAATTGATAGAGAGATAATGTTAATAATAAGGAAGGGAAAATTATTCAACTATTTCTCAAGATATGTAGCTGTACCCACAAATCTCAATAACATCATCACACAAGTGACATGGTTATTTAATTATATGACATAAGCACATGGTACATCTTTTGCAAAATGGCATTGTATTTCACAGATCATCATTTGCTATAATGCTCTTGACAGAATAAATGGCCTAAACATGAGATGTCACTTTCCAGTGAGATTTTTTAAAAAGAGAAATAAATAGGAAGAAAGAGAATTCTATTGAACCCTCCATGCACATGACTACCACTCTCAAGGTGTCCTTGGACTACTTTTAGTATTCTATCTCAGTCACTGGTTCACGCAATTTTATTAAACTATATTGCTTTGCAAAGCAGCTTTAAAGGGATTTGAAGCTTTGCACACTGCTTGTACAAATGTGATTTTAGCAATAATGGGTTGAATTTAGATCTAATCACACTAAAGGTACACCAGATAAAATCAGTGGAACTTAAGAAACCTTAACTAACATAGATGCCATGCTTTCTGGTGTCCCTAATTATAACTGAGTCCATTCCATCATTTTTCTCTCTTTTGTGCTGCTGCTATTTTGATATTACTGTTGCATCCTTGATATGGGCATAGTTGCTTGCTTTGATTTTTTTTCATACTGTATCATAGTTCTGAAGCCTTAAAGTACCATAACAATAATAATTTCTATATAAAACACAGTCCATTTTTTCAGCCTATCAATTTCTCTTGGTATTCCCTGAACTTGAGATGTTGTGGAATTCTAAATTTCGGACTGTATTCAGATAATGTCATCAGTCTACCGAAAAAGGGTCTAGTAGTGTTTTTACATTTTTGTGTTATAAAAGAGTACCCGTAATAACTAAGTGATCCAATGGTCTGCATACCACTGAATCTAAAAATTCACCTGAGATGTTTATGGTAGAGGATTGAGATCTACTTTTTCTCTATATTTCACAGGCATATCATGCTGTATGTGAATGGATTGAAATCAGTCATTACTGTCAACACTGAATTCAGAAGATCTTTTACAAATGGGAATCTTCTCATGTGTTAGAGGAAACAGCAAACAAAAGTTTGTCAGTGATTAAAGAGGGGGAAAAAAACCTCTCTGTGAATGTGCAGACTTGCATTTTAAATACATGCAAATCAGGATTATAGAATGGAATGGAATGGATTTTGCATGAATTATCTAGATGCTTAACTCAATTCCTTGGGAATAAGCAAACTTTTGTTAAAGAAAAGATTAATATATTGGCGTTGGAGGTGAAGAAGGAGGAGGAGGAGGAGGAGGAACTAAGCCTCTTAGAAGGAAGTTAAGGTTTAAAGATGTCAGTGTGGTATTAAATTCCAAATTTGGGGGATTTTTAGTTTATTGATATATGAATAACTTTGAATAAATCATGCCTGGACAGTTGTAAAGATGGTGATAATGTACTCCTGGAAAGATATTTGTGCATGATTCTAAATATTGTTTCAGTCTTTGCATTAACTTGGTTCCTTTCCTAGGGAAGTAACCATTTCAACAAACAAGCATAATCAGACAATGTGTTATGAAATGATCTAGGGCTAATTAAGAAAAAGGAGTGAAATCTCAAAATTCTTTTTTCCCTAGATTTTAAAATTTCTTTGATTTGTTTTCCTCCTTTTTTCTTTGTTCTTCTCTGCTCCATGCTCTTCTATGCTATGCTTTTTAAATTAGTTTTGTTTAGATTTTCCCTTTTATGCATATAGCATTTCCTATAATAGAGTTATAGGACAGCCACAGTCAGTGTAGTGGTTAAGGTACTGTAGGGAGACTCAGTTTCTCAGTTAGGCACAGAAACTGGCTGGACGAGTTTTGGCCAGTCACCCTCTCTTAGTCCTAGACAGATTATAATTCATAATCTTCAATGAAAAGCCCTTAATCCTGCAGTGGATTGATTCAAGGTGAATAACAACAACAACAGCAACAACAACAACAACAAAACTTACCTATAGGTTTGTTATGTCTTCTCAATTGTAATGCTTTTTTTGTTTGTTTTTTTAATAAGATGAAATAAATAAGTAAATAAATAAATCCATTCAGTTGTGAGTGTTTCCTGGAGACTGCCTGGACAAGTCCCTGCAGTTTTCTTGGAAAGATTTTTGGCAATGGTTTGTCATTGTCTTCTTTCTGAGAGAAAGTAACTGGGCCAAGGTTACTCAGCTGGTTTTGTGCCTAAGGCAGGACAAGAACTAATTGTCTCCTGGTTTCTAGTGTGGTGCCTTAACCACTACACTAAACTGGCTCTCAATGAATGAATGAATGAATGAATGAATGAATGAATGAACGAATATATATATATATATATATATATATATATATATATATATATATATAAAAATAAAAATCTGTTGGTTCTAAGCAGTAGCCCCCTTAACTCTGGAATGCCCTCCTAAAAGATACATCTAGCACTTATTTTATTGTCTATTATATTGTCTACTTATATCGTGAGGGCCAGGACTTTTGTTTCATGGTAAGCTCTAACTGGGCAACCCAACTATTTTCAAATTTTGCATAAAAAATGTTGGCAGATTGCTAGGAAAGCCTTTGGCCCAGGAAAGATCAGAAAAGTCACACACCAGGCATTTCTATAAAAATATTTTTATTTACAGAAAGCAAAACATATTTAAAAGCTTCTGCATTTTTACAGGCTCTCAGTGAGAGCTGCTTAACTCTCTACATGCCTACACAGAAGGGAAACTGAAACTAAAACAAGTCCAGGCAAGTTCTTCCCCCCAGGTGCAAAACTTAACATCCAAAAAGGAGACAATTAAATTCAACCTCTTCACCCGGCCAAAATGATTAGTTACCATAGTAACCTTAATGTGTAGTAGAAAACATTAACACTCCCCTTTTTATACTACAGAATAAGATGCAAACCAATTTGCTTTGTTAACTCTTTGTGTCTTGGTACAGCAAGAGGTTTGGTTAAAATATCAGCAATCATGTCTTTTGATTCACAATATTTCAACATTATTTCTCCCTTGCTTATCATATCTTTGATATATTGATATCTAATATCGATATGTTTTGTCCTATTTTTGCAGGCTTCAGATTTTGCCATAGCAATGCAAGCTTGATTATCCTTATAAACAGTTATAGGCTGGTTCACTTCCATGCCTATGTCTTTTAACAAATGTTTAAACCATATAATCTCATTACAGGTTTGTGTTAGAGAATAAAACTCTGCTTCTGCAGTGGAAAGAGCAACAAGTGTTTGTTTTCTAGAATGCCAGCCTAAGCTAGATCCAGCAAATTGAATTAAAATCCCAGAAGTGGATTTCCTGTCACTGACATCTGCTCCCCAGTCAGAATCAGCAAAAGCCTGCAATTTCTCGGTTCCAGAGGCATTTAGCTTCAGGCAATAATTCTTTGTTTCTTGCAAATACCTCATTAACCTCTTCAATGCTGCTTTTCCAGTAGATGTAGGCTTCCCTACCTGTCTACTTAAAATGGCCACAGAATTTGAGACATCTGGGCGAGAATGATTTGCAATGTACAGTAAACTTCCAATTGCAGATCTATATTTCTCTGCCTTCATTAATTGAGTTTCTCCTATTTCTTTCTGAAAAACTGGTATCATAGGAGTAGAGACTGGTTTACAGTCTTGCATATTAAAATCCTCTAGGAGCTTTTGAATTTTACTACATTGGTTTAACAGAAAGCTACCATCCTTCTTCCTGTGTATTTCCAAACCTAGGTTATTTGTTATAGTTCCAAGGCTTTTTAATGTGAAATGGCTTTTCATGCAGGCTTCAAAATCAAGCCTTTGTTTTTCTGTTGGTGTGAACAGCAGCAAATCATCAACATAAATGCACGGATACATACAGCCTTGTTTGTCTTTCTTCAGATATACACATTATCTGCTTTTCCTTTTTCAAAACCAAAATTCTGCAGTTTTTCATCTAATTTTTGGTTCCAGGATCTAGCAGCTTGTTTTAACCCATAGATTGGCTTCTGTAGTTCACAGACTAGATTCTCCCCTTTTTCATAGCCAGGGGGTTGCTGCATGTATAATTTGTGGTCTAAATCACCATAGAGAAATGCAGTTTGAATGTCATAGTGGTGAACTGACATCCCTTTGAATGCAGCAATTTTTAACAGTAATCTAATTGATTCACCTTTAGTAACTGGTGCAAAAGTCTTGTGAAAGTCTAAATCTTTCCTTTGAGTGAACCCTTTTGCAACTAATCTTGCTTTACATTTTTGGATTTTGCCATCAGCATCCCTTTTCAGTTTGAAAACCCACCTACAACCCAGACAGCGTTCATTGGGAGGTAGATTTACCAGTTTCCATGTTTTATTTTCTTTCAAGGATGCTAATTCCTGTTGCATGGCAGAATGCCAATTTTGTGCAATCTCAGGTGGTAAAGCATTCACTTGTTCTAAAGACTCAGGTTCTGTGAATATGTGAAAAGCCTTTACTGTTTCAGCCTGAAAACGTGATGGAGGAACGCCTTTATTACTCCTCTGAGATCTGCGAAGTAATACAGGGCTTAAATTTTGACTCCTATCACTTTCCTGAGAAGCATCTGGACTTGTTTTAGTTTCAGTTTTCCTTCTGTATAGGCATGTAGAGAGTTAAGCAGCTCTGAGAGCCTGTAAGAATGCAGAAGCTTTTAAGTATGTTTTACTTTCTGTAAATAAAATTATTTTTATAGAAATGCCTGGTGTGTGACTTTTCTGATCTCTCCTGGGCCAAAGGCTTTCCTAGCAATCTGCCAACAGGTTATGGACCCAGTAAACAGCCCAGTAAGCCCAGTAAAACCCAGAGAGAATAGAGAGATCAGCTACACACCTCATGCACAATTTAAAGGCAGGAACATAAGTGGCAGTCGATATTGCCTCTCCCCAGAACTTAAAACATAATCGTGAATCTTTTAACATGCATTCCATCGCATTTTGCAAGGTTCTGCCCTTTCTTTCAGCAACACCATTTTGCTGAGGGGTGTACGGGTTAGAAATAATTTGTTCTATCCCTTTTTCCACTAGGAACCTTCTGAATTTGTGAGAAAGGTATTCTCCTCCTCTATCACATTGGAGTGCAGATACAGGCCTAGGGAATTTTCCATTTGCCCATGTCACAAAACATTTAAATTTCTCAAATGCCTCATCTTTGTGTTTTAAGTTGTAGATAAATGTGTATCTTGAGAAATCATCAATGATGGTCATTGCATACCTTGCTTGTCCAAGACTTGGAGCAAAAGGACCAATAATGTCAGAGTATACAATTTCAAAAGGTCTAGTTGTCACTCTGTCACTGTGCTTACTCACAGGAGCTTTTAGTGTTTTGCATTCTTTGCAAACTACACAGTCTAAGTATTTATCACAGGGTTTTATCTTTAGGTCAGCACACAGCTGTGGCATTTGTGCTATATACTTGAAATTAGCATGACCAAATCTCCTGTGCATCAGGTGTATACATTGGTCATGATATGGAGTGTTGCCAACTGCAGCCTTGCAGCTTGGCTTCCTTGCATTTTGCACAATGTACAAGGAGTCTTTTAACATACCAGTAGCACACAATTTCACATTTTTACGTATCTCACAACCATTTTTCTTAAATGTTATGACATACCCTGTTGCAGCCAATTGTGCCACAGATAAAAGGTTTGATTGTAAATTTGGCACATACAATACACCTTTTACAATTTCTCTCAAGCAGGATCAAGTCACCTTGTCCCATAATTTTGGTCACAGACCCATCAGCCAAAGATACACTTTGTCTTTCAGTTTTAGACAGTGACACAAAAGAGCTTTTACAATGACATAAATGACAATTGGCCCCAGAATCTAACACCTATACATCAGAATTACCCTTCTCAGCAACCTGTGCAATTTGGGTTGTCTGAAGAGCCTTCTTCTGTGTTGCCCTTGTGTTCTTCTTCTCTGTCTTTCTACTCTTAGGTCTCAAGGCACAGTCTTTCTGCAAATGTCCAGCTGAACCACAGGTGAAGCATCGCTGGCTGGCTAGCACTGTGGCCTCAGCTTCCTTTCCCTTCTTTTCTGGTATTGCAGCTTTCCAGAAGAGATGGGGGGATCTTTCCTCTCTCTTCTCCCATTCAGCGAGTAAGTGCTGTGTAACATACAATGGGGTGAGGTCTGCTTCAGGCATAGCCTCCAGGGTACAAATCAGTGTGTCCCATGTTTCATTCAGTGAGGACAGGAGGATATAGGATTTTGTGAGAGGTGTAAATTTCATTCCTCTCTCCTGAAACTCAACAAACAGCTGCTGAATATAATGTAGGTGCTCAGGAAGGCTATCTCCTTCTGCAAGGTAGGCTTTGTACAGCTTTTTTGTCAGGGTAACTTTACTCCCTGCTGTTGCCTTTACATACAAGTCTCTTAAAGCATCCCAAAGTTGTTTTGCAGACTGCATGCCTCGCACGTGGACTAGCAGATTGTCCTCAACTCCCAGGATAATGGTGGCTCTAGTCCTCTCATCCTGTCTTAGCCATTCAGCACTGGGATTTTGGGGGTTTGCTTTCCAATTGGCAGCCAAAGATTCTCTCTGCGAAGATACATCTCCATCTTCAGGGCCCAATTCAAATAGTTGGTCTCTGATAGGCGCTCCAGAGGCATCGCTGAGGGCTGGGAGGTAGCCATGGCTTCTTCCTTCTTTTGCAAGTCACCTCAGCTGGCTTCTTTGTCCTGTAGACCAGCAGTTGCTGGAAAATCTCCAGGTGGCTCCAAAGGAAATCTTCACAGGTCTTTGCTACCTGCCTTTAAATTGTGCATGAGGTGTGTAGCTGATCTCTCTATTCTCTCTGGGTTTTACTGGGCTTACTGGGCTGTTTACTGGGTCCATAACCTGTTGGCAGATTGCTAGGAAAGCCTTTGGCCCAGGAGAGATCAGAAAAGTCACACACCAGGCATTTCTATAAAAATAATTTTATTTACAGAAAGTAAAACATACATAAAAGCTTCTGCATTCTTACAGGCTCTCAGAGCTGCTTAACTCTCTACATGCCTATACAGAAGGAAAACTGAAACTAAAACAAGTCCAGGCAAGTTCTTCCTCCCAGGTGCAAAAATTAACATCCGAAAAGGAGACAATTAAATTCAACCTCTTCACCCAGCCAAAATGATTAGTTACCATAGTAACCTTAATGTGTAGTAGAAAACATTAACAAAAAATTCAAAGGGATAACAAAAAAATGGTATAAATATTAGAACTGTCTTCTCATTTTCAAGGAGGCACTAGATTGTTATAGGAAACTGAAAGCTGATAGAGCTGCTAGTTTACACCATACAGATACAGTGACTTGCATTTCTGCATCCAGTAGAAGGAGAAATGGGTGAATTAATAGAAGATAGATACTGTGATGGGGTGAATTGCTCTGATGGACTTTAGATGATGCAGTGGCCTCGATGTCTTTGTTTTCCCCCTGTGGGTCAAAACCAGGCTCAGGGTCATATAGAAAGTAAAAATATGTGTGCCTGATTAAAACATCTAGTTCCAGACAATCTACCTTCTAGCTGTAAACATATAAAATGTCAAAAGCATTATGAAATAGAGGAGGTGCTGCTAAGCAGTCCTAGAGTTGATTTTGTACTGCATAGACTGATGATACTGTATGTATCAAGAAGTATGAATTTGCAGTTGGAGACCAAGCAGGAGGAAACAAGCCATGAGAGAGCAATCTACTAACTGTAGTGGCTGGTGGAAAGGACTACAGTTTTCAGAGAGCAGACCAGATGTTAGTCAGGACAGCTTGACCACTGCTGGAATCCAAGAAGCCTGGAAAAGAGTTATCTTCTTCCATCTTCCCATTCTCTTTTCTGGGGTAGAAATGAGCCCAGAAGAGAAAGCACATAAAGAAGCTGTGTGAACAGGGGAGGAAATGAAACAGATGAAAGCTCTGTTTGAAATGTCTGATATGACAGTTTGTTAAGCTAAGGACACAATATATTAAATATAAACTGTGTGCACGATATATTAAATAAAAAAATGGTGTGCACATTTCTGCAAAGTTCCTATCCCTTTTTCCCACCCTCCAAACTATAATGGAAGTAGTTGGTGGGATTTGAAATGGATCTAGACACATGTTAGGTTCTTCATGCCTCAAGAAGAAAAGTAAGTTTGTGGAGTGAAAGAAAGAATTTGGACCCAGAACTCCACAATCTATTCAAGAAATTATCTCAGCATTAGAAGCAGACCTAGATACCAGACTGCACACACATGCTTATACTCAAGCTGTAGCATTGACCCAGAAACCCTTGGGGGTGAAGAAGGGGATGAAGGTGGAGGGAATCCTTCAGTTAAGCCTAAGCAAAAGGAAAAGGAACCCTCTGAGAGTTGGGTAATAATGTACCAGCTAATGTTACATCAGCAGGAAGAAGACAGATGCTGGAGAGGAGCTGAGAGACGTGATCGATTGGAGCATGAGAGATTAGAAAGGGAGACTCAATTAGAGGAATTTAAAGAGATGTTAGTGGCACTTAAAGGCATGCCAGAATCTGCTTTAGGTATCGGAGCAAGATGTTCTTCCCACTTCATGACAGGGAGGCCCTAAGGATATTAAAATCCCAAAATTAGTAGAAGGGAAGGATATAAAATCCTTTTTTATATGCTTGCAAGGGTGGCAATTGCATGTGCACGGCCAAAATGAGAACAGTTGGAGACCTAGCACGATCAAGCAGGACCCTCTTCCTATTCTCCTCCTTTGGGTACAAGAGAGTCCAGAAGTGAAAACTCAGAAAGAAACTGCATGACTGAGCAAGGAAAGGAGTGAAACAGAAAAGACACCGTAAAAAACTTCATTTGAAATTGTCTGTATAGAACAGTATAAACACAGTTTGTTAATCTAAGGCCATTATTAAACATCACTGTAAATAGAGAAGACCTGTGTGCATATCTGGTAAGTTCTTGTCCCTTTTTCCCACCATCTAACCAATGCTCAGTTTCCAATTCTGGTGAACAACCAAGGTCAGAGGATACCAAGCACCCAATATTTCATCTCCTGTCCCATTGTGGACAATCATCTCACTAGCTTACTATAGAAGCCTACCTATTGATACTATGGAAGCCTAGCTGTTGATATCTCAGAACTTTTGTTTATTAAGCAACACATTTATTCAAATATATCTGTCATGTTCGCCGTTTCAATGTGTTTGATACATCGTAACGTTTCGCATGTCATTAGCTGGATGCGTGTTTCATCTTTGCAGGGAGGACGGTTCCTGTTGGGAGGGATTTATCTCTTGGCTGTGCTGTTGGAATGTATTTGGGTTATCTCCTGTGTTCAAGGTTACTTTCCCAGGCTAGAAGATCTGACAGTTGCCAGCACCTGGGACGGGTGGCTCTGCTGGTAGGGAGGCGGGGTTATGTGTGCAACGAAAGGTTTAAGTTTGTATTTGGCGCGCTTTCTGTCATTCTCAGCTTTCTCTGTATTTGTCTTAAGTTCTCTAATAAATCAGATTTCATTTAGCAACCTCTTGTGAGTCTGAGTATTGGGGCTGGGCAACCATTACATAAAGCTGAGAATCTTAAACCTCAAAATTCCGCTGGCCCCTTTCCAGGAGAGGGCAAGTTTGTCCGACCCTGTGAGGGAGAGTGCTAGCGATGACTGAACCTGACATCATGCTACTGGAAAGTGAGGAGTCGAGTGAAGGGGAGCCGGACTCGACCGTGATGCGCCCCGACAGACCTCCCCAACTGGGGGAGCTCTCCGCGATCCTAGAAGAGGCGAGTTCTGGGTCGGAGGGTGAAGCAGGAGGCATGAAAACCGCGCCGGAAACCACCGTAACCACCCCGGGCGAACTGGTCACCTGGGATGAAACTCGGGGGGACATCTCGGTGGTGGGAGGCCCATCCTGGAGGCAGAGGTACCCGTTGTCCCCTACGGTGATCCAGGTGCAGCCGAAAGAGGGTTCTCCTACTCCAGACCGTATCCGAGTGTTAGAGTCAAAAATGGACTCATTGGAAACGATCCTGAAACAGATGAGTCTGGACCTGAGTTTGTTGAAGGAAACCCGGGAGGGGTCAAGCCAGTGGCATTCGACCCCTTCATCCCATGGGCAGTCCCCGGAGCAGAGAAGGGCAGCACGTCTGCAGGAAGGGGACCAGGCTGTCCGAATGGAAGTAGCGTCGCCGCCTGTAAGGCCGCCACCCGCTCCCGAGCGGCAGCCGGCCAGGGAAGTAGAACCCACCGAACCCTCAGTGGGAGGGCGCAGCCCGTCGGCGGGCGGGTTGAGGGACTTCCCCGTCAAATTCGATGGGGATCCGGCAAAACTCTCATTTTTCCTAACCAATGCCAAGGCGTACATGGAGGAGTGGGGGTCACTTTTTCGGTCAGAAAAAGCGAAGATCATCACCATTGCTACCAAGCTGAAGGGGAGGGCGGCAGACTGGTATGTACAGATGTGCCAGTCGGAAGCGCCCAAACTGGAGAAATTCAACGAGTTCCTCTGGGCTCTAAGGCAGCACTTTGAGGATCCCTTGGCAAAGGAGAGAGCGAAGCGTGCCCTGAAGGACCCTAAGCAAGGGTCGAGATCGGTGGCTGATTACGCGCTGGAGTTCAAGGCGCTGGCAGGAAAGGTGGACGACTGGTCTCAAGCCACCATCATCGAACTGTTCAAAGATGGCCTGAATACAGAAGTGCTGCACTGGTCCTTAGGACGGGACGACCCGTACACTTTGTACGAGTGGATCCAGCTTGCTGGGAGAGCTGAACACGCACACGAGGTATTTGCCCAGTGGAGAACAGCGAAGTCAGGGCGAGAGGTGAAACCTGAGAGAGAGAGGCGGTATGCGAAGGGGCAGTGTCTGTGATGTGGCAAAGAGGGACATTGAGTGGCGGCGTGCCCGAAGGCAAAGGGTGAGGAATGACCCGGGAAGTCGACGGCGAAGTCCCCTTCCCTGCTGAGGAAAATGAAAGCAGCGGTGGCAGAAAGTGAGGGAGACAGCGTGCCGTTCTACGAAGACGAGGGGGAACCGGAATTATTGCAGCTGGCGGGAAACGGCAGCCACCTGCTTTAAAGGGCGCCGCAGGGCAGGTGGTGGAAGAAGGGCGCGAGCCTACATCGGTGAGTGGCAGTTACCACATTCTCACGGTGAAGTTAAAGTTGGGCTCCCGATCCAAGACCATAGAAGTGTGGGCCATGATTGATTCGGGGTGTTCCAGGTGTTTGATGCACCCCGATGTGGTAGCAGCTCTGGAGCTACCTACATTCCCCTTGCAATGGCCCATTGCCTTTACGCAGTTGGATGGGTCTATGGCAGGTGGCAAACCGATCACCCATTTCACAGGGCTAGTGGCTTTACAGTTCGGCAGCCATCGGGAGGGGTTGTCATTTGTGGTGGCTCTGGTGGGGGGTCCCCTGGTGGTTTTGGGAGTGCCATGGTTGGTCCAGCAAAATCCCCAAATAAACTGGGTTTATCGGACTATCACCTTTAAGGACGGATTCTATCAAGCACCGGAGGGGAGGGTTTCCCCAGAGGAGGTGGTGGGGGTAGCGGCAGCTGCGACTCCGCATTGCCCGGCCCCACCTCTGGAGGGCCTGCCAGTGGACTACCAGATGTTTGCTGATGTGTTTGGAGAAAAGGAAGCCGATCAACTGCCCCCTCATCGGAAAATGGAGTGTGCCATTGAGCTGATGCCCAACACCCAATTACCTAAGCCAAAAATCTATTCCATGACACAAAAGGAACTAACTTTGCTTAGGGACTTTGTGGACAAAAACTTGGCTTGTGGGTTCATCGAGCCAGCCAACTCACCGGTGGGGGCACCGGTCCTCTTTCGCCCAAAGAAGGATGGGACACTAAGACCCTGTACCAATTTCTGGGGGCTAAATGCAGTCTCAATTTCCAATAAATATCCTTTGCCTTTGATCAAAGACATGTTGTCTCATCTGGCTAAAGGAAAAATCTTCTCCAAACTGGACTTGAGAGAAGCCTATTACCGTGTAAGAATCAAGGAGGGTGATGAGTGGAAAACGGCATTCAATTGCCCGTTGGGGGCATTTCAGTATAAGGTTTTGCCTTTTGGTCTGGCTGGGGCCCCTGCGGTATTTACGCAATTGATCCATGAGGTACTCCATGAACATCTGTTTAAAGGGGTATTGGTGTATTTGGATGATGTATTGATTTATACTGAAACTATGGAGGAACATGTATCCTTGGTTAAACAAGTGCTTTGCAAGCTCAGGAAAGCTGAATTGTATGCCAAACTGTCCAAGTGTGCCTTTCACCAAACACAAATTGATTATTTGGGGTATAGAATTTCAGATAAGGGCATTGAAATGGATCCTGCCAAGGTCCAGGCTGTCGTGGATTGGGAAAGGCCCCGCACCCGCAGGCAACTTCAAAGTTTCCTGGGGTTCAGTAATTACTACAGATTATTCATAAGGGGGTTCGCTGAAATTGCCCTACCATTAACGGAATTACTTCGAACCAAAGGTCTGGGGGATACTCGAAGAGTGAAAAATCCAGGGGCACTGCTGCGGTGGACGCCGGCTTGTCAGGTGGCGTTCGAGCAGTTAAAAGCATCTTTTACCGAAGAGCCAATCTTACAACACCCTGACCCCTCCAAGCCTTTTGTGGTTCAGGCTGATGCCTCTGATTATTCCATTGGGGCATTATTGATGCAAGCTGATGGGGCAGGGTGCCTCAAACCATGTGCTTACCTGTCCCGCAAGTTCTCAGAGATGGAGAGGCGTTGGCATGTGTGGGAGAAGGAAGCATTCGCAGTAAAAGCTGCTTTGGAATCTTGGCGGCATTTATTAGAGGGGGCGAATCACCCTTTCGAGGTGTGGACTGACCATAAGAACTTAGAAGCCCTCAGCACCCCCTGCAAATTGAGCCCGAAACAAGTCCGTTGGGCTCAGTTCTTCAATCGATTTAATTTTCGATTGAAGTTTATTCCGGGGAAAAAGAATTTCCTGGCTGACGCGTTGTCACGGCAACCCCAGGACTCGTGCGCAGCGCCCGAAGTGGTCAGCACTCTGTGGACAACGCCACAACTGGATATGCAGGCTGTGACGCGTAGCCAAACACGAGCGCAGCAGCCAGCCGCTGCGGACTCCGGACCGCCGAGCACTTTGTCAATTCTTTCCCAGTTGCAACAAAAGTTTCTAAAGGAGTTAAAAACTGATACTTGGTTGCTTGCAAACAAAGACAAAGTTACATTTGACCAGGGTTTTGCTTGGAAATCTAACCATCTCTATGTCCCTGAGAAGTTGCGAAAAGACGTGTTGCTCCATGCTCATGATGACAAGGTGGCGGGACACTTTGGGTTCGTAAAAACTTTGCACCTTGTCCGACGGCAGTTCTGGTGGCCCACCTTGCGCAAGGATGTAAAGGAGTATATCGCCTCCTGTTCTGTTTGCGCTATGTCAAAGCGCAAAGGAGGGAAACCTCAGGGACTCCTGCAACCCGTGGCTAGCCCAGCTTGCCCTTGGGATGAGATTTCCATGGACTTTATTGTGGAGTTACCACCCAGCCAGCGCAAAACAGTGATTTGGGTTGTCAAAGACTATTTCTCGAAACAAGCCCATTTCATCCCATGCGTGTCAGTTCCTTCCGCACGCCAGTTGGCCTGTCTTTTCTTAGTACACGTGTACCGGCTACACGGGTGTCCGTCATGCTTGATTTCGGACAGGGGCACGCAGTTCACCTCGCAATTCTGGCGGGCGTTCCTCAAACTTTTGGGAACTAAGCAAGCCCTGTCCACGGCGTGGCATCCACAGACGGATGGGGCCACGGAGGCTTTAAACTCAACGCTGGAGCAATATCTTCGGGCTTTTGTGAACTATCAGCAGGACAACTGGGTGGACCTTCTCCCTTTTGCTGAAGTTGCCTACAACAATGCTGTTCATCAAAGCACCGGTCAAACCCCATTTCGTATTGCACATGGCAAGGAGTTTGTGCCCATCCCGGATCTACCGCAACCCTCTGTCGGACCGACCTCACCTGGGGATTGGTCCACACAGCTAGTGGAGTCCTGGCCAGTGATTCAACAGGCATTGGCTGACGCACAATCGGATTACAAACGCTATGCTGACCAGAAACGTGCCCCTCATCCTGCTTTTCAAGTCGGTGACCTGGTCTATTTATCGACTAAGTTCATTAAGTCCTCGCAACCTTCAAAGAAGTTGGCACCTAAGTTTGTGGGTCCTTTCCCCATTACCGCTCAAATTAACCCTGTGACTTTTAAGCTTGATTTGCCACATAACCTTAAACACTTACATCCTGTTTTTCATTGCAGCTTGCTCAAACCAAGTATTCGTTCTGACCGATGGCATGATCAGCCTCCACCTCCAACCCCCATCATGATTGATGGTCAACAACACTTTGAAGTTAAAGAAATTTTGGACTCTAGACGCCTTCGCAATACGCTGCAGTATTACAATATCATAATATAAAAACATGATGTCTTCACGTATGGTTTTAGTGAGCAGTTCTTGGTAATTCAAAAAAAAAGGTTTGTTAATATCTTGGTACATTGACTTATTTTCTAAAATGGATCTAGGTTTGCTTGAAACATACACATAGGATGTTTGTTTTTATTTCACACACACATAAATGTACAGACAAAATGGACTGTCATGATATGTGAAATGATAAAAATCTCTCAAACAGCAAATGAAAAACAGTGAGTCAGATGAAGAATACTATGTTTCCTTTCTCCCTCTGGGAAGGCTTATACGTATAGCTGTTTGAAAAACCAACCAGCCAAATCCAAGTTATTTGACAGCTTTCACTGTCAAAGTGCACACAATCCAGATCATATCATTAAAATATACTCCTCATTGCAGATGAGCACACAAGAGAATTCAAGGGTCAGATTCCCCCAATCAAAGGTTTCATAGAAACCCTTATTGGAGCATCTCCCATCGTTTCCTTCTCCAAGAAATGGAATCCGTGTTTCCAGATGGGAGGGGGTGTGAAGTTGGAGTGTGAAGTGGTTTATTATGGCTGTGGAGGACATGAAGGACACGAGGTTGAGATATGCCAGGAATACCTTCTGTGTGTGTATGTGCGTGACATGGTTTCATGGGAAAGGGGACTAACTAAGTGAATGTAGTTTTTAAGTTAGGTTTAAGTGGGAAATCTTTATTCGCAGCTTGCCTTCTGTACCATTCATTACGCTTCATTAAAACAGTTAAAGGAATCCCAGCCTCCTGACTGTGATTGTGTGAATGCTCGAATGATCAGGTGCTGCCAACAAGCATACAAAATAGAAAATCTATTCACCAAGTATGGTTGGGGGTAGAGGTGGGGAATTTATCTGAAATTAATGGGGGGGGCGTATTTTAGTGAAGGATATTATCTTTTTGGAATAAAATCTGTATTTAATTTTACAGAAATATTATTTATGATATTAAAATTTAGTAGTAGCAAGGCGAACCTGAATTAATCAATTTACTGTATACAATATATTTACCAGCAAAATTACCTGTCATCTCCAGGACTTTAGGAAAAAACTTATTCCAGAACCGACATTTTTCGGCACGTAATTTTGCACGAATCTTTGAACCATTTGTGCTTAACGTTAAGTAGTTTTGTTCAGCAGTTGTGAAGACTGGCCATCTTGTTCCATTAATCTGACTTCCATTGGGTGTTCTGTAAGATTAAAGAAAAGATTAAAGAGAAGCATTAGAGTTCTCATGGGAAATTAGCTGGGCATATCAACAGTGAAAAATATATTCTGTTGATTGTTCCAAAGTTCAGTAGATTTGCATGGAAATAATTCTATACTTTTGAAAGGTGGCAGATGTAAACATCAACATCTCCAAAACAACAGCAACAATAATAGTAATAACAACAATGGCAATATGCATTTGGACTGGATTGGATTCTTTTTAAAAAGCATTATATGTTATTAAGTAATCAACTTATCAGTTATTTGTATAAGCCCAAATTGTCAAGGACAAAAAAGCAATTTCTTGGATAACAATAACAAAAATAAATCCACTAAGTGCTTAATAAAAATGCTAATGCTCATTCACATATACAAAGACATTACATTGTTTTTGTTTCCTTTTAGGCAGAAATTCCTGTAAAGGTGTGCAGTGATCTAGGTAAAATGAATAAAAAAAAAATCATCTTGATTAAAATCTGTTAAAATAAGTTTCATAATAGAAGAAAGCATCCTTTACCCATTGAAAGCAGTTAATGTGAAGCTGTGAGAAAAATGTCTCAAAAGTATTGCTATAAACAAAATTTGCTAAGGAAATTCTATTAATGCAAGCTGGTACTTTAAAGATTACTTAATATGCCTTGCTATTTACAGTAGGATGGGTGGAAGAAATCTGGGTGATTAGGGATTATGAGAGAAAAGTTGGCAAGAAGAATGTACCAATTGCCTTTGATTTTATCACCCATCATAGGTGATGAGATCTTGGCAGAGTATTTCACTATGTGCCAACCGTGGTATCTGGGAAAGGTGCCAGTAGTTTCTTTAGGAAGAGTTCGTGGGGGAAAAGGAAAGGGGCAAGATCACAGAAACAAATGAAATTGCTATATTCTGATTTAACCACTGACCCTTTAAGCCCAATGTGGACTGTTGATGTTGAATGGCATAAATTCCCCAAAGTTCCAAGCAGAATTTCAGGCAGATACCAGGGATTAAATCTGGGATTTTCTTCATTTTAAGAATGCATTTCACCATTGTTTTATGGCAATTCCACTTCTTGCCTTGACTTATACATACAGGTAGTCCTTGCTTAATGATCACAATTGGAACCAGAATTTCAGTTGCTAAGTGAAGCAGTCATTAAGCAAATCCGACCTGATTTTATAACCCTTTTCATGGTGGTTGTTATGTGAATCACTGCGGGTATTAAGCAAACCACATGGCTGTTAAGAGAATCATGCAGTTCTCCATTGATTATGCTTGCCAGCCTCGGGCCAGGAAAGTCGAAAATGGCAATCATGTGACAATGGGATGCTGTGACAGTCATAAATGCAAACCAGTTGCCAAGTGCCTGAATTGTGATCACGTGAGGGTCATAAGTGTGAAGACCAGTCATAAGTCAGTTTTTTCCAGCACCATTGTAATTCCAAACCATCACTAAATGAATGGTTGTTAAGCGAGTGCTACCTGCATGCTTTGATTTCACTTCAAGGCTCTAAATCTGCATAGAGGACATACAGATAGGCTTTTCATAACAGGGAGACCATCCATATAATCTAGTCAACATATGTAGGTGGCATTATGGACTGCTCCTGTGACCTTGCTTTCCTTTACCAATGAACACTTTGCATAGCTCAACAGTAGAGTGCATACCTGGAATGCAGGCAGTCCAGGTTCAATCCTGGGCTTCTCCAGTTAAGAAATATTAGTAGAATGTATATGAGCTCTGCCTGAGATATAGAAGAGATGCTCCTAGTTCTACTGGGTATAAATAAAACAAATGAGAAAAATGAGGTGTTCCATGTTGCTGATTTATTTTAAAACATGTCATCCATTTTTCAGGAGGAAAATTTGTAGAAAGCTTGCACATAATCAAATCTCAAAGCAAGTCTTAAAAAACAACAAAGGCTTCCCTGAAAGAGGTTTGCAGAACATTATGAATGCTACCTAATGACATTCAGAGAGGACAATGTGGTAAAATGTGCAGAACTAAACTTAGTAATTTGGTGTTATTCTCCATGGTATCCAGCCAAGAAAGCTGGCAAAGAAAAGGACAGGAGGGTTTTAAGATTGTTTACCAAACTTGAAGAAAAAGGGCAAGATTGGCCATTTGAAAAATTGGAGGACTGTAAATGTTTACTTCAGGGCTTTTTCATCTTGAGTGGCAACGTTGTTAATGAATGCTACATTTAGCAGCTGGAAGGCCTTGATAAAAAGGGATTGGATTTGAAGTCCATGTTCTGCTGAAGAAAAGGAGCTCTTTCAGGAGGCAAATTGTTTGAATTATTCAAGGGATGGATTGTCATACAACTAGGATGCTATGGCTAAATGTGTTAAACTGTTAAACATCCAGTGATGCTATTAGTTTTTAAAAAGACACCTGGTGTTTTTGCTGTAGGCCAGAGGTAGGATGCCTGGAGCACCTCAGCTCTGCAAAGCAACTACCCAGATGTAATAGTGGAAAGTAACTATCTAATTCTACATCTGGTTTCATTTAACATTTTTGCTGAATTTCCAACATGGGCTGGGGATGGAGTAGGGAAGATTCAAAATATGAATCACATAATTTTTGTCTACTCCAGAGCCTATTCCCACCATCCCGTTAGGGTGAACTTTCCCTATGGAAACCTTCCCTATCAACTGTGCAGCTGTGATGGTGATGAGACCTTCCTTATAGCCTGCAAAAATGGCACAGTATAATTTTGAGGGGAGCAGCTCTGAAAAGAGCTACTTGAAGCATCACAAAGGGCTCCCTTGGAAGCCTCTGAAAAGCTTTTATAACTGCTGGAGAAGGCTAAGAGGAGGCTGTCAAGTGATGTGAATGACCTTGAGGCCTTCAGAGCACAAAATGCCTCCCAATCAAAGCCTCTTCTCACAGCCTACTGAATATCATATTTTATTCCACCTGGCTGAGATTGTACACGAAACAGACAAAAAGGCCACAATATGCAGCTAGTGGTGTGTTTTATGGGCAATTGATGCACTGGAATCTTCCTGTGTAGTTCACATCAGCAGGGAATACTTTGCTAGTCAGAGAAACTAGGAAAATGCGGTATCATATGATTGAACCATACTCAAGTAGGAATGGGTGAACATTTCAGTAAATTTGCCCTTTCTCTAGGAGCTGCTCTAGCTGCCAGTTAGCGACTAATGCAATTCAAGATGCTGGCTACCACCTGTAGAACTCTGCATGGCTCAGGGCCTAGTTATCTCCAAGACCATCTACTGTGAAATAAATATGCCTGTCCTTTAAGATCAGGAGAGAGACCCTGCTGAGGGTCCTGCTCCCCATGGAGTTCCATCTGCAAGGATCCTGTAGGCAGGCCTTCATAACAGTGGCTCCCTTCCTGTGAAATAGCTTGTCCTCTTGTATATAAAGTGCCACCAATGTGATGAGTTTCTGCAGAGAGATTAAATTTGGCTCTGGGAAACAGAGCATTTTGGGGGTGTCCAGGTTGGGTCTGCCGATGTTACTTGTTTTGTTCTTTTTAATCTTTATATTGTGCACTGGTCAGAGCCAGATGGAGTGGAAAGGCATAGAAACATTTGTAATAATAATTTAAAAACCATATATTAGATAGAAAAAGAACAATACAGTGAGGATGTCAGAAAACAAAAATGACTTGAGACTTCTGTCAAAACTGAGAGCTTTGAAAACTTAGCTCTGAAAAGCTAGGATTTAATCTCTGTGCATTCCACCATTGTTTTGGCACTGATTAAGATTGCAACCTGTATCTTTTTCCTGATAAGATGCTCAACTTTTTTTAGCTAAATACTGGGCAGATAAAATATGGTCTTTTCCCTGCTAAGAATAGTAATATGCACTAATTTGATGACTTGAGCTGAAATCTGGGAGGCTCATCAATCTAGAATCAATCATTAAAAAAAATGTATACTTATAGTTGCTCTCTTTGATGAAAAGGAATTATAAAGAGTAGAACTGAGTCCAAAACATGACAAGAATATGATGGTTCAACTCCTTTGTCCCAGTCATTCTAGCAACATTATTTTTCCTCACAAAGACTTCTCTAGAGACAGCCACTTATGTGTAGTTCAAGAGTGAAAAATCAACTGAAGCCTGGGGATGAAGTCTCTGAATAACTAGGGGCTGTTCTTGACATCAGTCTTAGAAATGAAATGAAAATACAATAAAAGTATGCATGACATTTCAAATTCAAAATGTTTTGAGCTTGAAACTCTCTATTTCAAATTCAAAACAACTCCAGAAGTATTTCAAACAGCTGTTTCAATTTGAAACAATGTGTTTCATGCCCTTAAAATATAACCTTAAAACCTTTAGATCTAACCAAATACATTACATAATTATGCAGTTGCAAATAAATACATCCATCACTTTATTATAATCAGTAGAATAATATAAAAAGTACGGTACTGAAATTATAAAACCAAAATATTAAAAGATCATAAAAATTAGAGAAATTTTTAACTTTAATTATGTTACTTTGATGTTTTGGTTCTGTATTGCCATGAATATTGTTATTATAAATTTGTTATCATATAATTATACACTTACTAGAGGAAACAAAAGGGAAGTAACCCTTGACAATAATAAAACATAAAAGTATGAATTCTATTGATTATGTAGAATTGGTTTTGGATAATTTTGAAATGAGATAATTACATAAACAGCTGTTCTCCAAACTAATGCCATCCAGATGCTTGTAACTCCCAAATTGTTTAGGAGGTTGGCTTTCAATTATGTTAGATTAGAATTCTGGACTTCCAAGTTCTATCACTTCTAGAAAGTTTGAGATTGAAAAAGGTTGATATAAGCATTAATGATTTCCTGATTATGTCTATTCCTTCCTCTAGTAAATATGCATACATACACCAAATTCAGAAAGCAAAGGTATACACAGAGAACTAGCAGGAGATGAAATATACTACAAATAATTGGTACAATTTCTTCCTTCACTCCAAGCATGTAACTGAAAGGCCACTGGACATTAATAAACTCCAGCTACTTGTTTAAAATATCTCTTAATCCAATCTAGCATGGCAATTCCTAAATTCCTCCACTGCCCATTTTGTGCTAATTCTGCACTGATTAACTTATGGAGCTCATTTAATTGCATGTTTGTTTGTGGCTCTAGAGAACAGTGAGTTAAACAGAGCTGACTAGTACTCCAGTTCAAGATCAGAATTGTAATAGTACTGTCAGAAATCATTTGAGCATCCTCTGGATATGAAATAAACCATAACATTCCAAATTGTAATTTACAGGTAGTAAGGTGATTGTAATAACAGGTGTTGATACCACTTTGCAGAAAATGATTCAACGCATCAGTAGGGAAGCATAAGATGTTATACACACACACACACACACACATATACACACACACACACATACCTACACACACACACACACACACACACTGTATATGGGGGGCATGGTGGCTCAGTTGTTAAGACGCCAGGTTTGTCGACTGGAAAGTTGCAAGTTTGGCGGTTTGAGACCTGAGTGCCATGTGGCGGAGTGAGCTCCCGCACTCGCCCCAGCTCTTGCCAACCTAACAGTTTGAAAGCCTGCAAATGCAAGTAGATAGATAGGTACCGCTTTGGTGGGAAGGTAACAGCGTTTCCGTGATTGTCATGCTGGCCACATGACCATGGAAGCGTCATTAGACAATGCTGGATCTTCGGCCATAGAAACAGAGATGAGCACAGCCCCTAGTGGGTCATTAGACATGACTAAATGGGAATCTTTACGTTTTTTTTACTATATAGTATATATATATATTCATTCATCATACAAGATTCACTGTAAACATTGTTACAATATTCTTCATCTCTATTCAAAAGTGATTTGCTGCAGTTTAACTGGTTGATACAGCAAGAGCAGCAGCCAGAAGGTGAATTGATGTTTAGGTCTGCCAAAGACTTCAAGTGCATAACGTAAGACAGTGACATCTCCAGAGAAGGCAGTACTGAAATCTTCTGCCATTTTTTTGGATTGGTACATATGTGTAACTATTACTGTAATTCATTAACTGGATTAAAATAATTTTATTAAAACTTAACAGACTTATTTTCCTGCTTTGCTTTTTAAGTGAGAAATCACATAGCCAACATTTGCTAATTCATTACAAATTTTAATGGTATGATTTTGGGGGCTCTAGGGGGTGCAAAAAGTGTGATTGCAGTCTTCAGCTTCTGTCTTGGCTATCCCTATAAAGACTGCTGCCTTAAAGATACATCTTAGATTGGATTACATTCTTAAACTTGCCATATGTTTGGTTCAGAATCTTTTCTATCCATGCCATGGACATTAAAATCATTTTCTTCTTAGTCATAGTTTTTGAGTATATGGTGTACTGCATTGTTTATGGAGTAATTTTATTTATCATGTGTTAGTACAGAAATTGCATGGATTAGATCAGAGTGTTTTTATTTATTTAATGATTTTTTTTCCAGCTGCCTCAATCCATGTCGACTCTGTGCAGCATACAAAAGTTCAATATACAGTAAAAATATCAGAATAATCACAATAATACTAACAGTTAGCTAACTGTGATGATCACTCAAACAAAAATAAGGCCAAAAACTTGCTCCAACTGAGACTTTTTTAAAAATGATGGAAAGGAAAGGAAATTACTATTTTCTGCTACTTTATATGTCCTTCAGCCCAAACAAATGTCTAAGCAGAACAAAATAATACTGACTTTATAGTTAAAAATCACATAGAACATATAAACATCAGCTACGCCCTTTCCTGGATCAAGAGTCCCTCCAGTCACTCATGCCCTAGTCATCTCCCATATAGACTACTGTAATGCACTCTACATGGGGCTACCCTTGAAGAGTAACCTGAAGCTACAGCTGGTGCAGAATGCAGCCACGCGAACAGTCTTAGGAGTCCCAAGAAGGACACACACAACACCATTGCTGTGCGAGCTGCATTGGGTACCAGTATGCTTCTGGGTCCAATTCAAGGTGTTGGTTATCACCTTTAATCACCTGGCATGGGACCAGGTTTCCTGAGGGACCGTCTTACCCCAGTGACATCAACCCATCCCACCCGGTCAGGTAGAGAGGGCATGCTACAGACCCTGTCCATGAGGGATTGCCAATTGGCAGGGTCCAGGAGGAGGGCCTTCTCTGCCATTGTGCCCACCCTTTGGAATAAGTTACCCCCAGAGGTAAGACAGGCCCCCACTCTCCTGGCCTTCAGGAATGGGGTTAAAACCTGGGCATGCCACCTGGCTTAGGGTGGGAGGGCGATAGCCATGCATGGAGTTGGTTGGCACCATGATGGTGCCAACATAAGATCTTGATTGGCCATCTTGTATTTATACTTTATATTTGCATTTTTATATTTATATTATATTTATAAATACAATATTTAAATTTATATGTATATTGTATATTTAATTATATGTTATTTTTATTATTGTAAACCACCCAGAGTCATTGCATACAAGTTGGGCAGTTGAGAAGTTCAATAAATAAATAAATAATATAAACCAGACAAACAACAACAACAGCCTTCCTATTCATCATCACACTGAGAAATTATGCTCTCAGTAACACTTACTGCAAGAGTAGGAACCACCATTTTACCAATCCCTTCCAAAATAGCCAGAGTTTCATGGCCTGGCATGAAACTCATGAATAATATTTATATCAGCTGAACACCTGCATGACTGAGATTTTTCTGAGATCTGCAGAGTCCTGTCTCTCCAGGATCTACACAGAATCTAGATTTTCATTATTTGTGATTTAAGGCAGGGGATTTTCAACAGAGTTTAAGAACCTTTCAGAAACAGAACTGAAATAAGAAGTCATTTAATTTCAATACAAGCCCATTCTAAACTCAGCCTTCCACTCCCATGACCATTGGTGAAAATTCCACATGTGTGGCGGGCATCCAACCTGGGCCTTAAGGGGAGTGGGCGGGGGGAATCTTGACACAGAGTTGACATTGTAGGCATTGCTACAGTTGTCCTCCCTAGGTGCATCAACATAAGGGATATGTTGGTAGCACAGTACAACCTCATCATCTCTGAAGAATAATTAGGTCATTAGGCCAGAGAATGAGGTTGCCATATTACTTACTCTACTCCCCTGCAGCACTGGTATAGCATCCTAAAGACAGAACAGCTCTTCCCAACTTCTCTAGATGGTACGCAGCTATTTGCTGAGCCTCTGCTATTTTTTTCCAACTATAGAACAGAGTCTTTCCAACTTTATAACATTGGCAGGAACTTTCACTTTCAATGGGACATCAGAGTAGAACCACCAACATAAAAAGATGTTTCCAATAATTTTCTTTTTTTCTTAACTTATGGCTGCTGGGGTGGAAAGAGCTTGATGTGTTTATTCTTTCTTCAATGAAGCTGTCTGCATAAAACTTATAAGATTTTCCCTCTCTTTCTTTTTAGAAGCCAGTGTAGCTAAACTTGGAGTGTACTTAATCCAGGCTCACTGAAAGTTCAATATCTATCCATTCTCATCACTCATCACAATAAACAAGCAGTCTTTTTAATATTATTTGAATGTAATGGTATACATTTCCATCCAGCTATCTAACAAATTGACCTTATTTAGAGTAGAATAGGACAAGGCATTTAATGTTGCTATTAGATTTCACAGCACATCTTTGTTAATTTTTAAGAACTTTGTTAGTCTGCTTAAGTTGATAGATTTCATACTCAATATGAAGATTTGACAATTCATGCAACTGTCTTCTGAATCAATACAAATATTCAAATGAAATCAATTTGGTTTTCTGAATTGTTTCAGTATCCACATTGGATCAGACTGATTTTCTGAATTGATGCTTTAGAAATTTGAAAGAGGTCAAAGCTGATTTATGCACCATTATTATAGGTGATGACCTATAAAACCATACATGGCATGGAGCCAGTTTGTTTGTGGGACTGCCTTTCCCAATCACGTCTACCCATCCCATCAGTTCTGGCAGGAAGGGCATGTTGTGAGTCCCATCCATGAAGGAATGTCATCTGATGAGATCCAGGAGGAGAGGCTTTTCTGCCATGGCACCCACCCTTTGGAACATCATTCCCACTGAGGTCAGTTTGGGTCCAACTTTGCCAACCTTCCAGAAGCACCTGAAAACATGGCTTTGTCACCTGGCCAGGGGATCTGGTAACATGGCTATGGAGCCTGCAAAGTGGCTGTATTGCTAGGCAGAGTAGTTATATTGCTTGGGAAAATGAGTGTGTTTTCCTGCAGATCATGTTTTTTTAATGCATCTTCATTGTTTTTAACATTTTAAATATTTTTTGTTATTATTTTTTTGTTATTTTTTTGTATTCTTTCATATTTTTAACTCTGTATGCTGCTCAGAGTCATGTATATGAGATGGGCAGCTATATAAATTTACCAAATAAATAAATAAAACTTAGTACATTCTTCTCTTCCAAGGAAAGGGCACTCCTAATTCTTTTGAGAAATGGGGTAAAATACAACGCATGATCATTCTGCCCCAAACCTTCAAATCACAATTATTGTATATGTGAAGAAAGCAATAATTTAGAAGATGACAAGACGCCTTTAGATGGCCTCTTTATTTCTAATGACCAGGATATACAACCTACAAATATATTTTTTTTCCATTCTGCATTGATAATGTATTGGCTAAGCAATAATTCTAAGATTTAGTGAGATTCCCAGAAACTTTACAATGTAGCATTCAAATGAAAGAATGTGTAAGATACATACAGGATTTGGAGATACTGAAGATGTTATACTGAGCTTTGGATAAATGTCTATAATAAAGCTTCCATTCTTTCTGTATCTTATTCAAGCTAAGAAAAAGTACGGTTAGGGGGCTGACATTCTCAGCTTTTAGCAAAGGAGTGCTTGTCAAGAAAACAGAGCAATCTAACCCCAGGGTTTTAGAAACTCTGGATGTCTGGCAGCTAGTAGCAGGAAAAGGAGCAGACTACTCCTTTGAGCAAAAGTTCACTAAGAGTTCAGCAGAGTATATTAATTCATTATTGTGCACACATAGAATCACAGAGCTGGCAGGGACCTTGGAGATCTTCTGGCTCAACCCATGTCCAAAGCAGGAATCCTCAGATCATCACAGACAAATGGGAAGTCGAACCTTTGTTTGAAAACTTGCAGTGATTGAGCATCTATGACTTGAGGAAGCAGGCTGTTCCCCTGCTTAATAGCTATCACAGTCAGGAAATTCCTCCTTATTTCAAGTTTGGATCTCTCTATGCAAAGCTTCCACCTGCTGGTTCATGTCCTACTCTTAGGTATCATGAAGAATAAATCTATACCCTGACAGTGACAGCACAGAAACTAAGGAAAATGACCTTAATGAATATGCTTTAGGCCCTTTAGCCTAAGCAAAAGGGGCTAAAGCATTTTTAAAGTCCAGAATGTCCAGATAACATTCAGAAGCAGCTCAGAGCACCACCACCCTAATTCACTGAACTATATGAAGGAGGTGAGAAGGTACAGCAGTATCAGACTTTCGAGATTCTGTTGTAATAAAAAGTAGTTTTAGCTGTCCTTTGGAGTTGATTTCATGGTCTGGTTTACCTAGAGGGACTGACAGGCAGCCTTCACATGTTGGAAGACTGCTATCATGTTGCTCCTTAGTCTTCTCTTATTTAGGCTAAACAGGCCCTGTTCTTTTAACTCTCCTTCATAGGAATTAGCCTCCAATCCCCTCACCATCTTTGTTGTTCTTCTCTGCACTCTTTCCTCAGTATCCTTTTGGCCTTGTAACCAGAACTGGACACAGTGTATCAGATGCAGTCTGATCATTACAGTGTAAAAAAGGTAGTATCATTTTCCACAATCATAACATTAGATCTTTGTTGATGCACCCCAAGATTGACTCTTTTGGAAGCTATAGCACACTTCTGGATCAATCTTAATCTGTGGTCTACCAGGATGCCTGAAACTATTCAGAACTTGATCAAATCAGATATGAAGCAGGAGAGACTATAACCCTTTCACAAGTACTAATGCTGAGCCAGGTCCTGCTTATCTTGTACCTGTGTGTAGTTTTTCCTACCTAATTGGAGAACCTTACATTTCTCACCACTGAACAGCATTTTGTTGGATAGGGCCTAATGTTCAAGTCTATCAAAATTCTTTTGAGCCTAGAACCTATCTTCTGGTCAGCAATCATTCCTAGCTTTGATTCATCTGCAAATTTGCTAAGTATCTCTTCTATCACCTTGTCTAAGTCATTTCTAAAATTATCAAACAGCACTGGACTCAGGACAGAACACTGAGATATTCTGCTGCATACCTCTCTCTGTGTAGACTTAGATCCATAAGGACCACACATTGGTATGATTGTTCAACTATCTGTGAATTCATCTGGTCATGGAATCATCCATCGTACATTGTTCCATTTTATCAAGAAGGAGGCTGTGGTCAACTTTATCAAAAGCCTTACAGAGGTCTTGGTACATTACATTCACAGAATTCCCTTGGTCTACTAATTCAGTCACTCTGTCAAAAAAATGATGATACTTGTCTGATATGATCTATTTTTACCACTTTAGAAAGAATAAATTGTACTTATTTTATTTCTCCTCTTTTTCACCTTCTCCTCCTTCTCTTTCTTCTACTTTTATCTTCATTATACATTTTGCCAGTTTTAGTCTTTCCCAGATGTGAGGCTAAAACTGGCAAAAGGTACAATGAAGATAAACAGACTTTTCCTTCTCTCTTAGAAGCTTCTAAGAGAGAAGGAAAAGTCTGTTTATCTTCATTGTACCTTTTGCCAGTTTTAGCCTCACATCTGGGAAAGACTAAAACTGGCAAAATGCCAGTTTTAGTCATTGCCAACTGTGTAATTCCTTGTGTAACTGAACAATATACAAGATGACTCTGCATGTACCCATTCAATTATTGCCTTTTGGAGGGTCATCTAGATTATGATCAGCATAGTCCTTCTCCAGTCTTTCTAACTCAGAAGAAACTATTCAGAACTTGATCAAATCAGATATGAAGCAGGAGGGACTATAACCCTGTGGAAGAACTTTTTTTAAGGTCAATTAGTCTTCTAAGTATAGTTAGCAAACTCTATGTTGAGTATCTTTATCAGAAGCAGACTATTTGACTGATGATAAGATTTTGGCTGAGGAGCAAATTGGATTTAATCCAGGGGAATTTATGTTTCACCACTGCACAATGGTGCACCATTTACTGGGGGAAAAAAAATCAAATTGTCCAAGAGATGTTCTATATGCTGCCTTCATGGATTTGAAGGCAGGATTCAGTTTAATTCACAGAGACAGATTTTGGGTGAAACTGGCAGCCTTTTCTATTGATTGAACTCTCCTACTTTTGATCATGAAATTGTGTGAAAATACTTTCATGCTAGTTAGATATGACCCTGAATGTCTTTCCATGCCAATCTTCACCCAAAAAAGGTGTGAAACAAAGTTGTATACTAGCTTTCTTCCATTTAAACTTTTATATTATTAACTTATACACTCAGAACATAATGCAGGCTTTGAAAAGCAATACATTCTATCCTCCTAAACTGGCCAATAAATCCATCTTAGGTCCTTTTTATGCTGATGACACAGTAATCCCCTTCATAATGCAAATACACCTAGAGTGAAGTCTTCAATCCCTGCCTTATATTATAGAATTGAAAGACTCATTGTCAGTTATTCTAAGACACAGGTAGAGGCCTTCTCCAAAAGGCTTACCAGCTGCATCCATTGCTGAAAAAAGAAATAAGGCCACAGAACAAGCTAAAGTCCTAGGAATTATTTTTCAGTCCTCTGCTACCTGCAGGGAACAAATAAAAGCTGTCACTCATTGGGCCCATAAGACCACTAATGCAATTTTGTCTTTTTCCAGACAGCAGAGGCTGTACTTGTGTACCTGCTGTTATAAACATCTATAAAGCTAAAGTAATTAGCCTTTTGCTTTACAGTTTCCAGATTTGTATTTACAAAGATTCAAGACTTCTTAAAATGGTCCAATCCAATTTTTTAAGATCTGTACTCAAAGTTCTTCTGGGTGTATATTTGGGGTTCTGTCACCTTCCACTTTTGTCATAAATGACCTTTAATGAGATCTCTGTCCTCCTCTACTCTTTTGGATAGTTTTCAATCATCTTGGGGAAATGTTATTAGACCAGATTCTTTTTTCTTTTAATCAATATTTGGTTTCACTTAGGTTCAAGACAGCCAACTTGGAATTGAAACATCTCATCTTCAGACTGATTGGAACACAATCTCCTCTATTATTGGGGAGAGGCTGTATGGAAGACCCTTCATGCCTGCTAATTAGCTAATTGGCATCTCATATATGTTGGGCTGGTCAGCCTTCTCTCTGCCAAGATTCAGTGCTTTGCCATCTATGCCAGTTGATGGGAGATACAACAACATCCTACCAAAGGCTCAGTTATCCCCCATCTGCTAGGGGACAATGAATCTGTTATGTATGTCTTAATGCACTGCCCTTTTTACATGTCTTGGCATTCAGATTTAATAAGCCCTTTGCTGCTAAATCATCTTGGCTGTTCTGATAAGGAGAAAGTTCATCTCCTGCTGGCAGATGTGCCTGCACAAATATCTTGAAAGATAGCCAAGTTCTGTGCAAATACTATTGCTGTTCAAAGAGTAATGGCTTAGGCTTTCATTTTTAAAATATTTACATCTGTCTAATTTTCCCATGTCATGGACAAAATTAATCACATTTTCTACATCTTTGTATATTTTAATCTTGTTAATTGTTTTACTTTCATAATGTTCCTTCTTCTGGTGGGCGTATAATTTCTTGACAGCTGGTATTTGACCATAAGTAAAGCTTAACTTGTAGGCAATCCAGTGTTAAAACAAAGTAAAACACAACAAAAATTGGAAAAGCTTTGAACCTGTGCCCTAATTTTATTTCTGAAAATTCTATTGGGCTGTATGATTCAATAGACAGGTCAGAATAAGTAAAAAATGCCACCAAAATCTTAATCATCAAAACATATTCAATATGCCCCAATAGGACACATACATATGCATCCCCTTACTTGCACCTAGACCCATTGGCATTAATGGATGTTAGATAATGACTTTTTTACAATGATTTAGGTGGGACCTAACTGCAACCTTAGCTGTAATCCAACCTATTGACTTTATGAAGAAATTATTTAAAAAAGCATGAACATAGTGATATAGCTTTTGCTTTCTTCAAGTTAGTAAATGATACCATTTGGGGAAAAAAACCTCACAAGCTTATAGAAAGCATTATTTTGAAATGAATAAAATTGTTAATCCAGGACACTCACACTTTATGAATGTTCAGATTACTTCTGAAGTCGCTCTTGCCTGTTGGTGTGTGATTTGGCATAATGAGTTATCTCTCCAGATTTCATTTTAAAATTCAGAACATTTCTCTACTTCATCTAATCATATATCATTTCATCAAATGACATCAAGGATTCCCTGTGCAGTTCTGTATCACTTTATACTTAATTCACACGCACAAGCAAATGTCTCTCCAAAGTTATCATATTGATAAGCTTAAAATAAAAGGCAGAGGATAGAAATATTTCATTCTGCAGTAATGGATATCATTGATAACTATTTTGGGTAATAAATCAATAGGATGTATGACTTGGAAATATGGAAGCTGTTGCTCATCAGCCTCTTTGTTCACATCTCATTTAACTTTAGCCCATTTCCATTCGTTTGTCACCATTTAATGTTAAGTCCTTAGAATAAGGACTCTTTCATTGCAAGAGATGCAATACTCAGCCTTCATCAAATGTTCACCTTCTGTATTTTTGTTTTTCATTGTTTGTTTGTTTGTTTTAGATCCAACAATCTCACAGAAGTTCCAGACAGCTTAAGAGGAAACAAAATTATCTTGTCTGATAAAGCCTGGATCCTAAAAACTGTTGCTCATGTCTCTTAAAACTAGGATTCCTCCTCAATTTCATTCAAAGCAAATCACTTCAAGGTTACCCCACTTCTTTGGAAGAAAGACTTCAGGAGTTTCAAAAGATATAACAATAAGATAAGCAAAAATGTCTTCACCCAACAGAACTTTATACTGCCACGGTGTTTTGCTCAAACTTTTTAAAAGACAAATTTGGATAATGAGGTTTTTAAAAGTGAAGGAAAGTGACTGCTTTGCTTTTGATTCTTCTCACTTTAAAAGATCCCTGTGGCAGTTCCAACAGGCAGAAGAGGCTTCTCTGCATTTGCTTGCTGTGCCCAGAATCTTCTTTCAACATTTCTGGTCAGATACTAGAAATTTCAGAAGAGATGTCTGTGTATGCATTGAAGCATCTTCCTACTAATGAGGCTGTGAAGCAGTGTGAAGAATCACATTATGCCAAAATGTGGCATATGATGTATGTTGCAGGTCCCATCTGCTAAGGAGTTATGCTTGGTGGGACCCAGGAGATGGGCCTTTTCTGCTGTGGCACCCGCCCCCTGGAACATCATCCCCCTGAGGTGAGACTGGCCCCATCCTTGATGTCCTGATATCCTTCCAGGAATCCCTCAAAACTTAGCTGTGTCAACAGGCTTGGGAGTCTGAAGGAAATGGTGATTTAATGAGGTAGTTACATTGTTTGTAACATCTAATACTCTTTCCTAGCCTTTTAATAATAATATTAATGTTTTAATTGTGGATTTATTTATTTTTTTAATATTGTCCATTTTATGGTTTTTCATTGTATGCTTCCCAGAGTCACATTTTGTGATATGGACAGCCATATAAATATAGCAAATAAATAAATAAAGATAAAATCTCTGTAGCTCACCAAAACAACTTGTATATGCCTTGCATACCTTAATAATTGGATATAAGCTCAAGTATGGATATAAGCACTGACAAATAGACGTTTTGGCCAGGATGAAGTACAACTTACCAAGAAATATCACACATTTACTTTAAAAAGGAAAACAAAGCAGAATCCCCAAGTTATAAAAGGTGCCAAAACATACAGTATATACCATTGCAGAGAGCCATGGAGATGTTGCTGGGAAAGCTAGGCATATGCAGCCACAGTTACAAAAGAAAATATCAATAAATTATAGTGCCAGTTGGATTTGTGGAGCCTGATTCCTGACCTAGCCTAAATTGTATACATGTCCTGTCTGTGTATGAATTTCTCTCTCTCTCTCTCTCTCTCTCTCTCTCTCTCTCCCCACACACTTTAGTGCGCTGTGCAGTCCTAGTCACTGAAATTTGTAAATTATGATTTATGATGTAGTATGCTGTGCAAAGTCAGTTGTGGTTTATTGTATGAAATATGATTAAACAGGTCAACTCAATATTAAGCTATACCAGTCAAATAAGAGACTACAGAATGAATAGGTTATCACAGGGACATTCATGGAAGAGAGGTGTCAAAAAGGCAAAGGTGGCCACAACTGCACAAATGAAATGTCACATGCAAACCTATAGTTGCAAATAAATGTACCACTACTAAAAAAGTGTCACATGTAAAAGTGGGGTGAATCTTCAGTTGCATGCTTGCTACCATCATCTTGACTTTTCCAAAGCCCTGGATGCCCTTGGGTTATTACATGTTCAAAATGTTATTGAAACATTAAAAACTGTTACACTGACCACATAGAGCCCTCCCCTCCAAGCTTCCAATTTAAGAGTATAAATTTGCCAAAGTTGTCCAGACATAATTATATAGACCCTAAATATTCAAAAGGTTAAACAGCAATATTAATTATTAATAGCATTAATACAGTTGACTGTAAACCCCATAAATGATGCTGTTTTAAAGTATACAACCATAAAATGGTCTTTCTTTGAAAATATTTCTAGTGTGTTCCTAGCAACTCTGACTTGAAGAAATTACTTATTCAAGAAAACAAGATAAAAAGACCATTAAACCTCCCCCTGAATGGTTATTCAGCTATAGTACTCATCTTGACATCTGAGTTTACTAACCTCTAGGGATCATCATCATCATTGGCTCAGAGTATTCAAGGTATTCTAGATTCCTTTTGGGTGACAGAAAATTTAGCTATAGATAGATACTTGGGTCATTAACAATTTCAGATGACAACCATAGTTAAAATGGTTTCAAGCTCAAATGCAGTACTTTAAAAACCACAAGTGGTATGCACATCAATTATTCCTCTTTACCTTAGTGCTAATTTGACCTCTAGAACACGTGTGATCCAGCAACTGGAACAAACTTGCACACAATGTATAACAAATCACCTAAGGCTCAAATTAGACTAATTACACACATTGGTTTGGATCCAGATTGTTAGTTGCACTTAATTCACAAAAGAACATTAACATAATTGGTAACTTTCTACTTGTTTTCAATGGGAACTACATGTAACTAGCTTTGGCTACAATCCTGTGTCCATTTACCAGGAAGTAGATCCCCCTCCCATAATTAAACTTCTTCAACCTAATAACCTTGATTGAACTGAAAAGCTATTCTTTGGAGAGGACAATTAAAACAGAGACATGATAGGGATTGGAGACGGTTATCTTCAACCTGCCCTCCCCTCTATTAACTGTTGTCCTACATCTTTCTTACAGTGGAACCTATATAGGGACATAATAATTGTATCAATAACAATTCATCAAGATTAATATTGATTTTTTTTCCCCTGTTGGGTGTCTTTTGATATTGTAGAATCAGAAAAGTGCTCACTAGTAAGGGTAAGCTGATGTCTGTCTGATTTTTGATTATCTGAAAGTTTCATTCCCTGTAAAACAAACTTCTGTTTTTTCTGCTTCTTTCTCAAGTTCTACCTGAATTTCTTTAGAATATCTGTCAATTGCATTTTTTTTCACTCTTTTATAGTTGCAGGGTGATGAAGGACACTTGTATAATGTTTTGCTTTGTTTTCCTGTTACCTTGTTCAGGTAAGCTTCCCAGTCTGAAAAAGTTCTATGATTCAGATCTTTAGGGATTTAATTGAAATTTGGCACCAAAGGAAGGCAACAGAGAAATAGATTAGACAATGAAAGATAAAAGGTTTTAATCTACTTGTCCAGGAGGGAACTGCAAGGCCTCCATGCCCTATCCATGAGAATCATACTTTATCAGCTTCACACAAATCCTTATTTATATCACAGGAGTAACTTAATGCAAAGGGAATAGAAAAATATTCTTGGGATATGTGGGATAGAAGAGAGGAAGACATTACAACACAGGTAGAAAGAGATCCATGAGAAAGAAGAAAGAGACAATGCAAAAAAAGATAGAATATGGAGGATAAGAAAGAGAAAAAGACACAAACATATCAGCAGGAGGTGGCACAATGGAACAACACATCTGCTTCTTTACTATTTGAAGATGAGAGTTAGAGTGATTGAGTTAAAAAGTGTTTTTTTAAAGGTCATGTATAAGAAAATTGATTACAGATGTTGTGTCCTACTCCAGTGATCCCAAAACCTTTTTGTTCCTAAAAGTGTCTTTTTTAAACTCACAAATTAAATACAGTACTGCATTCTTTTTAGAGTACATCCTATAAATCATATACATAAATACATAAATAAAAATAAAATTTATTCTTGTTAAACAAGTGTGGTATAATTCCAGAAGCACTATGCATTACTCTCCAACTGCATTCATTTCAAGATAGTTTGATAGTCTTAGTTAGACAAAAGAAAGGAAAGAGGGTAGCTACACAGCATATTTAAATTTGAACATGGCTCTTTTAGACTATTAAAATTTGTGTATTGGGGTTGCATGGCACCCAGCCTTCAGCAGAGGAGTGTGTTCATACTGTTGGCTGCCCTCAAAAATAATAGGTAAATTATGAACAACTATGTCAAAGACAAGAGCCAGTTTGATGTAGTGGTTAAGGCATCGGGCTAGAAACCAGGAAACCGTGGGTTCTAGTCCTGCCTTAGGCACGAAGCCAGCTGGTGACCCTGGGGCAGTCACCCTCTCTCAGACCTAGGAAGAAGGCAATGGCAAGCCACTTCTGAAATCTTGCCAAGAAAACTGCAGGGATTTGTTCAGGCAGCCTCTGAGAACTGGACACAACGGAATGGAGAGATAGAGATAGAAGATAGAGATAGAGATACATAGACACAGAGATGATGGAGATGATGGAGATGGAGAGCGAGAGCGAGAGATGATATAGATATCTCTGAAAGACACACGTTCCAGGGTCATCTGTAGGCAATGAGGAATGGGGGGTCAATGACTAAAAATAGCTGGTGGTACCAGACAATCAGGGCCTCATAGATTTTTAATGTGTGCCATACATCAGACACATATAAAAAGGAGTAGGGCTATGATCGTATGGTTGCACAAGATACTTTGACACTGTTGTCTCCTCACCTCTACCCATATATGGCCAGTTCTGGCCAGTTCTATGTTTGAAGGAACACTTAGCAAAGGGGGTGTCCTAACATCCTCCTTCTCCTTCTATATTGCTAGGAACTCATCCAAATAATACCTTTTTTTTTCCCTTTTAGGTATGAACTTTCACAAGACTCAGTTTTCTGTTCCACAAGCATATAACCTTTTTATCCTGTGGCAATTGGGAGTCAGAGTTGTGTGCAAGGTATTCCATAGAAATACAGCCTTCAGTTTCTATAAACAAAGTTTTAGTATGTGTAAAGAACTTAACAATCTGCTGAAGACTTCTTTTTCCTCTAGTAATTTAGCCAGCATCAACAAACTACTTCCCAAATCTATTGTAAAAGTCTGCTTAATTTTGAGATTCCCTTAACACTTAACAGAACACGCCCTATAATTTAATATAAATTGCTCAATATTTTCTCCCAATTATTGGGTACACACCTGATGTCCACATGCCTGATGTCCTAAATCTGTACTTACTGTATGTAATTACTAAGTTGTTGTTATTACTACCCTTCAGTATTGAATAGCTGTGGCAGACTTTCTGTTATGAGAAGAAGGACATAAATACTACTTTCAACAACAAATGACTGGGGATTTTTTATACCAATGAATTTCTATTTTATTATTTATCTCCTCACTATTTTAACAGATTGAGGCAATGGTATTTTACTTGTATTGTCCTTGGCCAGGCTGATTTAAAAGGTAACTCTTAGAAATGTTCAGTAATTTGGGCAGCTGCGGGGGGGGGGGGGGGAGACTGGGGAGGACAGGAGTGAGATAAAATGATATACTTATTATCATCTAAATACTCTTCAGAAAGATCATACTGCATGTATACTGATAAGGATGAAGTAACTAGAGCCAATTGTAAAAAGTTTAAATAACAAACTTTCTAAAGATTAGTATACCCTTTAAATCTGAGCTGTTTGAGTGCAGATTCAACAGATTTAGCATTTTTCCAGTTTATCTATTTATTGCAAAATTTATATCCCACCATCTTTGAACAGCACTAGATCGTTCACAATCATAAAAGCACACATACCAGACAAGACAATTAAGCACTATAAGACAATAGTTTTGTTCCATAAAATCAGGTTAGAAATTAAAAATTAAAATTCTAAATCAGTCATTAAAAAACTAAGAATTTTCTGCATCTCCCACATTGTCCTCCAGCCCTCTCTCCCTCTCTAACCCATTCCATATATTCTCTCTTTCCTCCCTCATTTATCACAGCATCTAAGATGCAGAGATTGTGTTGTCAGTAAGATTTTGCCAGAAATGTGGGCAAACCTAGATACAGAGGGCTTCAAGAGCTCCTTTCTGACACAATTTGCTTGATTTTCTTTACAAGGGAAAACTAGGGCATGCACTCCTATATATAACATCATGCTGATTGCTAACCTGGGTCATTCTGGAAGATCAGCTTGCTCAGAAATTGGAGGTTAATCTGATGCATGAGAAGAATTCATTGGTAGGGAAAAGCGAGTCTTCCTTGCATGAAGTCAGCAACAACATACCAGTGTGTTGTTCACAGGTCTCTTAATTGAAGTCATAGAACATCTTTCCAAATAATAGAACCTGGGTCTATCTGGGACTTTCATTATCTGAACTATTTATTTCCAATATATCTACCTGTGGATTCCTAGGAGATTAAGATATCATCATAGATATCATAAGTACCACACTCTGAAGTAGCCTAGTCTAAGAGATCTGGAAGCATATCTACAATTGTCACATAGACATAACTTGATATAGTGTCAGTGTTTATATGGGTTTTCACTAAACTAAAATAGAGTTCAAAAGTTTATGGTTCAGCAAGTAATAGAACCTAGCAATTATCTTAGTATGTTCTGGGAACCATGCCATTTCTTTACACGATAACATGGTTTGGTTGTATTGAACACAGCATGTTATATAAGGATAACAATTGTGTTTTTTTAACTGAGATATCTACCTACCTATCTACCTCACACCCTACCTACAGTATGGATGAAATGGTAATCTATAAGTGTATGCCATCTGTTTCACAGCTGACCAGGAAGTGAAACTCAGCTTCTATTTGGTTAGAATTTCTTTTGAAAAATTCTGTCAACAATACCACCGTTACCTAAAGTCTCCTCCCAGTTGAGTTTGACTCCTGGTGACTACAGGAACACATTGTTAATTTTAGAACAGTATAGAAGTTGTTTTCCATTGCTTTCTTCTGGGACATTTTTTTCAACTTCCCAGGCTAGTTCACTTAGATTTCCCATCTATTAACTAGTTCCAATTCTGCTTATTATTTCTGGGATATTACTTTTTTATTTTTATCACAATAGTTCATTCGTGTATGCTGACTTTGAACATGGACCAGCATATATTTAAATGCTAGATTTCTTATACAGTATATGATTACTTGGATGAATTGGAATGAATGTATATTCTCTACCTATAAGAACCTCCAGTACTAGAAGATGGAGATAGATCAGCACTCTGTCATTACCAGATTGGAAGGTAATGACAGAAATATGGCAAGCAACAGAAGAACTAGTAAAGGCTCTAACTAAGCCATGCCAGAAAACCTGGAGAACAACACAGTGGCAAACATATTGGAAGAGAGAGAGAGAGAGAGAGAGAGAGAGAGAGAGAGAGAGAGAGAGACTCTTAACACAGTGTGCAAACTATCATACAATATCCTTAATTTCACATGCTAGCAAAATAATGCTTAGAATCATCCAACACAGATTAGAGCTGTATGTGGAAAAGAGATGCCAGGTGTTCAAGCTGGTTTTAGAAAAGGCCAAGGAACATGAGACATTATTTCTGATTCATACTGGATAATTGAAAAAGCCAAAGAATACCAGAAAAGAAATCACTAGTGCATTGATTATTGAAAGGCCTTTGATTGTGTGGATCATGCCAAGCTCTGGAACATGCGTAGAAAAATGGGAATCCCAGAACATCTCACTGGCATCATATAAGAAACGTATATACGGGTTAGGAAGCCACACTATGGACAGAACATGGTGAAAGAGACTGGTTCCAGGTTGGCAAAGGAGTGTGACATGACTGTATACTCTCCCCTTATTTATGTAATCTTTATTTATTTATTTATTTATTTATCAAATTTATCACTGCCCACCTCCCAAAGGGACTCTGGGTGGTTTACAATAAAACATAAATAAGAGAAATATAAAACTATAAAATGCTATAATACATAATAAAATAATTATAATAAGAACCCAATGGCTAAAAGTTCTTTGTGATTCACAAGCAGAGCAGCGTCCTCCTGAGAGACTAGCCATCCCCAGGAATGACTATTCTCCCTCCCTGCCCCAGGCATGATGACAGAACCAGGTCTTTAGTTGTTTCCTAAAGTCCAGGAGGGAGGGAGCCAATCACACTTCCGGGGGAAGGGTGTTCCAAAGGGTGGAAGCTGTTGCAGAGAAGGCCCGCCTCCTGGACCCCGCCAGATGGAGTTCTCTTACAGACGGGGTCCGTATCATGCCCTCTCTGCATGACCGGATGGGACGGGTTGATATGATAGGGATGAGATGGTCTCTATATGCTAAATATACATTAAGGGAAGCTGAATTGGAAAAAGATGAGTGTGTCTTTAAAACTGGAGGAAGAAACAGCAATAATCTGTGCTATGCTGATGACACTACCCTGATAGCTGAAAATGCAAAAGATCTGCAACCTCTAGTAATAAAAGTGAAGGAGTATTTAGTCCCACAGTGAAAAAGTAGGAGTAAAATTAAATATAAAGAAGACCAAACTAATGACAATAGATATAACAACCAGTCTTAGAAATTACAATGAAGATATTGAAGTGGCGGATAGCTTTTGCCTTTAGGATCAACCATCAACAGTAAACGAACCAGCAGTCAAGAAATATACCACAGATTAGCACTTGGTAGAGTGTCTATTAAGGCCTTGGAAAAGATATTCAAATGCTGTGATGTCTGTATACATATGAAGATCAGAACTGTGCAAGCCATGGTATTCCCTCTGACACTCTGTGGAAGTGAAAGTTGGACTTTGAAGAAGCAGGATAGGAAGAGTATTGATGTTCTTGAACTTGGTGTTGGAGAAGACTCCTAAGAATATCATGGACTGCCAAAAAAGAAAACAAGCCAATGGATCATTGAACAAATCAACCAAGGCTGAATGATCCTATTTTGGGCACATTATGCAAGGACTATCTTCCTGGAGAAGGTTATAATGCTGGGAAAGGTGGAAAGAGAAGAAGAGGGCATCAAGGTGAATGGACTCAGTTGAAGTGGTGATGGATACACCTTTGGAAGACCTGAAAGTCCAGGTTAGGGACAGATCGTCATGGAGAAAATGTATCTATGTGGTCACTAAGAGTCAACAAATGACTTGATGGCACATAATTAATCAATAATCAGCATTCTTCACCATATAGAGAGAGTGGCTAGTCTCCGCATCTGATGAAGTGAACAGCTTATGCCATTTAATAAAATTTATTAAAAATTATTATGATGAAGTAAAAGCATATGCCATTTAATAAAATTTATTAGTCAAAAAAGGAATTACCAGACTTTTTTTTTTTTTTTTTACTACCATAGTCTAATATGGCTACCTTCCTATGTCAGAGAGGGGAAGTAGACAGACAACAGTATTTACAAGGAGTACAGTAAAGGTGATGGGCTCTTAAACTTGATATTCTCCTCCCTGCTTAAGTGTCCATCTCTCTGTGGGTACTCAGAAGTACTTAATGTTTGTTCTCTTAGAAAGGAACTGCTAGCCAAAAAAGATAAACCTAAGACCAAAACTAGACTGGCCCACAACTGACACTTTTTCATGCCCACCTCAAAGGAAAATGTAAAGGTTTCTTAAAATATAAAAAGGAGAAATATTTCAAATGCTCAAAACCCAATTAAAGTTTGCAAGGAGGGCTTGCTTCAGAGAATGCGAAGAAGCAAGACTGTCAGTTCTTGTAGATGGGGCATTTCTCTAGAGCTATAGCAATGATACGTTGCTGAGTTCCTTCAACTGTTTTTTCTTGCATTTGATTTGTCCATCCTTTTGTCAGAGCATTTTTAAAAAGAAAAAAAGAAAAAAAGAAAAAGAAATTCCACTTGTATCTGGAAAATGGTGCTGAATAAATATAATGACTAAAGTAATGTAAAAGGCATAACCTAAGCAACTTTTGAAACTGGTTGACAAGTATTTTCTTCATGATAAATAAAGCTCCCCCTTACAAGGGTTTTGCTGAGTGTATCAATGACTGTGATTGATAGTACCAGTTACTGTCACTCATTTACTTCCAAAGGCTTTCTGAAGAACACCAAAAGTCAAGAAGAAAAATGAGGATAAAATTACCTTTTAAAAAAGGAACGTAGTTGTCATCATGGCTTTCTGAATTTAAAATAAATCATGAGGAAAGCAGAGCCAAAAATAACCGCATAGAAGAAAACATGCTTTGATTAATATTCATAATAACATCTACCAAAACCAAAATGGGCTTTGAATCAAAGTCAAAGAGAAATACTAAGAAACTTTTATCTGGCTAAAATAGCTTTATCAGTTTCCAAAAGTGAACTGCTGCTGCCACTGTATGTGCATGAACATGTGCAAATCTTTCATATTTATTGATGATAATAGTTATTTCCTGATACCACTGGTGGAGAAATTGGTATTTTTATCCCTTTTTTATGGTTTAGGAATCCCTTGTTAAGACTTTTCTATCCTTCCCTTTTGCAATCAAATCTCTGAAGATGCATTTGGTCTTTAGCACAGTATATATCCATACAAACTAGAAACAGAGAACTTTAGAAAGGTCATTCAGGTTTGATGGAGAACACTTTCTCATTGCCATAGTTGAATCTTACTTCATCAACTATTTGGATTGGCTTCTTACAGTATGTAGAATGGGTCCATTTTACACTAATAATAATAATAATAATAATAATTATTATTATTATTATTATTATTATTATTTAGATTGATCATTTAATGTTGACATGGTATGCTCACTCATCTGGGGAAAAAAAAACAAAAAAAAAACCTCTTGTAAGACAAAGATTTCTAACAAAACATGCCAAGAGCTATGAAAAGCTTTGATGGGGTGAGTCAAGGGTGATTTTGAATAGAAGCAGAGCCACAAACTGCTACGGTTAGTTCCTGGACCTTGAGCAGCTGTGTTGCTTCAGTTCAGCTGCTTCTCTGGAGTTGTCTCTGTGTATGAAGCACATATGAAGCAAAACAGTCAATTAAGGTGACGTGCTCTTCTTCTTAAATGAAGTGGACAATGTCCAATCACTTCAAACATTGAGGCAGATAATGTCACCTAAAAACTAAAGGAAAAGTACATAGGCCTAACACATGTACGATTGCATTATTAAATAGTCATCTCAAGGGAAAGAGAAATTACCTTGCGAGCTTATCATGCTGCCTTAGTTTATTTTAGCTGTAGAAATTGGAGGAGAAATGTAAGAAGTAGTATTTATTTACTCAGGCTGAGCACCACTATGGCACAAATCCCAAATCCTGAATGGAATAAAATGATGTGTCATGCTGTTTTTAAACTCCCATAAGGTAGAATGTGTTTCTCTAGTTTACTAATTCAAAAGCCTACTTTACTTCTACCTCTGAGAATTAATCTGGGAACACAGTTGGTTTGTTTGTTTTGCTGTTGCTGCTTTATATTACTATTTTTTTAAAAAAATATATATTTACACTGTAAACTGCCTACAATCATGAGATTAAAGTAGCATACAAACAGTTGTAAATGAATAAATGAATTACAATGTTTTTGATGAAAAGGATGGCAACACTCAGCAAAGCAAGGAAACAAACAAGCAAATCAGTAAATGAATGTAAAAGTTGAACTATTCGTTCATTTTAAAAATCCTTGAGAAGAAGGAAAAGAAGAACCTCAGACCAGTGCAATCCTTGTGATCATACTATCTTTTGTCTGATCACAAGAATTTCAGGAATAGGAGAGAAAATGTTTGAGAGAGACTTTATCCATTTGCTCAGCTCATTACAATTTTTAGAAGTTGTATGATCAAGGCTTTATTTTGTTTTAGGATCTCTCAAATAATTGACACTGTAGAATTTTTTTTTCCTGCTGCAAATATCATTACATTCTGTCAAAAAAGGTAGTTTGACAGATTTTAAAGACATGTGATTCAACATTTCTTGGCTCTGGTTCAATGAAATTTGGCATACTTCCTTCATTCATAATGGTTCAAACCAGAACATTCCATACTGTTGGAAGAAACTCACTCCCAAGCATTTATGATTTTCCCACGGCTAAACAATGGAAAAAACAGGGCTCCATTTTTTTTCCTGATTTATGCTCCAGAACTTGGATAAGCTAGAGTATTCCAAGATAGATCAGGCTATTTTCTGAGCTAAGGAGGTTTAGTAGATGACGTTAAGTCATAGTTTTCCTAAATAAAATAAACAGAACACATTTAAAAATCACACTGTTGTATGAAGTATTCAGACTTATTCAGAGCAGCAATGTTTGGGAAATTACAGGTTCAAACAATACTAAATGCTTTATTTATTTGTTTATTTATCATATTCCTTCACTGCCCATCTCGTATTGCAATGACTCTGAATTCTTCTAATAATGTTAGTTATTAAAACTTAATAAGTAATGAGTCTTAAGTAAATGATTCTTGCTAAAAGACAAAAACCGCCTGTTCTTTGTGGCCATAAGTGGAACGGCATTTATCCACCCATAGTTATGATCTTTCAGTGCTCACAGATAATGCAGATTCTCAGTGTTTGCTTGAAATAAATACTACCTGCCACTAATTAAACAATAATTCAAAGAACAATTGGATTGACGTCATGGGTAAGGCAATTGATGTGCTGTTTTTGAAATATGTGTATATGTGATATATATACATATATGCATACACATTCTACAGTGTGTTATGCTGTCATGGACTAGGTTCTTTTCTCAGCCAATGTGCATCAGGACTGCATGAAGTGAAGCTTAAAACATTTGCAGCAAAATGTACTGCAGAAAACAAATGAAGCTGTCTAGTACCGACTTATGATTGAAATTCTTCTAGCACTTGCTCATTTTTTCTTGCATTTTTTACATAAAATTCATAGGTATACAGGACTCTGATCATATAGGTATCAGGGAGTTCAAAGCTCTACCAATCCTACCGCTGGTTGAATTATTTTTCCCTTCCAACGCTCCCCCATTTAATTTTTTAGTTATCAGCTGGTTTGAGTTTACTAGCAGTTGTGATAATAATGTTAATTATTACCACAACTGCTAGTGTGTAATGTTAATAATGTTAATTGTGATAATAATGTTAATGCTGTACCGAAATCTCATTTAAAATTTCTCAAGTTCTAAAAACTTGCAAAAGAGGATTTGTTTTTCTACCTTTTTCTCAGGATGCTTGAGAATTTCTTTTGAATTTCTCTTTATGACATTTTGAACTTTGTTTACTGTGTCAAGTTGTTGCTGAAGCTTTCAACAGTGCTGAGGTTTTGGTCACACATATTTCTATTACCTTGAAGCTTCTCTGCCTCCCAGTACTTCCCAGTCTGAAAAAAACAAACAAACCAATAGGACACGTTTCTTTGAGATTTAATTGAAACAGGAAACCAGAGAGGCTGCAGCCCACTGGAAAGAGAATCCTGAAAGGGTTCTGTGATTCTGAAAGCAAAATAATGTATGGGCAGATGAGAAGCTATTATTTAGAGGCTTGGTACAACTTTCAAAATAATGCACTATAAGCAACTTTGCTTTAAAACTCCCGATTTATTTGGGGGTAAGGCAATCACGGATCTAAATGTGAGCTACTCTCTTCCAAAACTAAAGACTTGAGCTTTGACAATTGTACTGGGACCTACAAAGAGAAGCTATGCTTACAAAGAAATGTAAAACATCCTCCAAAATTAGGCCATCTTCAGACAAAAATAAAAGGCAAGGCTGTCAGAATATTTTATTGGGGGGAAAATCCTATTTGTTATACTACAAAAGTGACAGCAGGAGACAAAACAGAAATCTCTTATTGTGGGAAGAGCTATAGCAACAGCACCGTTTATATTTATGTGACCTTTATAGGGAGCCCAGCTTTATTTACAGATAGAAAGATACTGATTGTAGGCCTGAATAGTTCTATTTTTCTCCAGCATTGCTATTTCTCCAGACAAATAAGTGTGATGAGGGTGAATATTTTTGTTTGAAAACTTTAAAGTCAAGAGTCTTCACAGAATTTCAAATGTAGGCTGCAGTTACGTGTGCTAAGAGTCTAGCATTAAATAGCAGGGTAGGGTGAACATCAAAGTCGTACTACTTTTGCATCCTAGAAAGACAAATAAATGCTATCATTCAAGTTGCCATTGCACATGGCCTAAAATGACAGTTTGTAGCAAATATGGAAAATACTGTTAGCCTCCTAGGCACATTCTGCACTTTACAAAATAACCCCTTGAATTTTGCATATTGGCAGAATTAGATGTGAAAAAAGGAGAAGAGGAGATATTTGTTTGATTTGAATGAGTGAAAATGTGCAAACCTTAGATCAGCTATTATTTGATAGTCATGTTTCCTTAATATTGCAAGATGTTTAATTTGGTGGGAAAATGCACATAAAAGTGTTAGCATACAACAAGACATTATATTAAATATGTGTACTACAAAATAAATTCAAAGAAATGCACACAAAGGTGCATACCATATTTATTCTTCCCAACCTAACAGAATGTTGGAAAGAAAGGGGTTAGGAGTCAGTCCATCAGAAGGATTTGTTTGTTTAACTCTGATACCACCCAATTCCAATTGACTCTGGGCATCTCACAGCTTAAAAAGAAAACAACAAAATGCAATCAAAAGAATAAAGCATATAACAATAAATAATATGGTGAATCCCATAAGCAACAAACTCATCATGCACCCAATGAGGGGCTGCAACTATCCTAGCCCAAAGCCTAGAAGAACTGTAGGTCTTTAAGGCCCTTTGGAATGCCAAAAGGGTAGGAGCTACCTAGATCTCTGTGGGAACCTCATTTCAGAGGGCAGGCACCATAACAGAGAGGCATGCTTCTGGGGTCCTGATAATCAAACGATGCTACCTACTCACTGAGCAGGAGCTGTGAGGCTAGGAAGACTCCCAGATTGTGCAGCATTTTCAAATGGGGAAATGCTACTGAAAACTGCTCCAGATTTAGGTGTAGGGAAGAAAAACTGGCAAAAGAAAGACCATGCTCAAAATTGGACTTCATTCAGCTGGGGCCGTAGGAAAAAAAAGCATTCCTGAAAAAAATTTGCCAATGTATCCCAATGGGAGAGGCAACCCCATTCTTCCTCCCTTCTGGTCACATGACCCAGAGCTGAGTCTATGCAGCCACCTGTGCTTCCCAGTGCAACAAAAACACAAATACAGATACAACATGAGGGAAGAGCAGTAATACACAGAGAGAAATGCAGCACATATAAACCTAACATGATTTAAAATATCCTCCCCCTGCCACTTTCTCTCTCTCTCTCTCTCACACACACACGTGCACATACATCATGTAGGTATATGTGCAAACATGAAATGCATACTATGGCCACTGTTGATAAAGGGGTTGGAAAGAATTCCAGAAACTATACTCTGCATGTTTTTTTCTACTTTAATATTATTTTCCAAAAGAGCCTATGAACTGACATGGAAATGAAAAAAAAAAAAAAACCTTAGGAAAATCATACTTTAGGAAAATCGAAGTTGATCGATATGTCAGCTTCTAGATGAATGTGGATGTCTCTGCATGAATTTTTATATAGGAAAGAAAAAAGGAGAAAAAAGGCTAAGGAACTTCATCTGTTGCATACAATTGATCTAGATACACTGCACTCCTGCCATAGAAGTTTCTGGCCTATCTCTTAAAAATCTGTACTCTGAAATTTGGATTAGCATTTCAGCCTTATTTTTATTCTGTACCATGCGATTTGTCTAAAGTGGTAACCTTAAGACAAATTCATGATTAGAATATTAATGGCATACTCATTGAGAAAATTGTCAGGAGAACTTTGTTGTAACAAATTCTGGAATTAAATCACTGATTATGGGATGTCTCTCAGATTGTCCCTTAAAGGCACATATTCAGCATGACCCACTCTCAGCCACCACACTCATGTTGAAAACACGAAATGTATGTGGATTGGTGGATGGGTGGATGGACGGACAGTACATGTATGGGATTTCTTCCCCATTGTATTCTCCTTCTTGTTATGTTTCATGTATATTAATTCAGTGCTTTAGTGTTAAAGGTGATTTCCAACTGTTATTCCCTTTTTTTTTTTCAAATTTTCCTCTTTGTTTGTCAAAGAACATGATGGTAGAAAGGCTGAGGACAAAGAAAATACAATATTTTGCAACTTGAAACACCTACCTTCAATTGCACCAGCTGTTGTAAATATAAACCAAGGTTTAGTTCTCTTGAAAGTTAGACAGTGGATGATTAATACTGTTAAAGCATATTCTGACTTTAACCCAACATTGTCAGCTCTTGGAAGAATTGGGACATTTTTCCTAGAGAGATAGCCAGCAGTTTCTTATTGCTCTCTATTGGAAATATTATACTCTATCACTGATATCAACGTCAGATTCCATATTACATTTGTGAACAACTATATTAATATTAGTAATGGAGCAGGAATAGCCAGATGCCATTCTAATAAGCTGGCAATTGAAAATAGTTTCAAAAAATACTTTCTGAAGAGAAATAATAAGAAAAGTTACTGCATTGTAAAATGAAACAGCCCTTACCCAGTTTTTGCAAAATTTGCCCAGTACTTCAGCATAGATCTGCTCAGTGCTTCCTCTGCTTTCGTATAATTAACTCTTCGCTCCAGAGGCAGTCCAAATACAAACTCAATTTCATACCCATGTGGAACTCCCATCCATTCTGGCCAAGGAAGTTTTGAAGATCTGTGCTCAAAGAAGTACAAAAAAGCATTGTTCTCTGCCAAGGCAAATTGTTTTATGAACTCAACCACTGGGCATATGATATTGTAATCCCCAATGATATCATCCATGGTATCACGATAATTGAAAATATTATTCTCATCTTCCCAGTCTGTATAGTGAAAAGCAATAGATTCCAATCCAATTTCATTTAATCCTGGAAAAGAAAGTTTCAGACCTGCCTGGAATTTTGTTTCATTGATAAGACTGTTGTTATCTTTGCTGAAGCCAGGTGCACCATACACAAGAAAAGTTGTACCTTCATCTTTGTTCACTCCCATCAAGATCTGTGTTTGTTTAAAGTGCCCATTTTTCAGTAATATTGCTGGCATATCAGCAAGAAAGTCACCATCAACCACTGGACTAAAATACAAATCTATGAGACTGGTGTGTGTTAAAACAGCTACTCCTTTCTCCAATATATCCTGGGGATCTTTGTGTCGAAGACAAAAAATGATGTCACTTTCATTTTCGCTAGTACAGTCGAGGAGCTCAGCTAGAACTAGAGTTCTCCTTCTTGCTTCAGATGGTAGAATTGCACTCCAAGGGACATTTCCAGCTCCACTTTGCATGATTGCCCGAGTGAAGAGAGGATAGCTTTGTGGAGAAAGAACATGGTAGCTAACAGACCCTGCTCCAGCACTTTCTCCAAATAATGTCACACTTCTGGAATTGCCACCAAAGGCTCCTATGTTGTCATGGATCCATTGAAGTGCTAGCCTTTGATCAAACAAACCTTCGTTTCCTGGGGCTTCTTCATTTCCTGGCAAAGCCAAGAATCCCAAAGGCCCTAATCTATAATTCATTGAAACAACAATGACTCTTTCCACACGGGCTAGAAACTTGCCATCATAAACAGATAGAGAGGCTGTCCCAGTTTGGAAGCCACCCCCATAGATCCATACCATGACTGTTGCATTTTTAGGCTTGGGAGAAGGAACCCATACATTGAGATAAAGGCAGTCTTCACTAAGTTTTGTGTTTGGATTCCACATCTCTGACCCTGCAAAGCCAGGGAAAGTATTATCTAGGAGCTGAAAACAAGAGTTGGCATACTTGGTGGCATCCCAACTTCCTTTCCATTCTTCTCGAGGTTGTGGCTTTTTGAAACGCAGGCTACCAATTGGTGGTGTTGCAAATGGAATCCCAAGAAATGCAGTTACTGTTCCACCAAGCACAGGCAACTGAACACCTTTTACTATTCCATTCTTAGTAGCAATGATGGTATCATCCCCAGCAGGGAACACCTTCTTGACAAACATATAGAACAGAAGAAACCACATGAGAATTTTTGTGTGGTTGCACATCCCATTGGTGTGCATCATGAATTCTGAAATAAAAGAAAAGGAAAGAGTTTAACCAGAACTTTCAGATGCAGAGATGAAGTGAGCTACTGCATTAGGGAGCTGTGTTGTACAACCTCAAGAGACTTACAACATGGCAGCTGCATTCAAAGAAAATGGATCTCAAAGACAGCTCAGCTTGGAAACTGTCCCAATGTCATTATTCACAAAATATAACCAAACAGAAATGGGCAAAAAGTTAATATGATCACCACCAGCACCACCACCACTTCAGTTGGGCTAAACTGAACACTCCCACATTCACTGACAGCCAGCCAGCAGCCAGCCAGGGTCTAACTGTGAATGCACATCTTCACTGAGATGCTCTTTTGCCATACAGACTCAGACTCACAAGCCCATCTCCTCCTTATGCTGGAGATGGAGATGGTTTTTTGTCTGAGAACAAAGGGTACCAGGGCTAGGAAAATGATCTAAGAAAGATTGTTCCTGAGCTGCTTATAAAGGTTGGAATCTAATAGCAACTGGAAAATCTAGGGGAAGCAAGTACTGAAACAAGTTTCCTTCAGTGATCCACTTATTTCTAATGAATAGCTAACAAGTTTGAGCTACAAATATCACATTATATGACTTTTATCGGGGAATGTGTATAGCTATTTATAATTTCACATGATAGCAAAATAATGTTTGGGATTACCCAATACAGATTAGATCCCTGCATGGAAAAGGAGATGCCAGATGTTCCAGCTGGCTTTAGAAAAGGCTGAGGAATATGAGACATTATTGCTGATGCATAGTGGATAATTGAAAAAGACAAAGAATACCAAAAAGAAGTCATTATGTGCTTCACTGATTATAGAAATGCCTTCAATCATGTCAATCATGTCAAGGTATGGAACATGCTTAGAAAAATGGGAATCCCAGAATACCTCATGGAAAATCGATATACAACACAGGCAGATCATGGCAAAACAGACTGGCTCCAGGTTGGCAAAGTTGTGCAACAAGTCTGTATACTTTCCCCTTATTTATTCAACATATATACTGAATGTATATTAAGGGAAGCTGGATTGGAAGAAGATGAATGTGGTTTTAAAGCTGGAGGGAGAAATATCAATATTTCTTTGTGGCATTTATCTTTACTGTAATGAGGCCAAGGACTATCTATGAACAACTTGTTTTATATTGTGCCCCTTTCTCTGGCACTCTACAACTGGTTTGCCATACATCAACAAAGAATGCAATCCTTGGGGCAACATCCATAAATTAAATTTTAAAATAATACATAAATTTAAAGTAAAGTATCCTGAGAATGGAGGAGAGAATTTGGCATTGTATTATATTCTTCTTCATCTGCTGCAGTGACCAAATCTCTGGATGAGAGGCAGGGGATAATAACAAGATTAAACAGGGTAAGTGTAAAGAAGTTTGTTTGTTTTGTTTTGTTTTTTGCTTTCTACTTGCTTTACAGGTAGTCCTCGCTTGATGTCCATTAGTTTAGTGACTGTTCAGAATTATGACAGTGCTGAAAAAAGTGACTTATAACCAGTTGTCCTGCTTATGACAGTCAGTATTCCCACAGTCACATGATCAAAATTTGGGTGCTTGGCAACCAGCATGTATTTATGATGGTTGCAGCATCCTGGGGTCATATGATTGCCATTTGCGAACTTCCCAGCCGGCTCCCGACAAGCATAATCAATGGGGAATTATGTGATTCACTTAACGAACATGTGGCCTGCTTAACAACCACATGATTCATTTAACAATTGTGGTGATTTGCTTAACAACTGTCACAAAAATGTCATAAAATTGGGTGCGGTCACTGGATGCCTCGCTTAACAATTGCACTGCTTAATGGCAAATTTTCTGGTCCCTATTGTGGTTGTTAACTAAGGACTACCTGTACTGGATTCACACTTCTTCACATCAAGCAAGCCAACTAGGTTATGATGGCATCCTCAAGCAAGTTCTGGGAAAGTAGGTCTTAGAGTAGATGTTCCCCACATTCCCTTCCAGACCATACATTCTATGATTCCATGCTTCATACTGCTCACTGAAGAATATGAATAGCCAAGAAACTACCTGAACACTTTCATACATGTATTTAGAATAGGCTCTTACATAGCCTTAAATGTGGATGAATGAAGATTGATTTGGACATTCATAGCTTAGTTCTTTAAATGGCACATTGAAACTCACTGGAGAATAATGGCAAAGGCAGGATAAAATCCTTAAGTGTGGAAGTCAGTTAAATACATGATTTGCATCTGAGTTCTGTAAATGAGCAAATCTGACTGCTGGAGACTAGGGTTTATTAGATTTGACTTAATCTATTCAGAAATGGTTGGAGAAGTCCATTCAAAGAAGTTAATTGGATGATATGAAAGTCCCCTCTTCAAGCTTATCAATATGATACATGTGTACTGTGTGTGTGTGTGTGTGTGTGTGTGTGTGCGTAAAGATTTTTTAAAAAAAAAAAATGGGGTCTTGATTTATATGAACATAATGCAGTAAGTCAGAAAATAGCAGTACATTGGAAATAATGCAGGATTGGTACAGGAGAACTTTGTTCAAACAGGGGACTTTAGAAAAGCTGAAATCGTATGTTTTAATCCATCATGGACATTTTATGAGGTCAGGGTTAGACAGAACAGAAAAGATAGAAAAATAAGGACCTTTTAAGCCAGACTATATTTTCACACTAAATTGTTTTGCTAGGAAAGGTTGTCTTTGTATGGGTTTTTGTGTAAATGTGGATATGTATACAGGGCCACAACTAGGGGGGGCAACCAGGGCATGTGCCCTGGGTGCCATGCTGGGGGGAGCACCAAAATGAGCATTGGAGGGGTGCCAAAACAGGTGTGGAATTCATGTTTGCCCCGGGTGACACAGACCCTAGTTGCGGCCCTGTTTGTACATGTGGATGTGTATTGACTGTGTTTTTTAATGTATCTAATTTATGCATGGTTTGGGAGTCAATGCTTTAATAATAGTTAGAAAGTCATATTTTATGTTCTTAGTAAAAACATAGGAAAAAGGCTCCATAATAATATGCAGTAACTTAGACATTTTGAGTAATTTCTTCTTGAAAGAAATATATGGAAAAGGAAAAAAGTATTCTATGTCCTCATTACTGTCATTTTAAACAATCTGTTCTCAAGTAATTTGAGTAATGCTTCTATCCTTAAAAGGAGCAGAGTTAATTTCTGTGGAAAATACAGCTGCACAACTCTTGAAGGGCTGTGTTGCTTGTTTCTGTTAAGATTCTGAAAGCTGAGAGTAGAAAATAGGAACATTTCTGCTTGAAGTGCTTCTTAATATGTGATAGCATCAAAGGAACTGAAGGACAGAGGAGGATTATCAGAGACAATATTTCACTGATTCAGTTGAATGCAAAGCAAATAAAAAGCCATACGATACAGGCCCTGTATTGAAGGAGGAGACTGAAAGGAAAAGCAAACTTTGTAAAGCCACTTGGGGCATTCCATAAAGAAGTATGGAGTATTATCTTTAAACTTTACTCACTGAAGTTCTTACAGGAACATGTGCATGTATGAATTTTATGCTTTTCAGGTTTGGGCATAATACAAGTGCTCTAGGGAATATGTGAAATAAATGTGATTTTGAATGGACTCAATCCTCAAACTTGATTTCAGGATGAGGCACATGAACCACCTCTTGCCAGGGAGCAGGACAATAGAATTGACAGGCTTCTGCACTGTTCTTAATCTCTCTAGGGTTTGACCAAGCTAAATAACTGCTCACCCAAAGAATAAAGGAGGTGATAATAGGTTGCCCCAGTGTACGAGAAGTTTTCCTACTTATTTTGTTTTAGATGCTGTCCAGTTTTACTCCATCGACTGTAGTCTTTTAGACATATACTTGCACAGTTTATTAATACACATTATTATATTTGCCTATTTTATTATTTTATTATAGAAATTCCTTGCTATGATTGTATTTATCTCATCTATTTGATTTGACTTTTGTGTTGTAAATTTTGTAAATTATTCAGCAGGAACTGAATAAATGTTACTACCATTACTAAATGTTTTTTTCCAATGGAGATAGAGTCAAACATCCATTCAAGACTGCCAGATGCAAATATGGTACCCAAGGTTCTTTTCTTGTTACTGGATGCAAAGGCATTTTGTTTTTCTTCCATCATGCTGTCCTTTAATAAGTGTAAGAGTGACACATGCAGGGAATTCTCATGTCTGGAAATTTCTTTAATGCATAACTTGTATATTGAGCTCTGCAAAAGCAACAGTTCTGACTGATGAAGGCTAGGGTTTAATTTCAAGACTGGGAAAGGAGCCTTCAATGTGCATATATTGATTCTTAATAGCCTATCCTGCCTTTTCCATTTCAAAGAATATGTGTAAGGCATCTCAAATAACCATGACAAACATACCATCATTCATTCATTCCTTCCTTCCTTCATTCATTCATTCCTTTGTATGTATGTATTCCTATGTATGTATGACCAGATCTTACTGTTAGTTCAGTGGTAAAGCACATTTCAGTGTTCAATTTTTGGTGTCTTTGGTTCCAAGTATCAGGCAGCACATACTGGGAAGAAATATTATCTGATGTCCTAAAAAGTTGCTACTGTTGATCATGCACTTGAACAAAGAGCCTGTGCTGATATAAGGTGGTTTCTTATGTTTTTTATCATAAGGAGGAGAAGGGGAGTTGATTAAAACAAAACACACCCAGATTTCACTCTCCAGATAATTCTTACATTTTCAATTCAGCAAGTACAAGAGAAAGACTATAATGACTTTCATTAGCCAGGGAACTCCATGTTCTTATTAGGTAGAGAGTAAGGAAGATGACATTGATGGAAATGTGCAGGAAATACCTATACAAAAGAGGCTAAAACATTTTTAAAGTCCAGAACAATGAGATAACATTGGGAAGAGGCTCAAGCTGACAGATCACTACTTACTAGAGTATAAAAAAGGAGGCGGAAGTACAGCAGAATAAGACTTACAAGATTCTGTTATTATAGCCAATCTCAATAAGAGTAGTCTTAGCCTTCATGTGGAGATGATTCCTGGTCTAGTCTACTGAGTGGGGTTGACAATCAGTATGGAGTGGCAAGTTTGAGAGCAGACGTAACTGTTCAAGATTAAATTATATGAAAGCTTTTGCTGAGACCCTATTTTATATTTGCTGGTCACTGTATTGCCAATCAATTTCAGTACTGTCCTTATATGTATACTTTAAAGCATAGCACCTTTTAATTATATCTAGCCATAGATATTCAATGGGAGGAGCTACTGGGGAATAATCCTGTAAAATCTGAAGCATGACAAAGAAGGGATTCCTTTTTCTTCTCTAAGATGCATGTCTGTTAAATAGGACAATGATGCTTCATTCATTTCACAGTCTTTGCATTTCAGAGATGAGAGTGGCAATGTTAAAGCATTCATTTGGAGAACTGCTAAGCCAGTGTTTCTCAACCTTGACAACTTGAAGATATGTGGACTTCGACTCCCAGAATTACACAGCCAACATTAGGATTGAAACCTACACTGCAGATTTAATTACAAACTGTTTCATAGTATAAGACATAAATCAATATAGTGAAGGCCAAAGTGGTCCCAGTGGTGGTAGGGGCACTTGGGGCTATGACTCCCAAGCTGGGAGAGTGGCTCCAACAGATCCCAGGAACAACATCCAGGCTCTCTGTCCAGAAGAGTGCAGTGCTAGGAACAGCCAAGAAACTGTGCAGAACCCTCAAACTCCCAAGCCTCTGGTAGAGGACCCAAAGTTGAGGAAGACACATACCACCCATAAGGGTGAGAAGGGATTTTTTTTTTTTAAACTTACTTAAGTGAGTAAGGGGAAAAATGTCGAAACACTGCTCTGCATCCACACATCTTCAAGCTGCCAAGGTTGAAAAACACTGTGCTAAGTATTTAGATAACAATAAAAATGGGGGTGGGGGGAGGAGGGAATCATACATTACCTAAAAAAAAAAAAATACATAACTTCCTTTGTTTTAAAAAAATACAGCACAGTTTTATTTATATCCACTCATGAGTAAATGTCTTTGTGTTTTAATGGTGATTATTCTTAGATGAGGAGTAGCAAGGTGCTGAAAATAATGCAAAATCTGACTCCCTCAAAGTCAAGGCTATATATTTCTCTCAATATTAAGCACTTACAGGCTTGATTGGGTTCAGTGTTATAGTCAACTACACATGGACTTAATCCCACAATTGAAAGATATTGATTTGAGTTGTAAATGCTTAGATTTACCAAAAGTAATCCATTTTTTTCTCATAATAAAAACTGGAAAGGAAACAGATGAGATGATCATGGACCTGTCTACTTTGAAGCAAGTACCATTAAGTGTAATGGGAGTTATTATCACGTAAATGTGCATTGGATTGAAACCTGAACTACACATTTAATTACAAACTGCTTCATAGTATAAGACATGAATCAAAATTAATATATATTTAACTTACTTAAGTGGGTGAGGGGAAAAAAAATGAAACACTGCTCTGCATCTTTTTTCTGTATTATACCATATTTAAGCCAAACAAAATTTAATGGGCTTATTTACAAATAAGTGTGTGGAGTACTGAATCCAGGTTTCATTAAAAAAAAAAGCAAAGCAAAGCAAAGCAAAACAAGACAAGACAAGACAAGACAAGACAAGACAAAAAAAACAACAACCTTCCATTCACAGAAAAGTTACACATTCAGTAAGTATAGCTATTTCTAACACCTAGAGAACTCCTGCTGTTTGTTGCATAAACTCAGAATTTACAAGCAAACTATTCAGAGCCCTCTGCCTGGATGAAGGAATCAGCATTGAAAAGAAAGAAAAAGAAAAGAAGAATTGCATGTCAAGTTCATCTTCCTTAGTTTACAAAGATATTTGCAAATTATAAAAAGAAAAAAAAAACAATCCAAATGTTCCTCAGTCTCTAACTGTATCTGAAATAGTGCTCAGACAAAATGGTACTTTTCATAGACTGTAACTCTATTAATATGAACACAAGTACATATAGCAATGTGCTGGTTGGCAGCCAACATCAGCTATCAACTATATATACTGGAGCCTGTCATAAAGCTGCACATACCAAATGGTCTATGTAACAATTTTTGAAATGTTTTAATTTTCCATCAGATTAGCAGTTCAGGTTAAACCATGTTCCAAGTCCACATATATGCATTTTAGCATATAGTTGTCCAAAAGTATACACACACACACAAACAGAGCAATCAATCAAAAGCTTAGCTGTAGTTGTACTTAAATTGACTCATGTTAACCCAAAGCATTTCAAGGCAAATCTGTCTCATTCTCATAAGATTAAAAGTGCTTTGAAAGTTTCTTTCAGATGGCATCCAAATTGAGACACTGGTTTAGATATATTTATTTTAAAAAAAAATGTTTCCATTTAGCTTTTCTCCATGAAAGGTAAGCAGAATATACTTCAATGTTATCATTCAGTGAAGCAACACAAATTGATTTCAGTGATTGTTTCCTCTCCTTGTAAATATTTAGTCAACCAAGAAGTCTATACACAAGGCAATGTAACCTCAATTTAAATTCAGAAGATGGTTGAATTAATAAATGATTTTTTTAAAGTTAAGTTGTTTTACTTAGCCCAGAATCCATTGAATAATACTATGGTTCAATACACATGCCTGCTTACTTGTTCCATCATTTCCATTTGCAGAATAAACTTTGTATTCCTAGAAGAGCAACAAATGGTATTTTAGCAGAGTGCAGTTCTATACATATCAAGCTTAACTATAGCTTATGCTGATAGAGATCAACATAAATAGAGAATCTCTTACCCCAATTCGTATTATAGAGAAGCGAATTTTAAAAAAGAGAGAGAGCGCGCAAAGCTCTTTAATACTTCAGGAAACTGCAGTGTTCAGCTGCTTCTATAAAGCTTCCAAATTGGACTGCTGACATTATAATCAACTGTTTAGAACAGTGCTCGCGAGACTTGGCAATGGCAATTTGATCTGAAGGCAGGCGGTCTTTACATCTGACATCTGTTCAAAATAGCTGAAAGATTTGAGAGTTAACACAAGTAGGGGATTTGAGCAGTCCAACTTCTTTGATTTCTTCAAAAAGGGGAAATGAAAGAAGTACACTTTTAGCTACCCCCCTTTCTTTTCTGTATAAGAAAAAAAAGTCCAAGGAAAGATGTCTGTATTTTCCCCACATGTTTACTTTTGTTCTGTACCATTCACAGATAATAAAGAAACTATTGCACTATAGTCTTGGGATTCAGAAAATGGGTCCTACATGGAGATTACATTATTTTTATATATTTTCTATTGTATTACTATTCTGCTTTACTTATTTTTTTTTAAGGAAGAAAACAGGGGACAAAACAGAAGAGAAATATTCAAGGAGAAAAAATAAGCATATTAAAGGAAGGAGAGAGAGACAGAAAGGAAGACAACATTGCACGGTGTACATAAAATAGTGATCCTGTATCCATAACAGTTGAAAATGGGTACAAGCATATTGACAATATGTGTTGGGTTATGAAAATGAAAAGAAAAGAAAATGTATCATCATATGTATGTGTGTGTGTGTATGTATGTGTATGTGTGTGTGTGTGTATGTATGTATGTGTGTGTGTGTGTGTATATATATATAAAAAAATCTTCCACATCCCCATACTTCTCATTTAGCTGCTTTCTAAGAGCAAAGTGGTTATTGTGAAAGTGCAACAAAACATAACCATGTCTTTTCCTTTCACCTAATCCTTGCTTTTTAAATGCTTTACTTTTCAGGATATATAATCCTACATGAATATACTGCAATGAAAGAGATCCATTTAGCAGCAATTCAATATACAATACCTATTTTTGGAGAGCAAAAAGTTCCCTGGAGTCCCTGATATCTTTCATGAATTTGGCTACTGCAGACTGTATTCAGATATAATATTGAATGATCAGCCTGATGGAAAAGAGATGCCAAGGAATCACACAAAAAGGGGTAAGCTGAAGGTTTGCTTTTTGACTTTTAATTAGCTCTGCAATGTTAGACTTTTAAGAATTCTGAATGCAAATTGCCTAGCAACTACAGTGGACCAAAGAAGGTTGTGCCTGTGGGTGTGTATGTGAGTGTGTGTATAAAGGAAAAGATTTAGCATGTCCTACTATAGTATTTTTTAAAGCCTGACTGAATCAGTTTATCTCCTTAGTTAAAGGATTCTATCTGTAAACTATTGATTTGGAAAAAAAATACTGCATTTTTGCCCCACCCCCACCCCTTTGCTTAGCATTTTTACTTGTGTGTCTAGCAAAGTCTGAAAAAGTCTTCATGAATTTTCATCATGTTTTATTATCCTTGAATCAGCTATTTTAATAGTTTTTTTTAAGGGGTAAACAGGAAGGATGAAAATAGTAGAGATGAAGGACTCGAGCTGCAGTCATTCAAGAGCTTGGTGACCTACCATCTGGGGCACTTCCAAATGAATTGAGAGGAAATGTTGAGGTCTTACACAATAGCCTGAATGGTGCTTTAAGGTTTGTGAACCCTTTTGAATTTTCAGTATTTCTGCATAAATATGACCTAAAATGTGATCTGTTCCCCACACAAGTCCTAAAACTAGATAAAGAAAACCCAGTTAAACAAATGAGTCAAAATATCATTTATTTATTTAAATAAATAAATAAAAATATTATATTTGTTCATTGTATTCTCCAGGCTTAGTTTTCCCATGACTGTCAGATCATTCTCTAAACTTTTCTTTACCTTTCATACCATTTCAACATCCATCTTTCAGATACTGCACGCTACATGATTACTCATGTATTTCATGTAATTCATTTTCATCTGTGCTTTTAAAGATACCTCTTCAGTTCTGTTCTTTGGCAAATTCCAACTTCTTTGTTTGCATCTTTTTCTTACATTGCACTCATTACTCCTGATTCTTTAGCTGACCTGTTTCGTAATCCTACCAGGATTTCTTTAGATTGGGTGGTTCCTGGATAGAAATGTGTGCTGAGTCCTAGTTCTCCACAGCCATGGATCTCTGCAGTCCAGAAGAAGACAGAGCCCTGGTTAGATGGCTGGAAAGAAATTTGGGGATGACTTCCTCCCCTAGTGCTATGGACATGCACAGAAAACCTCTGGATAATTACTTTTATCATCTGCAAGAGGCAAAGCAGGCTTTATTTCAGTCCCAGACCAGGACATCTTTATTATTGTTTATTAAATTCATTATGGCCACCCACTCCAATAAATTCTGGGTGGCTTACAATATTCAAACATAAAAGTAAAACAGTTACAAACATGAAGCAAAAAGCAACATCTCAGACTAAAACAGCCATAACAATGAAAACACAACAAGGCTCCACAGACACACCAACCCCAGGCTTCTTCACTTTTCATTTTTATTAGTACCATCTATCACTGAATTGGGAAATGCATTGCTTCTCTGCTCCTCTCCTTCAGCTGAGGGCTTGGGAGAATTTTTCTGTAATAAAGAGGTGAATGTGATTCATTCTTTTATCTTACTAGCCTTCTCCCTCCACCTCCGATATCTTCTTTTATTTCTCCAGAATTTGAACTTGAATTTATCCCTAAGAGGATGACATTCATGACTTTTCAAAAAATCATGGAGGTTGCTCTATATATTACTTCCCTCAACTTTTTTTTTTTTTTATCCTATTCTTCTACACCTTTTTCCTGTCTTACCAGCTTGGTTAACTGTTGTCCAATTACTGATAGTTTTCCAGAGTTTTGTAGATTTTTGTCCCTTGCAAAGAATTTTATCCTTCATGCCTGCCCCTTGGGTTCCTTGAATGGTGACCAGGGCTTCCAATATCATTATTAAGCTGATGATACTCAAGTCAATCAGTCTTTTGCGGCCTTTGATGGCAATCCATAGTTAATTGTGATGGAGTATCTTATTAACATTTCCTTCTGGATACAGTTCAAGATGTTGGTTATTACCCATAAAGGCATTTTGTGAGAGCCGAATAGCTTGTGGAAACCCCTGTCTCCAACTGTCTCTGCTCATGCCATGAGAACCAGCATGGCAGGCATGCTTCTGGTCCCTTCTTTGAAACAATGTCACCTGGAGAAATTGCAGCACTTGCTCAATGGAACTACATTCCCCTGAGATGGTCCAGACTCTGCTGGCTTTCCCCAAGGCCCTAAAAACCTTGTTCCTTCCCTGGATGGTGGGTCAAAATGTGAGATAAACCTGTCTAGAATGAAATGTTTTTGAATGAACTATACAATAATTGTTTTTGGCTATTCTGTTTCCTTTTATTTCATTGCTCTATTATTCTCTTGCTTTGTTTTGTTTTTAGTTATTTTGCTTTCACGCTTCTATACAATTGTAAGCCACCCAAAGGTCTTTTGTGATTTTATTTATACAATTATTTAAGAAATTTATGTTTATGTATTTATTTGAGAACTTTATATGGTTGCCCATTGTGACAAATAATGTGAGGTTGCTCACAATCCAAAACAATAAAAATCATCATAAATACAAATACAAAGGAATATAATAAATGTAGAATACAATAGAAGAGAATATATGTGGCTTAATGTTGAACTGTTGGGTTCTTGCTATTCCAGAGAACAGGTGCTGAAAAATGGCCACGGAGGATAAACCAATCAGCAACAAATGAATGAATTTGTTGGGTTGGGGCGAAGCTAATATTGGAAGGAATGGTGTTCCGAAAGTAGGGGCTGCTACAGAAAAGTCAAATTTCCTCTATCCCACCAGATGACACTTTATAACTGACAGGACCCTTCTGCCAGGTCTGATGGGGCAAGATTCAGAGTAACTCAGCCTTTATAACACAAGGTATAAGGCACGCAGGATATACTTTCTTTTGTTGGAATTAAGATTGTTTCATTAGTGTACTAGCAATAGAGATCTTTCCAAAAATCCAAATGGCTCTTGTTTCCTGAGGTTTCCAGCCTCACAAGGCTTGACACTACCCTTATGTGGCTGAAGGATCTAGGTTAACATCTAGTTTAAATTATTATGCATATAAATACTCTCCTATCACAGGGTGCTGCTTCCTTAAAATCAATGGTGTTTGTGTTTGATTGTATTAGTTAATATGTGTTTAATAGGTTCAAAGCTATTTTTATTGCTATTATTTTATTTGGTTTGGGTTTTATTGTATACTATGCCTTGGTAAAGGTGTGTAGATGATGACAATTGATGATGATAATGATGATGATGGTGATGATGGTGATGATGATGATTCACCTATTGTAAGTGTTCCTTCAGCATGCAGATCTGGCTAGGGAGATATATTATCTGCATTGTTATTGTACATTCTTTAAAGGGTTGTGTTTGAAGAGAACCCAGAACTAGAAATTATCTAGATTGTTTAAGGTATGATGCATACTGTAACATACCTCCTTTATTTATGTAATTGTTTCTTAAAGTATCTGTGGTAACCTGAAAAGGGTTGAGACAGAGTTATTTTAAGGGCCACCATCTCCCATATAATCTGACCAACTATTTGATTTGCTTTAGTGTATTACTTTTATTACATGAATTTCTCCCCAGTTCCCAAAACTCTGTGTAGTTTATAATTTCTATGAAAGGCATCCTCTATATCTCAACAACCCCATTAATATGCTTGTGTGAGCATAATGCCTAATTCATGGAAGAGGCTAAAATTACCAATCAGCCATGCCAACAAGCCTGCCAATTTAGAAATCAAAATGATCAGAAGGTTTTTGAATTATTGTTAAGTTTTTATTAAGTTAAAATAGGACACTTTCGCTGAGCTGCCGATCGGAAGGTCGGCGGTTCGAAACCGCGTGGCGGGGTGAGCTCCCGTTGCTCGTCCCAGCTCCTGCTCACCTAGCAGTTCGAAAACATGCAAATGTGAGTAGATCAATAGGTACTGCTTCGGCGGGAAGGTAACGGCGTTCTGAGTCGTCATGCTGGCCACATGACCCGGAAGTGTCTATGACAACGCCGGCTCCATGGCTTAGAAACGGAGATGAGCACCGCCCCCTAGAGTCGGATTCGACTGGACTTTACGTCAAGGGAAACCTTTACCTTTACCTTTTATAGGCATTTTGTTGGACCATTTTGAGGCTCTAAACTTGTCCTTTTCTCATTCTTAAAAAGGTTTGAAAAAATTGTTATGGTAAAACTCTTCAAGCAATCTGGCTGAAAGTTTGCAGAGTTGATATTTTCTGAATTTTCACCATTTTCTGTCAAAAATTAAGCAACTATAGGTATTTCTGATGTTTCTTATTATAGCTAACTCTTTTATTGAATCAAATCTTGAATTGTTTCAATGTAAACTTGTTGATTTTCAATCTCAGATCAATAATTTGAAATGAATATTATCATTTACTATTGAATCCAAATTGGTAAATTTCCACACACCCCACAAATTACCTTTTAAAAAAGAAAAAGAATAGGGGCGGGGGGGGAACTTCTACTTGTTTTACCGTTTTATAGTTTATTTTTTAATCTGCTCTTCTCTTTAGGGGAGGGATATATCTTTTCGTTGCTGTTGTTCGTTCTATTCTTTGTGCTATTTGGAGGTTTTCTTATTTAATTTCTTGTTGTTGAGAACTCCTTAAAGGAAATAGATATATAAATATTTCAACTAAATTAGTAAGTAAATAAAGACATTTGGGTTAACTGATTTTCATCTGTCTCTTTTCCTTCTGATTCCATTAATACTACCCAAAGCTTTAATTAGATGAGAAAAAAATGCATGTTTCTACAGTATGTGGTATTTATATGACACCCACATTATTTATATATATATATATATATATTGTCAGAACAAATGGTAGTAGTTTATGTCTGTTCATGTGCTGAGTTCTTTCTGTATCCATTAAGAAGGAAATTGCAAGTGTTTCAACATTTATAGCAGTTTTGTCATTTTCTTTGGACACCATGAAAATGCCAACATCTGAAGAAAGCCTTTCTTGTGTGCCTGATGAAATGGCACCATTTCAAAGCATTCCAAGCAGCGTATCACAATAAATATCCCTATATGGTGTTCCGCAGATATGCTGAGAATACAGTTCTAAGAATATCCAGCCAGCATAGGGAAGGGTGGTCACTGAAGTCCTTCAAGACTTTTGTTGGTTTTGCAAGACTGGAAGACAGGGGCAAAACGTCTTTGATCTTTTTTGCTAGCCTATTTCTGCTCCTGTTTCTGAAAGATTGAGGTTGTACAGATGAGTTTATTTAGTTCACACATACTTTTGACAAGAACTTTGCTTAAGGCCCTAGTTCAGTGCATTGGAAACGATGCCAGTGCACTGAACTAGGGAAACGTTGCACCTAAACACTTTTTGCCTCTAGCTGAGTCTTTAACTATATTTTGTTTGCTGTTCTCAATGCATCTCGAGTGCATTTAAAAGCTCTCCGATGAGCAGTTTAACACTTCCATGCTCCCATGAATGCAGATGATGCTGCAGATAACATTTTACCTGAATAAAGTAGTAAATTTAAATGCTTGGAAGAGGAGATTGGAACCTTTGGCTGGGACCAAGTTGCAATTATTGTTGTGATTATTACTTATTCCTTTGAGTCCAGCAATGCTGAGAATGGTGAAATTAAGCTTGCAGATGAGAAATCACACTATATGCTTTAAAAGGGGTAGAGTGCATGGATCAGTATAAATCTGTCCCATTTTGCTGTCCGAGTTAGCAAGGCAATATTCTCATCCCTCTATAGTTTTAACATTTTTTTTAAAGAGATGAATAGAACAAAAAGATATATAGAGTATTTTTATGCCATATTTCCTAATACACATACTTACTGTAAATTCCCTATGTAATATTTTATACAGTTTTCTCTGAGATCATTCCTTAAAAAAAAAAACATGTCTTCAGTGCAGACTTTGATCATATGCAACCTTCATATGTAAATTCTTCTTAAAATAAGTATAACTACTGCTTTTTGTACACAACGTTTATATTTTTTTCCCCAGATGCTTCTCTTATAAACAAATGAGTTTTTGTATGCGTGCAAAATTTTGATGAAGTCTAGAAGATTCCATTTGTCTAGGAGACTCCATTTGTGGATCTCCCACATCTGCTTCTATAGAAATTTGTAACAATTTTTTTTTTTAATCCCTAAAAGGAAATAATGGACAGTGCTATCCTACAAATTTGGAAGTAACATAAAAAGATTACATACAAAAGAATCATTATGAATCAAGTCCAAGTAAATATTGTGATCATAGGAAAAGAATTCTAAGACTTGAAAAGATTTGGTCAAATTTCAGTTTCCATAAATAGATGTTTGAAGGGTTTTGTGAGCTAATAGACTTGGTAGCATGCTTGGGGGCTAAGCAGTGAAAGTGTTGTAAGAATACAATTATTGTTGTTGCAATGTCAATAATTGTATTTAAAATTTGTGTAAAACAGACTAATTCATTATAAAAGATGGTATTACAGACAAGGCATCAAGTCTAGCAAGCTGCAAGGATGAACCACCCACCTGAATCACTACAAACAACCAACAGAGAGTCCAAAGGACATACCAAAGAAGACATGGGACAATGCCTTCTAGGGGCTGTACCAATGAACTTGTAGAACAAAGGGATGGATTTAATGGGTCTTCACAGGCCAAGTTCTAGGTCCTCTCCTATAATCTTAGAAGCAGGTTCAGTGTCACAAACCAAAGCCATCTCATGGAGAATTTGCAAAAAATAACTATGACATTTGCTGAAACACGTAACAAATGACACAACAAAAGGAACTCAAAGGGGAGAAAATAATTGACAGGATTACTCTCTGTGAGCTAAACCATAAAATAAGGCAACAATTAAAGGAAGACTATGAACATTATAGACTACAAAAACTCATAAAAAGCAATAGAGGGAAAAGGTAGCATCATAAAGTGTTAGAAAGAAATGCAACAGAAAAGAGGGCTCATGATCCTCAACAGTGCTAAAAATTGAAAAAGATGAGATGAGGTTCTTCATGAAATAAGACTAGGAAAATCAAGCAAAACCCCAGGAGCAGTTACCTTAGAAGTTTACAGGCAGGTGGAGAAATACTAGCAAAAACACTGACCAATAACTGCTTAGATGCAGGAGATATCTTCAAAAATGATCTTACTCCTCAAAAAAGGAGAACTCCAAAAGCTTACAAACTGCCATCTGATCTGCCTACTTTCTACAGCCTACACATTTTTTCACACATGTCATAACCAACGGATTGGAGAAACACTTGGATGAGCATCAGCCTCATGAGCAAACTAGCTTTCAAAGCTATTCAACCATTGACCACTTACATACAACCAACCAGCTGATAGAATGAGTATAACAAGTCCACATGGTCTATTTCTCATGAAAAAGCTTTTCACAGTATACAGTGTACAGTCAATGCAGTTGTAAAGGACTTAAGAAATCAAGACATCAATGAAAAAGATATCTGGCTATTAGAGAAAATAAATGAAGGCTGCTCAACTAATATTACACCATTTTCTTACCCAATTAAGATCCCAATATGCTGAGGTGTCCAACAAGGTGACAAAATCTCCCCAAAGCTTTTCACAGCTGTCCTTCAGAGGGCTTAATTGGGAAAAGAGAAACATTAATATAGATGGTGAACAGCCCACATACCTATGGTTTGATTTAGTGAGAATAGCTTTGGTCATACTTGTAGATGACCTGTGGAAGAAAGCTGAAAATCACTTAAATGAGCTCAGAAAAGCAGTTGGCCTTAAAAAATATCAATAGAAACAATTCCTAAGATATGCACAACCCATTCTGCCACTACCATGATATGAAATCTGGAGATGAGCAGATAGAAGAAGTACACTTGAACCCAAAATTCTTTTACCCAATAGTTTTCAATGACTATTGACCAATCTCCAAAATTCCCTTGTTTGGAGATGGTTGTTGAGAAAGTGGTTGGTCTGCAGCTGATGAGAATCCTGGAGGAAACAGATTATTTAGATCCATTCTAGTCTGGTTTCAGGCCAGGATTTAGTGCAAATAGCTTTGGTCATGCTTGTAGATGACCTGTAGAAGAGCCAGGTTGGAGGTGGTATATCTATGCTTGTGGTCCTTGATCTCTCAGTGTCTTTCAATACCACTAACCACAGTATCCTATCAGCTCTGTGGGTTAGAGATTAGGGGCACCATTTTACAGTGGTTCTCTTCCTTTCTCCAGGGCTGGTTTTAGTCAGTGTTGGTTGGAGGGAGGAGATTGCTCCCTACCCTGTTCCACAAAGGAACACCGCAGAGTTCTAACTCTCTCTCCCTTCCTTTTCAACATCTACATGAAACTGCTGGGTGAGGTCATCCACTGGTTTGGATTCCAGTATCATCAGTATGCTGGTGATACTCAATTATATCTTTCAGTCCCAGGCTGGCTGAGTGAGGCTTTTGAGGTACTGTCCGAGTGCCTGGAAGCTCTGTGGGTTTGGATGAGGGAGGAACCATCTCTGACTCAATCCTACCAAGACTGAGTAGCTGTGGGTGGCTTGGGCCACCCATATCTGGGGCTATTCCATCTTTGATCTTGGATAGGGTTGCAGTTGGGGTACGTAATCTGGGGATCTTCCTGGACCCCCCAGCTCCTGCTCAATGAGTCACCCAAGAAGACCTTTGCACAGCTTCATCTGGTGTGCCAGTTGCACCTTTCAGACAGACAGTCACTCACACCCTAATGCATCATGGCTTGATTACTGCAATGCATTCTACACAAAGCTGCCCTTGAAGACCACCCAGAAGCTTCAGCTGGTCCAGAATTCAGCAGCACAAGCAATGGAGGGCCTACCTTGATAAGCCCATGTGACAACCCTAGCTTGTGAGCTGCACTGGTTGCCAGTTTTTTTTTCTAGGTGCAGTTCAAAGTGTTAGTTGCTACCTATAAAGCTCTACATAGCATGGGGCCTGATTGCTAGAGGAACTACCTGTCTCCTATAATATTTGTCCAGCTGATTCAATCTCACAGGATTGGCACACTCCAGGTGCCTTCAATTAAACAATGCCATCTATCAGGACCCCTTCTCTGTAGTACCACCTGACTTCTGGAATGAGGATCCCCTCAAGATTTGGGTCTGTGGGTTTATTTATTTTGTTCCCATCTGGTTTTTTTGTCACCCTTCCCATCTTTGCTTTGTGCTTCCCATTTTTGTTTTTAATTTATTTTATCTGTAATTACTCAGAGTAGAGTATTTCCAGTTTACTGTGCCCCATTGGTGAGGGGGCTATTTCTTAACAAAATCAACCTTCTGAACCTCCTGTTTGTTGGAATTATCAGGGGTCAACTCAGCATTGTCTCATAAGCATAAGGGGATCTTTCTAGTAAACACATCTCTGTTGTGCTTGTGGGATGTCACATGGGTCACCTGATTTCCACTTTGTCCTTCTTCTTGGGTTTGGGGATTAACAATCTCCATTACCTTTTGGCACACCTGCAAGCAGGAGGTGCTGCAGAACGCAGCTCTTGTCCTTTCATCTCGCTTGCATGCAGACACTTCTATTTCCGTAAAAATGTCTACAAAGAACCAGTAATGATTAAGTACTTTCTACTGTGAATCTACTTGTATCCAGATCTACTGAATAAATGTAAGCTACCTTTTTTTTCTTCTCTCTTCATCTAACTACTGTGTGAACATAAGTAAGCTTAATGTGCAAGTTTCTTTTTTGGTTCACACTTCTACTTTGCAAGATTGTTGTTAGCTGCTTGGAGTTCTTTTTTTAACCTTTAAAAACTCCATCACTGTTACATACTCTTTGTAACCAGATTTAACTCTATTGTGACCTCCTGGCGAGTTCTCAACATTGTATATCAAACTTTTAATTCTATTAGTTGCTCCTAAACTCTAATTGCAACCTTTTTGGTATTCTCAATTGTCTTTCTCAATTATCCAGTGTGCATCAGCAATAATGTCTCTTGTTCCTCAGCCTTTTCTAAAACCAGCTTGAACATGTGACATTTGCCTTTCACTGTAGGCCTCTAATCTGCATTGGATGATTCTAAGCATTATTTGGCTAGAATCTGAAATTAAGGATATTGTGTATTGGTTTGCACACTTAGCTAAGAGAGTGATATCTTCCAATCTGTTGGCCACTGTGATGTTTTCCATATTGACTATCATACTTTGGTAAGAATCTTTACTGATTTTTCTGTTCTGGCTTGACATATTTCAGTAGATAAAGTTTGTGTTACCCTATTGATAATCCCCTGCATTTGCAGTCCAAGGTTGTCTCTTATGGGCAAATTATTGGAGCTTTAAGAGGCTTCTGTGTCTTTAATTAAAGACTTCCTTCTGCAGCTAAATTACTTAAAGTTCTCAGGTAGAATGCTGACTTCTACTTAATTGCCTTTTGAATAGCCTCCTTTAATTGTACTAATTATGACTAGTATCGTATGACAAGTTGGTTTTTCTTTTCTTTTTTTGCCATGTTTCAGCCACAACTGAAAGAAGGTGTTATGTTTATATGCTATTCTGCAAGTTGATACATCTTTTTTTTCTCTCTCTCTCTTTCTCCTTGCTGGTGAAGAAAGGGGTTGTGTGGAGAATCTGTATGCACTCAAACTGGAATTCAGAGATGGTTTATAAACCTATGTAATTCACATCAGTGAAACATCAATCGTTATCAAATTGTTAATAGTTCAAAAAACGTTGATATTCTGAAGACATCCTATATTAAGGTGGATGAGAGAAAGAAATAGAGATTTATTAATAATGTACGCATAGTAATGTCACTGCTCAGCATTTTATTTCTTTCTCCCAGATGACCACTGCAGGACAGATGGTTTGGGAAGATGGCCAGATTGGTTGCCAGCTTAGATTGCTTAAAAAAAAAAAGAGAGAGAAAAGGCAGCATGTAGAGAAAGGACTATCTGTACGACATAGGGATAGATAGCAATGAAATGCAGGTTGTCCAATTTAGGACAATCCAATAATGTATGCAAAATTAGCACTGTTCACATTTTTTCCATAACAATTTTTTATAGTTTCTTTAAGGTTAACAGATGTAGGATAATATAATTCTCATCCACAGCAGTCCTTTTTATCAGATGTATGAAATGTTATCCTGAATTGCAAGTATATTATTGCAAGTATGCTTGGAATTCAAGATAACAACAGCAGTAGCAGCCTTACCCTGGTAAAAAAAATATTTATGGTGGCTGTTGGGCACCTGTTGGAAATACCGCCTGAAAATTCCGGGAATTTGGGAAATCTGGCATACAGTGATAGAATTGTAAAGACTGAGATCACAGGTAAATGAAATGTAAAAGTATAGACAGTATTAATAACTTCAGTGGTGAAGACTCTTAGAAAAGTTGCTGGCATTGGGAATCTGTTAATGCATAGAGTATAACACAAATGTTTCTCCCTATTAGCCATGAGAGAAAAAAAAGTTGACCTTTTGATGAACCATAGCTCTGCTGTTACATATTAAAACCTGTCTTTGAAATTATTTTTTTCAAGTATAGTGCATCAAGATCAGTGACAGAGGGCTGCACATGCTGGCAGAGATGACCAAGCTCAACAAACCCTCTCAGTTCATATGGGAGTCAAGAAGTCATGAGAAATTGCAGCTTTTTATTTATTTGTTTTATTTATTTATCCAATTTGTCCCCACCCATCTCCTCCCATCGTGGGATTCTGGGCAGTTTACAATAATCAATTAAAACAACAATCACACAATAAATAAAATATACAGTATAAAAATACAGTTCTTTCCTCAGCAACGTTGGCTTACTGTGATTCAAGGGATCATTTGCTCAGACACTTCCTTTTTTTTATTTATTGAATGAATGTGGAAATTGATTAGACTAGAGATAATTTTACAACTTCCAGTATTGCTATTGCCTAATCTGTAACTTAACTCAGTTTAACAATATATTCCCTACATGAGAATATTTGTAGCTGGAAGCTGTGTTAACAAGATGGGGAATTATACTGCTCTAATACAGATTAGAGAGCCAGTTTGGTGTAGTGGTTAAGGCATCAGGCTAGAAACTGGGAGGCCGTGAGTTCTAACCCCATATTAGGCACAAGACAGCTGGGTGACCTTGAGCCAGTTGCTCTTGCTCAGCCCTAGGAAGAAGGCAATGGGAAACCACTTCCGAAAATCTTGCCAAGAAAACTGCAGTCTCTGAGAATAGGACACAATTGAATGGATTAAAAATAAAAATACAAATTAATCCATTCCCTAAACCTTCCAGATTTTTGTAGTACTTAGTGGAAGAGAAACATAGAAGGAGACAAGAGAAAATGGTTAAACCATGGTTTAACAGTGGTAATGCTGTTTATGAAACACCAAGAACTGATAAAAGGCAGAAAAGCTAGACTAAGAAGTCAAAAAGACTAAGAAGTCACTTCTATATTGTTCACAATAAGCAGCAGCATTTAGGTTGAGTTCAACCTGAAGGAAACTTTACTCTTAGAAAGAAAATGGAACAGTTTGAAATTAACATTAACCAAATGATGCCGGTGAGGTCCTGTCCCAATGTCTGGAGGCTATGTGAGTTTTGATGGGAAGGAACAGATGCTAAATCCTGGCCAGGCTGAGTGGCTGTGGATTTTTGGAACCCTTGGATCTGGGAATATTTCATTTTAAGTCTTAGATGGGGTTGTGCAATCCAAGAGTCCTCTTGGATTCACAGCTCCTGCTCAAGAAGCAACTGTAGCCAAGAGGAACTTCGCATAGGTACATTCAGTGGACTAATTGCACCCTTTCTTGGACAGGGATGCCATTTACTCACACCTTAGTCATCTCATGAATGGATTCCTGTAATGCGCTTTACATGGAGCTGCCCTTGAAGACCACCCAGAAGCTACAGCCAGTCCAAAATGCAGCAGTGTTGGCAGTGATGGGCATTGTGACCCTACTGCTCCATGGGCTGCAATGGTTACCAGGTGGAGCTGGGGAAAAAGTTCACAGGTGGTAAAACTGCATAATAGAGAATCCAGTTGACTTTCTTGAAAATCAGGTCCTCTGAGCTGCCTTCCAAGTTCATACAAGAAAAGTTATGCAGTGTTATGTGCTTGTTATTATTTCATTTTTTTTAACCATATGTAAGCTGTCCAGTTTTACTATCTGTGAGTTGGGCAGCTTTATAAACCTTCTAAATCAATCAATCAATCAATCAATCAATCTCTTGAATATAGTATATTGCAATTTTAACAAATGGAAAATTCTGTTGTACATGGAAAGCAAACAGATTCTTTTTACATAACTTTTTAAAATATTAGAGTCCATATGAGCAGGTGTTCATAATTTTCATTCATAAATCAACATCATCTGAAAATGGTTATCTGATGGACAGTCTTGATAACAAGTCTGTTCCTTGTGCTTGTATTTAGCTGCAAACCTTTCTTGAAAAGTTCCTCTTTCTCCTGCCAAGTTCATGGATAGGAAAACAATTGCTCAGAAATGAATGTTTTAATTTTGTCATAAGGTATCCAACTAGTTAATTCTGACGAACACTTTCCTTTTTGCTGACATTGTCAACTGTTTTATGAGAGATAAATTTAGGTTAAGGCTGCCAGAAATGATCTATTCTTGAACAAATTACTGGATTTTTTCCCAGTTCACCAGCAGCTTTTCTTAAGGCAAAATTGCAGTCAATTCCCTGTCTTGTTTTGGATAGAACAGTTGAGAAATACAGGGTGGAAATTCCCAAGTAGTTCTGCAGAGGTGCAACCTTGGTATGAAAACTTACCTGGTAGATCAGCTGAGCAATCTTCTAGCATTCATCTTTAAATTCATCTCAGATGGATCTACTGACAACAAGGGACCTATGCCATTTAGAGTAGTTTAAAGTGTTGAATGTGTTTTTTATTTCCTTGCAATAACATTTAAAGTAGCATAAATACTGGTAAGAAGCTGTGATTACGATGAGCAGCAGTTATATGGGTGGGTGAGCACACTACTTTATAGGAAAGATAAATGGGTTATGCATTGTGGTTAAGTGTAGGCACTGCCTCTGTAGACATTGTGGCTAACCACAGATACGAGAAGAGGGATACTATGCATAAGGGCAACACGAGGTGTCCATACTGGGAGAGATCATGAACAGGTAAAAGGGAGTACTTGACGGGCTAATGCATTACAGCCCCATTGTTGATGATTGGCTTAAACTTTTGGATTAGAAATCTATAAGAGAGGTGGCAAGGAATGGTCGTGGGCAGCCACCACCCATCTCTACCTGCTTTCTGATTTGGGTACTGCAATAAACAGTTTCCTAACCCTTCGCAAGTGTCATCCTGCTTTCTATAGTAGCTCAGCTTGTGAACAAACTTCTTAACTTCTAACAAAAGCCTCCAGCTTAGATGGGCAACTTGACTCACGGCCATTAGCACAATTTCCAGACCTTTCTGCAAGAGATCAATTCAGCCCTCTGTTCATTCTCTTCAGCCTGGTGTTTAGGGGAGAGAAAAGTAGGTGTAAGAGAGAGAATGAGTGTTGCCAGCCATTCTTGACTCTGGCCCCAAATAGTACTTGTGTTGGCCCTGCCATCATGGAACTTTCAACAGATTAACCCTACATGGTTTATTTATTTGATCTATTTATTTACAATGCTTATAGGTTGCCTCAATTCCAGAGGAATCTAGGCCATGTATCGCAATACCTAAAGTGAAAACAAATTATCGTAAAACCAAACATTAAAAATAGAGGATGAATACCCATTTTTAGGACCACTATGAGTCAATGGCTCACTGAAACAATACCACCTTGACATATAGAATTATTTTCAAGGAAAGGGCTGAATGTTCCTCTGGGGATAGAGTTAATCAGTGTATTTTGTTTTTATTTGCTTTTGATTATTTTTAATGAGCAAAACATAATAAATAACTGCCCCAAAATATGGAAATGTAGCTACTGTATGCTTTCATGCTAATTGGGCAAAGATATATAGTCTTACTACCTACCTACCTACCTACCTACCTACCTACCTACCTATCTATCTATCTATCTATCTATCTATCTATCTATCTATCTATCTGTGTGTTTTTGTACTTGTACAATCACCCAAGTTTTATATTATTATTATTTATCACCATCATCATTGATTGTGGCATGTTTTCCATTCATTAATAACACTGTAAATTGCTAGTTTACAAGGAAAAAGTGTGTGTGTGTGTGTGTGAAGAAAAGGAGCATGGCAAACAGTGTGAACTTAATAATGTATTTTTCTCAAAATCTTTACTTTTTTCTTCCATCTTTTGTAAGTGTGAATATTGCTTTGTAATGCCCTGCACATAGCAAAAATGCAGCAATTCACAGGACTGAAACATATTAAAATGATCATAGCAAAACAGAAGCACCTTCACTGTACCAATTGTTTTCAGAATAGAAAGCTCTGCCAGTCCATGAATGTGCAAATGGTGCCCAGTCCTGAAGATCTGATTATGAATATCTGTGCAAAATGTCCTGGAATAAGTCACATTCCTGCATACTGTATCACTCATCATAGTACCATCTGTTTGAACATGATTTGTCAGAAGGTTGTGTTAGTGGGGAAATATGGTAAATTTGTGCACATTAGCCAATATTCTGAACTTATTTGCTATGTAGAGTATATCATTTGAAAAAGTCCAAAACAGCCTTATGATAGAAGAGAGCAAACATAAACGAATCCAGTAAAGAGGTACAAAAATGTCCTGAAAATTTTCATTAACTGATGGCTGCAGTAGTATAGATTCAAAATAAAATCTAATAATCTCTATTCAGAAGTAAATTCCACAGAGTTTAATATGGCTTACTCCCAGTACAATACATACAATATATTTAATCTGAATTAAAGTGGATAGGATTGCATTGATACAGTGTGAAGTTATTGGAAAGCTTGAGAATTTCTTTTAAATTTCTCTTTGTGAAGCTTTTAAATTTTCCTTGATTGCTGTAAGCAGCCGTATCTGCCATTGCTACTGCAGTTTCCTCCTACATATTTTTTCATCACTTTGAAGTGATGAAATCATGTTTTGGTTTGAAATAAATTTCAAACAGTTTTTTTTTTTTAATCCAATTGAACGAGAATGAGTAAAGTAAAATTCTGGAAACTTTATCATATATAAAGGACATATATCAATAGATTTATTTATTTAATTGATTTTCATCCTGCCTTTATTATTTTTATAAATATCTCAAGGTGGGGAACATACTTATTACTCCTTCCACCTATTTTCCCCACAACAGCAACCCTCTGAGCTGAGTTTGGCTGAGAGAGAGTGACTGGCCCAAGTTCACCCAGCCAGTTTTCATGCCTAAGGCAGGACTAGAACTCACAGACTCCTGGTTTCTAGCCCAGCACCTTAACCGCTAGACCAAACTGACTCTGAAGTTTTAAACATTTCCTCCAAACATATGCATATATGAAAATTTTCTAGAGGAAATAGCAGTACATGGAAATGCTAACATATACTAAAAATATAATTAAAAACTATATAATGAACATATATAACCCATTCTGACTCAGAGTAAGCATGTATCATTTTACAAAATGTCTGAAAAACTATGAACATATTCAACTTGAATTGCCCTACAAACTTCACTAACTGGATAATTGGGCATGATTTAGGCAAGCAGGTACTTTCATGATACTGTCTCTCATCCCAATGATGTGTAAGAATACAATTTCTGAATCTATAGAAGCTCCAGTAATCTTGGCATTATACAGATTTTGTTTTTGTCAGTTTGTGGAGCTATCAACAAGTGGAATTTCTCACATTTCCTACCATGTCAATAGTTATAGAGCCATTAGCAAGTGGCTTGGTTTTGTCATGATACCTTGTGCTAGAATGAGCTATGGAGCTATTACACATTTGCCTTTGACAAGGGCCTTTATAAGAGCATCTTCACAAATCACCTGATATAATCCATTGTGTCACTGCAGTCTGCAGGCTGATTAAATAGATATTTGAAGCAAGACAACCATGGCAGAACAATGCATGCTCTTCGGTAACTTTTAAATAAGGGATCCCTGATACTGATGCTCCAGTTCCAATGACTGTGAAATAGTGATTAAGCTGAATAATGATCAGAACCAAAGGAGATCACCCCCCCCAAAAAAAAAGAGTGTTTAGCTTTTATCTTGCTGTGTCAAGAACATATGAGAGTCTTTTGCCTCTCTGAAACAGATACGACAATTACAATTCTTTCTTGTCCCCTTCTTGTCCCTTCATCTTTTTCTACAGACAGAGGGGAGATCTACTAATGTCAGGCCAAGTTTCCCTCCAGGTTTTGCAAAAATATTGTCCTTCAAAACAAAGGGAATTTTCCTCATCTCTTCTTTAGCAGGGAAGGGGACCCCACATTTCTAAGCTATTTTTCTGAAAGGCCAGATGCATGTTTAACTTAAACTTAACTAATTAAGGCTTTTTAATTGCTTTAATTTACTTTTTAAGCTGCTCACAGAAGGTTTTCTCACCCTTTCCACCAACCAAACTTCCTATGTACTTTAAGAGCAATGTAACGTGATATGATAGTGCTTTATTTCCCAGGAATTCCTTGGAGTAAAAGAGCAGCCAGAGGTGAAGCTGTGAGAAGATGCTTGTGCCAATTCCTACTAGCCATACTTCTGAGAATGCCTTAATATTATTACTGTTGGCCTTGATTCAAAACCACTACAAAATAACAAACCATGAAGGAGGCAGAGATGTAGAATGAAGGATATATGGTTTGGGAATAGTATGTATAGTTCATCACAACCTTACCATGAGTCATCTTCTGCTTTCAAAGGGCAAATTCTCTTTAAGTTCCAAACCACAAAAAGTAATTGTATCATTACAGTCTGTATTGATCAGACTCCACCTCAACTACTAGGTCCAGTTTTGGGTTCCCAACTCTAAGAAAGATACATTAACTTTCAGGAGGCACCACATGACCAGTTTTGTCCTATATTGGGACTCTTCAGATGTGGATCTGAACCAGTCAAGAGGTTGCCTCCTAGTGGTCAGTGTAATTGAAAATACTGCACAGGAATTACACTGTGTAAAAGGTGTAGAAAAGAGAGTGAGAGAAAGCAACACTCTAATACACATTTACATTTTACATATGTGAATGCAACTTGTTCTTCTAATACCTAGAAGTGTTGGATTCTGGCCAGGTTTAATCAATCATATCATGGAATATTGTTATAGTTCAAAAGCAACTTAGGGAGTGATTTAGCTGTTCCCTGGGTAGTTCTTAGTCAGAGAAATGCATGTCCTGCTTCACATTACTTTTATCCATCAATTATACTTTGGTCTTCTCCTGTTTTCATGGCAAGTCATTGCTTCAGTCCTCCCTAGCATACCTGTCTTCAGCAAAGGATCATTACCTTGTCGTGGTGCTGAAGCTTGAGCACCTCAATGATGCCATGAGCTAAACCATGAAGGGCCACCCAAGACGGGAAGGTCATGACAGAGAGGTCAGACTAAATGCAATCCCTGGGGAAGGTAATGGCAACCCACCCCAGTATTCTTGCCATGAAAAATAAATGGATCAGTACAACCAGAGATATGTCGGTATACCATCGGAAGATGAGACCCCCAGGTCGGAAGATGGTCAAAATGCTACTGGGGAGGAACAGAGGATGAGTTCAACTAGCCCCAGACGTGATGATGCAGCTAGCTCAAAGCCGAAAGGATGGCTAGCAGCCGACGGTGCTGGTGGTGAACGGTGAATCCGATGTTCTAAGGATCAACACACCATTGGAACCTGGAATGTAAGATCTATGAGCCAGGGCAAATTGGATGTGGTTATTGGTGAGATGTCAAGATTAAAGATAGACATTCTGGGCATCAGTGAACTGAAATGGACGGGAATGGGCCACTTCACATCAAATGACCACCAGATCTACTACTGTGGACAAGAGGACCACAGAAGAAATGGAGTAGCCTTCATAATTAATAGTAAAGTGGCTAAAGCAGTGCTTGGATACAATCCAAAAAACAATAGAATGATCTCAATTCGAATTCAGGGCAAGCCATCTAACATCACACTGATCCAAATATACGCCCCAACCACAGATGCTGAAGAAGCTGAAGTAGAGCAGTTCTATGAGGATCTGCAGCACCTACTGGACAACACACCTAAAAGAGATGTTATTTTCATCATGGGAGACTGGAATGCTAAGGTGGGCAGTCAAATGACACCTGGAATTACAGGTAAGCATGGCCTGGGAGAACAAAATGAAGCAGGACATAGGCTGATAGAATTTTGCCAAGACAACTCACTCTGCATAACAAACAGTCTCTTCCAGCAACCTAAGAGACGGCTTTATACATGGACTTCCCCAGATGGACAACACCGAAACCAGATTGACTACATCCTTTGCAGCCAAAGGTGGTGGACATCTATACAGTCAGTAAAAACAAGACCTGGAGCTAACTGTAGTTCAGATCACAAACTTCTTCTTGCACAATTCAGGATCAGACTAAAGAGATTAGGGAAGACCCACAGATCAGCTAGATATGAGCTCACTAATATTCCTAAGGAATATGCAGTGGAGGTGAAGAACAGATTTAAGGGACTGGACTTAGTAGATAGGGTCCCAGAATAACTATGGACAGAAGTTTGCAACATTGTTCAAGAGGCAGCAACAAAATACATCCCAAAGAAAGAGAAAAACAAGAAGGCAAAATGGCTGTCTGCTGAGACACTAGAAGTAGCCCAAGAAAGAAGGAAAGCAAAAGGCAACAGTGATAGGAGGAGATATGCCCAACTAATTGCAAAATTCCAGAGGTTAGCCAGAAGAGATAAGGAATTATTTTTAAACAAGCAAAGTGTGGAAGTGGAAGAAGACAATAGAATAGGAAGGACAAGAGACCTCTTCCAGAAAATTAGAAACATCGGAGGTAAATTCCAGGCCAAAATGGGTATGATCAAAAACAAAGATGGCAAGGACCTAACAGAAGAAGAGATCAAGAAAAGGTGGCAAGAATATATGGAAGACCTGTATAGGAAGGATAACAATATCGGGGATAGCTTTGACGGTGTGGTCAGTGAGCTAGAGCCAGACATCCTGAAGAGTGAGGTTGAATGGGCCTTAAGAAGCATTGCTAATAACAAGGCAGCAGGAGACGATGGCTTCCCAGCTGAACTGTTCAAAATCTTGCAAGATGATGCTGTCAAGGTAATGCATGCTATATGCCAGCAAATATGGAAAACACAAGAATGGCCATCAGATTGGAAAAAAATCAACTGATATCCCCATACCAAAAAAGGGAAACACTGAAGAATGTTCAAACTATCAAACAGTGGCACTCATTTCACATGCCAGTAACGTAATGCTCAAGATCCTGCAAGGTAGACTTCAGCAATTCATGGAGTGACAATTGCCAGATGTACAAGCTGGGTTTAGAAAAGGCAGAGGAACTAGGGACCAAATTGCCAATATCCGCTGGATAATGGAAAAAGCCAGGGACTTTCAGAAAAAACATCTATTTCTGTTTTATTGACTATTCTAAAGCCTTTGACTGTGTGGACCATAACAAATTGTGGCAAGTTCTTAGTGGTATGGGGATACCAAGTCATCTTGTCTGCCTCCTGAAGAATCTGTATAACGACTAAGTAGCAACAGTAAGAACAGACCACGGAACAACGGACTGGTTTAAGATTGGGAAAGGAGTACGGCACGGCTGTATACTCTCACCCTACCTATTCAACTTGTATGCAGAACACATCATGTGACATGCTGGGCTTGATTAATCCATGGCTGGAGTTAAAATTGCTGGAAGAAACATTAACAATCTCAGATATGCAGATGATACCACTTTGATGGCTGAAAGCGAAGAGGAACTGAGGAGCCTTATGATGAAGGTGAAAGAAGAAAGTGCAAAAGCTGGCTTGCAGCTAAAGCTGAAAAAAACCAAGATTATGGCAACCAGCTTGATTGATAACTGGCAAATAGAGGGAGAAAATGTAGAAGCAGTGAAAGACTTTGTATTTCTAGGTGCAAAGATTACTGCAGATGCTGACTGCAGTCAGGAAATCAGAAGACGCTTAATCCTTGGGAGAAGAGCAATGACAAATCTCGATAAAATAGTTAAGAGCAGAGACATCACGCTGACAACAAAGGCCCGCATAGTTAAAGCAATGGTGTTCCCCGTAGTAACATACGGCTGCGAGAGCTGGACCATAAGGAAGGCTGAGAGAAGGAAGATCGATGCTTTTGAACTGTGGTGTTGGAGGAAAATTCTGAGAGTGCCTTGGACTGCAAGAAGATCAAACCAGTCCATCCTCCAGGAAATAAAGCCAGACTGCTCACTTGAGGGAATGATATTAAAGGCAAAACTGAAATACTTTGGCCACATAATGAGAAGACAGGACACCCTGGAGAAGATGCTGATGCTAGGGACAGTGGAGGGCAAAAGGAAGAGGGGCCGACCAAGGGCAAGGTGGATGGATGATATTCTAGAGGTGACGGACTCGTCCCTGGGGGAGCTGGGGGTGTTGACGACCGACAGGAAGCTCTGGCGTGGGCTGGTCCATGAAGTCACGAAGAGTCAGAAGCGACTAAACGAACAAACAACAAAGCATACCTGTGCATTCAAACAGACTATATCTTCTTCATTAGACTTCTGTGTTCATCATATGATTCATTATGCCTCATATTCTTCATGATCACTTGTGAAAGTTATTTACAGGGCAAGCCTAAAAAAACGTTATATTCTGTTCAAATGTAGACTCTCTCTAGTTCAGCTGACCCTTGGTTTCTACAAGGAGTTGCTAATGGAACTGTTTACATTTAGAAATGGGAAAAGATAACTGAGCAGGGATGTAATAGCACTCTTCTATTTAACTGAAGGGCATGCTTTATATTCAGGATAAGGAATAATAGCCTTAGGTTATAGAAAGGCAGATTCTGGTGGAAAATGTAGCAATCACTGTGACACTGAAAACAGTTACATAGGGATGCGGAGGGTTCTTCTTTCCTGGCTTTATGCAGGCACAGGCTGGATTTACATTTGGGGTGTCTGTGTGTGTGTATGTGTGTATGTATGTTTATGTGTATGTGTGTGTGTGTGTGTTTATGTATGTGTATGTGTATGTGTGTGTGTGTGTATGTATGTGTATACACACATACACACACATACATACATATAATTGCTTTTTGGACTGAGTTCAATCTGAATTTCTGTGTTGTTGTTTTTTAAGTGAAGATCACTCCTTCCAATTTATCCCATCAAAATGGTATCTTTTTTCTGTTTAAGTTTCTCAGTCAAAAAGAAATACACTTTCTGTTTGTGCAGTATTCTGATTGGAATTTCTTTAAGTACAATCTCATCTGCATTGTTAATCTTTTAGTCTGGTAATAAAACAGTGCTGCAAAACTTGATCTCTGGTCTTCTTTCTGATAGAGTGCACAGGAATATCCCTTGGTACATTTCTTAATTTTGCGAATTGCATATTGATTCTAAAAACTTTAATAGTTCCTGCCTCCATATCATCTTCATCCCATTCCAGAAAGTTTATTAAAGACTGAACAACCTTTTCTGTAATGTCTTTTCCTGGATCCTCTGGAACTGCTCTAAATCTCAGGCAGAATTCTTTTTCTCTCAATTCCAGTAACGCCAGATTGCCTAAGTCCTTTTCCATCTCCCTCTTTATTATTTCTGTTTTACTTTCTAAAATTTCCACTTTGTCATTAATTTGTTTAAATTCTCCTGTAAGGTACCCTATAGATTCTTCAATTTTTTTGTAACTACTTCTTTCATCTCCTCTTTCATCTTTACAAACCGTTTTTCCATTCTCTCTTCCAACACAACCAGTTCACTTTTAATAGATTTGACAGATCCAGATCCAGATTCAGAGTTGATAATTTATTAGCTGAAATAAAGCTAATATTGCTCCAGCTAGGCCTTCAAGGAAGATTATCTTGTGACTCTGATCCCCTAGACATAGCTTAGGGTTCTCAATTTCTTGGAATGGCAGAAGTAAGCCACCATTTTAAGTATCTATTGCAAAACAAGAATAGGGTATCCCTTGGTCATTTTGACCTTGTATTTAAAGCCAGTGCCTGATTTTGCTTCCGAGCAAAATGGATATAATGGGCATAGCAACAAATCAAGAAAATATAGGAGGCTAGCTCTTCAGTAATGCATGACTGGACTCCCTTGTCTTTTTTGAGAATTCACAATATCAGGGTTATTTCACTTTTTCCAGAGTGTTCTTTTCTATTGCAAATCATCCCCCAAACCCTGGCATTTACAGCACATTCTGCTATTTGTCGTGGTAAGAGATGGGACAGGGGAGTCAAACAGCTTATTAGAGGACTTCTGTGGGACAATGATATGTGAATGGTGGATGGACTGTCTCAGTGATATTGTATCACTATTCTATCAGCTGTTGCTAGAACAGAAAAAAGAAAAAGAAAAAAAGGATATGTGTTGTTGAAAACCTGGGTCACTTAAAGCAGCCAAATGACTTTGAAGATACCACATAAATTTATTGGCATGCATGCAATACAGTCTACACTGGGTCCCAGCAAAGCATTAGCAGCTTGCTGGGCAGCTCTGAGCAAAATCAGAGCCACAGCTTACGTATATACCTTTGGCCTACTGCATTTCAAACAGGACAAGGCAGACACAGTGTCTTTTCCAGCGTTATAGCATGAGGTTGGAATGTTTTTGATAAACAGATCTGGGTGACCTTCTTATTATTTATCCCTTCTTACTAGGCCAGCATGGCAGCTATACTACTCCGAGATATGGTCAGTGAATATAAACAGTTTGGTTTACTCGGTCACTCGTCTCTGACTGATTCTTCTCCCTGTCACCACTGAGTCAGTTTAGCTTGTGTGAATGTTTTTTTACAGGGGCACTTTAAGCAGTTCAGATGGGGGGACATATCATAGATTTGATAGGGAATGCAGCTCACATGTATGGGAGGGTATGTTTTACCATCACATTGCATTCAGGATGGAAATTTATCTAATTCAATGTTGTTGTTGTTTTCATTTTAATTGAATGGCTGTGTTGGCATCACAGGCGTAACCTGGATTCTAAGTTAACTTGTCTGCACGGTACATTGAATCACAATACAGTAACTAAGCTTAGCATGTTATGTGAATGCATGTACTAGATCTTTTACCTGATCCAGTTAAACATGTGTGAATGTAGCTGAAGTGTTGCTCCGGTGCTTCCTTCCCAACCACTGGAAATTATTTTCAACATATTATGGGTTTTGACATTTCAAGCAGATCTTGACTACACATTTCCAAGAATACTTTTTCCAGCAGTAAGAGCTAAAATCTTGCTTTGCTTTGTTCAAATGACAGCAAGTTTCTCTGGAAGCTGAATTCTGCATCTATTATCAGCTCTGCATTTCTTCTAGACTCCTCTCTGTTTCTTCCAAAAGGGCTAGGAAGAAATACATTTGGAATCTAGTCGTCCAGCTATCCTTCTTTCCATCCATCTATAACTCAGATACTTATATTGGTAAAACAACAAATGTTACATTTAGTATCTGCCTCTCAGCATTGTACACCCACATGGACTTCAATGCCTGCCGAGAGTGACAGATGCCCAGAGCTGCAATATCAAATTTTCACTGCATAATTCATGTTGCATAATGCCACCATACCAAATGGTGTCAAAAATTAGGAGGAGGTGAGGGCTCTAGGATTTAGTCTTTTGCAATAAAGACATCAATATTTTTCCAGACTCTGGAAGAATCTTACTAGCAGAAACCTCATGTTGACTCTTTGGCTTATACCTGACAGATATTAACACTTTCAAGCTGATAATTAATGTTGTCTCTGCTAATGTTACCAATTTTTTTTAAAAAAGCAAAGCTTATTGGTGTTAACAGAAATAAAATGGAATCATTAATGCAGTTAATATAGAGTAGCTAAAAGAATTGCAGATTGATTGAATTGGTTTGATGTGGAAACCCAGGATCAAAGCAAATTGAATAAAAATATTCCAAATGTTTTCATGCAAACCACAGTCCAAACAGTGAACTTTTGATGGTGTGGGGGAGTTTACTTAAATTTGACTCTCCTCCAATGATTGAATTATAGAGGCTTACAAGTGTTTTTTTTTTTTTTTTTAATGTACATGTCAATATAAATTGAGAAACAGCACAATAGACAGGGGAACACTAGAGGAACTGGTATGTGAGAGATTTATACTCCTGGATTAAAACCTGGATGAATTTATATAAATTTCCATATTTGTCAGTCTTGAATTTACACATAAACTAGAAACTACTTATGAAGAAAAATACATACTTTTCAGAAATTTCAATTCTGGTTGCAACTCAAAAACTATGCATAGAAATGTGTACACTGTGGTAAATAATGCACACATATTCATTGAAAGGGAAAAAAAAAACTCTAGTTAAATGTGTGCAAATGGGGGACAGCATTAAACTACAGGCTTTGGGATAGCTATGTACAAATCTGTTTACCATGACTGACAGTTTCAGCTACCCTGACATCTACTGGGAATCTACAGTAGTTCTGTCAACAAATTCCTGTTCTCTCTTGCTGATAATTTAAGTTTCAAAAGTGGGAAGAAGGAACAAGGGGGATTGGTCTCTTGGATTTATCAATAGAAAGGAATTGGTTGATGAAGTAAAGGTAACTTTGAAACTTGGAAGAAAATGACCACATTATGGTTTATAGTATCAAGGGTAGGAAGAATACAGAAGAGCCAGATTTGTATATTAGATTTCAGTGCTCTCAAAAGATACAGTATGTCTGATCAATGGCTTGAAATCCTCAAGTCTAGGAAGGATGAGACATCCTACAAAATGATATACTGAAGCCACAATCTCAGATCACAAATAATTCCTACTAAAAGGAAAAAATGGAAGACATCCAAAGAAACCAATGCATAAAAAACACAGAGCTTTCCAAAATCAAAACAGTAAAGGGGACATCTATAGGAAAGGGAAGGAAGAAAGGAAGGAAACCCAAGGAAGAATACAAGGCAGGTACCAGAAACTGTAGGAGTTGTGTCAGAAAGGATGAAGTATAGAATGAGCCTTGCAAGAAATGCCTCAAACAACAAAAATGCATTAAAAAAAAAGGATTATTGTGAGGAAAAAAAGTTGAACTAGTGCTGTTGATGGTGAGAAGGCATAGATATTTTTACCTGGCTCCTCTCAAAGAGAAACAAAGCCCCAGCTGGCCATTCCTATGTCACTAGTAGAAGGAAGGAGCTGAAATTCAGGTAGAGAATTGGAAGATAAAAAATACCTAGCTATGTTTAAATCAATTCAAATTTCCAAGGTCACATGAATTACAAGAAACTAGTATTAAAGTATTAATATTAAAGAAACTAGCAGAGGTGTTACCAGAACTGCTGTAATCTCCAGGAGAATTGGTGAGGTCCCAGAAGGATGGTGGAGAGCAAATTGTCCCTAAGGAGAGGAGGGCTTGAGAAATTGCAACTGTCTTTAGACATCTATACTGGGCAAGGTCCTTCAGCAGATGATTAAACAGCATATTTGTGAGCACTTGGATAGCAATACTACAATTATTGAGAGCCAGCATGGGTATTTTACAAACAAGTCATGTGAGGCTAATCTTACCTCCTTTTTTGATGGAGTTATTCTTTTAAAAAATCGTGGATATATGTGTACCTTAACATCAACAAAGCATTTAACAATTTTTTTCATGATATCTTTATTAACAAAATTGTGAAATATGGACTTGATGATACAGCTGTTAGATGGATTCATAATTCACTGAATGACTGCACTCCCAGATGGTACTCATAAATGGGTCCACATCAGCCTATACTGTATATTAGTATCAAATAAAGAGCCACTGGACTCTGTTCTGAGTCCTATGCTCTTCACCATTTTTTATTAATGACTTGGATGAAGGAGTTGAGGGGATGATGATCAAATCTGCAGAGGACTCAAAAGTAGGTGGTGGAGCTAACTCTTTAAAAAAGAGACAATTCAAAAAGGTCTAGACAGATTTGAACAGAAGGCTGAAATAAACAGGATAAAATTTAACAAGGAGAAACATAAAACCTTGCATCTATGATAAGGGATAAACTTGGGATGGGAATGACATGTCTTGGCAGTAGGACATGCGGAAAAGATCTTGAAGTTTTAGTACAGAACAAGTTGAACATGAACCAGTAGAGTGAGGCAACTGCTAAAAAGGATATATATATCCATTGGGGGAGATGGGCAGTGATATAAATTTTACACACACACACACATATATATATATATATGAATATGAATATGAATATATTAACAAGTCCATAGAATCCAGATCACAGAAAGTAATTGCCCCACTGTACTCAGCCTTGGTCAGACCCCACCTAGAATGCATCCAGTTCTGAACACTGCAGACTAAAGTAACTATCAACAAATTAGAGCAAATTCAGAAGATGGTGAAGGGATTAGAAACTCATTCCTGTGATGAATGGTTAAAGGAACAGTCTGTTTTTAACCTGAAGTAGAGAAAAATAAGGGGACACATGATAGCAGTCTTCAAATATTAAGTGGTTATCATACAGAAAAGTGGGCTTCTCTGTGACCTCAGATGGCTGGACCAGAACAACTAGGTTGCTGCTACAGGAAAGTAGATTCATGACAGATATCAACTATAGTGACTTGATAGATACCTGTACAGGTAGTTCTTGACTTGCGATGGCAATTGGGACCAGCGTTTCTGCTGCTAAGTGATACAGTCATAAAGTGTGACCACATCGTTTAACAATGGCAATCCCTGCAATCCTGTTGCCATCATTAACCAAATCCCTCAGTCATTAGGCAAGGCAAATTCCTGCTGGCTTCCTACAACCAAAGTCATTGGGGAAGCTAGCAGGAAGTTGCAAGTCCCAGGCTGGCAGGCAGCTATGTGGCTGCTGCTGGGTAGTGGAGGGAGGGAGGGGGTGCAAGGGGGTGCTGAAGAGGCACAGCGTGGGTCAGGGAGGGTGCAAGGAGGTGCACAAGAGGCGTAGCACATATCAGAGAGGGTGCATGAGGGTATGGCATGGGTTGGGGAGGGTAAGCAAGTGTACATGGGGATGCCTGAGTGGCTGTCATGGCGCGAGCACAGAAGGGCTGGGGGAGGGTACTCAGGTAGGAGAGACTTACCCCAGTGACATGCAACCTTCCCCACTGACATGCTGGGGAAGCTGGCAGGGAAGGTTGCAAATGGCAATCACGAGATCACAGGGTGCTGCAACCAGTCGTTAGTTCAAATTGGTTGCCAAGGGCCCAGAACGTGATCATGTGACCATGGGGGTGCTGGGAAGGCCAGAACTCCAAGAACTGGTTGTAACCACCATTCATTCAGGGCCATCAGTGGGTTGGGTGACCTCTGAGGTGCCTCCCAATTCTATGATTATATGAAATGATCTTGCTGGTTATTTGTTTGTTTATTATTTATTTAATCCAGATTTGCAAAATGTCATGAAAAGGACAAAAGCAGCAAAATCAAAACCAACAAATTCACCCATCCCCAAATGAAACCTATTTTTCCCCTGATGTGTTTGACTGTTTCTATTTTCATATTTTGCTTTCCCTTTGTTAGCTATTGTAGAGCAAGAATGCATAAAGCACACTTATACCTGCATGTTCTATCAAATATAAATAATTGTCCTCAAAGTAGTAAAATACGTTTGGCATGATAAGAAAATGGATATCCCAAAATTGCAGTGTTCCTTCCCACCACCACTTCCCTTTTTCTCTCTTTTAAAGGAGGGAGGAAAATGTAATACGTACACTGTAGAAGTGATTGATTCTTCATCCTAAGTAGAATGAATGCTAAATTATAGGACTGTGTAAGAAAGCACTAATTTTACCTTAACAAGGTGACCCTGTTCATTTTTCTAAGATGCTTCATATCACTCTGACATATCCAGTATACAAAGGCAGCTTCTGTGCATTTGTTGTACATTTGCAAAAGCCTCTTTTCGGCAGACTAGAGGAGGCAGTTGGAGCAACACGAAGGAAAATGAAGCTTTTGTGTTTTAGAGGTGGGTCTCTGTGGTTTGCAGAGCACCTTTGAAGAAGTACTTTACTCAAGGCATAGTCAAAGCAAGAATCCCTTCAAAGTACTTCATAGTCATATTAAATGCAATCATACAAATTTTATCAACCACAAATATTCCAGCTTGATACTGTTTCTTCTGTCTTAGAGATCATAGAAGTTGTGAGGTATGAACTCTAATGTGCAGTTGCTTTGAGGAAAACTATATTGCTTGGATGAATATTTCCCTATTTGTAATTTTCCTTGTATTTTTATCTATTTATTTATTAGATTTCTATAGCCGCCCATCTGAACAAGTGATTCTGGGCAGTATATTAGTAGTATGAAATAGTGTTTCTAGAAGAAACACTTTGCATGGCACTCAGCTTGGCAGTAAGACAAATCAGCCATCAATAAACACATAAAGTTAAACCACATTTACACATCATTCCAAGGAGACAATAAAAAAGCTAAGAAGGAAACAAAAAGACCAGAACACATCCTCTCCAGCAGCCTACACCCAGATCAGCAGGGATTAACACCAGACAAACAATGAGGCAGAAAACAATACCCTAATCAAGGAACCACCAAGGAGAAAGCCACACCCCACCATCACTGGTAGGGCAAGCTACTGTATATAAACAGGGAAGAAACCCCACACTCATTTGCACTGATGATGTTACCTAGTCAGGTAATGACATGTCTGCAAGCAAACAGCCAAGCTCGGAGGACTCTACAGTTTCTAGAAGAATTTGGCAAGTCTGAAGAATGAGGTAGGACTGGGCTCCAAGGAGGTATGTCCCTGAGGGGTGAAAGAATAGAAAGATCTCAGAACACAGACTGGCATTTCTTGAGCCAAGAGTGTAAAAGGTAAGCTCATTAGCATAATAAAGCATAGCGATTGTGTTGTTGATACTTGGAGTTTGGAAAGGAAGCCCATCTCTGACCATGAAGAAAAAGATGGAATTTGGCCAAGGTTGAAGGATTGTTTGACCCTTATCAGGGCTTTGCCACTGTAACTGGCATGTTGTATGTTAATTATGCATGACACTTTTATGATCCTTTTCTCTATTATATAATCTTAATTCTTTGAAGATTCAGGGCTCTGGGATTTCTGGCTGGGAGCCCAGTGATCATTTTCTTTATTTATTTTCTATCCCATCTTTATTATTTTTATAAATAACTCAAGGCAGTGAACATACCTAATACACTTTCTTCCTCCTGTTTTTCCACAAGGTGAGGTGAGTTGAGCTGAGAGTGAATGACTAGCCCAAGGTCACCCAGCCGGCTTTCATGCCTCAGGTGGGACTACAACACTCAGTCTCCTGGTTTCTAGCCCATTGCCTTAACCACTTGACCAAACTCTGTGCACCTGAATCAAAAACTTAGTTGCATCTGTTTCTGAATGCTTTGGTTCCTGTATTAGTGGAAAAATTTCCAACAATATGGAGGTTTAGAGGAGTATATAGATAAGCCCGAAGAGGGAATATGAATGACCAGCTCAGTTCTGAAAAAAGAGGAAAGGGAGAAAAAGAAACTCAGGATTATCCTATGTGATTCTTTTTGTTACAAGAGGAGGGGGGACAACCTCTGTTAGAATTACAAGATTCAGTTATTTTACCCCCAAACAATAAAAGGGTTCTGTGTTTCTCGTGATGTCTGTTTTGATCACCTGGCTGACAGGAGGTATACAAAAGACACCGACTGGAATAACTTTGTGTGTCTTGTTCTACTCTGACCTGATTTCCATATAACTTTTGGTGGTTTAGATTTCCCTACCTCCAGCATTGGCTAGGTTCTTTCATCTTGCTAAACAAGAGGCTAGACAGGGTAGTTGGCTAGTACTGATCTGAAGTTCTTGTGGGAACCTGGCCATTTTCTTGGTATTTTTTTTTAAATAACATCATCTATAACTTGATTTATTAGGTATGTTTATTTAAACAGAAATTGCATTTGGTAAAGGAAGGAAACTCATACGTTACATTGTTTGCAGATGCTTTCCTGTTAGTATATCCAAACAAAGCAAATGTAATTGATTGCTCTGGAAAATTCCTTCTAAGCGCCATTTCATCGTCCTATTCCAAAATCTGTTCCAAGTCGTGCCAAATAAGCTGAAAAAATAGAAGTCAGGCAGTGGGGATTTTTATGTCTATATTTAGCTCATGCAACTCTCTCTCCCCCTCTCCACTGATGTGTGTATATATATATAGAGAGAGAGAGAGAGAGAAAGGGGAAAAAAATCCAGCAATATGAAGTTGGGTGTTTCTCTTGACCTCCCCCCCCACAAAACCCCTCTGTTTTGAATACCAAACATGTTTTCTCCATAGTGCATTTTATAACATACTGCAGTTTTCCCATCCTAGCCAGGTGCCTTGGGCTAATCATTTGGGACGAAGCTGAACTCCAAAAGACTGTATGCAATTGGCCACAGTTACACCAGCAGGTCTGCAGATCCATGAAACATTTAAAATGGGGGGGGGAAGCTCTATTATATCAGACTCAACATGCCTTTCCAAAGAAACTACCTTAAAAAGAAAGTGAGGGAAATATTTTTGTGCTTTTACATTTCTAGCAGCTGCGGGATGTTTGGTCTCTCAAGTGAGCCTGAGGTAAATTGGTGCCCTACGACTGAGTTAATTAAAAGCAGTTTTCATCCTTTCGTAAGCAAATAGTGAGGAAATGAGAACTACTGCCATTTTCTTGATTGATAAGTGATAACGAGGCAGATGCCACCAGGTCGTACTATTACTTTTGTACATACTATGATGGAACCATATTTCCAAGATCCTCTGAGGTATTTATTACTCTTTTCAAAGGAACCTCCAAATAAAAGCACAGAAAGCAGGAAAAAAAAAATATGCCACTTATCTCAGGTTCATTTTCTCTTTAGTATTTGCTTGGCTCTGATTCAAATACCGGCAAGGTTCACTGACTATGAAATTCAAATACATGCAGCTGTAAAGAAACAACTCATTTGAAAGAGAACTTGCTATGAATGTGCAAAGCTATGGTGAAGTTGGATATGCTAAGTTCATTTATTTTGTGGGATAGCACTGATTATATTTAGGACTTTCCAGTGGCATCTTTTTGTGAACTGTGTGCTAGGTGTAATTTTGATTCTTCATTTCACAAACTTGGCCAAGAAAACTTTTAGTGTATTGCAAAGTTGTACAAGCAAAATGAGTTGTAATGAACATCATTCAGTTTCAAATTATTTGATATCATATGAGCAAATTCCCACTTCATCTAATCCAAGATTAGATTCCCACTTCATCTTTTGCAGACATTTATACAGTTCTTTTCCTTGATGTCAGAAGTCCAACACCAAGGAAAGGAAAAGGGGAAGATTGATGGTATGGCTTTGGAAGATCAGGATAAGTATTTGAACTGGTGAAAGACCTAAAAACTAATTTCAGCACAGGTCTAAATAAGTTCCTTTTCATTGCTTGCAGTGAAGAGGAAAGTTAACATATTGGGGCCAAGAAGGGGATAGAGAGATGCAAACATCCCTTTTCCATTACTCCTGCTTTACTGATTTCTTGCCACAAGATTTTTGGAATACAGTAGTGTTTGTTGATGGAGTGCTTGAAGTAATTTGATAAGATAGTTCTGTTCCAGAAATAAAAAAAATGTGTTGGGGAAAAAAATCTTTGCTTGCCTGTTTGATCTGAACATACTGTAATAGTGATCAGTTTATAATCTCTCTCTCCTAGACAAAATGATAGAGTAGGCAGTGCTTGGATCACTCTAGTAAATGGCCTTCTCTGGAGAGGGCCAGGAGGAGTATCACTTTTCTTGATTACATTTAGGACTTGCCAGTAGCTTACCTGTAGTAGTAGAGGTACTGATTTGCAGAAACTGTAGCCCAAGATGAATCTGTTTCCAGAAGGTGATGCTGAGGGATTACACTTTGATCCCTATCTACTATGCATTCTGGAGAGTTCTGTCCTATTCATATCTGTATGAAATTGCTGAGAGAAGTTACATGGGAATTTGAGATGAGATGGCACCATTTTATAAGCGTTGCCCAGCACTATTTTTTTTTTCCTTTGTACCATATTCAGATATATCTGTTAAATACTATTTGTAGTCAGATAAGGCCAAGTTTCTGATGGGGAAGCCAGAGATCCCAGAAATTATAGTGAAGGTATCTGCCAAAACCTTGCATGAGTTGCACCCATTTCAGTTGAATGAAACAATATACAGCCATTTATTTGTTCTTACTCGAGCAGGTTACCAGGTTCAAATTATCATATGTTGGACATACTATATGAAGACTTAGCTCTCTTGAGAAGTCTATAATGCTTGGAAAGGTAGAAGAGAGAAGATCCCCAGCAGCAAGGTGAAAGGGCTTAATTACAGTGCTGATGGGCACATTACTGGAAGACCTGAAGGCCCAGGTTGGGTCAGCTCATCCTGAAGGAAATCTATCTATATGGTTGCTAAGAGTCAACAGTAACTTGAGGGGGTCAATAAAATCAAATCAATCAACCAATCAAAATTACTGGAATGCCAGTGGTATCTGCAACAAACTGTAATGATGCAAAAATGGCAACATGCATATAGTGATGTCGTCATGCAAATGGTAGCCTTCTACATTATACATGTGACCCAACATCTGATGCAAGTATGCTAGTTGTAGCTGTTCCTTGGTAGAAGCAATGTGTAATACACTCTTTGTTGTTAAGGGCATCTTACAAACTGCAAGTTACAGTAGTTAGGATCAAAAAGGGCACTTATATAGGACTCCTAAAATCAGTGGTGATAATAAAGAATAATTAATGAGATTAGTATTAGTTTCTTATTTAGAAATCTGACAATTATCTGAGCCGAAAGAATGGACACTGTGATTCTGCACCTTTCTTTGGAATGGGAGTAGAATGATAAAGCAGCAGCTTGTTCATAATATCATATTTGAAGTTAGTAGTCAATACTGAATATAGTCTTCTTTTATTCAGGACTTGTAAAAAATCCCATAGAAGAAGAGGAAGAAGAAAATAAATTATATACAAAATTAATTCCCTAATGCTTCTTTGAAGAGGCTCGTTCAGCTTCCATAGTTTGTGTGCATACATGTGTGCATGCCTTTGGGTCAATCTTGGCTCCTGACAAGTCCCTGCAGTTTTCTTGGCAACATTTTTCAGAAGTTGTCTGCCATTGCTTTCTTCCTAGAAGTGAGAGAGAATGCCTGGCTCAAAGTCACCCAGTTGTCTTCATACCTAAAACAGGGCTAGAACTCACAATCTCCCAGTTTCTAGCCTGGGACCTTTAACCATAATACCAAATTGGCTTTCTCCATAGTGTTATTGCTACCAAAATCCCATCTAAGTATAGACTGAGCAGCTCTCTGTTTAGCTTTAAAACATTGGAGTGCCCATTGTCCTATTTTTTCCCTATTTGCTGACTTATCTTGTGCTCTCAGTTTTTTCATTATCCAATGTAATAACTTTTACAAGTCTACAAGGGATTCTGAATATGATATTTGGATGTAAAAAAAAGATTTTAAATACAAACCTAGAAAATATATTTCTTGTTGCTTTAAGGAACAATTAAATGGAGACTTATAGCTCCTAGAAGGGTACAATATGATTGGTTAAAACCTGCAAATATTTCATGGGGAAAATAAAAACTGTAGCTAACTAATTTTGTAAAGGAGAGGGCAATTGGGGAAAATTATTTAGATTTCTAAAAGGGTTATAATAAAAACCCATCTCAGAATATTATTACAGGGACCCAATTTCTCTCATGGAGTAAGATTTGGTTAAAGAATACAGAGGAAAGTTGGAATGAAAATAGTTTCTTTGCAGCATAAAAAGAGAAAAAAAAGTATCAAGAAATAAAGCTTGTCTTGGTCTACCATGGGATGAAGAATAAACATGGCTAAGATATACTTTCTGTAGCTTACATTATGTTACAGAGCTTTGCTCTGAGAAGTGACCAGGATGCAGACAAAGATGCAGATGCCTTTTTAAAAAATGTGGGTGCCTAAGGTGTGCTAATATATTGAAAGATATTTTATAAGCTGAAACTTAATCCAAAGAAGGCAGGGATACTGTTGCTGAGAGTGGTCATTCATTCATTTATTCATTCAAAACATTATCCCATTCTTCAACTGGAAAGGTTCACAGAGCTATTTATTAAAAAACCAAATAGTCAACCAAAGTAAAAGGTATTTAGAAGTATTCTTGAAAGGATTCGACTCCATCTAAAACAGTGATTTTCAAACTTGGCAACTTTAGCTGCATGGACTTCAACTTCCAGAATTGCCCAGCCAGCATGCAATCTGGGTATGCTTTTTGATCCACTATTGTCACTAGTGGGTAAGTTGACCTCTATTATTGGTATCAGGTGAAGTCCAGTTGCAAACTAAACTTTGATGGGTGAAGTCGACCTGAAGTACTCATGTTCTGTCAGTACTGCTGTTGTATGTGGAGGTCTTTTGGAGAATGCTTTGGAAATTATAGCTGGTTCAAAATGAATTGTTATGATTATTTAGATTATCATAGTATGCCAGTGATTTTTCAGCTGCACAGGTTTTCAGTCCATTTCTGGGTCCAATTCAAACTGCTGGTGTCCATCTTTAAACTCATAGTCCTAGTTACCCAAAAGTTTGCCTTGCCTTTCGTATAAGTGGTGATTCACACACTTAGTTCTTGGAATACCTGTTCTAAAATTCATATCTATCAAAAAGAAGCATGACCTTCAGCAAAATGTGTCTCAGTGCAAAATGTTCCTATTCATCTGTGCATTCTTTAAGGATTGATCAGCCCTAGAATTGGCAAACTGATATCCTCCAGCTGAGCAAAGTTGGGTAGACTAGTATTTAAGATGTAAAAGGTCACACAGATAGTGGGAATCTCCTCAGATTGATTAAAGCACTTCTGATAGGCAAATTTACCTTCTGGTGAAAAAAAAAATACGAGGGGCAAACATGCTAGGCAAGAGAGATTGGTGATGTTGTATTTATATGTGTGAATTAAATAGCAAGGACTAGAGCTGCTGGAAAAAAGTAGGCACTGTTAGAGATAGAATCCTTAGAAGAAAGGATTTGCAATTAAGGAGCAGAAGAAGCAAGCAAGATCAGAAAGGGAGATATGCACAGCAAATTGGGCTGGTGAAAAGGACTGGAGTTGCATTTGGGAAGGGAAAACCAAAATGCTGGATTACCAAGCGTTCTTTTCCCTCTTTGCCTCCTTTCTCCTTTAATTTGGAGAAAATACTCTGTGTGTTTTGAGGTAGCTGTGGTTCTATTAAGCTGGTTTCTCCCCTCTATAAACTCAGTAGACCTCAGGGGGCTCTGGTCAAAATTCTTTGTTCTACTTTTCTCAAAGTAATAAAACCTATAGCAAAGCAGGCAATCCGGTGAATGGAATTTGAGATATAAACTTACTTATTTACACCTATAAAGTCATTTGCTGCTTTTTACTGTCTGTCTTGTATCCAACTGCAGTACATCTCACATCATGGAAGGGGCTTTCACAGCAACCATCACTGGCTTCAAAATAATGGGCACAACCGGATAATCAGAGTCTGTGGACTTAAGAGGAAGCTAATAAGATAATTCATTTTCCCATTGTTTATTTACAGAATCTTCCACAGGGTATCTTAATTCACCCTGTGCTGGATCAACCAGGTACCTAAGATCTCTTCAGGTGCTATCCTGACTGCATATGGGAGTGGAAGTTGGTAATGGATTGGGTGTGTACATTAGCTACTGCTGCCTTTTATTTTTTCCTCAATAAACAGGATCCAGATCCCATCAAAAGCTACATTTGTATTCAAGCAAGTGAGAATGCAGCTCCCTTCCAATGCCTTCTATCCAGCTTGAGCCCTCTCTGCTTTTAGTGGAATATTCAGTTTAGATCAACATTCTCTTCTCATATTGGCTCTCCAGCTGCTTATGGTTGGCAAAAAGGAAGGCATGAGCAAAACAGTACACTTAATCTTTTGTTTCTCCTGGGATATATAGCAAGTGGAAAATGAGCTTAACAAATTATTTTAATTGCCTTTAATTTGTGTTCTTGATTTGATATAAAGTCCACATATCCTCTAACAAACACTTTAGTTTAGACTAACTATGCAGTTTCATATCATTTTTTTTTAATACCCACCTATAGAAAAAAGGTTTGTATACTTATATACAAAACTTATTAACTCATCTGTGGTCTGTGTCAGCCCTTTGAAGTAGGCTAGATCAGGAAACAGACACCAGAAGAAATACTAGAACTCTACTTTATTGATACAAGCTATAATAACAGAACCTTGAAAGCCTGACAGCATTTCTCCTTCCCTTCCTCTTAGATCAAAGAAACTCAAGATAAGGCAATCTTGAGTTTCTTTCTCATACCTTTTCCTGGGCTAAGTTAATATTTTCCAACAGTTGCTGCAGAGTTTTTCCCAAGGTCATCTCAGTACTCCTCCACAATGTATGATATATAAGAGCTTTGATAACACTGAAATATGATGGAAGTATTATTCCAATGTCAGCCATTTAAGGTAGGCTTGTCAGGAAACACCCTCCACAAGGACTGCAGGAATTCTATGGTTGTAGGATATAATAAAAGAATCTTAAAAACCAGACAGAATCTCTTTCTCCTCACTCTTATACCAAAGAGAATCAAAGCAGGGCAAGCTTTGATTACTTTCTCACTCACTCCTCTTAGGGCTGAGCTGGTGCTTACATAAGCAGTCTCACATTCCTTCTTCAAGGTTATCTCCATGTTCCTCTACATCTAGCAGGAGAGTTAATCTCTTCTAGAATGATGCAACCCATGATAAAAAAAAGTATGCTGAAAGTCTTTTTTAAAAACTATAAGTTTTAAGAACAATAAATAAAAAGTCCTGGAGATGTGATAATCATGCAGGACTTGGTAGAAAGAGGAATTATTAGACCAAAAGACTGGAAAGACCATATAATATAATTTAATATCCAATTTAATCTACATATATTTATGAAATGATGTAAGTTATTTTGATAAATATGATTTGGCATATTATTTGATATTAGTGTTTATTGTGCTTTACATAAGCCAGTGCCTTCCACTTACAATTTAAAGTTTAATATAGAGGAAGAGGGGAAGTAGAGGAGTAATAAAAAGAAAAAGGGCAATGTAATTGCTTCTATTAAATATTTCATTAATGTCTTACCTACAAATTATTTGCTATAGATTGTGGCAATATGGGAATTATATTAGCAACAATAGAAAAGACCTTCCCAAGGGAAACTACATTTCTGCAATCTCAACAGTCACTCAATTCGTAACTATAGCTTTATATTAAATCCATCAATATGGAGATAATATAAGGATCAAATTTCCAATTTAGTGTTGTGCATTCTTTGCCACTAAAGCATGCATTGTTTGGTTGACCAGTACAGATTTGCTGATAGGTTTTGTTTCAAATGGGGGAAAATACAACTGAGATTTAAAAAGAAACATCTCAGCCATCTTTCAGAAAATCCAATACATTAAATGACCATACCATGAACGACTGTAGAGTTATAAATATATAAAGTCTACATCTTTCTTTTAAATCCAAAAAAAAAAAAGTATTTTGACTCTAGAAAAGATGCCAGGATGCCAACAAATAATGGGGCAGGCATGCTGAAATTAAATAGGCCGAGTGGATTTTATTTATTTATTTATCTTACTGTAAACATATTTTAAATCTCAATAGGAGCTGTATTTCCCTCTTTTTTACTGCAAAAAGGAAGTAAAACAACAGTTTATTGCAGTAATACTTCACACTGCCCTACTTCTGTAAATTGTCTCTAGGCTCTAGGGTAAACACAAGAACATTCATGTTTTTAAATTGGATACAAAAGTTTTTCTGCTGCAGCATAAATTGCTACATGCAGGCTATCAGATATGTTTAAACATATTGCTGTTCAGCAAATTGCAAACATTGTTAAGCATTACTTTAACTAAAGCTGTTTTTCCTAGTGTTCATGTTAAGGTGTTTTTTTTTTTTTTCCTTTCCTTTTTGATGCTTTGGGGTTAGAGGTTTAACAATATTTAAGTTCTCAGCTACCAGCAGAGATTTCTGAATTCTCATCTGGAAACACTGATAATGTATCAAAGTTGGAAACTGATCATGTATCAAAGTATAGGGTAAGGGACAAATGAAGTTGGAGTACCCAACACAAGGCCCATGGTGCAGATTACACAAGAAGACATGCTGAGGTGCCTATAATTCTGTTTCTTTACCTGCAAATGGGCAGGTAACTTTGACAAGGCTCAATGGCAAGGAAAGAAATCCTCAAAGTGTTCTTGGGTCAACAGGATCTCTGATATTTCTTTATTCCATCTCCTGACACCATTCATTGGAACGGGGAAAATTCTGTAACGGAAAAACACGCAATCTTTATTTCCTTGCCTTCTCTCCTTCCTCTACCTTGTTTTCCCTATTCCACCACTTTTTCTCTCTCTTCACTTTTCTGCACTCTGTTTCCATCCTCCCCCTCCCCCTTTTTTGTTTTTCTTCTCTTTATGCATCAGAGAGAGAGAGAGAGAAGTGGTAGAAAAACAAGGCTGGGCTCTGCTCCCTCCCAATTTTTTTGACTAAATATGCCTTGTAGTGGATGTGTGGATATATATGTAGTATGTTTTAAAGATGAAAAATGTATTCACAGGCCTAAAAATAGTTGGAGATTCTTCAGCTAGTGCATTGTTCTTCATAGGTCCTCTTGCAAGCCTGCCTGCCTGCCTTCCCTCCCTCCCTCCCAACAGGTGAATGCAGGAGGCAATGAAAATGGCATTTACCACCTAACTGTCCTCCATTCCAGTTCTGAAATTTCACTCAGCTTTCACTTTAGCCAGGCTTTCACACTACCTTCCGCAGTCCAGTGGGGGGCATTATAAAAACATCTCTCTACGTTGACACATTTGGCCATGTGAAAATGGCTCCATACAGTCCTGAGCTCTGTTTCTGTCTTTACAGGGAATCTTGGATGGGATCCATCTCTCACATTCTAAAGAACCACACTGGCGGAGAGTACAATGTTTATTTATCAGCTCTTCCATCCAACCCAGATTCTCATGTACCTTCCCATGTTTCACGATTCAGTGCCTCTATTTGTTCTGTTTGTCCCATTTACATCTAAAGTTTGGTGCTAATCTTGCTGATCACCACTATTAGTTGCATTGCATTAATATTATGGTTATTTTATTGCATTTTATGCCTACCTTTTACTCATTTTATGCATTTTAGGTATATATGTGATACTCATACTTTCTATATATTTGTAATATATACTGTATATATTTAATGTACAGTATATATATAAAAATTCCCATCTCACCCCTATGGGTGGTCTGTGTCTTCCTCAATCTCGGGTCCTCTACCAGAGGCCTGGGAGTCTGAGGGTTCTATGCAGTATCTCAGCTGTTCCTAGCACTGCAGTCTTCTGGACAGAGAGCTCGGATGTTGCTCCTGGGATCTGTTGGAGCCATGCTCCCAGATTAGGAGTCACAGCCCTGAGTGCTCCTGCCACCACTGGGACCACTTTGGCCTTCACTTTCCACTAAAATAAATAAATGAATGAATAAATTCCACATCACTTTCTACATTTGGTTGGTTGGTTGGTTGGTTGACTTAAAAGCCATAATAAAGGTTTGATTTGATGTGGAAATGACAATGATGGTAACTCTGCTAAGTGTTTTAGATCTGAACCATTCTTTGCATCACTCAAATGTTCTCTTTTAACCAGACATTTCCTATTCCTTTCAGGGAGAGGTAGGGTGAAATATTTTTAACAATATCCAGGGGATGGAATGTAGTAACAGAGTCTGTCCCCTACACACCTACATACACCATGCCAATGATCATCTCCTTCAGAAGAGCAAGCCTGGTTTTCAAAGGCCAGTTTGGTGTTCTCTGAAGAGCGATGCCCTTGAAAAGGTACAAGTTGAAAGAAGAATGTGGGTACTTTTGTCACTGTGTGACTTCAGAGAGCCATAGAAGTGATCTCGAAGCAAATATGCAGAATGATTATAAAACAGAAGCATGCTTTAAGTATTAGAAAGAAACTCAGACTGGCTCCCCCTTATTTCACTGGGGTATAGGAGGGAAGGAAGGCAGAACACAGTCAGGCTTTCAAGATAACCTGTTTCAGTCCAGTCAAATTTATGAAACCTGTTTCCTGACCTGGCCTACCTCAAGGTGCTGACATCAATCTTGAAAGCTTGACTGAATTTTAGTAATTTTAGTAGTTGTAACCAACATAACTGGAGGGTACACAGGTTAGGCAAGGTTGGTGCATAATTTAAAATTAAGAACACATGGATGGCAGTGCTAGATCACATGGCTTATTCTGTTCCCACTATGGCCAGCCAAATGTTTTTAAAACCCAACAAACAAGACACTTGAACTGTAATATTCTCCTCCTTGCTAATCTCCTGTAAGCAGTATTAGGAAACATGCCATCTCTGATCCTGGAAGTAATATATAGTGTTCATGAAAAGGCTTTTGATAGTTTTATCCTCCAATATCTTTTAAAGCTGTCCAAGCTGGGAACTATTAGAATCTGTGATAAGAAATTCCATAGTTTAGCAATGCTTTTCCTCTTTGATCTCTATCTTGTGACAATCAGCTTCATTAGACTATGACAATGTGAGAGGAAGGAAGATTTTTGCCTTGCCATTTTTATACATGCTAGCCGATGACAGAAATTTGCCTATCTTGTGAGGAAATAATGATGCCTTTCCTGATGTGATACTCATACTTCTGCCCATCTATCAGAAGAGAGTTTTCTCTTTTTAATTAGCTGGCTCCATAGGGAGATCAGGAAAACAGAGCAATAGAAAACTGCTGTTGCTAAGTACCAGCCAGATTGCATGTTAAAACAAACAAACCTTCCTTCCATTCTGAGTTTTTGTCGTCGTTGTTGTTGTTGTTTAACCCAACAATTTATCTAGCTAACAAATAGTGCTCCCCCCATTTTGACCCCTGCTGGAATATTTCAACCTCTAACATTTTAAACAATTGATTGCTAATTGCTAATTTGCTTTTGCTCTGTTTTTAGTTTTGAAACTTTGAATAGTTCTTATTACACAAAGGACTTCAAATGTAAGTTCAGATTCCTAATGCAGTGCCAAAAAAAGTTTTTGGTTCAGGCTCCAACTGTCTGTAATATTTATTCAGAAAAAGATTCTCTATTATTTTTTTTTCTAAGATCCACTGTTAACCAATATCCTGTCCATGTTCTGTTAATGAAATTGCGGTGCTGTAAAGGATTGGAAATAACTATAATAGGCGTCAGTAATTCCATTGCCATGAGATGCATTATTATTGGTTTGAATACAATCAAATCCCTTTTGCTTGCAAGATCTATCACTGAGCAAAAGACAAATAATGCCTTTTGAGATTTGAGAAATGCTAATCAGTAAAAAAAAAAAAAGAAACAAATTAACTTTGCCATGGATGAGGGGAAATAATACCTTTATGTAACAACATTTTGAAATATAGCTGCATTTTTCTTTTAAAGAATATCACCTACCATTTAACACTGAGCTGAAAGTGATGGAAAAACTTGAAGAGATTTTGTTTGGTTATTTTTTTTTTCCCCTTTAACCACTGAAAATAGGTGCAAAGCACTAACATGAAGAATCATTGGTTTTCCAAATTTGCAGTTGTAGTTTAAGTTTGACAGAGAGCAGGATTCCAGCAAAAGGAGAATATTTATGGAAACAGAGTGAGAGAATTTTGCCTCTGTTATACTGAGCAACCAAGTGCACAGGGCCCTCAATATATTAAAATAGGAATAAAGTATGTTTCATAACTCTTTCCCCCCACTTCCCCATGGCTTAAAAGGAACTGATCAGCATACCTTTCAGTCTCTGGTGAAATTCTAGTGACACTGAAAACATGTTATATTTTTGACCCCGGGGGGTGGGGGGACAAGGTATCTTCCTATAAGAATGTTAAGCATGACTTTCCTTCACCATTTTTCCAATTATAAAATCTGTTCTGGTTCTTGCATGTGAGAATCAAACAAGATACACCAATTTTTATGCAAAAAAATTGTGCTGACTGGAACAATTCTCAAAATTCTAGAAAACAGGAAGGGAAATGTCAGTTCTTTCCTTATATATATATATATAAGGACCACAGTAGGAAATAATTTTGTTTATATTGGCTCTTACATGCACAGAAATTATGAGCCCATCACCACCTCAGCAGCTTCTAATTGAAGTTTTTTGAGTGTGGGGGGAAATATGCATACTAAATGCATATAACATTGCATCTAGTTAAAGAGGCATTGCCTGGATCCCTTTGTCTGCTGTTATCTCTCTGACATTATTGCTAATCTTCATGGCTTTGTCTTTAACTGCCATTCCAACAATACAGTAATAGAAAATTTGACTCCATGAAGAAGTGAAGTGCACACATCTAGCCACCTTCTCAAAACCAAATTGTTTCCAGTCCCTGGAGCTTTGATTGTTCAGGGCAGCAATTGTAATATTTGTGTGCAGTTCCTCATAAATAATAAAAGTGGATCTATCTATCTTTCATCTGTTCATCCCTCCATTCATCCATCCATCCATCTAATACGTCAAAAGATTTTTAAAAAACAAGTCAGCATTCATTCAAAAAACACTAAACCCATGTTTATAAGAAGTCTATGTATGTGATTTGGGAAGTCGAGCATAACATAGACAGATGCCTCTGTATGGCCACTCTTTCAATCCAAGGTAAAATGGCCGTGGAGGGCATACCCCAAACATCTCAAAATGGCCAGTACAGCCTGGACAGATTCCAACTCCTGGCCACATCATTGGTCACATTTTTAATGAAGGGTTCAGGATCACATCCATAGCAATAGCAAAAGATCACTTTAAGCTACCTTAGTTATGGACTAGGGGTAAGATGAAGATAAAGTTTTGAGAACAGTACATAAGAGATGATCGACTTCTAGTTTAGTGTGGTATGTATGTTTGTTGTGCATATGTATGTGTCTGTGTGTATGTATCCCCTTTATGTATTACAACTTCAGTAAAGAGATAAAATATATTAAGCAGATTATAATTCATTTATGCATTCATTATCCTAATGCTTATGGTTTGTAATCATACCTTGAAAATAAATAGTAGGAACAAAAGGTCCTCCAGTTAAGTTTTAAAAATAAGATATATGTCTGTCTCCTTCCTTTCTACCTTCCTTCCTTCTTTCCTTCCTTGAACTGTGATTTTTCCCACCTGATGCTTCTCTCTAGGTTTATATTGGAAAAGGTAGCCCTTCATTTATCTCATTTCTCCAATGTGATGCCTCTGAAGTTGCCAAATGAGAATCATATCAATTCACCAAAATTGTTTTCACAGTCTAGGATGAGTGATTTGATGTCTCTGAAATGCTTCTTACATTATTTTTCTCCACCATATGCTCTTGTTTTGTGTTAAATATTATTCCTAAGCATTTTTTTATGAAAAGTAAGACAAACATTTTGGGCCTTCCAGGGAAGAAATGGAGAACTGAAGAAGGGACTTCTGGAGAAGAAATGGAAAACTAAAGACAGCTCTGCAAAATGGTACATTAATAGAACTCAGGAATGTAGAGATAAGTCTAATGGGGTTGTTGTTAGTCTTACATATGTTAATACATATTGGGATTGTTGTTAGTCTTACAAATGTTAATAAACTACATTTCTGTTTGATCTGCATTTAAAAACTAATGGACTGTGACATTTTACGTTAGCTATGAATGAGAGCCAGTATGATATAGTGGTTAAGGCACCAAGCTAGAAACTGGGAGACCATGAGTTCTAGTACTGCCTTAGGCACAAAGTCAGCTGGATGACCTTGGGCCTGTCAGTTTCTCTTAGCCCTAGGAAGGAGGCAACGGAAAACCACTTCTGAAAAACCTTGCCAATAAAACTGTAGGGACTTGTCCAGGCAGTCTCCAAGAATTGGGCATGATTGAATGGATTTAAAACAAACAAACAAAAAATGGATTTTTAAAAAGCATTTTTAAACTTTAAAATATATTTGCTTACATTTTTACAAAAAAAATGTTTTGGTTTTTAGTCAAAAGCTATATTATCAGGTTTGGTGACATGTAAAAGTGAAGGATATCTGAATGAAACCACCCAGTTCAGTTAAAAATTGCAGAATAAATGAAATTTTCCAGCATCCTTTGCTGAGTTTCTGTATGACTAAAAGAAGCAAAAAATACTTCCAACTTTGTTGTTCTATGTTGTTGCATGTTGAGGCTAAACTGTACCTTATGATAAAAATGACATTGTGTGATGGAAAACATACCTAAAGAATTTAACAACTGGGTTAGCAGTCATTTTACTGAATACAGTCTTTGGGGCAAAGAGCCCTAACGTAAACTTACGTTAGTATACTGGCAATCCTCGACCAAAATAGGGGCCAGAAAATTCATTGTTAAGCAGTGTGGTCAGTAAGCAAGGCATAATGTGACCACACCCAATTTTATGACATTTTTTGCAGAAGTTATTAAGTGAATCACCACAGTCGTTAAGTGAAACATGTGGTTGCCAACTGATTTGGCTTGTCAGAAGCTGTCTGGGAAGGTTGCAAATGGTGATCACTGATGCCAGGATGCTGCAACCATCATAAATAACATGCCATTTGCCAAGTGCCCAAATTTTGATCACATGACCGCAGGGATGCTGTAATGGTCGTTAAGTGTGAGGACAGTCATAAGTCACTTTTTTCAGTGCTATCATAACTTTGAATGGTTGCTAAACAAATGGTCGTAAGTCAAGGACTACCTGTATATATATTACATATATATAATGTATATGTCATGCACAGTAATGCTAAAAGACCAATGATATAGATTGCTGCTTGGTAAAAGTAGTGAGTTAACAGTTTTCTAATGAGATCTTAAATCTTAACTGTGAAGGATCCTTTGGTATATGTTATTTCTGCTTCATTAGGGAGTGTTACTGTTAAGGATGTTCAGGCCATTTCAATTGTCCTTGAGATATCTGGTCTCCTAGGGAGGAAGTTCTTTCCCACAGATCAAAAAGAAAGAGGAGCTAGAATCCCCTATTGTGCTGGTCACAATCGTAATGGCAATGGATTGTTTGAATAGACATTTCTCCACATTCTCCCATTTTTATAAAGTGATCATCTTCCCACTGGTTAGTAAAACGAGCTGAGGTATAGCCCAATCAGGAATCTGTGGGTTTCCCAGGTGTGTATGTGTCTGAGAGAGAGAGAGAGTGCGCCACAAAATATCTGGTCAGAAAGATGTTATCCAATCAAGGAAAGTTCTAGTGTTGTTATGGAGTAAAGTAGTGGTATGGGAAAAGTTGATAGTCAGGCCCTAAAGTGTTAGAATAGTTGTGGAATCTGAAAAGTTTGAAATACAGTATGATTGAGCAAGAAGTTCCAAGCCAAGGTATGAAAGGATAGAGAATTCTTGAACATACCCTTCTAGTAAGGTATATGAGGTCTGAATGTTGAAAGAGTGAATGTGAGATGTTTACATTGCTAAAATAAAGCTTTCAAAATCTACCAGTACTGTAATGAAATTGTTAATAGTGTCCAAAGTTTATAGCAGAGAACAAACTTCATGCAACATAAGTGGTGGGGAATGGGGTGTGATTGCACCTTACAAAGGAAGTAAGTGTCCCAGAAGAAAATCAAAAGTGCATTGAGAATTTCAGTTGAAAAAAGCAGTGTTGCAGGAAGCAGATGCGCTTTTCTCAGCCTGAAATAATGAGGATTGGGCAGATGTTTCTTTAGTGACTACATGCTGGCTTCCTAAGTCTTGGGCACGTAATGTCTTCCAGTATAATTCTTGGACTGCTTTAGACTTCCCTTGTCTGGGTGCCTAGCTCTTCACTGTCTGCAGGGGCTTTCTTTGGCCTGCTGAGTATGACTGGATTGGACAGTCGTGTACTGCTTGGTTGCCCTGTGCAGCAGATTGCCTGAGAAATCAGTGTTTGGGGGAAAGAACATTGCAGAAGAATGTGTAATGGCCCAGTCTTCATTGAGTTAGATACGTTCATGCCTGAGCGACTGTACTAGCCTTGACTACAAAAGGCATGACATTCTACTGGATCCAGTAGGAACCATCAGGTGATATTGGGGACCTGAAAAAGGGTCAACTTTGATATTGTATTGGTGAATAACTGGGGAACTCCTGAGAGGGGAGCAGTTGAGATTTTGAGAGTATTGTTTTGGTCATGGATTGTTTCAGAGAATGGTCTTGGTTGTTGTGGTAGGGCCTTCATTATTTAGTGTATTTGACTTATACAGTATGTTAACAATCTAGAGGCTGTAATGGTTGCCTTATTCTGACATACTCAGCCTCACAAGCAGGTTCTTAATGAGAACTGATTTATTGAAAGAATAGTGTGCAAATACAAAGAAAGCTGAGAATGACCAAAAGCGCGCCAAATACAAACTAAAAACCCTCGCTTCAAACCCGATCCCGCCCCTCGCCCCACCATAGCAACCACCCCCTCCCAGGTGTTGGTAACCATTACCCATCGGCCTGGGGAAGTAACCTTGAACACATGCAATAACACAAACATACATTCCTCAGTAACAGTAAGGAGATTACAGCCCGGCACGGCTGAAATTCTCCTCCCAGCAAATGACAGACACAGATCAGGAAATTGACATGCGAAACGTTACGATGTATCCAGACCATTGGAACGATGAACATGACATACTGCCCCCCTTAAAGAAACTAAACTAAGAAGCAGGCTTATCAGGATAGGCAGTATGAAAACGGGTAATTAAAAGAGGGGAGTGAACATCACAGGCAGCAACCCACTCAGGATGATGGAAATGTTTCCAACGGACAAGGTACTGCAGGGTGGAACGAAGTCGTCGAGAATCAAGAATCTCCTTCACTTCAAAGTGCTGCTGGCCATCAATCATAATGGGTGTAGGGGGTGAAGGCTGTGGGTGCCAGCGATCTGATTGGTGGAAAGGCTTGAGCAGGCTGCAATGAAAAATGGGGTGCAAACGTTTAAGATTATGAGGCAAATCCAACTTAAATGTAACAGGATTAATTTGGCCCACAATAGGAAAAGGGCCCATGAACTTGGGTGCCAACTTCCTTGAGGGTTGAGGGGATTTGATAAACTTAGTGGAGAGATAGACCTTATCCCCAACTTTGAAAGCTGGCTGTGGCGCCCGCTTGGCATCAGCGTGGCATTTGTAAGCAGCCTGAGCATCTGCAAGAGCCTGCTGGATTTTGGGCCAGGAGTCCCCCAGATGTGCTGCCCAATCTGTAGGGGACGAGGGGGCAGATGTTGGTCGAGGTAATTCAGGAATGGGAACAAAATCCCAGCCAAAGACGGTATGGAAAGGGAGTTGCCCGGTGCTTTGATGCACTGCGTTGTTGTAGGCGACCTCAGTAAAGGGAAGGAGATCAACCCAATTGTCCTGCTGATAATTCACAAAAGCACACAGATACTGCTCCAATGTGGAATTAAGTGCCTCCGTAGATCTGTCAGTCTCAGGATGCAACGCAGTGGATAGTGCCTGTTTAGTGCCCACCAATTTCATAAAAGCCCGCCAAAACTGGGAAGTAAATTGTGTGCCTCTGTCAGTCACCAAACGGGCGGGGCTCCCATGGAGTCTGTACACGTGTACAAGGAAGAGGTGGGCCAGCTGATGAGCAGAGGGAAGTGCATGGAAGGAAATGGGCTTGTTTGGAGAAATAGTCTTTTACAACCCAAATCACAGTTTTCCTTTGGCTCGGAGGTAAATCCACAATAAAATCCATGGAAATTTCCTCCCAGGGTTGAGAGGGACTGGCCACTGGTTGCAATAACCCTTGGGGCTTGCCAAACCTCCTTTTGGACTCTGCGCACACTGGGCAGGCGGCAACGTAGCTTTTTACATCACGCCTCAGCGTGGGCCACCAGAACTGGTGCCGAACCAAGTGGAGAGTTTTTACGAAGCCAAAGTGACCAGCTAGTTTATCATCATGGGAACGGAGCAAAATGTCTTTGCGCAAATCGTCAGGGACATAGAGACGGTCGTGCTTCCAAGCAAAGCCTCGGTCCCAAGTAACATTCTTCATATTTGCTTGCAACCAAGTGTCAGATTTCAATTTGGAGAGAAACTGTTGTTGCAAGTCAGAGGGGATTGGCAACCTTCCTGCACGGGGTGAAAGTGACACGTTGGGCTGCTGTGCATGCGTCTGGCTGCGGGTCACAGCTGCCATGCCCAACTGGGGTTCAGTCCACAATGTACCCACCAGGTCAGGAGCAGAGCTTGAATCCTGGGGCAAGCGGGAAAGGGCATCTGCTAGAAAGTTTTTCTTTCCCGGAATAAACTTTAACGTGAAATCAAAATGGCTGAAGAATTGAGCCCATCTGATTTGCTTTGGGCTGAGCTTCCGAGGTGCGCTGAGTGCTTCAAGGTTCTTGTGATCAGTCCAAACCGCGAAAGGTTAGGTAGCCCCCTCCAGTAAGTGCCGCCAGGTGACTAAAGCAGCTTAACTGCAAAAGCCTCTTTTTCCCAAACGTGCCACCGCCTTTCTGTCTCAGAAAATTTACGGGATAGGTAAGTGCAGGGCTTCAGACACCCTGACTCCTTTGCCTGCAGCACGAGTGCTCCAATGGAAAAATCAGAGGCATCCACTTGGACTACAAAAGGTTTGGTTGGATCGAGATGTTGCAGAATGGGTTCAGCAGTGAATAGCTGTTTAAGTTTGTCAAAAGCCACCTGGCATGCAGGCGTCCATTTAAGTAACGCCCCAGGGTTCTTTACCCTTCGGGTATCCCCCAACCCTTTTGTTTTGAGTAACTCAGTGAGGGGCAACACTATCTCCGTGAACCCCTGGATGAACTGGCGATAATAGTTAGCGAACCCCAGGAAACTCTGGAGCTGCCTACGTGTACGTGGCCACTCCCATTCCAGGATGGCTTGAATCTTAGCTGGATCCATCTCAATACCCTTGTCTGAAATTCTGTAGCCCAGATAGTCAATTTGAGATTTATGAAACGCACATTTAGACAGTTTAGCATACAGTTCAGCCTTTCTCAGTTTGCTGAGCACTTGTCTCACCAGTTTTTCATGTTCCTCCATTGTTTCAGTATAAATCAACACATCATCCAAATACACCAAGACCTTTTTGAATAAATGGTCATGCAAGACCTCATTGATGAATTGCATAAAGACCCCAGGCACTCCCGCCAACCCAAAAGGTAACACTTTATACTGGAAAGAGCCCAGAGGGCAATTAAAAGCAGTTTTTCATTCATCCCCCTCCCATATGCGAATGCGGAAATATGCCTCCCGCAGATCTAACTTGGAGAATATTTTCCCCTTCACCAGATGTGTTAACATGTCTTTGATTAATGGTATGGGATATTTATTTAATATTGAGACTGCATTTAATCCCCGGAAATCTGTACAAAGTCGCAAAGTTCCATCCTTCTTTGGTCTGAAGAGAACAGGAGCACCCACCAAGGAATTGGCAGGTTCAATAAAACCCCTAGCCAGATTTTTGTCAACAAACTTTCGTAGCATTGCCAGCTCCTTCTGTGTCATAGCATAAATTTTTGGCTTAGGCAATTGTGCATTAGGGATAAACTCTATGGCACAGTCAGTTTTGTGGTGCGGCGGCAGCTGATCCGCCTCTTCACCAAACACATCTGCAAAGTCCTGGTATTGCTCTGGCAGCCCGTCTAGCGGACCGGTGAGGAAATGCGGAGTTGCTGCTGCCGCTCTCCCCACAGCACCATTGTCCAATTCATCCCCCTCCGGGGCTTTGTAGAACCCGTCTGCAAAAGTCACAGTCCTGTGCACCCAATTTATCTGTGGGTTCTGTTGGATGAACCAAGGCATCCCCAAAATGACAAACGGACCCCCCACAGGCGCCACCACAAAAGGTAGTTTCTCCCAGTGGCTGCCCATTTGTAATGCCACCATCCCTGTGGAGTGAGTCACCGGTTTCCCCCCCCCCCCGCTGTAGATCCATCCAATTGGGTAAAGATCATGGGCCGTTTCAAAGGGAATGTGGGTAGCTCTAATGCAGCCACCACGTCAGGGTGCATTAAACACTGCGAACACCCCGAATCCACCATTGCCCACACCTCCACAGTTTGTGTCCGGGACCCCAATTTCACCTTCATGGTCCGGGTAGGGAAGTTCCCACTCACCGAAGCGTGATCGCGCCCCTCCTCTACCACCTGCCCAGTGGCGCCTCTTAGGACAGGTGGCTGTCGTTTCCCACCGGCTGAGCCAGCTTGAGCTCCCCTTCGTCCCCATAGAAAGGGGCATTCTCAGCCTCGGTTTCAGCCATCGCTGCCTTCATCTTCCTGGGCACGGAGGGGGATTTCCCTGATGGCTTTGCTGGATGCTCCTCGGTCTTCCTCTGCAGGCATGCCGCTGCTCTGTGCCCCTCCTTCCCACAATGGAGGCATTGCCCTTTCGCAAACCGGCTCTCCTTCTCCTCCTGCCAGGCCGTACGTCCTGCTCTGCCAGTGGTGCCCGGTGGCTTACCCATCCTTGTCATGGCCATTTGTTTGGGGCCCCTCCTCGTTTGAGCGAACTTAGCCTGGGCTTGCTCGACATTCCCTGCTAGTTGAATCCGGTCATATAGGGTGATCGGATCTGCCCTTCCTAACACCCATCTCAGTAAGTCGGCTCTCAGTCCATCTTTGAACATTTCTATCAGAGTAGTTGGCAACCAATCGTCGACCTTTGCCACTAGGGCTTGGAATTCTAGGGCATAATCGGCCATGGACTTTGATCCTTGGAACAGTTCTCTCAGAGCCACCTTAGCTTTCTCCTTTGCTAACGGGTCAGCAAAATGCATTTTTAGTGCCCACAGAAAGTCTCTGAAATCATCCAACTCCATGGCGTCCATCTCAGTTAATTGGACAAATCAATCAGCTGCCCTCCCCTCCAGTTGAGTGGCTACAGCAGTTATCTTTGCCCTTTCTGAAGAAAACAGCCTCCCAAACTCCTCCATATAGCTTTTGGCATTAGTCAGGAAGAATGACAGCTTTGTGGGATCCCCATTAAACTTGACAGTGAAATCCCTATACCTGGTCCCTTGTGGGCTTCTCTTCTTCTCTTTCCGCCCATCCCTCCTCCTGGGCTCCGGAGACCTTTCCTCTCGAGGGGGGGGGATTCTTTGGGACTTTGGGACTTCTCTTCCGATTTCTGCTTCGTCCCCTCCCTCTGTCCTCAGCCTGCCGCGGAGGCGAGGGAGACACCTGCTGGGGACTGCGCGGTGGTGATCCCCCCCAGTACCTTCTCCGGTCTTTCCTTCTCACACTGGGGGGGGGAGGGAGAAACAGATGGGGATGACTGTCTATAGTGATATTCCCTTCTTCCTCTCTCCTGGCTGCCCCTCGCAAATGACATCCTCGCCATCATGTCTTCTAAAGACTTTACCCTGGCTTCCAACCTCTGTGATTTCTCAGTGGCCTCGGAGATGTCCGACCCACTCCTCTCCATTACGGCCACATCTGGGGACAGCGTATACCTTGGCCTTACAGGTGCCTGGGGCGCTCCAGACAGGGTTCCCTCCTCCTTTCTGACCACCTTGGACTTTACCGCTTTTGCAGTAGCTGAGCTGGAGTCCGAGGTCTCCGACAGTTCCTCCGATTCCAGAGTGAGGGTCCTTTCCGTTCTTTGCCTCATGGAATCTGTTTCCCCCATGCTGGAATCCTCACTCTCTCCCGAGCGGGAAGTAGGTTCAGTCATCACTAACTTTATTTCCTCACAGTAACACTGGAAGGAGGTTAGTGGTAAGAGTTTTAAGATTCTCAGCTTTATGTAATGGTTGCCTTATTCTGACATACTCAGCCTCACAAGCAGGTTCTTAATGAGAACTGATTTATTGAAAGAATAGTGTGCAAATACAAAGAAAGCTGAGAATGACCAAAAGCGCGCCAAATACAAACTAAAAACCCTCGCTTCAAACCCGATCTCGCCCCTCGCCCCACCATAGCAACCACCCCCTCCCAGGTATTGGTAACCGTTACACATCGGCCTGGGAAAGTAACCTTGAACACATGCAATAACCCAAACATACACTCCTCAGTAACAGTAAGGGGATTACAGCCCGGCACGGCTGAAATTCTCCTCCCAGCAAATGACAGACACGGATCAGGAAATTGACATGCGAAACGTTACGATGTATCCAGACCATTGGAACGATGAACATGACAGAAGCATGGGGATCCCTTTTACTGTTTGCCAAACTGCGGAATAAGTTCTTTTTTTTTAAGACAGTAAAAGTCTTTGGTGAAGAATTTGGTGAGCTGGAATAGAACTCAGGCTGGATTATATAACCCCAAAATAAATCATATGCTTGTACTCCTTAATTCAGTCTTAGATATTTCCTCGACTATATATTTATACAAAATTATCATACTTTGGACATGTTATGTGAAGATATAGCTTTCTGGAGAAGACTATAATGCTGGGAAGGTGGAAGAAAAGAGAAGAAGTGACCAGGAATAAGGTGGATGGATTCAATTATAGTGGCAATGGTTGCATTGTTGGAAGATCTGAAGGATCAGGTTGGGGGCAGATTGTCTTGGAGAAAATCTATCTATGTGGTTGCTGACACTGACTTGATGGCACCTTATCAATCAATCACATTTATATAAAATATATGAAATTGTTACATACATTATTGAGGAATTTTATTTAAAAAAAATCCCTAGTGCTGACCTGGCAATGACTAATTGGTTATAAAATTCAAGTTTCAAAAAGAAGATTCGAAGTTGTACACTGTTCTGTATCCTTTATCTCTTCATTCCTGGTGTTAACTATAGTACAGTGTATTAGAATGGTAAAACATTTATGTAACAAAAGCTACCATGTTGTTGTCAACACTGTTTGATTCATTACAAATTCATAGGTAATTACATATTTCATAAAGTCCATAGAATTCTGTCAGATTGAATATGTGAACCAAACATTGAAGGAACTTCTTTAAAAGCTGTGCTATCCTTCCCCCTCCTCATGGCCTCTATACTTATCAACTATATCATCTGCAATTTGGTCTTCCCAGAAAGGGGAAATATACAGTAGTATAGCCTTGAGATATACTATTTGAGCATCAGCTGGTTTTAGGATTTACATGATCACCTACAATTTTACATCCCACTGTTACTGAATATATTACAGAAATAGCTGATGTTAAATATCAAATTGGTAAGACTATTAAACAAATAGAAGAAAAAGCATTGAGGAAAAGGAAAAGATTGATTGTGGAAGTACAGGTAGAGAATAGAGTAATGTGTCAGCAGTTGGGAGCCAAAAGCATAGCCATAGTAGAGGTGGAAAGGACCTTTCACAGCAATAGATATAATTAATCCTTACCTATGTCTGTTAGAGTTCCAATCTGAATACAAGTGGGTACATCATAGTCAAATATCTACACATATCAATTTAAGCCTTATTTTATGTGTGAATCTTTATGAAAGGTCATAAATAAGAGCAAAAGCTCAGCATGTTCTTGTAAAAAATTACCCTAATGGGATTTTCCAAGAATATTGGACCTGGCACTGGTTTGAGACTCCCAAGCACCCTCTGAATTTAAGAGGAAAGCTTCTACAGTACATTGTGCAACCTTGCTTAGTTGCAGAATTTCCACCCTATATAAGAATATAATTCTATTACAAAAATTTTGAAGTTCATGCTTACAGGTGGGAAGCATGCTGTATACAAGTAAAATTAATTTCATGTTGTCCTTAACTATAGCTACCCTGTGGTAGCTAAGTAACAAGTATATTACTAATCATTTGGTTTGCATTATAAATGTATGATTTTGTTCCAATCAAGGTTTCATTTTAATCATATAAACCTGTTCAGTTGTGATTAAAATTATATAAAATTATATAAAATTTTACCAATCACTTTGATTGGTAAAATTATATCATTCTATTGAAGCCAGGAATCAAGGCTACAAGTATTTGTGCACTTAATTCTGTTTAAGTTACAAATTGGGCAAGCTACTATGGTCTACATATGCTTTGTAATTTTTCAGTGGATATTTGTCCTAGAATGCATGCATGTATGTATGTCTAGAGTTATATGTCTATAAGTCTAAATGTATTTGTATATGTGCATATGTGTGAAGAGGTATGTGGGCTTCAAATACTTGAATGTACTCTCCACATACCACCTCTATACCAACAGCAAGTGTTCTTTTCACTAGCATAATAGCTCCTCAACCATCAAATACAGAAATGGACTTGGACTTTGTACATGATAGAATTGTAGAATTTAAGGCAATTGCTTTTCAGCCTGGGGGGAAAATTCCAATGTCACAAGTTTTAAGGAGCTATATCTTATTGATATATGGAAACCAGAAGGGTAAGCCATAGATCAACAAGGTGAATGTGAGGACAAGAAATGGAGGATAAATGATATACGGAAAATTGATCCATCAGAGTGGATAATAAAAATCACTAGAACTAAATGTATCATTGGAGATACTGAAATAGAAATGAAATGGGATATTTGAGAATGTAAGAGTGGGCAGTAAAGGACATGTAACTTAATTCAACCCTGCACCAAGTAGAATTTGAGGACTTGCAGGAAGAGATTATGCAACAACATCAAAAGCATCCCATTGTGGGGTGAATGAATGTCTTAAATGGGAACAAGGAGGAAAGACATTTTGGGAACTAATTTATCTGAAAGAAGTAACTTTAGATTCAACATACCTGATTTTATTCTGTGCTGTTCCATCATGTAAGTAATATGTGTAAATAATCTATAAAGTATGGAGAAAACGGTTAGACCATGGTATATTAATCAGTTGACTAAATATACATTTTACTTTGCTGCCTCTTTCTAACAAAATTGTTACATGTGCATTAATTGTCACTTGTTGAGATGGGCAGCTATAGAAAATAAATGAATAAATATTATAGCAGCCCAAAAGGAATGGATAATGTATTCTATGAATAAGTTCTATGTGCACTTGTTGAGTTCCAATATGGCTAAAACTAGTTATACATTGCCTCCATGTATCAAATAATGTGTAGAATTAAAGCAAAATAAAGGCACAATTTAAAAAATAAAATAAAATATAATCTATATCTATATATGATTTTTTTTTAAAAAATCCATTCAATCATGTTCAGTCCTCCAAGACTGCCTGGACAAGTTCCCTGAAGTTCTCTTGGCAAGGTTTTTCAGATATGCCTTAACCACTACACCAAACTGGCTCTCATCTATCTATGAATACGTATGTATAAATATGTATGAATAAGATTAACGTTTCTTTCACTGTTCTCTTCTGACTTTGCTTGATCTTATTGATTATTCCAGCCCTAAGGTTGACAGGCCTGTGGGTATGAAAGTATAGAAGCTGCTCAGTAACTTGAGCAGATTTAATAGATTTAATGTGATCTGAAAGCCAGCTTGGTGTAATGGTTAAGGCATCAGGCTAGAAACCAGGAGACTGTGAGTTCCAGTCCCGTTTTAGGCATGAAACCAGCTGGGTGACCCTGGGCCAGTCTCTCTCCCTCAGCCGTAGGAAGGAGACAATGGCAAACCACTTCCGAAAAATCTTGCCAAGAAAACTGCAGGGACTTGTCCTGGCAGTCACCAGGAGTCAAGACTAACACAAAGGCACCAAAAACAATGTGATCCAATCAGTTTGTGAGATTCCAGCAGACTCTGACTCAGAAAACAAAACTCTGAGTCAGAGGGGAAAATAGAAACTTACCGGGCTGAAACTGGGAAACCAAAACCCAGCATGGGAAGAGTCACAGATGCTGATTGGCCAGTCTTCAGAGGAGGATTTGAGTCCTTCAATCAGTGTACACCAACGATGAGCAGAGAAGCATGCAAAGAATAAGGCAGCCCAATTGTAATGATTGCCTAACCTAATTGAACCAGACTCACAAGTGTAACTTTATGAAATCTGATTTATTGAAGGATTAGTATGCAAATACAGAGAAAGCTGAGAATGAACAAAAGCGTGCGAATTACAAACTAAAAACCCTCCGTGCAAACGAAACCCCTCCCTTCACCCAACCAGTTCAAACTCCCTTATCCCCAGGTGCTGGCAACGGACAGTGCCAATCGCCTGGGAAGAAAACCTTGAAACTAAAGCGTAGCCCAAACACATTCCAAACCTAGAAAGCAGATAAGCAGTCCAGCGCAACAATGCCTAACTGCACCCCCCAACCCCGCACCAGTGAAAGGCATGTGAAATGTTATGATGTAAAGCACTCATTGTAACGGGGAACATGACATACTGCCCCCCCCAAAAAAAAATTAAGGAGCCAGCTTTGAAGGATAAGCCGAGTGAAAATGGGTTACCAGAATTGGAGCAGAAACATCATGAGCAGCCACCCACTCTGGGTGGGGAAAATGCTTCCATTTGACAAGGTATTGAAGAGTCCCCCGGGCTCTGCGGGAGTCAAGGACCACCTTCACCTCAAAGTGTTGTTGTCCATCAATCATGATGGGAGGAGGGGGAGGAGGCTGGTTATGCCACTTGTCAGAATGGGTGACAAGTTTGAGCAAAGAACAGTGAAAGACAGGATGTAAGCGTTTGAGGTTATGAGGCAAATCCAATTTGAAGGTGACAGGATTCACAATCCCCAGAATAGGAAAGAGACCAATGAATTTAGGAGCCAACTTCTTGGAAGGTTGAGGGGACTTAATGAACTTAGTGGATAGACTTTGTCCCCAATTTTAAAATCAGGTTGGAGAGATTTGTGCCTGTCTGCATAGAGCTTGTACGTAGCTTGAGCATCAACCAAAGCCTCTTTGATCATGGGCCAAGCATCAGCAAGTTGCGCAGCCCAATCAGAGGGGGAGCAGGTCTGCGGAGCAGGCTGAGGCAACTCTGGGATGGGAAAAAAGTCCCGTCCGAACACAATGAGAAATGGGGTGTGCCCAGTGCTCTGATGCACAGCATTATTGTAAGCAACTTCAGCAAAAGGGAGCAAATCCACCCAATTGTCTTGTTGGTAATTAACAAAGGAACGCAAAAACTGTTCCAGGGTTGAGTTAACAATCTCTGTAGAGCCGTCAGTGGATAGATGCAAAGACGTGGACAAAGCCTGGGTCGTGCCAATCAATTTTAAAAATGACTTCCAGAATTGCGAAGTAAATTGTGTGCCTCTGTCAGTCACCAAACGGGAGGGGGTCCCGTGCAACCGGTAGATGTGGATCAAAAAGAGGTGTGCCAGCTGTTGAGCTGAGGGAATGGAGGCACATGGAATGAAATGGTCCTGCTTAGAAAAATAGTCTTTTACAACCCAAATCACAGTTTTCCTCTGACTGGGAGGCAAGTCTACAATAAAATCCATGGAAATATCCTCCCAGAGGCAAGAGGGACTCGCAACTGGCTGCAGGAGCCCTTGGGGCTTCCTCCCCTTTCCGTTTAGACATTGCACAAACAGGGCAGGAAGCCACATAATCCTTAACATCCCTTCTTAAGGTGGGCCACCAAAATTGGCGCCTTACCAGGTGCAGAGTTTTAACAAAACCAAAGTGCCCAGCCACCTTATCATGAGAACGAGTGAGGATTTCAGCCCTTAACGTTTCAGGAACATAAAGTCTATTTTGTTTCCAAGCCAAACCATCAATAAAAGAAACATTGTCTTTATTACATTGCAACCAAGTATCTGTTGACAGCTCTTGTACGAACTGCTGCTGCAATTGAGAGGAAACTGGCAATCTCCTCCCCCCCGACGAAGGCTGAGCTGGAGGCTGCTGCACTCTGGTGTGACTGCACATGACAGCCTGAAATCCTAATTGTGGCTCGGTCCAAACAGTACCTACTATAGCCGGTGCAGGACCAGTGTCCTGGGGCAAGCGGGATAGAGCATCAGCCAAGAAGTTCTTTTTGCCTGGAATGAACTTCAGTTGGAAATTAAATCGGCTGAAAAATTGAGCCCAGCGAACTTGCTTAGGACTGAGGTGGTGGGGAGTTCTGAGCACCTCCAGATTCTTATGGTCCAAACCTCAAAAGGACATGTAGCCCCCTCTAAAAGGTGGCGCCAAGCCTCTAAGGCAGCTTTTACTGCAAAAGCCTCCTTTTCCCAAACATGCCATCTATGTTCAGTTTCAGAAAACTTGCGGGACAAATAGGCGCATGGTTTTCGGTGATCAGATGCATCCTTTTGTAAGAAGAGCGCCCCAATGGAGAAATCAGAAGCATCCACTTGAACCACAAAGGGTCTAGTGGGATCAGGATGTTGGAAAATTGGCTCAGCAGTGAACAGGCTCTTAAGCTTGTCAAAAGCTGCTTGGCACTGGGGCGTCCAATTCAGAAGTGCGCCTGGGTCCTAAAAAAGATTGTAATTGCCTTCTGGTGTGTGGGCGCTCCCACCCCATGATAGCCTGGATCTTGCCAGGGTCCATCTCAATGCCATTAGCTGAGATTCTGTATCCTAAATAATCAAGTTGTGACTTATGAAATTCACATTTGGAAAGTTTGGCAAACAATTCTGCATCTGAGTTTGCTTAGAACCTTTCTCACTAAAGATTCATGCTCCTGTTCAGTTTCAGTGTAAATCAAAACATCATCTAAGTAGACCAGTACCCCCTTAAACAAATGTTCATGTAACACTTCATTGATCAATTGCATGAAAACACCTGGTGCCCCTGCCAACCCAAACGGCAAAACCTTGTACTGAAATGAACTCAATGGACAGTTAAAAGCAGTTTTCCATTCATCCCCCTGCCGGATGCGTATGCGAAAATAGGCTTCCCGTAAATCCAATTTAGAAAAGACCTTCCCCTTGGACAGATGTGCTAACATATCCTTTATTAAGGGGATTGGATATTTATTCAATATGGAAGCGGCATTTAATCTGCGATAATCTGTGCATAATCTCAATGTCCCATCTTTTTTCTCACAGAAAAGGACAGGGGCGCCAACCGGCAAGTTTGCCGGCTCGATGAAACCCCTGGCCAAGTTCTTATCCACGAAGTCTCGTAGCACCTCCAGTTCCTTCTGGGTCATGGCGTAGATTTTTGGCTTGGGTAACGTGGTGTTGGGGACCAGCTCTATGGCACAATCAGTTTTATGATGGGGCGGGAGCTGATCCGCTTCCTTTTCCCCAAAGACATCAGCAAAGTCCCAGTATCTGTCTGGCAAGCCCTCCAATGGAGGCATGTTGAACTGTGGAGCCATTGCCTCAGCCCTCCCCACTGCAGCCAACGTTAACTGTTCCACAGCTGGAGCCTTGTAAAAGCCATCTGGAAAAGTCAGAGTTCTATGCTCCCAATTGATATGGGGATTATGCCGGACCAACCAAGGAATCCCCAGAATGACAAGGGAGGTCCCCACAGGGGCTACCACAAATTGCAACCCCTCTTGGTGGGTGCCCAATTGCAGAGCCACCATGTCTGTGAAATGAGTCACCAGTTTCCCTCCCGCCATAGAACCATCCAGCTGGGTGAAAATCATGGGCTTTTGTAATGGAAAAGTAGGCAACTCCAAAGCAGCCACTAGATCAGGGTGCATTAAACACGTCGAGCACCCTGAATCGATCAGCCCCCACACCTCTACGGTTTTCGTGCTGGATCCTAACTTCAACTTTACATTTAAAGTGGGGCAGTTGCCACTCACCAACACATCCTCGTGCCCATCATCCACCACCTGCCCAGAGGTGCTTCTTAAAGCAGGTGGTGGGCATTTCCCGCCAGTTCTTTGGGGTCTTGTTCCTCCTCTCCCTCATAGTAAGGAGTCTCCTCGACTTCGGTCTTACCCTGGGCTGCTCTCATCTTCCTGGGCAGTGTGGGCGACTTTCCCGGTGATTTTCCCTGCCGAACTTCTGGCCAAGTTTTCGGGCATGCAGCTGCTCTGTGCCCTTCTTTTCCACACCACAGGCACTGACCTTTTGCAAAGCGGCTCTCCTTCTCCTCCTGCCATACCGTTTGCCCCATTCTGCCTGTGGTGCCCGTGGACTTGGCAGCTCTTATCATGGCCATTTGCTTGGGACCCTTCCTGCTTTGTGCAAACTTAGCATGGGCTTGCTCAACATTCCCTGCCAGCTGGATCCAGTCATATAGGGTAATAGGATCTTCTCTTCCCAACAACCATCTCAGCAACTTGGGCCTCAGAGCATCCTTAAACATTTCTATTAAAGTAGTTTGCGACCAATTGTCCACCTTTGCAGCTAAAGCTTGGAATTCTAGGGCATAGTCTGCAACGGACCTTGATCCTTGAATCAGTTCCCTCAGAGCCACCTTGGCTTTCTCTTTAGCTAATGGGTCAGCAAAATGCAACTTTAGTGCCCACAGGAATTCTTCAAACTCGTCTAATTCCAGGGCATCCATCTCAGTTAATTGGACAAACCAATCAGCTGCCCTCCCCTTCAGTTTGGTGGCAACAACATTTATCTTAGCCCTTTCAGAAGGAAACAGCCTCCCAAACTCCTCCATATAGCTTTTAGCATTGGTCAGGAAAAATGACAGCTTAGTGGGATCCCCATCAAACTTGACAGTGAAATCCCTGTATCTCGCGCCCTGCGGGCTCCTCTTCCTCTCCTTCTGGCCAGCCCTTCTCTTGGACACAGGGGATCTTCCCAATCGGGGGGGGGGATTTGAAATCCTGACTTTGGGATTTCTCTTCTCATCCTTATTTTTCCTCCTTCCTCTGTCTTCCGAACGCTGTGGGGGCGATGGGGACAAACGTCTGGGACTGCTAGATGGTGATTCCACCCGATGCCTTGTCCGATCCTTCTTCCTCACACCCGAGGTTGGGGGGAGAGATGGGGATGACTGTCTGGAATGATGTTCCCTTCTCCCTCTGTCCAGGTCCCACAAAGCCAATGATATTTTCATCATCATTTCTTCTAGGGGCTGCATCCTGGCTTCCCACCCTTGTAACCTCACAGGGGTCTCAGAATCCTCCGACCCTCTCTTATCGGTCCTGGCTACATTCGGGGACAGCAGGTACCTCTGCTTCCAAGACGTCTTCGACGTCCCTGATAGGGTTCCCTGCTCCTCATCCCACATCACCTGTTCAGCCGGCGATTCTTCTGCTTTCTTAACCACTTTAGATTTCACAGTTTTCCCTTTCGCTGGACTGGAACTCGAAGTCTCCTGTAGGTCCTCCGACTCCGGAGTGGGGGCCTTTTCCCTTCTCTTTACCGTGGAATCTGGCTCCCCCGCACTCGAATATTCACTTTCTCCCAAGTAAGGAGTAGGCTCAGTCATCACTAACTTTATTTCCTCACAGATTACTCTGGAAGGATGTTAATGGTAAAATTGTATGATTCTCAGCTTTATGTAATGATTGCCTAACCTAATTGAACCAGACTCACAAGTGTAACTTTATGAAATCTGATTTATTGAAGGATTAGTATGCAAATACAGAGAAAGCTGAGAATGAACAAAAGCACACGAATTACAAACTAAAAACCCTCCGTGCGAACGAAACCCCTCCCTTCACCCAACCGGTTCAAACTCCCTTATCCCCAGGTGCTGGCAATGGACAGTGCCAATCGCCTGGGAAGAAAACCTTGAAACCAAAGCATAGCCCAAACACATTCCAAACCTAGAAAGCAGATAAGCAGTCCAGCGCAACAATGCCTAACTGCACTCCCCAACCCCGCGTCAGTGAAAGGCATGTGAAATGTTACGATGTAAAGCACTCATCGTAACGGGGAACATGACACCAATTGGCTGCAGAAGCGAATAGGTGCACAAAACATCGGCATAAAAGGCAGATTCAAAGAACAAGATGCCGGAGACAACCAATCCTTCGAGCCCGCAATTCCAGCAGAAGAGTCCTTACCCGCATTGGAAACGGCGTCTGTAACTGGAGAGGAATCAGCACCAGTGTTTCCTATTGGAGAGGACTTGGATCCTGCATCCACTGCCACTGAGGATCTTCTCACTGGACCCAGCAACCCTAATCTCACATCCAGCTTTGGTGTCCTCCTTGTGTGCATTCCAGGCACACTTCCAGCCTTGCTTTGAGTTCTCAGCCTTGCTTCAAGTCTCTAGTCCAGAGTATCCAGCCCAGCCCAGTGCCTCCAGCCAAGTTGAGTCTTGCTTTAAGTTCTCAGCCTTGTTCTGAGTCTTCAGTTCCGAGTATCCAGTCCAGCCTGAGTCACCGAGTCCAGTCCAGTCCTGTTGTTAGAACCAAGACTTGTCAAGTGGGCTCTGTTCAGCCTCACCCAGCATTCCAGTGTCAGCCTAGTTCGAGTGGTGTTCCAGATCATGGTCATTTGATCCCAGTTCCAGTAGTGCCATGTGTCCTAGCTTCTCCCAGCCTTCCATCCTCTGTCAGAGAATCCTGCTCTGCTGTTCTTCTACCACCTCTTCCTGCAACCTTGCCAGTTTCCTTGTTGTTACCCAGTTGATCTTGATTGAAACCAGTTTACCTCTTGATTCAAAGGACTTATTTACTGTACATAGTTATTTAATAAAGAGTATTTTTTAATATTAAATATGCCTGGCTGCCTCATAGTCTGAACAGGACAGATTAAATAGGAGCTTATATATGTGTGATATTGAAAACAAATGCAAGCAATGATTATACTCATTGGAGCAATGGCTTGTTTAAACAGTAATTTCTTTGACACAAGAAATGCATATAAAGAAGGACCATGCTCCTTTTCAGGCAAAGGTTTTGTGGTAGTTAGAAGCCCAGATGTGGACTATGATGTGGAGTAGGCAGGACTTTTCCCCAATTCTATGTTCGTATAAAAATGACTTAAAACCATTTACCTCTAAAGATTCTATTTAGAGGAAATAGATTAAATTCTTCAACTCCCTCAACTTATCTATTATTGTTAACCCAGAGCTGGTAGTTGGGAGAGGAGCTTTGAATCCATCTCCTACTCTACCTAGAAATGCCCATTTCGTTCATTGGGACAAAAATCCTTGGACTAAGGAGGCTGGGCAGAACCCAGTTGATTCATTTTTGCAGATTGTTTTCAAGAACCACCCCTTTCCATCTGAATTATGCATATATAACTTCTGCATAAAATTTCCCTTATATATGCAGTTTTTAACAAAATCATGCTTATTCAAATTCTCGAATGTCATGCTTTTCCTATGTATATCTTCTCCTTAGGCTTTTAAAACATACTTTTACCTGATATAATATTTTTTAAACAATGTAATTACCTGTTCAGTGTGCTACTTTTATAGAATCATAGAGTTAGAAGGAGCTAGCAAGCCATCTCCAGCTCCACACAGGAAGAATATAGTTTTTAGAAATGCATGATTTTCAGAAATCCATAGGTTGAACATATAAAAATACTTTGGCATAAAATTTTGGTCAAATATAAAAAAATGCTGTTGGCCACTGTTCAGTACCACTAATTTTGCTGCAACCAAATTCATTTTAGTGGCTCTTACAGATCTCTCTCTATAGAAATTTGTGATGGGTTTCTATAACACTCTTATCATCTTGGGCCAGCAACTCATGCATTTCCAAAGAAAGTGCTATGAATGGTTGAATGTATTTTCTGCAGGGAAAGTTCTGCTCTCTTGCTATTTGAGAAAACATGAAAAATGAACAATATCTGTTTCCAAATTGTCATCTACATAAACTTCATAGGCCTTGACAGTGCTTTACTCAAAATCCCTAAGCATAAAGTCAATTTTAATTTATTTGGTAAAATTGGAAAATTAATATTTTATAGAGACCGAGGCAGATCTTGAATGTGCTTCATTTTATGACCTAGAGCTTTGTAATTACTAAAGTGGTACATTTTACTTCTCTAATTCAACAATATAGTTACTATTTTAACCATCTCCTCTATAAAATATTGTGTCCTTACCTTAGAGCATTTGATAAATTCATTTCAGTTTTGTTTCCAAGGAATTGATTAAAAAACAAAGAAACTTGCCTGTTTCATTTTTAATAAAGTTGAACAGTAAGTTTCAGACTGTATGAATAAACTTATGGAACATATTTTGACTTTGCCTGCCTTTTATCAGAAGTGGTGAAAAGAACAGGACAGCCCATACTGAATTAAGATCCTGTTTGGATATAAAGATCTTGCTTCTAGATTCAGAATGAGTGATATGCCTGCATGCTCCATCCAGCCTATCCTTCTCCTGTCTCTCTTGTCCTGTAATTCAATATTTTTGACACTTCTAAAACCATCGTTTCATATTATTTCTGAATCCTGAAACCATGATTTAATCTCATACCACAGTGTGGAATATAGAAATATGAGCAGCATGGCAAGATTGAGAACATCAGCTTGGTAACCTTGGCGATTGGGAGGCTTATTCCTCCTGCTCCCACTGAGTTTAAAAGCATTTTAGCTTCATCTGACTTTGGCAAAGTGTTATCGCTGATAACTAATTGAGGACTGAGGAAAAGTAGACTCACAAAATGGTTTACATTATTTATGGTTACTGAAATCAAGGCAGGGAAAAGGTTTTGTTTGTTTGTTTTTAATGTCTTCTAGAGCAAGGTAGAACTCTCCAATAAATCGAGGAAAGGGATTAAGAAGCAGCACACAACAAGTTTATAGCAGTTAATCCTGAATTAAACTGCATAGCCGGTACCTGAAAGGAAAGAACTAGAGTGGGTTAAGAGAGGAAGGTTCAATGGGGTAGGCTCAATTTCCTTCAACAATATTAATACTACAGGCATGATACATTTGAATTAACAATGTATCTATTGTGTTACTTTAAAACTGATATTTCATCTTGATGGATAAAAAGGCATTGTATAAGAGTATCCAAAAATAACTAAGAAAGATAACAAATGAAACACAGACAGATCAGCTCAACAGGTAAACATTCCTAGGCATATCAAAAGATGATAAAGCTGGTCCCAAAATGATTGTAATGTTAGCATTGGCTCTACTGCAATTGGGAAGATAGTAGATGCTGCACTAGAAACCAGGAGACTGAAAGTTGCAGTCCTGCATTAGGCATGAAAACCACCTGGGTGACTTTGGGCCAATCATTCTCCCACAGCCCAACCGAACTTACAGGGTTGTTGTTGTGAGCAAAATAGGAGGTGAGAGCATTTATTACAAAATAAAAGGTAGAATATAAATCTAATTATGATGATGATGATACCTCAGTGAGAAAAAAAAACTCTCTTATTCTCCCATAATTTTACTCTAGGTAGTTGGAGAAGACATAAACTTGATTCTTCTCATTATGCCCCAAGTTCTCCACTATATTCTATAAATTAGGGAAGCCATTCTTTTGGATTTTGTCAAGAGGAAACCTGAAATTAGTTCAGAGATGTCCCAAATCCCAATGCAGCTCTTCCCATTTTGAAGTAATTGCTCCAAAGACTTAACACAACTTTTAAAACATTAAATTCAATCTTGCTCCCTAGCAACTATGCTCTTCCACAGAATAGCTAGCAACAGATCTGTGTCCCATCTAGAAAGCTTTTGGGCAGTGTTTCTCAACCTTGGCAACTTTAAGACAGGTGGACTTCAACTCCCAGAATTCCCCAGCCAGAACTGGGAGAAGTATCCTGGGGACTGTGCTATGGCTCTATTGCAGTCTTTGTAATCTCTGAGTCATCCTGAAATTGTAACAATTAAAGAATCATGATATTCCTGTGCTGAGAACTGCGGTAGAGTAAAACACAAGGAAGTCTAGAGAGGTACTGACCCTACAGTCTATTTCTAGGCCATCAGCCTGAGGAAGCATCTAGACTCCATCAGGGAAACTAAGACCAGGGTGCATAACATTTGCTGGGCTGAAGGGCATGCTGCAAAACTGATAATATAAACAAAAAATATATAAACTAACAGTAGCATGTGGGGGGGAGATGAAAATTAAACTCAATACAATGGTAATTAGTAATACCTTGATATTCTTCTAGATGGCTGAAGGGCTTGGGAGTTGAGGACACTTTGTAATGGTGACTCTGCTCCTGCTTTACTGGGCATTCCCAGTCAGTGGTCATAGGAGGAGGGGAGACAGTGTTTGAACCTTATTCAACCAAAATTGGATCTGCCTCTCAGGCTAATAATCTAGTGTTTCTCAACCTTAGCAACTTTAAGGTTCCCAAGCTGGCTAGGGAATTCTGGGGTTGAAGTCCATATATCTTAAAAGTTGTCAAGGTTGACACACACTGATCTAGAGAGAACTTATAAGGGACTTGTCCATGGGGAATAGGTGAAGTCCATGGGGAATAGGTGAAGTCCATGGGGAATAGGTCATGTGACACCAACTTCTCAGTGGTGGCCCCATTTTATAAACCACTCTCCACTTGGAAAGATAGATGGCATCTACTCTACAGGAATTCTGAAAACAAATGAAAGTAGCATCATTCCAGCATGTATTTAGTCCTTAGATTAATTGAATTGCACCTTTGGTATATTTATTTGATTATTGTTGTTGCTCATTTTTATTACCCACATAGTTTTAAATAACTTATTTGCCCTTCAAGAAACCTTCTTCAGAGTTTGTTTGCAATGTGATCAGCCATAAATACTGGAAAATAAATAAGTAAATCAATACAGTATCATTTTAATATAATTATTTAATTGTTAAATTAAATGTTAAATACTGTAAATGTTAAATAATCATAATGTGCACTTCTTGTGATCTGCATCTGTCTATAGATTCACATGCTTTAAATGAATTGACAACCATGTGAGGGAAAAAAAAGGCTATTATCTTAAATACATATTCTTTACACATAAATAAAATATATTGAGTTGGCCATACAGACCTGGGCTTTTCTAGTGGTCTCCTAACCAAGTATAAACCAGGTTTAACCATAGTTTATTTTTTCTGAGATTAGATTAGCTAAATGCTATCATTTATTCTGGCATGTAATTTGTTACCAACTCCTTAAGACCTTAGGTGGTATAGAACATTTAAAACAGTATGACAGTAAAACAAAGAAAAGAATAATATATGCCCAGAAGAGAAGACATTCAGACTAAACATATAAAATCTTATAAGGGACTTGCCACTTACTCTTACCTAAGGCCTGGGGGAAAAAAATTCAAAGGCTTTTTAAGCATACTCAGGGTGGGAGATATACAAATTTCTGGGAGGATGCTACTATAGAGAGCAGGTGCTGTGCCAGAGAAGTTGCACTTCCTGCATCCCAACAGGTCACTTTGTTTGATTGATGGGACCCAGAGCATACTCACTTTGTCTGATCATACAGGAGAGGCAGAAACCATTGGAAAAATATGGTTCCTCAGATAGTCTGACCCTATGCCACAAAGAGCTAGGTGGCAACCAGTGTCCTGAATTGCACCCATAAGCCAATTGTCAAAAGTGACTCTCTTGCATGAATACATGCAACAGATTTCTACTCTGGACAAAGAATTATAGAGAAGCCCTCATTCCCACTATACATTAAACTTCTTCATGTGCCAATTGAACAGAAGCATGGGCTGAGGTCACTTACTTGTGTTCACTCATAAATCAATTCCACATTAATTCATGATTTAATTTTAATCAGTATTTAAAAAGAAAATATAGTTTTTCTCCTTAAAAAAAAATCATTAAAATGTATCTTCTCCCTAAATACACATAATTAGACAGACAGACAGAGAGACAATTAAGCCTGAACATTAATCCAAGAAGAAAGGACCAGATCAGATTTCAGTGGAATTTGCAATAGTATATTATTTCATTTCCTTGTATTAAGTAATTATCAAAATTATGTAAATGAAATTAGCAAATATGAAGCAATATTATCACATTAGCCTCACAGTGAAGAAAGACATTTTGTTATTTCTCTCTTAGTTCTCTACATCTTGCAGGAAAAAAAAAATCTGCACTTTCCTTGAAGGCTCTCAAAGCAAATGGAAAACTGACACTTATTTACAGAAGCAATGGCATACCTCTTGCAAAAACACATTTAATTTATTAGACATTATCTAGGGAATTCATTCAGAGGTACCTAATAATCATAAATAATAAACATAAAAATGTTAGGCAACATATAAGGATTCTTGCTAAATGAGGAAACTGTTTAGCATTCCCATTCATTTAATGTCTAAATTGCCCAGTGACATGTAGGCAGGTAAATTGTTACCCAGATCAGACCACAAAATAAACCCCACAATTGATCTACAACTACTTTTATTGAGATTGGCTATCATAACAGAATGTTACAAGTCTGATTTTACTGTACCTCCTCCTCCTTACAGTTCAGTGAATTAGAAAGGTTTCTATCTGAGGCACCTTTGAACATTATCTGGATATTCTGGACTTTAGAAATGCTTTAGCCCCTGTCACCTTGCAAGACACTCTACATATCTTCATCAAGGTCATCTTCCTTACTCTCCACATATGAATTTTCATCCTGTATACTGTAAATGCACATCTGTGTAGTAGTAAATGCTAGGACTATTCAGGGACTACCTGTCCTAACAGTCAGGAATCACGCTGAGACGAGGAGTAGGTCTCTAGTGTTTCTTACTGCTACATAAGACAGAAAATCCTAACAAACTGAAGAAGCGTGGGAAAACCCACAGATAAACCCCAAAAGTTAAGGCGGGTCTGATCTGTGACTCTTTGAATGGCTGCTTAATTCCGCAGTACTACGCATGCGTTTTCCCCCCTGGTTAGAGGCCCCCTCCTGCTCGCCATCAGTACTCATGACATCACCCAAGCAACTTTGTGGCTGAATCCTCACCTTGGAAGGTAATTCAGTCTGCTTTGTGTTGGCCTGTAGGAGGAGCAGCTCATCCTGACTCATTCCCAATTATTTTTTGAGAAAACCAGAGCTCCATTCTCCCCTTATCTAACATAGAAAACGGAGGCAAAAAACATAATGATGCCTATAGCTTTTTCTATATTTCATTGAGGTGGGAAAAAAAAAAAAAGACATGGGGCAGTTAGACCATTACATTGGAGGTCAAGCTTACAAATTCATAGAAATTAGTGCAGGCAATCTTGAATTAAATTTCTTTGTAATCTTTATTGCTAACCACCCATAATATTTAAAAATAATGTAATGAGCATGGTATAATGCTTAAAGGGATCTTACAAGGGGTGAGGCATGCTAAATTTAAATAAAAGTAGCTCACAGGTTCTCCAGCTAACATGCATTTTGACTGTAGCAACTTTATACTACAATTGTACAGTGTTTCCAGTTCCCTCTTTCTCCAGGGAGAGTTCACAACTTCTCCTCATCCTCAGTCTGTCAAGTGACACACTGTCATGAGTGCCGTTGAGCTGAAGACATCAGCACAACGGCACAAATGACAATAACGAGGAAACAGAGGAAGGGGCTCAAGATAAGCATAGCACACACAACAAAAACCACAGACCCTAGCTGGAGCATGCAGCCATCAAAACACAAAAGAGAGAGAGGAAAGGACAAAGGATAGGCGGATCGCGAGGCACACCCAAGCTGTTAGCAAAAGCGCAACGGAGATCGCCCAGCTGACAGCAATCACCGGCTGAATGAGGAAACCGATGATGGGCGATCCCGGGGCACCCGCTGGGGCCTCGCAACCCTTCACCTACCGGCAAGACAGCATGCAGGACAAAGGGGGGATGACATAACCCAGGGTGAGGGGGCGCTGACCGGCGCAGGGTATTTAAACCCCGCACCGGCGCGCTCTCCTCACTCTCAGCTTTTTTTTTCGCAACTGTTACTACGTAAAGAAATAAACCTGAACCTGCTCTCGCATGAATCAGCATCAGTGTTTTACTCTGCGGTAGGCAGTGCATGACACACACTCTAATATACTAATACAAATCATCAATTAGTGGGGATAAAAGATGAAAAATTTGCATACAAGGACAAAAGGTGGGAAGAAGTTGGGTGTATGGAAGACTATATTGACTATATTTTAATAGTTAAAAAAGGAAATAGTAATAAATAAAGAATTATTTTCAGACAGGGCAAATGAACAATGAAGCAGGACTAAATAAAAAGACTTAGAACAGCTGAAAATTGTCATTAGGCAAAGTAAAGGATTGGAAGAAGAGTTAAAGAAGGGAAGGGAAGGGAAGGGAAGGAAGAGAAATGCAGATTATAGAAACAGAAGCCACCTGGGTGGCTTTGACTGATCTTAAATGTTAGATGTGATATTGTAGAAGAGGAAGAAAGCAAGGGATAGATTATCTGTCTAAAACATGCATATATTGCATTTTGGCTTCAGGGTGATTTATAGTGAAGGAGGAGCGAAATAAGATAAAGGGATTAAGAATTCAACCTCACATTGCTATTTCTTCTCCAAATCGCCAAACAAACTGCTTTATCGTTTTTTCCCCAAATGCCTCATGGGTCTGTACTACATACCTTTGGTAGTGAGGTCTACAGTCTCCAAATATGAACACTCCAGAGTTACGTACAAAAAAGTGACAAATGCATTTATTAATGGTACAGTACTGAGCAATTAAACAAGACAGGCCATTAAGCATGTGTATTTATGTGCTATTATTATTGATTGGGTATAAAGCCACAAGTTATTTTAATCATATAGGTCATAATATTGAAATTAAGATTGAGAAATCTAGATTGCACAAAAGGAAAGCCATAGAAAAACAGGAGGAGTCCTGTTAGCCCAAAATGATGTGAAGAAAACAATGTTGACGTAGAAAAAAACTGAATTCTTTTAACAATCCTCCTTGGTTCCATTTTGTGTTCTTTATTCAAAGAACAAAGATCAGCTAGACTTTTTTTTTCCCCAGGCAGATTCCATAGATTCCTATGTCCAAAGGTAAAGTCACTCTCATTTGAACTAGGAAAGGGAAAATTTAAAAACAAACATACAAAAATCACTTTGATCCAAATATTTTTGAAGCATTAGCAGATGAACCTTGACACCAGTAACAAGTTGAGCAAAAGTAAGCATCCAGATAGAAGACAGCTTATGAGGAGAAGGAAAATTCTGTCTGAAAGTTGTTGATATTGCTACTGAAAGTATTTATATTTATTATAAGTATATTAGAAAATTTACTATAATAGTTATATTATGTTTTATTATTATAAATGTATATCAAGGGAAAGGCAGCAAGAAGATAGCAAAAACAACAGGATTAACTTGTTAAGTGTGTATCAGATAGCAGAATTCTGATTGAATAAAATGGTACAAGAGATGGCAATGAGCACCTTTTGGTGAGTGCAGGCAGAAGGATGTAGACCAGATTTTGTCTTCAGGACATTGAGATGTGTTTGAATGTGTAAAAAAAAGATCGTTGATTTAAAGATGTGTATATTAAAATGAATAGGCTTATATGGAAAGTTTCATGCAAATGTGGAACATAAGATTGTTCTCTGAATGCAGTAAGAGTGGAAGTGAAGTATGCATGAGAATAAATAGAATGCTTCATGAATGGTTTAGAGAATGAGAATGAACAGGTTCTAAATAAATGTGGATGGTAAACAGAAGTGAATGGCTAGTGTATGTGTCATGGCGAGCTCAGACTCAGATGAGGAGACCAACAATGAGCAACCAGTTCCAGAGTTGATGGATGAACCTCTTTCTGAAGATTGGCAGGCAGAGGAGGTGGGGCTGTCCAGTAACCAGCAGGCACAGCTGCCACCAGTCTGAATATGAGGAGTCTGAGTTGCCACTCCCTCCCATGTGGGAAGGAGAGCAGAGCAAAGATGCTCTGCAAGGCTCTTCACAAGAAAGGAGCATTGCCCTTCCAAATGAACAACAACTGCTTCTATTTAAGAAGAGCAGCGAGCCCAAGCCTCTCCAATGAAAACAACCATTTGTTTACCCAGAGTCCATGTGCTCAACTCCCAACTTGAATTCTTATGACTATGACTCTGGACCTGGACTGGCTGATGAAACTTCTACAACGTCTGGTTCCTTGGACTTCACCTGACCACTCTTGTGCCCACTGTTTTGGATTGGAACCCTTTTAAGGAAAACTTTCCAAATTTGGGGGGACTTGTTTCTCTACTGTGTGTGCATCTGCACTCACATTTCCTTTGTTTCTTTACTTTGCAAAACTTATCAGTAAAGTTAGCAACCAGTTCTGTGTGTCCTTGGTCTGGGACAGGACAGTATGAAGATTACATTGTAAACAAATATATGCAGAAGAGTGAGTGGGTAATCAGAAAGGATACATGGAGAAGGTCATAGATGGATGAGAAGATGGGATGAGAAGCCTGAAGAATAAAAGGTAATGTATGAAGTAGTGTAAGGGATGCGGTGGCGCTGCGGGTTAAACCGCTGAGCTGTCGATCGGAAGGTCGGCGGTTCGAAACCGCGCGGCGGGGTGAGCTCCCGTTGCTCGTCCCAGCTTCTGCACACCAAGCAGTTCGAAAACATGCAAATGTGAGTAGATTAATAGGTACCGCTTCGGCGGGAAGGTAACGGCATTCCGTGAGTCATGCTGGCCACATGACCCGGAAGTGTCCTATGGACAACGCCGGCTCCAAGGCTTTGAAACGGAGATGAGCACCGCCCCCTAGAGTCGGACACGACTGGACTTTACGTCAAGGGAAACCTATGAAGTAGTGTATGGAGATGGTGGAAGCAAGGATATTTTCAAGGACAGAAAGATATAGTGAATAATGTTGGTGTGAACAACTTTTAGCTTTGTTTCCTTTCTTTTCCTTATCTCAGGTCTTTGGTTTATGATTTCTTATTCTTTTTCTGTGTTCTGGAGAAAGTAGCTTATTTTGAAAGGAAATAGCATGATGGGTATATGTGTAAATTAGTATAGTTGTTATTGCACCATCAGTGTACATGGCAAATTGCAGAGCTTCCCTAAGCTCTTGTTTCCTACAAGTTTAGAGAAACCTTTCTCCACTGATGATCTCTAGAAGTGTTGAGTACATCTTCGGGAGTCAATATGGGCAATGCCTCTGGAAGGTGCTAAACTGAGGAAGGTTGACATACAATCTAAGTGTAAATTAGAGAAGATTATGAAGATATAAACTGGATATAAATTCAATAAAGCAGAGATATTATTGACTCCTATCTTCCCACTGCAGACACAACACAAAGGGTGAGTAACAGATCTACAGTTTCAGGATCTCCTTCGCCACAAACTACATTACTCAAGCTTTCCATGAGAACTCTGATCTTTATACTGCAATGGTTTAATGACATTGCAATTGGTGAGGTTTCAGCCCACTTCTGACTCTGAAAATGAAACTTATCCGGAGTCAGAAGGGAGGGGAAAACAAAACTCATCAGTAGGGACTCGGAGAAGGAGAACCAGGAAGTGACTCAGCAGAGCAGGAGAATTTGCAGATGCGGATTGGTCAAACTCCGGAGGGGGATTTGAATTTTCCAATCAGCACTCGAGACAGGAGAGCAGAGAACCATGCAAAGCAGAAAGCAGCCCAATTGGCAGCAGGAGAGAAAAGTCATGAAAAGGATCACCTTAAAAGGCAGACACACGAAGAGCGAGCTGCCAGAGGCAACCGATCCTTCGAGCTCACAGCACTTGTGGAAGAGTCCTTACCTGCATCAGAAGCCTTGCCTGTAGCCAGTGTGGAACCAGTGCCAGCGTCTTCTACCTCCACAGAACTGCCTTCTGTACAAGCTGCTCCAGTTGAGTCTCTCCTTGCCGTCCCTGCTGAGCACAGTCTTGCGTATGGCTCCGGACTTTGTTGCTGCCCTTCACCACAATCCAGGTGTGCTTCTAGCCTTGTTTTCAGTCCTCAGCCTTGCTTGGATTCTCCACTCCAGTCCAGCCTTGCTTCCAGCTCTCAGCCTTGCCTAGACTCTCCAGTCAAGTCCAACCTTGTTTCCAGAGTTCAGTGTTGCCTTGACTCTCCAGTCCAGTCCAGCCTAGCCTAGCCTCCAGAGCCAAGCCTGGTCTAAGGGTTCCAGTTCAATCTTGCCTAGCCTCCACATTCCAGACTGATCCTGTCTGCGTGCCAGTCTATGGGACCTTGCCTTCAGCTTCTGCCTTGCCATGCAATCTAGCATCACCAAGTCTGCCAGCTTCGATCAGAGAGTTAGCTGATTTCTGCCTTGCTGTTCTGCCTAAGTCTGACCCTGCAGCCTTGTCTGTTCATCCGCCCTTGCCTGGGTGGTCTTGATTGAGATTGCTTGCCTATTTATTCATAGACTTTTATTGTTGTAAATAGTTGTTTTAAATCAAGTGTTTGATAATACTCCTGTCTAGCTGCCTCATAGTCTGAACAGGACACAATCAAGGTGGACAGCTTCCATCAAGCTCTTGATCTGCAAATCCTCCATGGCAATCGGGGTTAAAATGGCAGCAGAAGCTGGCCACATTGGCATTCCAGCAGCCTGTCCTATGATGTCTACTGGGCATCCAGAAGCAGTTGTTGCAGCCAACTGCTGCCGTGTGCTACAGAAAAAGCAACTCCTCCTAGAAATCCATCAGAAAGCCCGTCAATGGAACAGACTCACACAAATGAGCAAATTCCTATGGCAGACTCATCACACCTGAACTGTCGGAGTCTTTAAGGAAGAGTTAGTCCATGACCTCATCACTGGGATAGTGACAAATGGTCATGACCCTGCAGATAAGAGCCATAAAAACTTATGCTCCAAAAGCAGTAAATCTGCCAGCCATTCCAAGAACAAAGAGCCGAAGCACAACCGAAGTTAAATCTATAAACACAGAACTCATTAATCTGATATCAAAACAACAATTCTGACACACCATCCCAGTGCTAGGAGTGACATGGAATTCCAGCACCAGCTTAATACATCTGTCCCATTGAGCTACTTACCTTCTAAACCATCTCACACTGCTGCCTGTCCTCTGCCTGTCCACTGCTGTCAGCACACTACTCTGACTTCCTCTGTTATATTTAAAAAAAAATGGCAAATGAGTTGTGGGGTTTAATCTAGCTCAATTTTAGCTACACTAGAACCGATAATACATGCCATAAATCCTGAATAAATAAATAAATATGGCTCGGTCCATCAATAAACAAATTACTTTCTGAAATGAATTGGAGTGAGGCTTCAAAGTACCACTTTGGATAATCTCCTGTCAGAAAAGATCTTGGTTGTCCTGAGCTCCTCTTCTCAGAACAGCCCATCCCTATGCTGCCTTGGCCAAGCTCTCCATTCTAATTCTACATCAAATTATCTCTTACTAACTCTCACTGCAAATGATCTTACATCACTTAGGCTTTTTAAATTACTTGGATCTTCGTGCTGTAATTTATTGGCCTGCTTAAGGAGAAGAAAGGGGACCATGTTAAATCTATTTAAGAATAGATTTCCACAAGGACATTGGCCTCCATATTTTCCACTTGCCCTTTCTTTGCCTTCACCATGGTATATAATGAACCAAAATCTGTAGTCTTCTCTACATGCTCCTACTTGATACTTTTGACTGTCTAGAAAGGTATTTGCATCCCTCTCATTTTTAATTCCATTTATATATTCAACTTGCCCAAGTTGGCAGTAGAAGTAGACTTAGCAAGTAAGATAATCCTTATTTGTTCTTTTCTTTTGCTGTGCTCTGTTTTCCCCTGTTTGGAAAACTGTTAGAATATTTGCTTTCCTATATTCCCAAAGGAAAATATTTTTTTCTTCTTTTCCTTATCCTTCAGCACAAGGATCAAAAGCTCAGAGCATGTAACTTCTTCTGCAAAAATCACTTATGCTTTTTAAATCTATCTATAGTTTTGATCATTTTTGGAAAGGATATCCATGAATAATGCTCATTAAAGAGTTTAATCACTTGTTAGTAATTTATAGTGTGCAGTTAGTAATCTGTAGTTAGTACTTTGTAGTTAGTAGCCTGTCATTTCCACACATTTATGTGTATGGTTGCAGGAAATATACTGAGGTTCACGAAGCAATTCAATGTTGCACAGAAGATCTTGTAGTCTTTTTTACTAGTTGTGTGATCCTTTAGTTGGAAATGTCAGGAGTTGAGTTTGTGCATGAAAACTGAAAGGTATGTGCTGTACCATTGAACTATGAAGTGTCAAATCCTCAGAATTTCAATTCAGTCATCAAATCTTTCACTTTGGATTAATCTCATCTTTTTCAAGCAGCTGCTCCTTTGTATGGAAAGCCCCACTTATGATTGCTTGTAAACTCATATTGCATTAATCCCACAATAGCTCATCCCTGTTTTGTAAATAAAACGAATCCATCTTTATGTTTTATTAAAGGTTTGTTTCTTTGATATTTTTCTTGCCTTTGATAAGGCTTTTTTGGGGATTTTGCAAATAATGTGCGATGGGTAAAAGTATATGATTCCCTCTTTGGAGGTTGTCAAAGGGATCTTGGTTCTTAAAGCAGAATTTCACCAATTGCAAGTCTAGCCAACTATAAAGGCAACTTAAACAACTATTCCTTGTATGTTAATGTATTGTTGTTGTTTATTTGTTTAGTTGCTTCTGACTCTTTGTGACTTCATGGACCAGCCCACGCCAGAGCTTCCTGTCGGTCGTCAACACCCCCAGCTCCCCCAGGGATGAGTCCATCACCTCTAGAATATCATCCATCCACCTTGCCCTTGGTCGGCCCCTTCCTTTTGCCCTCCACTCTCCCTAGCATCAGCATCTTCTCCAGGGTGTCCTGTCTTCTCATTATGTGGCCAAAGTATTTCAGTTTTGCCTTTAATATCATTCCCTTGAGTGAGCAGTCTGGCTTGATTTCCTGGAGTATAGACTGGTTTGATCTTCTTGCAGTACAAGGCAGCCTCAGAATTTTCCTCCAACACCACAGTTCCAAAGCATCGATCTTCCTTCTCTCAGCCTTCCTTATGGTCCAGCTTACTCGCAGCCATATATTACTACGGGGAACACCATTGCTTTAACTATGCGGACCTTTGTTGTCAGTGTGATGTCTCTGCTCTTAACTATTTTATCGAGATTTGTCATTGCTCTTCTCCCAAGGATTAAGCGTCTTCTGATTTCCTGACTGCAGTCAGCATCTGCAGTAATCTTTGCACCTAGAAATACAAAGTCTTTCACTGCTTCTACATTTTCTCCCTCTATTTGCCAGTTCTCAATCAAGCTGGTTGCCATAATCTTGGTTTTTTTCAGGTTTAGCTGCAAGCCAGCTTTTGCACTTTCTTCTTTCACCTTCATCATAAGGCTCCTCAGTTCCTCTTCGCATTCAGCCATCAAAGTGGTATCATCCGCATATCTGAGATTGTTAATGTTTCTTTCAGAGATTTTAAATCCAGCCATGGATTAATCAAGCCCAGCATGTCGCATGATGTGTTCTGCATACAAGTTGAATAGGTAGGGTGAGAGTATACAGCCCTGCCGTACTCCTTTCCCAATCTTAAACCAGTCCATTGTCCCGTGGTCTGTTCTTACTGTTGCTACTTGGTTGTTATACAGATTCATCAGGAGGCATACAAGATGACTTGGTATCCCCATACCACTAAGAACTTGCCACAATTTGTTATGGTCCACACAGTCAAAGGTTTTAGAATAGTCAATAAAACAGAAATAGATGTTTTTCTGAAACTCCCTGGCTTTTTCCATTATCCATCGGATATTGGCAATTTGGCCCCTAGTTCCTCTGCCTTTTCTAAACCCAGCTTGTGCATCTGGCAATTCTCACTCCATGAATTGCTGAAGTCTACCTTGCAGGATCTTGAGCATTACCTTACTGGCATGTGAAATGAGTGCCACTGTTCGATAGTTTGAACATTCTTTACTGTTTCCCTTTTTTGGTATGAGGATATAAGTTGATTTTTTTCCAATCTGATGGCCATTCTTGTGTTTTCCAATTTTGCTGGCATATAGCATGCATTACCTTGACAGCATCATCTTGCAAGATTTTGAACGATTCAGCTGGGATGCCGTCATCTCCTGCTGCTCAATGCTTCTTAAGGCCCATTCAACCTCACTCTTCAGGATGTCTGGCTCTAGCTGACTGACCACACCGTCAAAGCTATCCCCGATATTGTTATCCTTCCTATACAGGTCTTCTGTATATTCTTGCCACCTTTTCTTGATCTCTTCTTCTTCTTCTGTTAGGTCCTTGCCATCTTTGTTCTTGATCATACCCATTTTGGCCTGGGATTTACCTCCAATGTTTCTAATTTTCTGGAATAGGTCTCTTGTCCTTCCTATTCTATTGTCTTCTTCCATTTCCGTGCATTGCTTGTTTAAAAATAATTCCTTATCTCTTCTGGCTAACCTCTGGAATTTTGCCTTTAATTGGGCATATCTCCCCCTATCACTGTTGCCTTTTGCTTTCCTTCTTTCTTGGGCTACTTCTAGTGTCTCAGCAGACAGCCATTCTGCCTTCTTGGTTTTCTCTTTCTTTGGGATGTATTTTGTTGCCGCCTCCTGAACAATGTTGCGAACTTCTGTCCATAGTTCTTCCGGGACCCTATCTACTAAGTCCAGTCCCTTAAATCTATTCTTCACCTCCACTGCATATTCCTTAGGAATATTAGCGAGCTCATATCTCGCTGATCTGTGGGTCTTCCCTAATCTCTTTAGTCTGATCCTAAATTGTGCAAGAAGAAGTTCGTGATCTGAACTACAGTCAGCTCCAGGTCTTGTTTTTACCGACTGTATAGATGTCCGCCACCTATACAAAGGATGTAGTCAATCTGATTTCAGTGTTGTCCATCTGGGGAAGTCCATGTATAAAGCCTTCTCTTAGGTTGTTGGAAGAGAGTGTTTGTTATGCAGAGTGAGTTGTCTTGGCAAAATTCTATCAGCCTATGTCCTGCTTCATTTTGTTCTCCCAGGCCATGCTTACCTGTAATTCCAGGTGTCATTTGACTGCCCACCTTAGCATTCCAGTCTCCCGTAATGAAAATAACATCTCTTTTAGGCATGTTGTACAGTAGGTGCTACAGATCCTCATAGAACTGCTCTACTTCAGCTTCTTCAGCATCTGTGGTTGAGGCGTATATTTGGATCAGTGTGATGTTAGATGGCTTGCCCTGAATTCGAATTGAGATCATTCTATCGTTTTTTGGATTGTATCCAAGCACTGCTTTTGCCACTTTACTATTAATTATGAAGGCTACTCCATTTCTTCTGTGGTCCTCTTGTCTACAGTAGTAGATCTGGTGGTCATTTGATGTGAAGTGGCCCATTCCAGTCCATTTCAGTTCATTGACACCCAAAATGTCTGTCTTTAATCTTGATATCTCATCGATAACCACATCCAGTTTGCCCTGGCTCATAGATCTTACATTCCAGGTCCCAATGGTGTGTTGATCCTTAGAACATTGGATTCGCCATTCACCACCAGCACCGTCAGTCGCTAACCGTCCTTTCGGCTTTGGGCTAGCTGCGTCATCACGTCTGGGGCTAGTTGAACTCATCCTCTGTTCCTCCCCAGTAGCATTTTGACCATCTTCTGACCTGGGGGTCTCATCTTCCGATGGTATACCGACATATCTCTGGTTGTACTGATCCATTTAGTTTCCAGGGCAAGAACACTGGGGTGGGTTGCCATTACCTTCCCCAGGGATCACATTTAGTCTGCCCTCTCTGTCATGACCTTCCCCTCTTGGGTGGCCCTTCACGGTTTAGCTCATGGCATCATTGAGGTGCTCAAGCTCCAGCACCACGACAAGGTAACGATCCTTTGCTGAATTAGTGTATTACACCTTCATATTTTATCAGCCATGAACCCTTCCTTTTCTATAAGTTCCAGTCCCCTTGGCAGGACTTCTTAGCCACTTTTATTTGCAAATGCTAGAAACTGTCAATCAAGTTTGTGATACACCATCTCTCTTTTGTGCTCTATCCTTAATTAAGCTGTTTCTTTCCTCTTTCTAGTGGAGGTATCAAACTACATAATCATCCTTTTAAGTCTGATTTTTTCTTAGCTTCTCTTATTCAAGAAACTTTAAATCTTAACCCTTGTTCAAAACCTGCCATCAGCTTTTCACCAATATAACATACTTTCCTGCAACACCAAAATGATTAAGATCCTGTTTTTCACAGCTGGTTTCTAATTCTTATTTATTATTCAATTCTCATTAGAATTTATATGCTTATCTGTGCTTGCTGATTGTGTCCTAACATTAGGCATGGAAGTGAGATGGTTTGCCTCTGATTTACATGACTACATTAATTGCATGGTAGAAATTGGGATGGGAGCAATGAACTTCAATAAACCCCAAACATAATAATTGCAGGCCAAATTTAGATATCATTATGCATTCCAAAGAGAAACTTAGTTTGAAAATTGCTTTCTTGATCATATAGTGGGCCTGTTATTTGATGAATAGCATTCCATGTTTTCAGCAAGTCTTAAACCTCATATATATCAATTTCTGAAAACTTAAAGGAAGAAATATTAACTGCCTAGCATAACAGATTTTTGAGCTACAAGTTTTCATTCCCATCAGCTACCTAAATACCAAAGTCCTAGACCAGATGGGGTCACCCTACTACAGTGAAGCATTGTACTTGAACAAGGCACTTTGTATATAACAGTGTTTATTTACATATTAAAATCCCACAAGTATAAGTCAATCTGCCCAAAGGCTCTGTTGCCAGTCAAATGGGTGATTAGAGTTTGAGCACTGAGGGAAACAACTTTATTTCTCAACTTTCTAGAGTGCTGTGAGAGGTGATCTAATTATGTGATTATATCAGCTGAAAGGTGGGTCAGGGCTAAATTTCAACCTTTAATATATGTATACACACACACACACACACACACACACACACATTTACTGTATTTATATAGCATTAGAAGAATGAGAATAAGAATAGGAAGCAAAGTCTATTGTTACAATCCTTCAAAAGCTGTCTCCCTGCACCTACCCCCAAACATCCTCATAGTCAACAAAGGCAGAGGCAGGAGAATAATTCTGTCTTAACATATTGCAGCTTTGCCTACCTTTCTGAGAACCCATCTTGTTCTTCCTCCCAATCTGAGGATGATTCATAGGCTAGGGACATAACAGCAGATTGGTCTACCAAATGCTTATAATTAAGAATTTATAATTAGAAAGTGAAGCTGGACAACATCACTTTACGTAGCGTTTAGTTTAGCCCAAAGCTAGTTCTGTTAATATTGGATATATGCTATTATTCTAATAGCTAATTATAGAACAGTTAATATTAATGGTGACAATTTATCAGAACCCTCATCTGTTTCTGTTACAAGTCCTATTTATTTTCTTTACTTCTTTCAAAACGGTTTGCATTTATAATTAATTATATGTTTTGATTTTGTTACATGAAAATAATTTACACATTTGAGAATAAATAGGAAGATATTTATAAGTGATATTCAACAGCTGGGGGAAAAGAAACCTGGAAAAATTGCATGTACCTCCATATGTGATTACAGAGAAAATAACCATTTATTTAACTTTAGATTGAAGGTACAATTTTTTCCAGAGATAGAAAGCTGCCATATTTCTGTAGAAGTCTCCATAACTATACATAATGGATCCAATGGTTGCAAATACATACAGAACGTGCATAGTCAGTATTTCCCCCCTTTTCTTCCTTTTCTGGCAACACCTAATACCTTCAAATCCTTTCCAGAATGTTACCTATCTCCCTCCCTATCTTTTCCTTCCTTCCTTCCTTCCTTCCTTCCTTCCTTCCTTCCTTCCTTCCTTCCATAGCCCACTTTAGTCGTAGCTGACTTAAACAGCAAACTTTCCACCTTTATAACAAGGGTTAAAATAATACACCATAGGAATGTTAATGATCAACATCCTAATACACCACAAAAGTCTATGGGCACAAGTTTCTTGAAGGTATGACTTAGGCATATAGCCAAATACACTCAGTGCATTGAGCTCCTGTCACAGACATTTTTCAGTGCTTCAGGGTTTCATACAGTATGCTATTCCTTAATTTTATTTGGGTAACTTGAAATTTTTTAAATTCCCGTGGTCCAAAACAGATTTCAGGCAGTATTCAAAACATGGAGATTCAAACTGAAAAGCACAGTACTAGGAAAAAAAAAAAAACATGCTTGTGGGAACATTATTTGTCAGGACTATATATTACCTCTCAATCTTTCCAATATTTGCTGCAGAAGAATATGAGTGGGAGGTTATTAGTGAGCTAATGTTCTGCTTGTGAGGTCCCTTATGCATTTAGTTTATCATCCAGGGAACAAAATACTGGACTAAACAGAACTTTGCATTGACTGAGAATGTTTTTTTCTAATATCCTTAGGTGTAATTCAAGCAATAAGATGGAGAATCAATCAATTATTAAAGTGCGCATTCAGAAAGGTAATGCAATAAATTAAAATACCTGGACAGATTAAAATGTCTTGTCCTGGCAGAATCAGTCCTTTTTTTTTATTCTATTGGTGGTACTTGAAAAATGTTTCATTTGATTATCTTAATGTGCAGAAATATTGGCATGATAGAAAGCACACCTTTTGATGTTTGAATTTCAGGTACTAGGGTATGACTATCTGTTCCATATTTTAAGGAAGTGCTCTTATTTAGATTAAGAAAGAAGATAATTTATTCCATTTGTTGGAGGGCCAGTTAAGCTACTGAGTACAGTGAAGAGCATGCATACCACCAAGGATGGTTTCATGCTGCAGACTTCTAGAAAACTGTCTTCAGTGCTGTGAGTCAGACAAACTGGTGTGTGTTTTAAATACACAAAACTTGTGTGGGAACTAAAACTTCAGCTTTTCCTATGCAGGATATCACAGTAGGTTGTAATTATCAGGGTTATCAGTTCATTTGAAGGAGAAATCAGAGTCAGGTGTTTCAATCAATGGGTTGATATTCAGATGTGAGTGTGGGAAATCCTGCCTTATTTAAAGAACAGAATTCTGGGTATTCATTCACAACATAGCTATGTGGAAGTGTTTCATGGCTCAAACAAAGGAGATTTCTGAGGATCTCCAAAAAGTTGTTGATGCTTAGTAAAGGTAAAGGTTTCCCTTGACATTAAGTCCAGTCATGTCTGACTCTAGGGGGTGGTGCTCATCTCCGTTTCAAAGCTGAAGAGCCAGTGTTTGTCCATAGACACTTCCATGGTCATGTGGCTGGCATGACTACATGGAATGCTGTTATTGCCCGCCGAAGCGGTACCTATTAATCTACTCACATTTGCATGTTTTTGAACTGCTATGTTGGCAGTTGGTTGATGCTTACCAGGATGGAAAAGGTGGTGAGCTTATATTCAGCTTGTGAGGTCCCTTATGCATTCTCTGATGCCTAAGATAACATTGTGTAGTCAACTCATTTCATCTTTCACTGTGTTGAGTTTACCTGTGTTCTGTCTTTGCGGCTTCAGATTTTCTTTTCCTGCATGGCAACATCAGCAACTAGACTTCCAAAATCTTTAATCTAACCATGTCATAAACACCATTAGTACTCCTAAATATTGCCAGATCTTTATCTTATGTATGTTGAGTGCCATCTGACCTGAGGGGACCATCATCTGGCACTATATCATTAATCACTTTATCTTGTCTATCCATGTGGTCTTCCTGGTAATATACAAGAGTGATTTACCATAGCCTTATACCATGAAGTATGAAATGATGCCTTCATAGCTTTAGGGAATTCTTTATATATCTTGTTTGAAAAATAAAACTAGAGACAGATACAGTCCTTTTTCTTTTAAAGATTGATGGAGAACGTATCTTGATTATTATTTCAGAGAATTTTGTTACAGACATATTCTTTATTATTTCAGAGATTTTTATATTACCAACCTCGATTCCTTCCATTTTAATATTTACATCACAATGCTGAGTGTGTTCACTTCTTTCTTTGTTAGTAATGTGTTTTATTTCTTTACTTGTGAATGTACTTAATGCAGCATGTAATTATAGGAACAGCACTTGGAATTCAAATGATGATCCCTAGAATTGTGATGATTTAATTTGAAGATCTGGAAGGTATACATTTTCTTTTTCTTGAGGAAAGATAAACTGGTCTTGAAGGTAATAGATGTTATTGGCCTCCTACCAGAATTATATAAGAGAAAAATATTCCATCTGATCTTTCTTCCTATGGGCATTTTTTACACAAGTAAGAAAATGAAGACAGTGTTTCCAAAAAGAACATCATTAATGTATCAATGAGCATAGAACTGACACAACATGATGTCACTGCTGAGATATGAAATATGAATTTTTATTAAAGCAGAATCAAATGTCACATTAAGCAAAACTCATAACTGGACACCCTCAGAGCAACTTCCAATCGTCAATGTGAGAAGTGCATCCATGTGTTTTCACTATTTTGAGGAAACAGAAGCTAATGATTATATAAGCCTTAAATATAATTTCAAAAATAATAATGAAGTCAACAATACTTCCCTACAAAATTCAGGAAAACAACAAGAATATCCCAGCTCATGTGCATTATGTGGATGTCCCCGTAGTGGTCCTTGCTGCCACAAATGTGCCCCTCTGTGCTTCCCCATTACCAAAAGATTGCTAAACCAGATAATGTTTTTCTGCAGAATAGCCTGACAAAGTTCTACTGCTGCATTAGAGCATAATGGATAAGGAGGACATGCTGTAGTGATAATAGATAAATTCACAGAGGCCATAAAAGAGTATTTTAAAGTGTTAGTGCAAAGATGTGCCATTTAATTACGATTACTTTTTGTCATGCAATGTTGTTATTAGCAGGGAAACAGTTCAATCATGACTGGGCTTTCTGCTATCAGAACATTTTTTGGAAACAACATAATATATTGGTGTAGAATCAATTGGATTCTCACCCAATTTTGAAAATCTGTATTTCCAGGTTTGTAACTGGGAATTGTAACAGGGATGCGGTGGCGCTGCCGGTTAAACCGCTGATCTGCTGAGCTTGCTGATTGGAAGGTCAGAGGTTCGAATCCGTGTGATGGGGTGAGCTCCCGTTGCTAGTCCCAGCTCCTGCCAACCTAGCAGCTCGAAAACATGCAAATGTGAGTAGATTAATAGGCACTGTTTCAGCAGGCAGGTAACAGCGTTCTGTGTAGTCATGCTGGCCACATGACCACGGAAGTGTGTTCGGACAAACGCCGGCTCTTCGGCTTTGAAACAGAGATGAGCACCGCCCCCTAGAGTCGGACACGACTGGACTTAATGTCAAGGGAAACCTTTACCTTTACCTTTAATTGGGAATTAGAGAGTTTAGAGGAATAGAATCCTTTTTAGAATCAGACTCCAGAGAAACATGTCTAGTTTGCTTCCAACTTCCCTCTCTCTCTCTCTCTCTCTCTCTGATTAATGGTTTATTTTTCCCCACTCCTTTTTATTTTCAAAATAATAGAATCGTGAAATCATGCAATGTAGTGAACTATTTAAAATGTTCCCGTACCAGCTTCCTCAAAAAGTTGAGAATGTGCACCATGAAATCACCAGTCAGTACTCTTCCAGCCAAAACGAGAGGACCATGCTCTTTGCTCAATGTCCCACCCCTTGAACTTCTTCAGCTCCTGAATGACAAAAATCCTCACTCCTAAATATTGGGGAAGGGACTAGCTCTTTCACACTGTATCTTGTTAAATACAGTGGGGGCATGGGGGGAATGGTGATAGGGCACAATTAGACTAATCAGGATATTGCTTAATCAGGATATTAAAAATATTCTCTATCTATCTATCTATCTATCTATCTATCTCTCATCATCTAATCTTGTCCTCAACACCCTCCACAGCTTAATGATCTGATAAAAAGACCAAACAAACCAATATGATTAGCTTAAAAAGGCCAGTATATGGCTCGTTACATTTTACTTCCTTATAGGATAATATATATATTATACATACCCCCACCCACATTGTTTTGAAACTTCACAATCTTTTGTTTCTTACTCTGATTACAATTTTATTCTGGCACAAGATATTAGACTTTACATCCTCACAGAAATTCATCATACAAGAAAATATATGATTTTATATTTTTATGTGTTAAAGCAAAAATATTGTAGTATATTCACATAACAAATGGGTGTGAAACTCACATATGACAGAAATGTAGGAACCAAATCCCATGGGTTCACTTTAGAATCATGGCTTCTTATATGTTTGGGTCTGGGGTATGTGGCGGAGGGGGGGGAAGAGAAATATTCAGGAAAGGAATTTAGGGAAATAAAAGCCTAAATTTACCTGTACATGTCAGACTGTCCTATTACTATCCTATTGAATACAAAGATTGCAAGTCCTTGCCTGCACTTTGCACAAAGTAAAACCGATTTATTACACAAAATATGTGCATTCAGACCTTTGCCTGCAAGAGAGGAAAGTTCAAAATAAAGCCTTCCATGCAGCTCTTCTCTGACTCTCTCTAACTTCATAATGATCAGTCAAGAATTCCAATGAGAAATCACAGTTGAGGTCATGTGAACAGGAGTACCTCTGCCATTGTACTCCTTTGTTTAGGTCCTACCCAAGAGGTCCTACCAAAGGGAGATTTCCTTCAGATCATCTACTTTCTCTACTGTTGCAACTGCCTGCTTCTACTTTGCCTTCTTCCTGAAATGGAAGCACTAACACTGCTGTAAGGGTTGAGTCTGAGTCAGGCTTGGAAAACGAAACCTATGCTGAGTCAGGAAGGGAAAGCAAAACTTATCAGGAAGGTTTTGGGGAATAGAAACCAGGAGTGACTCAGCAGAGTGGGAGAGGCTGATTGGGCAGAATTCGGAGGAAGGTTTGAATCCTCCAATCAGTGCCCGAGAGAGGAGAGCAGAGAAGCGTGCTAGGCAAAAGGCAGCCTGATTGGCTACAGAGGAGAAATGGCGTGAAAAGGACAGGATAAAAAGGCACCAGTGCAAAGAGTAAGTTGCCAGAGACAACTGATCCTTCAAGTTGCCAGCATTTGCAGAAGAATCCTTGCCAGGAAATGGAGCCTCGCCTGTAGCTGATATGGAATCAGTGCCAGCTTCTCCTGCCTCTGAGGATTCTCCTTCCTTACCCCCTGATTCAGCCAAGTTGAGCCTTGCTCCCAGCTCCAAGACTCATCTTGCTGCTTTAGCCAGATCCAGCCTGTCTCCAGATCCCAGCTGCATCTCGCCACCCCAGCCAGGTTCCGTCCTGCCTCCAGTTCCAAGATTCTACCTGCCGTTCCAGCCAGATCCAGCCCTGCCACCAGATCCCAGCCACGTCTTGTTGCTCCATCCAAGTCTGGCCTTGTTCCCAGCCCCAAGCCCCTTCTTGCTGCTCCTGCTGCGCCTAGTTGTGCCCTCAGTCTCAAGTCTCGTCGTGCCACTCCAGCCACACCTAGTCTTGCCTCCAGTTCCGAGACGAGTCTTGCTGATCCAGCCGTGTTGAGTTTTGCCTCCAGTTCTGAGCCTTGTCTTGTTGTTTCAGCTGCACCTCGTATTGCCTCCAGTTCTGAGTGTTGTCGTGTTGCTCCAGCCATGCCTAGTCTTGCCTCCAGTTCCAAGCCTTGTATCGTTGCTCCAGCCATGCCTAGTCTTGCCTCCAGTTCCAAGCCTTGTCTTGTCACTCCAACCATGCCTAGTCTTGCCTCCAGCCCCAAGCCTTGTATCGTTGCTCCAGCCAAGCCTAGTCTTGCTGCTTCTGTCGAGCTTACTCTCCCCTCCAGTCCAGAGCCTCGTCTTGCTGTATTGCCAAGAACTGGTCCCGCCTTTGACCCTGCAGATTTACCTTGTCGCCTTTCACTGCCTGGGTGGACCTGATTATCTAATTTACTAAGGACTTTCTTCTGATGTAAATAGTTGTTGAAAATAAAGAATTCCTTTTGTAATTCTGTCTGGCCACCTCTAAGTCTGAACAAGACAACTGCTCAGTTTAAATTGACTTGTCATCTCCTTGTCCAGCCAGTCCAAAGGACAGTGTATTCTGGAGTCTGTCCCAGGCTCTTGCAATGATGCATTGTATTCCATTACTGTATGAGCATTCATCATAGCAAAGAAAAATACTTGAATTTCAATATTGTTATCTATTATCTTTCCTGTTAAATATACAGGAAATTGGAATTTGCAGGAGGTTTAACTTTGAGTGTAATCCACATGCATTTCTTAAAAAAATAATTCACTGAAAACTGTGAGAATATCTGGGTTGCAGGGACAGAGAGAAAGACTTAGTCTAATAATATGGAAGTTTTTCTCTCAGTGTAAATACCAATTGCATTGGGAGGAGTATCTCAACATGAAAGTAAGGAAGGAATTACTACCACTCCAACACTTGTACCCTGATGCTGTCTGGACTTTCCCATAGCTGCTATAAACATATTTTGTACGAATATGGAGTAATTATATTCACACAATTCATTTTTCATTTGCCCCTGATTCTCACATTGGGCCAACCAAACTTTCAAAATCCTTGAAAATTTCTATCATTCTTTATTTTTCTTTATGCTTACTATCCCTGGTCCCAATTTAATAGTTCCTTTTCTTTTTCTGATGCCACTCAAAATCTAGGGACTCAATCTGTATTATAAGAGGTAAAGAGACATGACTTAGTGATGAAATACTATTTATCAGGGTCAGTTATGCAATAGATTCATTCTAGAATTAGAAACCAAAATACAAATGGCATTAGCACAATACCCTAGGCCAAAACTTAGCCAACCATATTTTAACTGAACATTGTACTTGTGCGCTTAGCCTACAGTTCAGTGAAATGTACAGTATTATATATAATGTATTTTAAGTGTTGTTTTTTACTGATATCCTTTTAAACTTTTTTTTGTTGTTGTTGATATCTTTTTTTGAATTCTTATAAACTGGAAAACTATTTCAGCATTTGAAAAAATTGAAAGGTGGTGGAGTTTCAGTGCTTGTGTTTGCCTGGAAAGTCAAAATCTCTCCTCCTCCTCCTCCTCCTCCCCCGCCATTTCTAGTGGAAGGAACTCACAACAGAATAGTGTTAGGACAATGGGGTATATGTCCCTGTTCACTGTGGAGAGGAAGAAGAATCCCTCACAATGAGCCTGTATATTTTCCTTGTAATGTGTGCTCCCCCATTAATAATAATAATAATACCTTCAGAAGTGATGTTATTGTTCTTTCTGAACACTGTTATTTCATCTTTCATAAGGATCCTACAAATGGGAATCACCAGACTGTTTCCAACAATAACACAAGGGACAGTTCAGAATAATTGCATCTTCTGAAGTCCCCCCCCCCCCGCAGTTTCCCACTTTTAAAAGCAGCTGCTAGAGGCTCATGTTTTGATCAGAGAGATGGCAACCTCCTTAACCAAACCATTTCCACTGCACACACAAACACACACACACGTATATGGAATTTTTTCCCATTTTCAAACCTCACCCTCCTTTCCAACTTTTCAGCTGGGTTACATTTCCAGCTGGTGGTCATTAAAATCAGGATTGTTTTGACAGGAAAGGGGGCCAGATATTTTCCATTTTCTACTACCCTTGATGTAATCCAAGGTTATTTCAGTGTGAAAAATACGTCAAGCAACCCAGTGATGGACTTTCTTGCATTCCACCTATTTTGGTCCTACAAGAGCAAAGTTCACCTTCGGCATTTAGGGTTTTTTTTAGTTGTTTTACATTTAAATGTCATCCATCCCTGAGAGAAATAGACATTCAATATAATTAGAAAATAATTTTCAACGAAAAATCATTTATTAGGGAGCAGCAGTAGCCAGTGAAAATATATTCTTTCCCCCATACTCCTCAATAGCACTGCACTTTGAGATAATGTTCTAATTAACCTAATTGCAACAGTACATTGAACTGAGGCTGGGATCCCAAATGGCATGGTAACAAGGGGCAAGACACTGAAAGTCCTTGCTTTCTCTACTTACATTCAAAAATAGATTTTTATTAGAAGAATAAGGAGGTAAATCCTCTTAATAAGGTAAAGCTTGAACCAAGAGGGTGCCCCCCCCACCATTCATTTGATGGCAAGGCATAAATTAAGCATTCCTTCTTCAATTTAATTAGTATAAGCCATCATTATAATGTAGCCCATAAGTGTTTGCTTTTCCAGGCTCAAGCAAGCCTTCTGTACTCCAGAGATTTACTGTAAATCACTGAATATTAATTTTCTTGGATTTTATTGAAGCACATGTACAGTCAGCTTCTGAGAGGAAACAATTGTTTGCTTCCCCCATGCAGGAGGATACTATTTTAACACCCACAGTATGAATTCCATGAAATGACATTTAGATGTTATGATTTAAAAACAAAAAACAAACAAACACCAAGATTTCTCACAACCTGCATTTCAGGAGACAAGTTGAGTTTAAAATCTACACACCCTATAAGAAGTAAGCCGAGAGCCAGCAATTCCCTGGCCAGATCTGGCAGTTATGTAAGCACTCAAAACTATTTGGTTTCAAGGCCACTAAGCACAGCACAGCAAGGAAATCCATTAATCAGTGGAAAAGATGGAAAAAGAAAGGTTATAGTTTAAACCTTTGCATCTTTTCATGGGCAGTGGTCAATATATTTATTGGTTTATTCTATCTTGTTTGGCACTCAATTCAAAATGGCTCTGAGTGGCTCATATCAAACAAGAAAAAAACGAAAAGCAAATAATAGTAATCAAAACAGCAAGCAACTCCTAATGATGCCACTCAATGGGGGATAAGTCGAACCTCATTTTCACCCAATGCTTTCCTAAATAGCCATGTCTTCAAGCCTCTTCAGGAGTCCAAAAAAAAAAAAAAGGATGGTCCAGATATCAGGGGACAAGCTATTTCACAGAACAGGGCTATCTTTCAGAATCCTCAATTATGGAGTTAAATCTACCATTTTATTTTCATACAACACTTTGTATTTCTTTGGAGGAAACAGAAACATATAAAGTCCTCCTACACAAGAAACTATTGGAATATTTGGAGATACTTTTGGTGATCTCATGGTTCCAGATGACTTGGCAGAGAACATTAAAACTCTGGGTCTTAAAGACCTCCTCCCCATCACTCCTGATTTTTCATTCCAAAGTGGAGCAAGAATGCCCACCAACTTGCTAGCAATCTTTGGAAAACAAACTCTAAGCCAGCCTTGGTGAAACCACCCCATAGAAAAGGAAGATAGCTTTATCCTCCATTGGGAATGGCTGGAAATAGGTTGCCAATCTGAGTTCTATGCTAGGTCTCACAAATTGGTAAGAACATTTTTCTGCTATCTGGACAGATCTGGGCAGGCAGGCAAGCAGGTCAACTACTACATGGCAGCAAAGACCTATACTTTTCTATTTTATTTGCTGTCATCTAACGGTCATCCCATGTTTATGCAGTCTAGAGCTAGTGGTCCTATTATCATCTTCCATAGCTCTTTAGCATATTCACTAACTCCTACAGTTTATCCTAGTCTTTCCTATTCACAAAGTTGAACAGAAATGCCCTTTAAATTTTCCATCAAATATGTAGACAGAAAAATTTATGCTGGATTTCATGAAATTTCCCTAGAGAAGATAAATTCTCAAACTATTTCTAAAGTGAAGGACTTCTGATTATAGCATCACTCATAAAAAAAAAAAAAGGCCAATGGAAAGGAGGCAATGTAATATTCTTTGGCTGCTATGAAATGAAATAAGCATGATAAGCTCTTCCTCCACCATAGAGCATTTCAGAAATTTTATAGAAATTCAGAAAATTCTGAGAATTTCACTGTAGAGAATTTTAAATTTCTCTGAAATTCTCTTCAGCAAATTGAAAGCACATTGGTGGGGAAACAGCAGGATAATATTTCTGCCTGGAACTACATTTTTTTTTTTTTAAAATAGACCCATTTACAAACAAAGCACTGGGCTACAATCATGGCTGTATTCCAATGCTATGTGGGACCCAGAAGCATTCTTGGCAATTCAGATAATGTTGGAGGTTGATGTTTTGCTTTAACTATGCTGGCTAACCATTTGACTGTATAACATTCATATTTTTATATATATATATATATATATATATATATATATATATATATATATATATTGAAAGGCAGTGGGGCAAACTGAGGATCTCTGTTTCATAATATCAGGAAGAAGAAGGGGGGATTTTTCCAAAATGTCTTCCTAAATGGTATGGAGAAATGTGCAATTTATGTATTTATATTTAAAATGTAAACTAATGAAATAAGCAAGTTCCTTAATAAATAAAATTAATGCCTAAATCAATTATGTTTAAAAGACATTATTGCAATGTAGCAGTTTTAGAAATGTAATTTGATTACATCTAGAGTGACTGTTTGAACCTTGTCTGCCATCCTATCATGAAAATGTTTCTGCTCTAAATCTGAAACAGCATGTCTAGTGGTACCTTTATTTCTGAAGTATTTCATACATTCTGTAATTGTTGTTGTTGTTATCCTTGAGCAGTTTTTTTTTTTCAAATATGAAGCACTTTCTTCAGGCTTTTGATGTTGGAAACAAGTAACCTCAATAATCACTGGCTGGAAAAATTGTCCCAGAAGTAATTCCACTTTATTTTTTTTTCTTTTCCCATGCTTGTTTTTGAGCTTTCCAAAGTGTCCTTCTGGTTTCTTTTCTGTTTTTTGCAAACAAGTCCCATGCCTTGGGAGAACATTAAAAATGATGCTGATCAGCTCAGAATGTTCTAATGGAGCCAAGAAAGACTTGCTTAAAACTTTGGTGTGTATGGTATATGCAAGAAAGGGATTAGCTGTCAGCATGCTGACTGAAAATCCACTGTTGCAGTCTCATTAATTTGTCTGCAAGTACTTCTGGAAAAAGGATGTTAGTTTGGCCTCATCAAGTAAATGAAAGGGATGATATATTTCAGTCTGGCTTTGCTGAGCTGCTTCATTTAGGTGACTGTTTCAAAAGGCCTCCCAATAGCACTCAAGAATTCTGTACTATTCTGGGCACATGCTGTTGTGTACCCATTATCACAGCTTGCCTTCTGGCTTAAAGTTAAAGATAATGCACTGGATTTCTGTCCCTTTGTGATATAATATGGAAATACTTTGAGGAAAGTTTGTGTTCAATGGAAGTAATAATGTGCATAGCTGAATCTAATACTTAAAAATCTTGTGTCCAGACAGTCCACGGCTTTAATATGATTTAGTTTCTAGGATGAGCAAAATCATGCGGGGGGAAAAGACAATACTGTGCTAGGTTGGAAATGATTATTACTTCTATCAGTTCAATCCTATTAAAGCTGTTATCTTTCCTTTATTTTCATATAAAGTACAGTTAGGACACAGGTCACTGTCCTCTCCTTTTCCATTTTGATTTTATAAGCCCTTGGATGTTTACACAAAATAATGGGCACAGGTCCATTTATAACAAGGGAAAATATGAATGAACTTCATCAATATATAATATCTACTTAATATGAATTGAGGTGAATCAATAATTTTTCATCTCTATCTTTGGATTCTTAGATTCATTTGACTGCTTATGTTTTCAGTTTGCATTCACTGAACTGATTCTTGAGAGCTAAAAAATGGTGTAACATGTTTTAATAGTTCATATAATCATAGAATTGGAAGTGACCGAAGAGGCCATCAAGTCCAACCACCTGCACATTGCAGGATTCATTACACCATCACTGATATATAACTATCCAGCCTCTGTCTGAGAATCTCCAGTCAAGGGGAAGAAACCACTCCATGCAGTAATCTATTCACTGATTGATAGCTCTTATTGTCAGGTTCTTCCTCATGTCTAATCTGTATCCACATCCTTGAAGTTCCATCCCATTAGTTCTAACGATACCCTCTGGAGCAAGCAAGAATAAGTCCAAACCTCTACAATGTGACTGCTCTTCAGATATTTGAAGACAGCTATTGTGTCCACTATTAACCTTTTCTTCTACAAGCTAAACATACCTAGGTCTTTGAACTGTTCCTTGTAGGAGTTGGTTTTCAATCCTTTCACCAGCATGATAGCCCTTTTCTGGACTTGCTCAAGTTTATCAATGTCTTTTTTAAACTGGGATATGCAGAACTGAACACAGTACTCCAAGTGAGGCCTAACCAAGGCAGAGTAGAGCAGGAACATTACTTCCTGAAGTCTGGATTCTATGTGCCTACTGATATTCCTAAAGATGCCTTTGGTCTTCTTTGCAGGTGCATTATACTGTTGGGATATGTCGAGCTTGTGATTCACTAGTACACCCAAGTCTTTCTCATATGTGCTGCTTTTGAGCCAAATTTCCCCCATTCTGTACATGTTTCTTTCATTTTTCTTTTCTAGATGCATGATTTTATATTTCTCCCTGTTAGATTTCATTTTGTTTCCACCCACTGTTCTAAGTTTTGTTTCGTTTTTTTTTAATTTTCTCCCTCTCCTTCCATGTATTAGCCACCCCTTCAACAGGAGGGGAAACAGTATTAAGCTAAGTGTCTCTGAGAAGTCCCTAATAAGGGGGTGTAGAAGGAAGGCAACCTGCTATAGTTTGGTCGGGAGAAGAAAGAAACATGATCTGATTATGCTATGCTAGTTAATGCAAATATATGTACAATTCCTCTTTGTAGACAAACTGAATGGCTGAAAGCATGTTGGTTCCAGAAAAACTGAAGACAAGACTCCTGAAGTGATCATGGGTGGGCTTCAAGGAAAAAAGAAGGTAGTGGCTGGGAAGAGATATATCCCTTAGCACAGATAGCTTCAAGTAGGGAGGGCAGGCTGAAGAAAGAAGATTAGTTCCTAGCACCAGAAAATGCCAGCCTACATAATTAGCATCTTGCTCATCTCATTTCCCTACAAGGGGGTTGTCAGTAAAGCTATACACTTAAATACCACAAGCTTAAGCTAATTAGATTACAGGGAAAGGACATAGTTAATTTATTGGTTCAAATAGAAGATAATCAATGACACATTGTTTAACTGCTTTAATGGAATACTGCATTATTTGGGGGGGGGGGTCTTCAAGTCAGTGTTGACTCTTGGTGACTACCTGGACTAGTCCCTGCCATTTTGTTGGCAACATTTTCAGAAGTGGCTTGCATTGCCTGCTTCCTAGGGCTGAGAGAGAGAGAGTGACTGGCCCAAAGTCACCCAGCTGGCTCTGTGCCTAAGGCAGGACTAGAACTCATTGTCTCCCAGTTTCTAGCCTGCTGCCGTAACCACTACACCAACTGGTTCTCATATATTGTCTTATGTACCTGAAAAATAAGCTAAGAAATTTGTCTATCTCTGTTGATAAACAAATTAAAACAAAAAATAGTGTGTGCTGTGTGTTGGACCATTTCCTATGAAGCCTAAGCCCTCAGGACAAAGAAGAGAAAGAGAAAGTGAACCTCCTTCTTGTTTTTGTAGATAAATCCAGAGTTTAGATAGGTAGGATTTAAAAAATTCTATTTTTTCCCCTGCACCTCAAACATAGAGTGTGTGCAGAGTAGAATATGTACTTTCCTCTCAGCCAGATGTATTATGTGAGTGACACAGGGTTTGATTTGACCATTTTTCTGCCATGGATCATCTATTTCTCACTAAATTTGGGTTCATTTGCCTAGGTTTCTGTAAGCTCACTGAATTCAGAGGAATTAATGTCAGAGAAAAAGTGCTGTGAGAATTCAGATACCTAACCTCTTGTGTCAGTGCCAGACATACATCAGCTTTAGCAATGTTTCATCATCAACAACAACAACAAAAAAAAGTTATAGTATCTCTTAACACAGCAAATGTGATTTTCTTTCCTTTTTTTCACTTCTTTTCAGAGGACATAAATACTTTCTTTTGCTCAAGTCTTAGCTTCTGGTGACAAATAAAAGGAAGGCAAACATAGAGGAACCTGAAATGGTGAAGTATTTACAATTAGGAGGGATGTCAAAAATCCTAATTGAACAATGACATGCTGTCATGGTGAACTTAACTGCAATTGGATAATGGCATATAGCATCAACCATGTCAAGATGAAAAATATGTACAAGCTGCCCTTTGAAAATTCTGAAGTTTTTATGCCAATGACAGGTATTGCCTTCAGCAGCAAAACAATTCAAAGAAACCAAGCTATTGAAAAACAAGGCCGGTAACCAACTGAATGAAGTAGAAAGATCAAGGCGGAAGAATGTTTTGCTTGTAAGGTGAGAAATATTTCATCACAATAGTTTTCTTGTATTTGAAGGTGCATTGGGTGATGGTGGGGGTAAGAGAAGCCTTTTTATGTTTCTGAGTTTCTATTGAAAATTGCCATTCAGCTAGATGAAAAGAAAAGAAAAGAAAATGTGGTTCCTTTTCTCCCCCATAATGCTCTGCACCCACACTGACTTCTGAGTTCTTACCCTAAGGTTCATACAACACATTTAACCTGGTTACTATATTCATCCTTTTTTGCAGAGACAGACATTCTGCAATGCAGTGAACCACATGATCTTCACACATCAGGCTAAGTCAGAAAAAAATTAATAGCCAGACTGTTAATGCTAACAAAGCTTAACATACTGTGCAAATGCAGCTGCTAAGCTTTTAACTGACCTGGTTAAATGCATCATATAAATATGACAACAGCCAAAATACCAAGAAGGTTTTATGCAATTTATATGCACCTTTCTGCTCATTTGAGTTAACAGAAGCTAGCATTTTTTAAGAAGGTGAGGAAAGGCTTTACAGTAATTTCAGTATTAATTCTACAGTTTGTCATGTGAATCTGAAAAGTAAATGAAAAAAAATGTGTAATAATAAAAACAAAAGAAAACAAAACCTAACACCAGCAACTGTATGCAACAATAAAGCCAGCCATGTAGAATTGTAGTTAGCTGCCCAGAGTCACTCTTCTGTGAGATGGGCAGCTATACAAATGTTATTAATAAATAAATTAATAAATAAATTCTTAAAAGAAAACTTGAAGGACAGGTTTTAGCACAGCATAGTTCTGGGTCCTATGACCCACTTTTCTTCTCCTGTTTGTCCAGGACCATCCAAGCAGACTAGAAGGCTCAAAAGTTGGCAGTTTGGAAGTAAGTAAAGCCTTATCCACAGAAATCCTGTGAGTCCTTCTATTGGCAGTGGTGGGGCTTTGGACATCAAGAGCCTCTTCCATAAAGGGTAACCAGACAGCAGTGGATGGAGGTGACAGGAGAGCAGACAGGGAAGTAGAAAAGCACAGAAAAGAGAAAAATATCAAGCAATCCACCAAGGTCCCTGATCCCTACTCATTCCACATTCTTTTTGGATGCCTGAGGCTGGCCCCCATAATGGAATGTGTAGCTATGACTCTGGCATGCATTGCCTGGCCAGGTCTTCATTCCAAGTCTTGTCCTTCTGGAAAGTGATTCCCAGGATCACCCTAAGTATCCCCAGAACATCAAAGCATCCTTTGCTTGTCTTTGCTTTCTGGGATGAGAAAAGATGTAGGAGAGAGATTCCAAGGGAAGGCAGGTTACAAAGTCACACCCCTGGGGGTGGGGCAAAGGAGCATGGCCAGAACTGGCAAGCCCATTGGCATGTAGGGATGCACACCGTAGTGGCACATTACATAGGGAAAGGAGTGGGACTACAAAGGTTAGAATAGTGAATCTCTTAGTGCCTGAGGGGGATGGAAATGCCAAGCAATAAGCCCTTGCTAAGGAGCGGGTCTCGGCCACTGTTTCTCAATCTCAGCAACTTTAAGACCTGTGGACTTCAACTCCCAGAATCCCCCAGCTGGATTCTGAGAGTTGAAGTTCACAGGTCTTAAAGTTGCTGAGATTGAGAAACGCTGGTCTAAGCTAACCCATGGTTGGCATGTTCAATCCATCTCTATCACCTTGATTAGATCTGGATCTGTGCCAGCCCCTACCCAAAAGGCCAAGCAAGTCTAGGCAAAACCTTTTAAGGAGCCTGGCAAGGCACTATAGCCCACTCCAGGCACTCTAAGCCTGTCAGGCCTTCAAGGTAGTCCAGGTCAGGAAACTGAGTCCACAAGTTTAACTGAAACTCTATTTTATTTATATAGGCTCTCGTAATAGAATCCTGGAAGCCTGACTACATTTTTCCCTTCCCTCCTTCTCATACCTCAGGGAGTTAAAGCAAAGCAAGTTTGAGGTTCTTCTTGTGCTTTCCTCATTTCCTGGGCTTAAAGCATATTTTTGTAACTATTGCTACATAGTTTCTTCAAGGTCATCTCTGCTGCTCTCCACAAAGTCATCAGCTTCTTGAATAAGATGGCTTGTCTGCAGCAAGTTGGACAACACCTACGGTACATGGGATGCATATTAGGTCAACAACTAACCCATATGCATCTGTAGGAAGCCAAGAGGAGAGCCACTGTATACAGAGTCATCCCAATTCCTAAAAACATCCACCCACACAGCTGTCATAGAACAGCCAACAAATCTGCACAGTTGTATCCATGTGATCATCATGAGTAGAGCTTGATTAAAAAAAAGCTTTTATGTAACTTTTGAAATGAACACTAGGTTTTGTTCTGTTTTGCATTCACTCTTGGCAACTGGAGATCAGCTAGGAAAAGCACCAGATGTATTGAAAAGGTTAGAACTTCTTTCTTCAGAAGTTTTTTTGTTTTTTTTTAATTACTCTATTACTCCCTGGAAGTTTTCCTGTTAAGCCTTTAACAGCTAATCCTGACAAGAATTTACTCTGAGCTATGAAATGAACAAATGCCTTTTAATCTGCTTTTTTTAAAATTCTGACATAAAAGTCCCTTTTTGTATCATTTTGAATGTCCTGTCCATAATTTAATATTGGAGCTTTGTAGAAGATCCCATATGTTTGTTGATTTTGTTCCCATTACGACCAAACTACAGATACACAAATCCTTGTGTTGTCAGGAAACATTAGTGCAAAAGAATAGACTAAGCATTCAAAATGCTAAGAGCTATAGTAATAGAGCTACTTGCTTTGTTTGTAAATGATAATAAATGCAAGTATTTTGCTTTAGGAAAGGTTATATTATTCAATACAACTGAGTCATCAGAAAGAACAAGACACTGGATTCCATACTCAGTCCTGGTTTCCCTGTGGCAAGTTTCTCTAAACCTAGGCAAAAAACATGCAGCCCTTACTGCAGAACAAGGTGATATCCTGTTTACCTGTCTCTGCTTACAAAAACATAAGAAGGGAATATGGGCCATATTAAGAACCAGTTAGTCCAATGGCTGCAATAGAACTTAGCTGACAGAAATACATTATACAGTATACTGTATACATTATACTGTGCATCAGGCTGCCCTTGATTATGATTTGGAAGCTTCTGTCAGTACAAACCTTTAGTATCAAATGGCTTTAGCTAGGTGAAGCCACACTGCACTAATGTGACAGAATATTATTACAAAGATCAGTGTTTCTCAACCTTGACAATTTTAAGACTTGTGGCTGGGGAATGCTGCGAGTTGAAGTGCACACATCTTCAAGGTTGAGAAACACTGACATAGACTAAGAGAAAAATAGGCACCACAAGTGATGATAGGTCACAAAATGACCTGAATTCTGCACTATACATCATTGGCATCATAACGCCATGATGAAAATAAGGTAAATTACATAATTTGTGCAATGATGTCATCTTGTGTGTGGTATCACCATGGATTCTATTGACTGGCCAGGAAAACAGATCAGGTGAGAGTCCTCTTTAATTCAGGATTCAGTGTACGTAAACTGGCCAACCAATGGCTGACCTGCTCATGGAAACTCATAAGCAAGACATAGGTAGCTGTTTTTGTGACTTCTGTAGAAATGTAACAATTTCTTAATGAATGTATATTTAGGACACCCACCTTTCCTTTGATTCTGGAGTTAACATAGTGCCATTGACTAAACACATTGAGGACCTTAGTTTTTATGAATCAGTCTAGTTCCCTGTCAAAATCATCTTCCATAATTTAATGGTATCTCTGAAAGGGTTCAGTTTATTTGTCCTGCACTTCCCCTCTCCTAGCCTCTCTGCATGACTGGGTTCAGATATGAAAACAGAAAAAAAAAAACTTTTCTCTGTCCATAATATATGCCTTCTTTCTAAGCTACATCAGCTGCCTATTTATTTGTGAGGCCAATTCAAGGTGGTAGGATTTACTTTAAATCACTAATACAATAGCTTGGGAGGAATGCCAGTCAGTTCAATAGCTTCTTCCAAACAGGTTGTTAAGCCAAAGCAGGTGACTCAGGTCTCATGGCTCAATAGGACCTAATGGGGCTTAGTATAGGATCAGCATTCAGTCTCATTTGGAAGCCTACACCCCATTTTGAATAGCCCTACTTTTGTCTAGTTTACTGGGAAAAAGGTTCCTTAGATTATAGTGAAATCCATAATTTGTGACATCCCCTTGGCTGAAGCCCAAACCTACCTCAGTCAGCTGCCATGAATTGCTTTTATTCAAAGCCCAAATCCTTGCTATGGGTGTAGAGATGGGAAATATATGTTCCTGAAATTGTCAGGTAAAATGAAACATCTTGCTCAGCCAGGCTTGACAAACATCCTGAAGCTTCACTCTCTGTCTTCTTTAGATCATCACAGTAGTGCCAATTGTTTACCCCAATTTGCACAGACTTTAAGGCAGCCAAGAGTCAAAATCTACCTTTCTAAGTATAACCATCACTGAAGCTCAACCTGGCCCAGATATATCCCTCCACATATATACGTGTAAGAATTTTACCCTAGAATTTTTCCCAAACTTCCTCAAATCAGCTTTTTTGCTGAGTTAATTTTAGCCCTAAAACAAAACAAGATTAATAGAGACAACCTCTTTCTGGACACAAATATAGAATAACAGCACAAAAAACTTACATACATAGGATGGATGGATGGATGGATGGATGGATGGATGGATGGATGGATGGATCTGTCTGTCTGTCTGTCTGTCTGTCTGTCTGTCTGTCTGTCTATCTATCTATCTATCTATCTATCTATCTATCTATCTATCTATCTATCTATCTATCTATCTCCTAAGAATAAAGTTCAGCCAAAGAAGCTAATTATGGGTTAGGAACAAACTTATCCCTTGCTATTTTGCTTCTTTTCTGAGATAAGTACACAGTGATTCCCTGCCCTGTTAGGAAATATTTTATGCTTATGTAACCCTATTGATTGATTTAATTAAGCCTGTTGGCAAATTAGGATTTTAAAGAGTCACTCATCCAAATAAACAGCAAATTAACAAAATGGGCAGACTCCAAGGTCACCTCCTGATTTTCAAGCTGCACCCAGAAAACATCTTCTAGGAATGTACTGGATAATGTGATTCATTAGCAAAATCATCTAGGCAGCTGAATTTGGTTTAGGAAAATTGTAGAGGTTAAATGTGGTTTGCTTAAGAACAATTGTGATGTAGCTTATGTTGTGTTCCCTTGTAAAGATTTCCATTTCAAGTTACAAGGGTTTAAAGGAAGGCATCTCCATTTAGCGAGGGAACCAATTGAAACCCTGAGTGCTTTGTGCTTCCCTGTTAATAAATTTGATCTGATCAACCTTCAAATAAAGTTGTGCCTGAAAAGAAGTTATTTTGTAGATTTCCTTCAAAAGTGAAATATACAAGAAGGTGCTAATGAATACTGCAAACCATGTGCAGAATGAGATAAGTAATAAACCTAAATGGTTCCTTTCCATAGCTAAAGCAGTTAGACAAAGTTGTGGGCAGAAGAGCAGCTTTTCAACATTTAGATAAGAGGTTTTGCACTTTTTCACATGTCTTATATTGGACACTCTTTTAAGATTTACAAGTCCCCATTTCAAATGCATTGAAAACCCACTGTCAGAAACAATGAGGTAACTTTAAGATTTAAGTGCAATCATAGTATTATTATTATTATTTATTTCTCTTATTGATTTTACCTTTTTATTCTACTTGCAATGCAGTCATAGGTACCATTTGTCTACTGTACATGCTATATGGTGTAATCCATTCCAAAGCAAACCCCATGGTGAAGCAAACTCATTCTGAAGCAAACCCCAAGATGTGGGTATAGAATTATGGTCTAACTGGGCACCTGCGAGGATGTGAATGTCTCAGGAAGTGTTCATTGATACTACACTGGCCATAGGGGAGGCCTGGGTAAGACACTTCTGAGAACTCTCAACTTCTCTTTATGCATTTTCCTTACTACCCCATTGGAGGCAATAAATAGATAATTGTAGTGCTTAAGATGTTGGATTATTGACCAGGAGACCCAGTTCAAGTTCCCTTTCATTAACCATGGAATTCAATCTCTCTCAGGGCCAATTGTTTTCATCTACTTTAAAGTGTACTTATGGGGATAGAGAAAGAAGTCATATCTGAGAAAAAAAGGATGTGGTAATGAAGATGAAGATGATAATGATGATTCCATCTAAACTTTCTAGGAAGAAAGCTTAACTGCACAGAAAGAATTTCAAATCATTTGATCACTATTTTTGCACCTTGAAAAGGATTTTAAAATAACTGCTTTCCAGCTTGTATAAACAATGAAGCATGGAAATAAATTTTATGTGGCACGAACGTATCTCAGGGATTAAGACTGCATCTCTTCTCCTAGGTCATATAATCAATGGATCTAACCAGCTTGAGCAATGAGACTTGTGCATGTTGATGAGAGAGAACAGTTGGTAAATGTCAATGTACAATATGTATAGGTGGTAGGCACTATAGATTTGTGCAATTTATCCTCTATGGAAGAAATCAAGCCAATATCAATAGTGAAGGCACAGTGCAATTTCCAGGCATATCACAGTGGACCACACTGGCAATGCAATAAGAAGGAGTGTTCTGTCTTTTCCCATTACATTATTTCATACCATTTAGCCTTTAGAGGTTGACTGACTATCAAAGCAGCATGGAATGTGTTTTGGTAGATCAGTGTAATTGACGATGGAAGCTTCATCATCTCACTCTATAATAAAGACTTTTTAATAAACTGATTTTATAAAACAAAGCAATGATAGGTTTATGCTATAGAATTATAGCATCAGGCTATATTTCTACCAAACAGATATGATGCTTCAAGCATACTTTCATAAGTATGGTGGCTTTAAGTAAACCAAGACCTTAATACTGTAATGCAGAATCTTATCTTGGGTAGAAGCCAATGAACATGTAATCACATATACAATGGCTTTTCTTCAGCAGGTATCCATAGTGAATACAATAATGCCTCCCAGAAACCAACATCATTCAGATAATCTCAGTCATGGTTGGGCTTATTCAGAGTGTTCATTTGCTGATTTTCTAAGGAGTGGAAAGGTTGAGTGATATGGTTAGCACTCAAACCATTGTAGATGCACTGGAAGCACCCTGTTCAAATTAATTCCAACTATGTTTTCAGGAAAATCATTTGATATCACCTTTGCTCATTTCAGCTTGAGCTCCATTAGAAATATGAAATTCTGAAGAAATGGAAAAAATGGTTTTAGTTTATCTTAGAGAAATAGGGAAAAAGATGGAAATCATCAGAAAAATGAAATACATGAAATACTTATTTTTAGCATAATACGGTTATATCTTTACTTTCTGGCTTTATAATTTAGTTATAAAAATAGTTTAGTATATAAAATTGAGAATGAGCTCCAGCACTCTATGGAATAAAGCATTTCTTTATTTTTGCCTGTTTAAGAGAAACAAGTAGGCAAAAATTTAAAAAATCAAAACGAGAAAAAAACATTAATGTTTAACTGGAACAAGCTTCATTCTGGACAGATATAGAAAGCACTAATTTTCTGCAAAAACAGAAGTGGGGGGGAATCAAGAGGATCACATTTCTAACTGCAATTCAATGTGAGATTTAGAAACCTTAAGGTCTGCATTTCTATTGACAATCCCTGCCATGGGAAATAAATTATTACACGTTTGTTTCTTTGTTTGTTTATAACAAAAATGGGGCCAGGGGATTTGAAGGCACAGTACAGTGTTCTGGAAGTGGCTTTAACTTTTTGTTTTTTGATAAAATTAGTCTATGTTATATGCCATTAGGAGATACAGTATCCCTTTTTATGCTATAAATAGCGGCCTATTTAGTTACATTTTCTTTTTTCTGCCATTCAATCATGTCCAATTCTCTATGACTGCCTGGACTAATCCCTGCAGTTTTCTTGGCAAGACTTCAGGAGTAGTTTGCCATTGCCTCCTTCCTAGGGCTGAGAGGGAGTGACTGGCCCAAGGTCACCCAGCTGGCTTCATTCCGAAGATAGGACTAGAATTCAGTCTCCTGTTTTCTAGCCTGATGCCTTAACCACTGCACCAAACTGCCTCTCACATTTATTTATTCACTATATTTATATCCTGCTTTTCATTCTGGAACTCCAAGCAGCAAGCATACTTACTGCTCCCTCCTCCTATTTTTTTTCCCTGTACAACAACCCTGTGGGATAGTTTGGGCTGAGAGGGAATGGCTGGTCCAAAGTTACCTTCTGAGCTTCCATGGCTGAGGGTAGATAAGAAATTGGACCGCCCTGCTCTTAATCCAATTCCTTAACTACTGCACCATATTTATAGATATGGGGAGCCAGGTTGCAGACAGATTCTGTTCTTTGTGATTACAAAATAAGTATATCAGTTACTGATCACTTTTTTATATCCTGGAGTATCCAGCAGGTTGAGAGGTAAAGTGAAGTAGCTTGCTTGCTTGATATATGTATTCATTTATTTAGCCTTTCTGAAGGACTGTATCTCTCATAATGCTTCTGGAAGGTGAAGTATCCATCTAGACTGTTTTAGAGAAAATACCACTTTGCTTAGAGGGGCACAGAACTGCTATCAAGTGTCTCAATGTATTCCAGAATGCAGGATTCACTGAAAAACCAATACAGTATGTAGTGAGAACATGTGAGCATGTGTTTCTTTAAACTGTGTTATAAAGACAGCATAGTTTCAGGCTTGATACTTGCAGAAATATTACCCTTCCAGAAGAATTACATTTGGTATCTGCACAGAGAGAGGCTGGGCTATCTATTCACATTGTACTGTAGCTTTTCTTCAATGATTATACAGTACAATAGACAGCTGTGCAGTAGAATAGATAGGCACATCTCCAGGAGTTCTAATAAACGGAGGAATAAATAGGGTGTGCTCACCCTATTCCTATGTCCCTACAACCTACCTGTACTTGTATTTGTGCAAGAATAAACATCCTTGAACATGTGTACAGCTATCCATGGAAACTGAGTTCTTGCTCTATCAAATTCTCACTTTGAACTGAGATTTCTACATTATGAGGAAGGTAGAGACAGGGCAATCTTTGCATGGAGCAGGACAGGTGAGGCTGAAGAATATGTAGGCAGGAACAGTCTGCACAGATTTAATGTTTACATATTAGGATAAAGGATGGATGCACAGCAGGAAGGAATTAAAGTGTTGAGTAGAACAATAACTTAATACTAAGCTACATTATCACATTCACTTATTATTATTTTAATAAGAATCTTGCAGTTTGGTCTTTTAGGAACCCTTAAAGTAATTTGCATCATAAAAGAAGATAAAACACAGTAAATCACTCTTTTAATAAATCATTAAAAATTGCACCACTAAATATATACATATTAGGAACAGATGAATCCAATCCACCCATTCAGCTAATTTTTAACCATCTGAAAAGAAAACAGCAGACTCACCTTAGTAGCATACATTTATTGATTTACTTCCTTTACTTGCTTGCTCAGGTCTTTACTTACTATTCTATACATTAATTAGAAGTTTCATATCAGAGGTGCTACTAACAAAACGGTAATGGCACTCAGAATAGGACTTTGCTTACACATATCACTTCACTATCTATTTTACCATCTGCTGATCTGTGTATACTTGCATTTGCATCAGTCACATTTAGTTTCTTAGGGGCAAATTTGAAAAGGCATTAAGAATGCATGTTGTCCTGCTATTTTTTTACCTTTATTTACAAAACAGTGATGGCCTAATTTGAATCAGGATCCTCTTAACCCTTCCTTCTGATTCTTTTTTAAAGAGAGAAATCACATCCCTGAAATGATGGAAAGGTTTGGTTTTGGTTAAAAACAAAACAAAACATGATTCCAGTGGTATTTTCATTTCATTTTAAAAGAACAAACCTATGGGTGTTTGTGTGTTTCTAACAAAATATAGGAGATGGGCAGAAGAATAGTCAGGTCACCCCTAAAATCAAACATTGGAAGAGGAGTGGATGTATTACATACTGTGTGGCATCTATTTTGCCCCAAAGATCCCTACTCTAATTCTTAACTGGCCTGTATACTGCCTTTTGGTAGTCAGTGGATGTTTTAAGTCTTAAGTCTTATCCTGAAAACAAATGATGTAATAACCTAATTAGGGAGGAAGGGAGAAAGGGAGTATTTTTTTCTTCACATTTAATGAATCATATTAATATGATATATTAAATACATGAGATTTCTGTCTGCTAGTTCTTTGTTTCCTATCATCCTTTGGTGTTTTACTTATTCTTGAGCTGTGTTCTTTAAAAGACTTGAGGGTTTTTGCTTTAAAGATGAAAATCAGTGCTGAAAGATATTGTATGGAGTGGTTTAAGTAAGTAAATGAGACATTCTGGGCACCTTAGCAAAATATTTGGCTTTCCTCAAAAGCTATGCTTGATTTTCACCTCATAAGCAACTTGCTAATTCATTCTGATTGTTTTGCTTTACATAACATTTGGGTGGCAGTTCTAAACATCATTCATGCCACTTTTATGATTCCTCCTACCTATCTAAGGCCAATGTATGGTTTATCTCAAGGCCAGAGAAAGCAATAGCTTAATAAATTCTGTTTGGCAGTTACTGCCTGATCTGTCCTTTAAATCTTGTTATCAGATATGAAGCATTTGGGTGACTCGATTAATGGCTGTGATTATATAAGGCAAATCTCAATAATTGTTTTTAAATAGGAACTAGGAATTGAGAGCTGCATTGTATAGCAAAAATACGTTCATAAACAGCACGGAAGGACACTTTGCACTTAGTCATCTTAGAAATCTGTTTCCATATCCACAAGTAACCCTAACCTTCTTACTGTAGGCTTTGTAATAAAATTTTCATACTCTGTTTTCCCCAGAGGATTTGACAAGTGGCTGTTCTCTTAATATTTATCTCAGAAAACAAGGTGGCCCATTTCCTTAGCTGGTTCCACATGACATCAACAATCCACACCAATTTTTTTGCAGCTAAAGCAGCCAGGAAATTTAGTTCACATTCTCAGTGTGCTGGAAGAAGCATTGTGAATTAGACTGTTGGGAGAAAAATTTTGGAGTTTCAAGGCTGTCCACTGGATGTGTATCTCCCCCTTAATAAGAACTTGTAGCTTGGGCTAGAGGCAATGGGGAACATCCACCTTTACATGTGGCACACAAAATTATTGGCTACAGTGTACCATCCAGATTATCCATTAATAAGATTTTATGACTGGTTGTATTCCAGCATAAAGTCTTTTCATGTTTTGAAGTGTGGAAAGCTCCATAGAAATGGTATATTATGGATAACATTTTAATTTTCTAGCTGTTATTGATAATGCCCACGTTTCAGATGTTTTTTGCAATCAGTAAGTTCAATGATTATGTATGTGGAGATATTTACAACTTGATAGCCTCTTCCAGCTATCTCACAAGCATATGGAATTCATGTTGTTTAGCCTAATACAGTTTCCTAAAGCTTGGGCCAGTTTTTCCTAGCTGATTCACCCTCATTGGATTATATGATGCCGTTAGCAGTCATCCACTCAGATTGCTGTTGCAATATGTCACAAGAACATCACAGAGAAAATGAGCTAACTCAGCTTTATTTTCGTCCATGGCAATAATTTGACTCTGCAACTGCCATAGCTACAGATCATATCTGTCAGTGAGCTTTTATATATAGTAGTCATACAAATTCTAATGTAACCATCAAAAATGATCTAAAATCATAATACTCATCCAGTGCAATTCCTAAAGTTTCTTTCTGGCATACCTGCAGATCCAAATATGTTTAAAATCCCCTCTGGTAAAACAGTGTGGTTAATTTCTGGCTTGAGCACAGTGTTAATTTGGTCACCAACCTATACAAACAACAGTGGCAAAGTGGTTTTGGTCAATATGGGAAATATCAAGACATCTCTGTGTGAATTTACTGTTGCTTTGATTAAGCTGCAAGTTGTATAATTTTCAAGTTAGGTTTTCTTGTTTTCCTCTATAAATAAATGAACAAGTATAATTTTTTTACTCATTTGTTTAATTGGGTTCTCTTTGTCTAGTTTTAGGAGTTGTGTGGAGAACAGATCACATTTTAGGTCACATTTATGCAGAGAGAGGAGAGGTATTTGTCCAAAGAAGTCCCAGCTTCAGAAGAGGAATTTCTCTGAGGAGATCCTGAGAATTGGGGCAAATGATGCATACTATTGGTAATTAACTATGGCACTGAGACAACCATTTTGTATATGAATGGAAATATTAGGCATGGCTGAAGCAAGACTGAGTACTTTTTAAAATATGTAATAGTAATAAGATGTTTGCAGCTTACTTTGTTTTAGTTTAAATGCTTTGGTTTACCGGAAACAAAGCTGAGCTTAATAAACAGGTTGAAGGAAAAAAAAAAGACAAAAGTTGTCAGAAATTACTGGAATGTTCACAAAATTTGTACATACTTTCTTAGGAGGCTGCGACGAACATCCATAAAGCAATAATAAAGATAGCATTTTCACAACAAAAACAATAATATTAATATGACCAGAACAAGCCAATAGGTTATGGAAGGGGTGTTGAAATAAATATTAAATTCCCAGAAATATGCTGGGTAAGCAAAGACCACAAACAGCAATAAAAGAGCCCTTATGGATACTGCACTTGTATCCTAAGAGTGAGAATCTTCCAGTATGGCCCGAGGAGCTGTTCTAATGGTTGCCTTATTCTGACATACTCAGCCTCACAAGTAGGTTCTTAATGAAAACTGATTTATTGAAAGAATAGTGTGCAAATACAAAGAAAGCTGAGAATGACCAAAAGCGCATCAAATACAAACTAAAAACCCTCACTTCAAACCCGATCCCGCCCCTCACCCCACCATAGCAACCACCCCCTCCCAGGTGTTGGTAACCATTACACATCGGCCTGGGAAAGTAACCTTGAACACATGCAATAACCCAAATATACACTCCTCAGTAACAGTAAGTACAGTAACAGTACAGCCCGGCACGGCTGAAATTCTCCTCCCAGCAAATGACAGACACGGATCAGGAAATTGACATGCGAAATTTTATGATGTATCCAGACCATTGGAATGATGAACATGACATACCGCCCCTCTTAAAGAAACTAAACTAAGAAGCAGGCTTATCAGGATAGGCAGTATGAAAACGGGTAATTAAAACAGGGGAGTTAACATCGCGGGCAGCAACCCACTCAGGATGGGGGAAATGTTTCCAATGGACAAGGTATTGCAGGGTAGAACGAAGTCGTCGAGAATCAAGAATCTCCTTCACTTCAAAGTGCTGCTGGCCATCAATCATAATGGGTGCAGGGGGCAAAGGCTGTGGGTGCCAGCAATCCGATTGGTGGAAAGGCTTGAGCAGGCTGCAATGAAAAACGGGGTGCAAACGTTTAAGATTATGAGGTAAATCCAACTTAAATGTAACAGGATTACTTTGGCCCTCAATAGGAAAAGGGACCACAAACTTGGCTGCCAACTTCTTTGAGGGTTGAGGGGATTTGATAAACTTGGTGGAGAGATAGACTTTATCCCCGACTTTGAAAGCTGGCTGTGGAGCCTGCTTGGTGTCAGCGTGGCATTTGTAAGCAGCCTGAGCATCTGCAAGAGCCTGATGGATTTTGGGCCAGGAGTCCCCCAGATGTGTTGCCCAATCCGTAGGGGACGAGGGGAGAGATGTTGGTTGAGGTAGCTCAGGAATGGGAACAAAATCCTGGCCAAAGATGATACGGAAAGGGACTTGCCCGGTGCTTTGATGCACTGCGTTGTTGTAGGCGACCTCAGCAAAGGGAAGGAGATCGACCCAATTGTCCTGCTGATAATTCACAAAAGCACGCAGATACTGCTCCAGTGTGGAATTACGTGCCTCTGTAGATCCATCAGTCTCAGGATGCGACGCAGTGGATAGTGCCTGTTTAGTGCCCACCAATTTCATAAAAGCCCGCCAAAACTGGGAAGTAAATTGTGTGCCTCTGTCAGTCACCAAACGGGCGGGGCTCCCGTGGAGCCTGTACATGTGTACAAGGAAGAGGCTGGCCAGCTGTTGAGCAGAGGGAATAGAAGTGCATGGAATGAAATGGGCTTGTTTCGAGAAATAGTCTTTCCCCACCCAAATCATAGTTTTCCTCTGGCTCGGAGGTAAATCCACGATAAAATCCATGGAAATTTCCTCCCAGGGTTGAGAGGGACTGGCTACTGGTTGCAATAACCCTTGGGGCTTGCCAAACTTCCTTTTGGATCCTGCGCACACTGGGCAGGCGGCAACGTAGCTTTTGACATCACGCCTCAGCATGGGCCACCAGAATTGGTGCCGAACCAAGTGGAGAGTTTTTACGAAGCCAAAGTGACCAGCCAGTTTATCATCATGGGAACGGAGCAAAATGTCTTTGCGCAAATCGTCAGGGACATAGAGACGGTCATGCTTCCAAGCAAAGCCCCGGTCTCAAGTAACATTGTTCATATTCGCTTGCAACCAAGTGTCAGATTTCAATTTGGAGAGAAACTGTTGTTGCAAGTCAGAGGGAATTGGCAACCTTCCTGCACGGGGTGAAAGTGAAACGTCGTGCTGCTGTGCATGAGTCTGGCTGCGGGTCACAGCTGCCATGCCCAATTGGGGTTCAGTCCACAATGTACCCACCAGGTCAGGAGCAGAGCTTGAATCCTGGGGCAAGCGGGGAAGGGCATCTGCTAGAAAGTTTTTCTTCCCTGGAATAAACTTTAACTTGAAATCAAAATGGCTGAAGAATTGAGCCCATCTGATTTGCTTTGGGCTGAGCTTCCGAGGCACACTGAGTGCTTCAAGGTTCTTGTGATCAGTCCAAACCTCGAAGGGGTAGGTAGCCCCCTCCAGTAAGTGCCACCAAGTGTCTAAATCAGCCTTAACTGCAAAAGCCTCTTTTTCCCAAACATGCCACTGCCTTTCAGTCTCAGAAAATTTGCGGGATAGGTAAGCGCAGGGCTTTAGACACCCCGACTCATCTGCCTGCAGCAGGAGTGCTCCAATAGAAAAGTCAGAGGCATCCACTTGAACCACAAAAGGTTTGGTTGGATCGGGATGTTGCAGAATGGGTTCAGCAATGAATAGCTGTTTAAGTTTGTCAAAAGCCACCTGGCAATGCAGGCGTCCATTTAAGTAATGCCCCAGGGTTCTTTACCCTTCAGGTATTCCCCAACCCTTTTGTTTTGAGTAACTCAGTGAGGGGCAACGCTGTCTCAGCGAACTCCTGGATGAACTGGCGATAATAGTTAGTGAACCCCAGGAAACTCTGGAGCTGCCTACACGTACGTGGCCGCTCCCATTCCAGGATGGCTTGAATCTTAGCTGGATCCATCTCAATACCCCTGTCTGAAAATCTGTAGCCCAGATAGTCAATTTGAGATTTATGAAATGCACATTTAGACAGTTTAGCATACAGTTCAGCCTTTCTCAGTTTGCTGAGCACTTGCCTCACCAGTTTTTCATGTTCCTCCATTGTTTCAGTATAAATCAACACATCATCCAAAAACACCAAGACCCCTTTGAATAAATGGTCATGCAAGACCTCATTGATCAATTGCATAAAGACCCCAGGTGCTCCCGCTAACCCAAAAGGTAACACTTTATACTGGAAAGAGCCCAGAGGGCAATTGAAAGCAGTTTTCCATTCATCCCCCTCCTGTATGCGAATGCAGAAATATGCCTCCCGCAGATCTAACTTGGAGAATATTTTCCCCTTCACCAGATGTGTTAACATGTCTTTGATTAATGGTACGGGATATTTATTTAATATTGAGACTGCATTTAATCCCCGGAAATCTGTACAAAGTCGCAAAGTTCCATCTTTCTTTGGTCTGAAGAGAACAGGAGCACCTACCAGGGAATTGGCAGGTTCAATAAAACCCCTAGCCAGATTTTTGTCGACAAACTCTCGTAGCATTGCCAGCTCCTTCTGGGTCATAGCATAAATTTTTGGCTTAGGCAATTGTGCATTAGGGATAAACTCTATGGCACAGTCAGTTTTGCGGTGCGGCGGCAGCTGATCCACCTCCTTTTCTCCAAACACAACTGCAAAGTCCTGGTATTGTTCCGGCAGCCCGTCTAGCGGACCAGTGAGGAAATGAGGAGTTGCTGCCGCCGCCCTCCCCACAGCACCGTTGTCCAAGTCATCCCCATCCAGGGCTTTGTAGAACCCATCTGCAAAAGTCACAGTCCTGTGCACCCAGTTTATCTGTGGGTTCTGTTGGATGAACCAAGGCATCCCCAAAATGACAAACGGACCCCCCACAGGTGCCACCACAAAAGGCAGTTTCTCCCAGTGGCTGCCCATTTGCAATGCTACCTTCCCTGTGGAGTGAGTCACCAGTTTCCCCCCCGCTGTAGATCCATCCAATTGGGTAAAGATCATGAGCCGTTTCAAAGGGAACGTGGGTAGCTCTAATGCAGCCACCACGTCAGGTTGCATTAAACACCACGAGGACCCCAAATCCACCATTGCCCACACTTCCACAGTTCGTGTCCAGGACCCCAATTTCACCTTCATGGTCAGGGTAGGGAAGTTCCCACTCACCGAAGCATGATTGCGCCCCTCCTCTACCACCTGCCCAGTGGCGCCTCTTAGGGCAGGTGGCTGGCGTTTCCCGCCGGCTGAGCCAGCTCGAGCTCCCCTTCGTCCCCATAGAAAGGGGCGTTCTCAGCCTCGGTTTCAGCCATCGCTGCCTTCATCTTCCTGGGCACAGAGAGGGATTTCCCTGACGGCTTTGCTGGATGCTCCTAGGTCTTCCTCTGTGGGCACGCTGCTGCTCTGTGCCCCTCCTTCCCACAACAGAGGCATTGCCCTTTCGCAAACCGGCTCTCCTTTTCCTCCTGCCAAACCGTGCATCCCGCTCTACCAGTGGTGCCCGGTGGCTTGCCCGTCCTCGTCATGGCCATTTGTTTGGGGCCCCTCCTGGTTTGAGCGAACTTAGCCTGGGCTTGCTCGACATTCCCCGCTAGTTGAATCCAGTCATATAGGATGATCAGATCTGCCCTTCCTAATGCCCATCTCAGTAAGTCGGGTCTCAGTCCATCTTTGAACATTTCTATCAGAGTAGTTGGCGACCAATCATCGACCTTTGCCGCTAAGGCTTGGAATTCTAGGGCATAATCGGCCACGGACTTTGATCCTTGGAACAATTCTCTCAGAGCCACCTTAGCTTTCTCCTTTGCTAACGGGTCAGCAAAATGCATTTTTAGTGCCCACAGAAAGTCTCTGAAATCATCCAACTCCATGGAGTCCATCTCGGTTAATTGGACAAACCAATCAGCTGCCCTCCCCTCTAGTTGAGTGGCTACAGCATTTATCTTTGCCCTTTCTGAAGAAAACAGCCTCCCAAACTCCTCCATATAGCTTTTGGCATTAGTCAGGAAGAATGACAGCTTCGTGGGATCCCCGTTAAACTTGACAGTGAAATCCCTATACCTGGTCCCTTGTGGGCTTCTCTTCTTCTCTTTCCGCCCATCCCTCCTCCTGAGCTCCGGAGACCTTTCCTCTCGAGGAGGGGGGGGGGAATTTGCAATCCCAACTTTGGGACTTCTCTTCCGATCTCTGCTTCATCCCCTCCCTCTGTCCTCAGCCCACCGCAGAGGCGATGGAGATGCCCGCCGGGGACTGCACGGTGGTGATCCCCCCCAGTACCTCCTCTGGTCTTTCCTCCTCACACTCGGGGGATGGGGGAGGGAGAAACAGATGGGGATGACTGTCTATAGTGATATTCCCTTCTTCCTCTGTTCTGGCTGCCCCTCGCAAATGACATCCTCGCCATCATGTCTTCTAAAGACTTTACCCTGGCTTCCAACCTCTGTGATTTCTCAGTGGCCCTGGAGACGTCCGACCTACTCCTCTCCATTATGGCCACATGTGGGGGCAGCGGATACCTTGGCTTCGCAGGTGCCTGGGGCGCTCCGGACAGGGTTCCCTCCTCCTTTCTGACCACCTTGGACTTTACCGCTTTCGCAGTAGCTGAGCTGGAGTCCGAGGTCTCCGACAGTTCCTCCGATTCCAGAGTGAGGGTCCTTTCCCTTCTTTGCCTCATGGAATCTGTTTCCCCCATGCTGGAATCCTCACTCTCTCCTGAGCGGGAAGTAGGTTCAGTCATCACTAACTTTATTTCCTCACAGTAACACTGGAAGGAGGTTAGTGGTAAGAGTTTTAAGATTCTCAGCTTTATGTAATGGTTGCCTTATTCTGACATACTCAGCCTCACAAGCAGGTTCTTAATGAAAATTGATTTATTGAAAGAATAGTGTGCAAATACAAAGAAAGCTGAGAATGACCAAAAGCGCGCCAAATACAAACTAAAAACCCTCGCTTCAAACCCGATCTCGCCCCTCGCCCCACCATAGCAACCACCCCCTCCCAGGTGTTGGTAACCGTTACCCATCGGCCTGGGAAAGTAACCTTGAACACATGCAATAACCCAAACATACACTCCTCAGTAACAGTAAGGAGATTACAGCCCGGCACGGCTGAAATTCTCCTCCCAGCAAATGACAGACACGGATCAGGAAATTGACATGCGAAACGTTACGATGTATCCAGACCATTGGAACGATGAACATGACAGCTGTCAACACAGAGTCTGTAAATGCTGTAACTTCATGGGGAAAGGAAGGAATTTCTATTTGCCTTTGTGGAATAGATCACACACTAGTTCAATATCTCCATTGTGCTTCATACTCACTTTGCTAGCTCCTGAAATTGTGATGTATGAATGATTAAATGAATTAATAGGAAGACCGAGGGTCATGCTTTATATTTTGTGTCATCAGTCTCACTTATGCCTATTTATGACTCTATACATCCTGTAGATATTTAGCAATAAAAGTTACATAAAAGTAATTGTAGATCAGTGGTCTCATTTTAGATTGATAGATAGCACTCTCTATTAATCCAGCACTGTAGAATTGATTTTTCTACCATGTTTGGGAATAAAATATAATACATTTAAAAGTGCATCTAGCTACTGCAGCAGGAGAAGGAACATTTGAATTTCCTTTCCATGCATACTGTGATGGAGATCATTATGAGTCCTCTGCCTAAAAGATGTTATTTGCATGCTTTAAAAAAATAGATTAAATGCAGTGCTGCAATTAATAAACATTTTTCTTGCCTTACTGATTTAATTTGAAATAGGCAAATCTCTGGTGTTTTGTTTTGTTTTTTTTCCTGCAAATTACTTTTGCCTCATTTATTCATTAATTTATTTTTTTAATGAAACCTATAGAAATAGGGGTATATATTGTCACCTACATTTTTTCTAATATATTTTCATTTCCTAATATATTCCTGTAATAATAATCCTAATTTCCAAACACTACTGACTTGTATTCAGTTTGTGTGTGAGAGAGATTTTGGAAGTGGTTTGCCACTGCCTGCTTCCTAGGGCTGAGCAAGAGTGACTGGCCCAAGGTCACCCAGCTGGCTTCGTGCCAAAGGCAGAATTAGAACTTATGGCGTCCTGGTTTTTAGCCTGGTGCCTTAACCACTGCACCACACTGGCTCTCATTCAGTTTGTAATCAACTGCTTTTCCAAGATCTTTTGTGACATGGATTTTTGCCAAGCCAGATATTCCCCATCCTAGAGCTGCACATTTTATTTCTGTTTCTGACTAGAAAGCTTTACTTTTGCTTCTGTGTTATGTTCAGTCCATTGCTCTGACACATTGAGACCATTTTCAATTATATACCTCTCTTCTAGAATACTAGCGATCCTATCCAATTTTCTGTCATAGTATTTAAGAGTATTGCCTCCCTTCAGATTTTTCTGCCTGAGTGTGTAGAGGTTGGAGAAGGAAGGAGAAGGGCTATATGCCTGAACATAATTGACTTTCTTTTTCTTTTATATGTTTAAATATTGCAACATGGTTTGCAACTTTTTTGTTTTGTTTTTTAAGTACTGAAAATCAGTGAGAGAGAGAGAGAGGGAGATTAAAGTGGTGACCTCATCACTTTCCTCTTTCTCTTCTGATAATCTTATGTCCTTCCCAAAGTTTGCAAGAAATCAAACAAAATTTAATCCTGGCTCAGAAGTTGCAGGAAAATCAAACTAAGGTAAGGATTCAAAATACGAGTCTCAACTCATGAATATACAATCTTACTATATTGTGTATCTTAACATATTATACTATAAGATACAACAGTGTAAAAATATTAGAAAATTGGCCTAGTATTACTGTATATCTGAGTTCATTCACAGACCATTACTTTAGAGTATTCAGATTAATTCATTTAAGCCATATAAATATGGATTTATTAAGCAAATCAGAAAGGAGCTACAGCTTTAAATGCCACAATGGGATATCTTAAAAGGGCTCATAAGGCAACAGAATGAATGAATGAATAAAAATATATACAGTGTATACACACACAGACACATATATGTATGTATGTATGTATGTATGTATATGTATATATATTCCAGTAGAGATCAAAAGTAATTAAAAAGAACTATAAGTAATCCTTTAGCATTGCACATTAATTCCAAAGTGAAGTGAATTAATCTTCTCTCATTGTATGGTAATTCACAACTCAGCATGTTAATTCTAAAGGACTATAGTTTAATCTTGTAGAATAATATAGGGTCCCCAAATGTACAGGTACCACAGCTTCTTTTTCTGCCTAATAAATAAAATAAAACTCAGATTATTCTTCTTGGCAAAAATAATTGAAATTAATTCTCAGTCTGACGTCATTGCTCATTGACTATTGGGTTTATTTACAATAGTTTTTTTTTAAAATTGTATTATATTTTAATCATTGTATAAATTTAATGCTTCAGCAAAGGATCGTTACCTTGTCGTGGTGCTGGAGCTTGAGCACCTCAATGATGCCATGAGTTAAACCGTGAAGGGCCACCCAAGACAGGAAGGTCATGACAGAGAGGTCAGACTAAATGTGATCCCTGGGGAAGGTAATGGCAACCCACCCCAGTATTCTTGCCGTGAAAACTAAATGGATCAGTACAACCAGAGATATGTCGGTATACCATCAGAAGAGGAGACCCCCAGGTCGGAAGATGGTCAAAATGCTACTGGGGAGGAACAGAGGATGAGTTCAACTAGCCCCAGACGTGATGACGCAGCTAGCTCAAAGCCGAAAGGACGGCTAGCAGCCAAAGGTGCTGGTGGTGAACAGCGAATCCGATGTTCTAAGGATCAACACACCATTGGAACCTGGAATGTAAGATGTATGAGCCAGGGCAAATTGGATGTGGTTATTGGTGAGATGTCAAGATTAAAGATAGACATTCTGGGTGTCAGAGAACTGAAATGGACTGGAATGGGCCACTTCACATCAAATGACCACCAGATCTACTACTGTGGACAAGAAGACCACAGAAGAAATGGAGTAGCCTTCATAAGTAATAGTAAAGTGGCGAAAGCAGTGCTCAGATACAATCCAAAAAACGATAGAATGATCTCAATTCGAATTCAGGGCAAGCCATCTAACATCACAGTGATCCAAATATATGCCCCAACCACAGATGCTGAAGAAGCTGAAGTAGAGCAGTTCTATGAGGATCTGCAGCACCTACTGGACAACACACCTAAAAGAGATGTTATTTTTATCACGGGAGACTGGAATGCTAAGGTGGGCAGTCAAATGACACCTGGAATTACAGGTAAGCATGGCCTGGGAGAACAAAATGAAGCAGGACATAGGCTGATAGAATTTTGCCAAGACAACTCACTCTGCATAACAAACACTCTCTTCCAGCAACCTAAGAGATGGCTTTATACATGGACTTCCCCAGATGGACAACACCGAAACCAGATTGACTACATCCTTTGCAGCCAAAGGTGGAGGACATCTATACAGTCGGTAAAAACAAGACCTGGAGCTGACTGTAGTTCAGATCACGAACTTCTTCTTGCACAATTTAGGATCAGATTAAAGAGATTAGGGAAGACCCACAGATCAGCTAGATATGAGCTCACTAATATTACTAAGGAATATGCAGTGGAGGTGAAGAATAGATTTAAGGGACTGGACTTAGTAGATAGGGTCCCAGAAGAACTATGGACAGAAGTCCGCAACATTGTTCAAGAGGCGGCAACAAAATACATCCCAAAGAAAGAGAAAACCAAGAAGGCAAAATGGCTGTCTGCTGAGACATTAGAAGTAGCCCGAGAAAGAAGGAAAGCAAAAGGCAACAGTGATAGGGGGAGATATGCCCAATTAAATGCAAAATTCAAGAGGTTAGACAGAAGAGACAAGGAATTATTTTTAAACAAGCAATGCACAGAAGTGGAAGAAGACAATCGAATAGGAAGGACAAGAGACCTCTTCCAGAAAATTAGAAACATTGGAGGTAAATTCCAGGCAAAAATGGGTATGATCAAAAACAAAGATGGCAAGGACCTAACAGAAGAAGAAGAGATCAAGAAAAGGTGGCAAGAATATACGGAAGACCTGTATAGGAAGGATAACAATATCGGGGATAGCTTTGACGGTGTGGTCAGTCAGCTAGAGCCAGACATCCTGAAGAGTGAGGTTGAATGGGCCTTAAGAAGCATTGCTAATAACAAGACAGCAGGAGACGATGGCATCCCAGCTGAATTGTTCAAAATCTTGCAAGATGATGCTGTCAAGGTAATGCATGCTATATGCCAGCAAATTTGGAAAACACAAGAATGGCCATCAGATTGGAAAACAATCAACTTATATCCTCATACCAAAACAGGGAAACACTAAAGAATGTTCAAACTATCGAACAGTGGCACTCATTTCACATGCCAGTAAGGTAATGCTCAAGATCCTGCAAGGTAGACTTCAGCAACTCATGGAGCGAGAATTGCCAGATGTACAAGCTGGGTTTAGAAAAGGCAGAGGAACTAGGGACCAAATTGCCAATATCTGATGGATAATGGAAAAAGCCAGGGAGTTTCAGAAAAACATCTATTTCTGTTTTATTGACTATTCTAAAGCCTTTGACTGTGTGGACCATAACAACTTGTGGCAAGTTCTTAGTGGTATGGGGATACCAAGTCATCTTGTATGCCTCCTGAAGAATCTGTATAACGACCAGGTAGCAACAGTCAGAACAGACCACGGAACAACGGACTGGTTTAAGATTGGGAAAGGAGTACAGCAGGGCTGTATATTCTCACCCTACCTATTCAACTTGTACGCAGAACGCATCATGCGACATGCTGGGCTTGAGGAATCCAAGGCTGGAGTTAAAATTGCTGGAAGAAACATTAACAATCTCAGATATGCAGATGATACCACTTCGATGGCTGAATGCGAAGAGGAACTGAGGAGCCTTATGATGAAAGTGAAAGAAGAAAGTGCAAATGCTGGCTTGCGGGTAAACCTCAAAATACCAAGATTATGGCAACCAGTTTGATTGATAACTGGCAAATAGAGGGAGAAAATGTAGAAGCAGTGAAAGGCTTTGTATTTCTAGGTGCAAAGGTTACTGCAGATGCTGACTGCAGCCAGGAAATCAGAAGATGCTTAATCCTTGGGAGAAGAGCAATGACAAATCTCAATAAAATAGTTAAGAGCAGAGACATCACACTGACAACAAAGGTCCGCATAGTTAAAGCAATGGTGTTCCCCGTAGTAACATATGGCTGCGAGAGCTGGACCATAAGGAAGGCTGAGAGAAGGAAGATCAATGCTTTTGAACTGTGGTGTTGGAGGAAAATTCTGAGGCTGCCTTGGACTGCAAGAAGATCAGACCAGTCCATCCTCCAGGAAATCAAGCCAGACTGCTCACTTGAGGGAATGATATTAAAAGCAAAACTGAAATACTTTGGTCACATAATGAGAAGACAGGACACCCTGGAGAAGATGCTGATGCTAGGGAGAGTGGAGGGCAAAAGGAAGAGGGGCCGACCGAGGGCAAGATGGATGGATGATATTCTAGAGGTGACGGACTCGTCCCTGGGGGAGCTGGGGCTGTTGACGACCGACAGGAAGCTCTGGTGTGGACTGGTCCATGAAGTCACGAAGAGTCAGAAGTGACTGAACCAATAAACAACAACACTTTAATGACCAGCTGAAGATAAAAGGAGTTGAGGATCCCAAACCTGGGATATAATTCTACAGGGCTGATTAAAAAACAAAACCAAAACTTTTGTGTTTATTTTGTTGTTGAGCTCTGAGAAACCAGTACAAGCTTTATAACTTTCTTTTAACTGTAAATGAACTCAACAAAAATTAACATGAGAAAGAATAGTGAAGGAAAGGTGAGTTTTAGGCCCATGTGGCAAAGCCTTATTAAAAGGCCTTTGGGATGTGTCTGCAGATATGATCCTTTGAGAGAGTGAAATTTCCTCTGCAAACTTTATGTGACTCCAGGACTTCTTTGAAGATGTCTATTAAAAGATCACCTTGGTTGCTTTAGTATCAAATGTTTATGTGAATTAACAGGTACAAATTTATAGAAGACATTTGTGCATTAGTATATTAGATTTATGTTATTGCAGGTTTGGAAGGAACAGTTTATGGCCATCTGCTTTTCAGACTCAGTTTAGAGAATATTGAATATTGTAACTTTCCTGGCAAAAGTGATCCTGGTTTGACAATTTGAATCTTGATATGTGCCATTATGAATTTTAATTGAAGTCTGAAGATAACTTAGTGAGGCTTTTCTTATTTCTCATTTTCAGATAATGGGAAAAGAACCAAATTAAAGTTAAGACCTTTAAATACACTCCACATTCTAAAGCAGAACCTGTGAAGGTTCTGCAGCAAAAACCTAATTCATACCTGGATACCTGGCCCATAGTTTAGGTATACCTGATAGCAAATTTTTGAATATATGCATACAAGAACTTACCTGAAAATTATTGAGGTGGAATTGAGACTGAATGATGCACAAAATCTCATTATGTTGATATAAGTCTATGGAATTATTATTAATTTTGTGCCTTCAAGTCGGTGTTGACATCTAGTGACTGCCTGGACAAGTCCCTGCAGTTTTCTTTTCTTTTTTTTTTCTTTTTTTTTCTTTTTGGGAGTGGTTTGCCATTGCCTTCTTCCTAGGGCTGAAAGCAAGAGACTGGCCCAAGGTCACCCAGCTGGCTTCATGCCAAAGGCAAGACTAGATCTCATGGTCTCCTGGGTTCTAGCTTGGTGCCTTAACCACTGCACCACACTGGCTCTCATTCAGTTTGTAATCAACTGCTTTTCCAAGATCTTTTGTGACATGGATTTTTGCCAAGCCAGATATTCCCCATCCTAAAGCTGCACATTTTATTTCTGTTTCTGACTGGAGAGCTTTACTTTTGCTTCTGTGTTATTTTCAATCTGTTGCTCTGACACATTGAAACCATTTCCAATTATATACCTCTCTTCTAGAATACTAGCGATCCTATCCAATTTTCTGTCATAGTGTTTAAGAGTATTGCCTCCCTTCAGATTTTATTGCCTGAATATATAAAGGTTGGAGAAGGAAGGAGTGGGGTTATATGCCTGAACATAATTGACTTTCTTTTTCTTTTTTATGTTTAAATATTGCAACATGGTTTGCAGCTTTTTTTGTTTTGTTTTTTATGTACTGAAAATCATGTCTGTGTGTGTGTGTGTGTGTGTGTGTAGAGAGAGAGAAAGAGAAATTAAAAACATGGAAGAAATTAATAGAAAGGAAATTCCTAGAAAAGATAACTGACTGTATGGGAAGGATCCATTATATTACATGGAGATTCATAAAGAGCCTCTTTCTAGCATATCCAGTGCTTTAATCCTGTTGTTATTTATCCAGATATACAAATTGGAAATAACAGTAATCTATCATGCCTCCTCTATTCATATGCATTTTGTTTAGTTAAAAAGAACAAAATATGTTTTCATGATCCTCTCTGTTGGAAATGAATAGATAGTTGTACCTTTGAAATACTTTGTGAATAAAACAGTATTTTTAATTTTGATTTTTTTCCAGCCTCCCCAGCACCACTACTTAGAATTGGTTCACAGTCACATGTGGATGTTGCAAAAAGATCTACACATTTGTATGAAGTGGATCCTGAGACTATGTTAGTATAGCACATGCACCTCCAAGTTGAAGCAATACAGAAATAGTATGCTGACTTGCAAGGTATCTGTATATTAGACATTCTAGCTTGCCTAATATGGAGTATTATGAACATGCTTGGTGTAAAAACAGCCTTTGCTTGCATTTGTGACATACTGGCTAAAATGTACCAAATCAGGCTGATATTGTTCTTTCCATGAACAAAGAATGCTGTTATGATTAAAGCTGGTAGCTTAGTCTTTATTTTCTCTATATTCCTAAAAACCATTAAATTAAAACTTTGACTGACCAAAACCATGATGAATGGCTGAAATCAATATCTATGGGCCATCTGATGGTAAACACGGCACATGGAAGATTGCAACCTGAAATGTGAAGAGGAGTGAATGGTAAAAGGCATGAATGAAATGAAAGAAAAGAAAATTAGATATAGTATGTGTCTATGAAATTAAGAGGAAGAGGAAGGATATAATACATCTGAATGAAGGTGATCCAATATTGTATAGTGGAGTTGGTAAATACCTTCCAGGAAGTGAAGATGTCTCTTTAATTATAAAAGAAAGAGTAAAAATATTGCATGTTGTTCTCCAGTGGGATGGTATTATGGGAGAACATGGAAAGAATTTTCAAAAACTGTTTTAAATGAATGTGATTTAGGGGGAAAATCCTGTTGTGCTAGGTGGGAATGAGATGAGAGAGTACAGAAGAAGGTTAGGACCATCTGGAGATAGAAAAGTGATTGAGAATAGTGCCTGTTTCATGTGTTTCTGCTTAGAAGAATGTTAGGCTCTTTTGAAGATGTGATTTAACCACAAGATTGTTTAAATGTACACATACAAAGGAATAGATATACATTTAAAAGCATTATTGATTTGCAAGTTTATGATGAAAAATTAGGAGAAGTAATGAAAGATACAAGGGTAATGAGAGATTCTCAATGTGCATAGGATTAAACAAGGTATCTCCAGAAGAGGGAATGGGATTAAAAATAAACCCGATTTGGGATGAAACTAAAGTGAGGGAATAGGAATTATAGTGATATGTTGAAGAGTAGAATTGAAGTTAAAAGAAATTTAAGTGTCTACAAAAATATTGTTGAAAAGGAGATGTTCAAATGCTGTGAATGTTGAAAGATGTAACTTCAGGAATGTTAAAGTTTGGATGTCATTTGCTTATGGAGTGGCTGTGAGACTTGCTTAACATGCATGTGAAAGTTGCTTTATTATTAGAAAAATGCCATTATTTTTCCTCTTTCAAGGAAAAATTGCTAGAGTGCATGCAAAACTTAAAAGAGGATTAGTTTATTAAATGTGCCTGGGAAGATGTTTGGCAGAATTCTGACTGAATGAAACAGTAGAAGAGGTGATCGAATTTTGTGCAGGGCAATTTTATGCCAGGCAAGACCAAGTTTTTCTCTTCAGTGGATCGTTGAAAAATGTATGAATGTTTGTTGATGTAGAGAAAGTGCATAATAATTTGAAATGTATTATAGTGTATGATAGGCTTGAAATATGGAATATTTTCTACAAATATGGAAATGATGGTTGGTTTCTGAATGTGATGGTGGAAGTAAAGCATGTGTGAGAATAAATGACTACTTAGCAAAAGATTCAGCACTGAACAGGGAATTTAAAGTATTTATGGATGAATATATATAAGGATTGTTTATGGTGGTATTAGAGGCATGTCAGCTGGGGACAGAAATGTACGTATTTTTTTATATGCAAAATGTTGTTATACTGTTGACTGAGAATCTGAATGATTTTCAGCAAGTGTTGTATACCTGGGGCAAAGAGTTGTCTTCTCTTTTATAGACAGAAGGGCTGCAAAATAGTGTAGTAGAAACAATTGTTTGTTAAATATATATCCACCCTTTCTTCAGGGATCTGAAATGGCATGTATAGTACTCAGTCCTCAGACAAATAGCAGACAAACAGCAGACAAAGAAGTAAACAAGGCTGAGTGATAGCCAGTATCCAAAAGTCAATATATATAGCTAGTATAGCCAATAATAGGCTTGAATCCAAATCTTCTGGGGTCTATTCCAGTGTGGCCTAGAAGTCCAGGAAATAAAATGTGAAATATTTCTGATGTTTCTCATACATTTGATAAACAGTGTTTTACATGCAATGTTTCTTAATAGAAAGGTTGGCTTTACAACACTTGCTTTACAGTGGGATTACAGTAATACTTGTATGCAATTTTCTTCAAACAAGGTGAGGATTACTCTGACCTTGTAAGTGCCAAATATCATCTTTCTAGCTTGAAGGTGAAATAAATTTTGAGTAAGCAGAACATCACTTTTTTCTAAAGATATTCAACTAGGATTCTAAGTTCCAGTATTCCAGTGGGGAAGTCTTGCTTATTGGTGACCCTACAGGCGTTCCACATCAATGAGGATAGGACACAGCATTGTTTCCTTCTTAAGATTCAATATGAAATCTTCATTGGTTCTCCACTGTAAAATGTATGCTCCACTGATGAAGTGAGAATGTCTGTAATTGTCATATCTATCCCAACCTCCACTTATAGAGAGAGATTTCCCCCCAAAACTTTGGGTAATGGAAAACAGGAAAAATGAACAATTCAAGAGAATTTTGAACAGAAATACTGTAAAATTAACAGACATAGTTTTCAGGACTTTATCACTGTATATATGCACATCAACATGTATGTAGGCATTGGATTGGCTAATGGGAGAAGAAGAAGGCTGCATAAGATAGGTTGTTGGTTACATTCAGAATGACCCTTATATTCTCAGATAACTGCAATGCATTAAATTTGGGCATCCTTAGGATGGATGGATGGAAGGAAGAAAGGAATGTTCTTCAAAAAATCATATTATGCCACTTCTTTGCTACATACACTGATTCAGTTCATCCTTTACAGCCTAAAATTATTTGGAACCAGTTAATCCAAAACACCATATCTACCTGTGTGGATTTCAAGGTATAGTCCTTTAAAAGGGGGACAATAAAGTAGTGCAACCCTCTACATGAAATGCCTCTACATGAAAGGAAAGTACTTTCCTTTTGGACCTAATGAATAATGTTTTATTCTCTCAGGTATTTAAAATTACCATTTTTCATTCTATTATATTTTCACATTGTTTTCTTTTGCTGCTTTCTTATCACATTTTTAAATACTTTGTTGGTATATTTATGTTAATTTTATTAATTTTCAATCCTAAATGTATTATTTTTGTATTTTACATACCTACATACAGTATCACTCCAAGAATGCCAGTTAACAGGGAATCTTAAAAGGTAACAAAATAAATGCAAAATAAGTAAATGTATGGTTATTTTAGCAGGGGGGAAACAGAGCTTTTGTCAGCCAGCTCTGAATAGCAATTGGGAAAAGTTGACACAGCAGTTGTCAGAGCAGTGGTACTGATAAGAAATATGAAACTATAAAAGTGTCACTAGCATAAACATCCATGTTTGTCTACTTACAGCTGGTCCTGCATACTTCTTACTGTTTTTTTTGGTTTGTTTTTTAGTCTGACTGGGAAAGGGGAGAGAATGGGGAATCATCTATGATCACTTATTAAAAACATTAAATATAGCAATTGTTACTTCAGAACAACATTGAAAAACAGAATTGGGGAAAAAAAAAAGTCTACCCAAACAGCATGCCTAAGGCTGAGAGGAAAGGTTGGTTGAGAAAACCACAGGAAGAAAATATGGATCTCTTGTTTTCAGTACTGCTGCATGTGCATACAAACAAGAGGAGGAAAGACACAGTGGCATGCAGCCGAATGCAATTACTTTTAATGCTGGAATGGATGATTCCTTATTCAGATTTCCTTAGAATACATTGGTTTCTGCTAATCTACGAAATCCAGCATAGCTGGGTACACAAGGTTCAGCCCTCACTTTTGTCTTTGACAAAGCAGCTAATGCATAGAGTTCATGTATGGACACAATGTGAATTGCATTGGTGTAGTGAAGTGACTACAAAGCTTGCCTCAGCTAAAAAAAGAGAGGTGGCCAATGCTACCACTCTGGAGCAGTTTTGGGTTGCCTGGAAGAACTTCAAGGAGCACCAAGAGGGCTTCAAGCTGGCCACCTCTGACACATGCTCAATCTTCATTGGAAATGCCCAGTCTGGAAGATGTTCGGTGAATCCCAGGTTAGTCACCCTCTGCTCACACTGTGGCAATCCTGAAATGTTAACCAAAGACATCCAGTTTTTTCCATCAACATATCAGGAGAAGGCTGAGGATGGCCCCCTGTTGTTCAAGCTCCTGAAAGAAGACTGAGGTGGCTAAGAAGCAAAGTGAGACAAAGCAGCATGGTTGCTTCAGTTCTAGAAGTGGGATGGCCATATTGCTTCACAAAGTACCTTGGAGGGTCTGATTTGTTTGAACCTTCACTGAAGGTTAGTCCTGATCAATATATCTTTTGAAGCTTTGTAGTAAGTTACTTTTTACTGGATTAGATTTTTGGTCTATCTAGAATAGCATTCCTCATGCTGATTAAGGACAACTTTCTAGGAGAAACAGAGTATCAAGAGTTTGACTTTAACTACAGATGGATCAAATCCAGGACTGTGCGCAAGTCTGTCCCATCACATCTTTAATTTAATGAACAGTTATAAGATTGCTGAGTACAGCAAATAATATCAAGTTGTGTGTGTATGCATTATAAAAGTTGTTGCAATAGATACATATACATATGTGTGTATGTGTGTCTGTGTGTAGGGAAAGAGATTATTAAAACATAGAGGAACTGTCAGATAATTGAATAAAAAAAAATAAATTGATTGGGCATGTAAGATCTGAGTGCAGCTAAAATAAATGGAAGCTTCCTCTGAGAACTTTTTAAGGAATACAATTTGGAGGAAAGTTTTCTGAAATAATGAATAGGATGAAACCTTACATAATTGATAAATCCTCAGGCTCTTGTCTGTTGCCTTCTCTTATAAACTGGCAGAATTTTCATACCAGATCAAAGAAGACTGCATAATAAAATTGTGATGGAAACAACCCTTTTTGTTTTCAAGAATATGACTATGTTGTTGCTTTTTAAAGGTCATGTAAGACGTTATGAAGTTGGAGCCTCATCACAGCCCTGAACTATTTTAGTCAAACAGAAGAAAGAATATAATTTTATACTGTGATATAGTCCCACTTGAGTAAGTTCATTTCTTTAATGATTGCAGAATATGGCAATACTCTCCTAGGAATGAAAAATCCCTATAAGTTTAATTGGTCCAATTGTGAAATCACCAGAGGAGAATTGATGCACCCTTTTTTCTTTCCTTAAACACATGATCAGTGCTGTTGAAAGTATTGTACTGCAATCTTGGTTGCTGTGGCCAACTATATCTTCTCTAAATTTGTTGAGTCACATTGTATTTTCACCTAAACTATTATTTGAAAAAGATCCTAGATTTTCAAAATTGCCTTGAAGTCAAAAAGTAACCTTTTATTAAATGCATAAATAATAATTGGAATTGGCACGTATGGAGGGTTAGCCTTAATTAAGCAGAACAATTATTTGGAGTAGATAGCTGCAATTCAAATTGTATAGCTGCTAATGCTGAGAAATATATCATTTATTAATACAATTTGTCAGATAGTTCATTTTTCTCCTTTTGCAAACAACAATGAGTTGTTATGGATAACCACTGTGGATCCAGAATTCTGGGATCTTCATCTGATAAAGAGGGGGTCTTGTTATATCCTTTCTCTTTAAATTTCCTTTCCCTTTATAAATTGTTGGTCTGGTCTGATATCAGCAAGCCCATTTATAGTTGGCTTTTTTTCCCCCCAAGAAGTTAGAATCAGAGTTTAAAAAACAAACAAACATAAACACAGATGAAAAGCATAGATTTAAATAATCAAACCCAGAGAGATAACAAAATTAAACCCAAGTCCTGGCAGGGGAAACAAATATTTAGCTGAATAAATTAATCAAAGAACATTCAAAGTAGTTCCTCAGCATGGATGTCATAACAAAATGCTTTATATCTCTGTGTGAGGTTGGAGAACTCAGAAGCAATAGCTAATTGTGACTAGGTGCTCCAACCTTACACATCAGGGGGAATGAAAGAGAGAGGAGAAACAATGGAGGGGCAAGGGATGAGAAGAGGGCAGCTAGCACTGCCCCATTCACAACTGAGAGACTGAGAGGCCACCATCACACAAGCTGTCAACGCAGAGGAAGGGGTGGGACAAGGAAAAGGCGGGAGGCTTAAGAATGGAGGTGGGAGGAAGTGGGGCCAGTCGTGGCTTTGACAGACTGAAAGACCTAATAAAGAACTTTGCATATCCATTGTGGCTTGTGCTGTGAGTTTCTAAAATTAGGCCTTAAAATCAAAATCCTCACACTCTGTCAACATATCCTAAGAAATGAGCAGGAATTGTCACAAAGACTTGTGTGTGTGTGTTATTCTCAGTATTCTGGACCCAAGCCAATTTTGATGCTATATTTAGAAGTTGGATGACAAAATCAACAAACCTCATCATTCTTACAATGAAGTCAACCATAAACCTTCATCTGATCTGCAAGAATTTCAAGTTACCAAATCAAACACAAAGAAAGCACAAAGCAGGTTCCATTGCATCACAGAAACTATGAACGTGTTAAAAAGAAAGTTGGATCAAACTTTTCAATAACCGCACTGCACATGAAAAGCCACCTATATAAAGATGCTCATAAACATATTATGGGATGCTACTAAGTCACTATTTTTTGAGTGGCATCCATATTCAAAACCCTAGCTTCCTATTCTCATGATGAAGACAAGTCCATGCAAACTGGATTTTTATTTATTTTTTCTACAGTCAAATGAAATTGTAGCTTGGCAGTCTTCTGGTGAAAACTGGAAGAAGCTATGCCTAGACATATATCCAACTGTAATGGCAATGCGGAAGATCATTGTACAAGATGCTCTTGTAAGAGGGACCAATCATACTGAGGATGGTCCTTGGAGAACTTTTTGTTATGGGCAATTTAATCAGGAGTTTGTGATGGGCATATTGTTGCACCTGATTTGAGGCTCAAGGGGTAATCACATACTTATTTCCTTTCCATATCCACAACTTTTTAGGGAACCATATTGGGATTTTTTTCAGTTCACTCAATAGTTTTTCAGCCCACAAATCCTACTTTTGTGGGACTTCATTGTGACCCTCTAAGTCAGCCAACCCAGTACCTTGGAATACCTTTCTCAGGCTACCCACATTAACAGGTTGAACTCATACAAGTTGGTCCACCCTTCAGGAACTTGTCCGTTGAATCTGACCCAAAGGTGTCACAATGTTAGCCCTACCAAATTAGACCCTGCATTTGTTCATGGGTGCCTGTACTAAATTTAGCTCCAGAATATTTCAGTGATACCTCTGCCATTTCAGCCATTAAGCTACCCTATATTATTTCATTCCTTCATATATGCCATTGTCTCAAAACTGATATGCCAGAACATATAAGCTACACCCTTTTATGTTCTTTAAGTAAGCCATGCACAAGAGGCTTAAAAAGTAGACCAGCTTTGTTCTATATATCGAATAGAATAGAGTTTCTTTATATTGAATAAGAGATTAAAAATATCATGCTCCCTGATCACACATTCCCAGAGCATCTGATCGAACTCGCATGCATGAATGGAATCAACACGTGTTGAATCTTGTGAGTTGCTGGAAGTGGGAGGCGGTGAGCCAGGACTGTGAAACCATCTTGTTTGGACTATCTCTGGCATTCAAGGTCAGGCTGCTGAGAGCCGCTGGAGACATCTGTACGAAGCTAAACAAACTGGAACGAAAAGGGGGGCTGCATACCGAAAGGGGAAGGGGTTGGTTTCATTGGACTGTTTAACCTGGGGAAAATGTGGGAATTTCTATTCACAGCTTTTTCACTGTACTGCATACTACAATCCATTAAAGAGATTTCTACTTTTACCACGTATGAATCTAATTTAATGGGAAGTTGAGTAGGGCAGTCATCACAACAAAATTGAATATTTGCTTTGATGAGTGATTACAAAATTCAGCATCCTAATCTAAAAAAGAAATTGGGGGGGGGGAGAGAAAGAAGGGAAATCAAGGGGAAAACAGGGCAACAGGAAGGTGTTTATAGATCTTGCTGCAAGATACAAACTGAAGATTGCTGTCACCACCCATAGTAAAATAATTCCTCTCATAAGCAGGATTGGATGGAGAAATGATGCTGAATGAAATGGGGGTGGGGGTGGGGGTTAATAGGCAGTTCATCCCAGGAAGCCAAATGTCTTCTTCCTCCTGAGGTTGTCTTCCCCTTTTTAAACTTATGTAGGATGTGATGCCATGTTTCCTCATAACTCAACATATTCTTCTCATTCGTTTTCACTCTATTTCCCCATGTAAGAATTAACTTCTTCCTTTTCTTTCTTGCTTGCTTGCTTGCTTGCTTGCTTCATATTTTTCTATTTGCACATATCAACTTTTTCTATCTGCACAGCTCTTCTCCTAAGAACAGTTTTTCTTAAACTAGTTTAGTTGATTTTAGCTAGTCCTGTTTACCTAGCATCCTGTTAGATATCTGCAAAATCTAAAGAAAGTATGAGGGGGGCAAGATTGGTCAGCAGCCATATGTACTTTTGTAAAATCACATGTAAACAAGAATTAGTCCATCTGATAAGTTTTTTTTTCACTGAACAGTACATGTTTATATGGAATATATGATGACTTGGGTATCTGATGGAAAAGTTGCAGATATCCACCAGGGACTTGCATTAGTGGGTCCCAGGAGGGGAGTCTTCTCTGCTGTGGCTCCCTCCTTGTGGAACATTCTCCCCCCTGAAATAAGGCCAGCTCCTTCCCTGCTATCATTTAGGAAGTCCCTTAAGACGTGGTTGTGTTGTCAGGCCTGGGGGTCTCTGGGAATGGGAGACATTCTTAGATGGCTCCACTATGGTTGACATTCTTGCTCTGTCTAAGGAGCTGGTATGCTTTACTGTATAGTGATTTTATAATTTGGTGATATTTTTAATAATCATTTTATTTTTTAAAATGATTGTCCATACTTATTCACTGTGTTTATCTCATTGTTGTATGCCGCCCTGTGTGAGATGGGCGGCCATATAAATGTGAACAAAAATATGAACAATAAACAAATAAAATCACACATCATCTACTGTGTCCCATAATTCAAGCTTATTGTGCTCGCTTCAGCAGCACATATACTAAAATTGGACCGATACAGAGAAGGCATAATTCAAGCCTATTCGATTTGTTTATAAGCTTTCTCTAAATCAACAAAAATATGCTGTAAAAGGAATCTAAGGAGTATATGGCTAAAATTTAAGGGAAACAATATATATATATATATTCAAGCATCTTTATGTGTGTTATTATACTATACTATCTTCTGGTTGGTGCATATGTTGTCTTGCAAAGTAGTCTCTAAATTAGAGATCCTAGCATGAGCGTACTTAACTGGCCTTTGTTACTCTAATGATCTGAGCTTGTCTATAACTAGGGAAGTGATATTTGGGTCATAATGGATAGTTCAATGCTGACTCAGTGAGTGACATCTGCAAACCAGAACAACCAACCAACCAAAAAGAAAGAAAATTCTATTGTAGGAATCATTAGGAAAGAGATTAAAAGCAAAACAACAACAACCCCCCCAAAAGTCAACATAATAATGCTGTTACAGATCTGTGATATATGCATATATGGAATATGGCATATAGTTCTGGTCATCACAGTTGAAAAATGATATGCTACCTTTGTAAAAAGTGCAGAACTATAATGATCAGGGAGCTTGAACACTTATGAGAAAAGGCTAGAAAATCTGGGATTATTTAGCTTAGAAGGAAAAAAAAAGGCTGAAGTATATATGTAACTCGTCTTTTAACACAGACTCTTAATCTGAGTTCAAGGAGATGATTCCCATGAGGTCTCCCTTTCCAATTCATTTTAAATATTCCTGCAATCAGTGGGGGAAGGGCTGTATGGGCAATTTCCCTCCTTCCTGAGTTCAATAAAACCCACATAAACATGTTATATAAGTTTAATTTATATGCAGTTGCCTTCGTAAATAGTTGTCTGATCCCAACTGGTGAAAAAGGATTAAACTGGAAATCCTTCTGCCTCTCAGGCAGAGTTTCACAATTAGGTGCAGCTATAGTTATAGAACAATAAGTAGAGATATTTTTTCTATCCAGGAAGACCAGAATGGGTCAGCAATTGTATTATTCAGGTCACTGCAGTTGAGGCATCTCAAGATACGAGGCGACAGAAAAAGTTATACTTAATTCAGCAGGAGTAGTATTCAGTCTAAAGTTAACATAGAATTTTTCCTAAAGCCACATTTCATTGAGTTTGGAGGTGTCATTGCACCCCCCCCCCATTATGACCTGAGAACTTCTGTAAGGATTCTAGTGGAAGTCACAATGATATTGATAACATCAATGAAATGTCTCAGGAGTCCACACATCCCTGAAAACATGATCTTTTAGAAACTTTTAGTGGAAACATTATATGTGCTTGAACAAGGGGAGAAATGTGTTATAAGATTTTACTTTGAAAAATCTATGCCAAATACTGACTTATTATGTCTGAAATAGCAGTAAGACTATTTTCTTTAGTGCCTTTTAGATAGTCAAACTGTTTTCAGCTTTCAGTCCAGCCTGTTGCAAAGCTATTCTCTTTCAAACACCAAAAATTTTAGTCTAATCGTTCTTATGTCCTAGATGGATATAAATTGATTTTCTGCCTGTATAGTGGGAAATACTTCCCAAATTACTTACTTATCAAACATGATTGAGACTTCAGATGGGAGTCTTCAATTGCTCATGAAAGAATTCTGAACTTCCTCCTCCCTGAATTTTCATCTGTACCTGTACCTGTACCTGTATCTGTATCTATCAGAAGACAGTGGTGGTGATAGATGTACCAGTGCCAAGTGACAGCGACAGCAGGAAGGAGTATGAGAAACTGGAGAAATACCAGGGCCAGAAGAAGGAACTAGAGAGAATGTGGAAAGTGAAGCCAAAGTGGTCCCAGTAGTGGTAGGGGCACTCGGGGCTGGGACTACTAAGCTGGGAGAGTGGCTCCAACAGATCCCAGGGACAACACTGGAGATCTCTGTCCAGAAGAGTGCAGTGCTAGAAGCAGCTAAGATACTGCGCAGAACCATAAAACTCCCAGGCCTCTGGTAGAAGATCCGAGGTTGAGGAAGACACATACCACCCATAGGGGTGAGAGGGGACTTTTTTTCCTATATCTATATCTGTATAAGAACTGTAGTGTTGGAGGAAAATTCTGAGAGTGCCTTGGACTGCAAGAAGATCAAACCAGTCCATCCTCCAGGAAATAAAGCCAGACTGCTCACTTGAGGGAATGATATTAAAGGCAAAACTGAAATACTTTGGCCACATCATGAGAAGACAGGACACCCTGGAGAAGATGCTGATGCTAGGGAGAGTGGAAGGCAAAAGGAAGAGGGGCCAACCAAGGGCAAGGTGGATGGATGATATTCTAGAGGTGACGGACTCATCCCTGGGGGAGCTGGGGGTGTTGACGACCGACAGGAAGCTCTGGCGTGGGCTGGTCCATGAAGTCACGAAGAGTCGGAAGCGACTAAACGAATAAACAACAATATCTGTATCAATTATAAAGTACAAATTTTTAATATACTTTCCTAATACAACACTTTTTGTAAAAAAAAAAATGTTCCATAGTGAAATTCAAGTTTGTTTTTTTCCTATATTTCTTTAGTATATCCATTTTTCATGCACACTTCTCACTCAGTGAAACACAGACTTGCCTTTTCAAGAAAGGTTTCATGGTTGTATTTCAAGGCTTCTGAATGTAAGGAAAGTACATTTCCAGGTGAAGCAAGAAAACTTAAAATCATACATAGACAGACAGATACATATATTTATATATGGAGCTGGAGTGGTGGTGGTGGAATTTGGTCTTTCTTAAAATAAAAGTAAAATATGGGAAGGTAAATTTACAATGGCAGTTTTTTTGTTTTTTTTCCACATGATAAATTACTTTAATTTCCAGTTCTTTCTACTGGCTCTTTAATTAATAGAATGCTTGTCTTTTTTTAACACATGAAACTTTGGCAGATGCATTGGTAACTCGACTTCAGCAGGTGAACAGTGAACACTAGAAAATAATTGGCAGTTAGATTGCCTGTTCAAAGCAGCTGTGTATATTTTAAAAATTTAGTGGGGATTAGCACTTTGTCATTTACCAATCTATCACTCTGAGTAACTTGTAGCATAATGTTCTACATATAACAATGCAACCAAATAATGTGATGTGTTGGAAAAATGAAGTGACATATTTTTTATATAAAATCTGTCCTTGTTTGAACTGCCCTATTAAATTTCTGTAACAAGCACACAATACTTGAAACTGAAACTGAAACTGATGTGATTTGAATGAAATCAGCTCTCCAAATCAAACTGGAAAGTTGAACTGAGTCATCAGATCAGATACCCTGGTTCAAATTGAGCCAAACTGATTTGGAAAAGTGAGTCAGTCTAAATCATCCAATTAAACTGATGATCCAAACTGAATCAATGAATCAGATTGGAAATAATCCACATACCCCTTACATTTATTATCATATTTAACAGGGCTGATGACATGCTTTTCCCACCTTTCTAGTACATATTTGGATACATTAACATTAATTCTCATGTAACTCTTGCTTCTTTTACAGCACAACATCTGAAAACAAATTCAGATTTATTTCTGGTATGGTAGGATTAATTCTGAGAGAACCATTTTGGTGTAGTGGTTAAGGCATCAGGCTAGAAACTGGAAGATTGTGTGTTCTAGTCCCGCCTTAGGCACAAAACCAGCTGGGTGACCTTGGGCCAGTCACTCTCTCTCTCAGCCCTAGGAAGGAGGCAAGGGCAAGCCACTTCTGAAATATTGCCAAGAAAACTGCAGGGACTTGTTGAGGCAGTCACCAAGAGTCAAGACCGATTCAAAGACTTTAAAAAAAGAAAAAGTGGATAATTCCTACAACTAAGTCTGGAATGTAGTAAGAAGCAGGAACTAAGGATCCAATGATAGTAAACAGAAGGACTGTGCAGAGCTTTGAAGGAGTGCTTGAAAGTGGTGGATGAGAGTAAGGCTCTAAGATTAAGTATAAAGAAGATGAAACTAATCACTACAGGAGCAGCAACCAGCCTTCAAACTGACAATGAAGGTATGGAAGAGCTGGATAGCTTCTAAAGAAAACCTACTTACATGGTTGCTAAGAGTTGACACCAACCTGATGGCACAAAATCAATCAAAATTAAGCCAGACTGGTAGATTAAACATTGTAAATACATTCTAGAAGTAGACAGTAGCCACCACTCTGGTATTTATTCCAAGAAAACTACATGGACAATTCTCTGACATTACCAAAAACTGAGCTCAAATCAAAATAGATTTTATGCATGTCACAAAGACAATTGTGAGAGATAGTAACTGGTCCAAGTCACCCAATGAGTTACCATGATTGAGGGTGGACTAGAACCTGGGTCTCTCCATTCCTAGTCTAGCACCTCCACCACTACCTTTCTCTCTCTCTCTTTTCTGATAATTAAGCACAATATTAAAAGGACTACTGTATGTTGTAAATGCTTTCAATAGATCTTTAGTTCACTTTATGGAGTATTGCATGAACTCCCTGTCATGTACAGCATTTTCAGTAAAAGTGGCAAGAAAGCCTTTTGGTTGGTTGGTTGGTTGGTTGGTTGGTTGGTCAGGCTTAGTGCTTGCACTTTTTTCTGGATCTATATAAATCAAGTCCAGAAGTGATTCAAAATGTAAACTGGAAAAAAAAGTCCCCCATCTTTTCTATTATCCCCCCTTCAAGGTTAATGCACAGTCTGGAGGTCTTCCTTGACTCACAGGTCCTGTTTGAAGAGCAGGTATCAGCTGTGGCCAGGAAGGCCTTAACACAACTCCATCTGATGCACCACCTGCACTCTTTTCTAGTTTGGGCAGCCCTTCCAACAGTCAATCATGTCCTAGTCACCTCACAGCTTAACTACTGCTATGTGCTCTATGTGGGGTTGCCCTTGAAGACTACCTGGAAACTTCAACTGGTCCAGAAAGTGGTGGTGTGAGCAGTAACAAGCATACTTCAGTATGCTGAAATAACACCTCTACTTCATGAGTGGCACTGGTTGCCAGTTTGCTTCTGGGTGCAATTCAAGGTACTAGTTGCTACCTATAAAGTTCTACATGGCATAGGGCCTGGTTACTTGAGGGACCACCTGTCTCCTCATAGCATCTGCCTGGCTTACCTGATCCTGTAGGGTTGGCACGCTTCAGGTTCCTTTGATTAAACAATGTCATCTATTGGGGCACTGGAAGGGTGCTTTCTCTGTTGCAGCACCTGCCCTCTGGAATGAGGTTCCCCCTGAGAACTGGATAGCCCCCACTCTGCTGCTGTTTAGAAGACTGGCTCTTTACCTAGGCCTTTGGCAAGGGAGAGTGAGTCCCCTCGCGTCATCACATTTGCCATCTTTTATCTTTATCCTTTATGTTTTATTGATTCTTTTGTAATTTCTTTGATAGTTGTGAGCCACCCAAAGTCATTGTGAGTTAGGCGGCACATAAGTTTAATAAATTATTATTATTATTATTATTATTATTATTATTTCCTCAAATACTAGTAGCAGACTAGCTTTTAGCAGATAATTTCCTTGTCAGTGAACCTTTTTTATTCCTGTTCTTGTTTTAAGCACCACAGATTATATAAATTGTTAGAATAAGAGAAAAGATCAATTGTTCAGCACGGAGAAAAAAAATAAGGTGCAAGGTCAAAGAAACCATGTGAAAGACTTGACTAGCTGCCCGATGAACACACCTGGGGAAGAATCTCCAAACAGAACTCTAAAAGTTGGCAGAAATGTGTATCTCCCCATTAACCAGTGAAACACTTTTAGTCAATGCTGAAAATGGATAATTTATTATCTAAACCCTACCTGTCTCACCTCATTAAATCTAATCACTACCAGCCCCTGTTTGTTTTCTCTCTTTCACAGCACTTGGATGTTTATTGTATTTTCCTTCCCCCTACATTAACCACTACAGCAGATGGAAATATGCAGGCTTTAAATGTCAGACTTCCTGGATTAGAGCAAAGACAAAGGCCATAATGCAAATAATTTCTATATAAAAATATGAAATAAACACAGACCCATGATATGAATAGAAATGTGTACTACATAAATTTAAAAATGACCATAATTTTAATAGGAATATAGTTTTTCTTACTATAATGGGAAAGACACTGAGACTTGTTATGTCTCCCCCAAATACAATGCATCTGGAATGTGCTAAATGTGGACTGACTACTTCACAGCCCTTTCATCTCATGCTTTACTTTTATACCAGGTTAGATTAAGTTCAAGTTGAAGATATCTTCAAAGCAAGAACTGTTCTTTGCAAAGTGGACCACAGGAGCACTTTTGCTCCCAATAACTTTTTTTTTAGAGAAGAGAAGGTTCTCTCCAGACAAATTCTGAGCCATCAATCTCTGCTTAATTTATCTTGCCTAAAAGCTAGTCATGGAAGTCATATCTGGTTATTGCCACTGCTCTTATCTTTGATTTTTGGTAGAAAATCCAGAGGGGCAGGGGCAGAATTCACAAAAATGCCTGGGAGCTACACATCTGTGGCCAGTGGGTTGCCAACATCTTTACTAGCAAAAGAAGTGTTTCTTCCTTTTTCATTGGTGGATGGGTAGGTAGTTTTTGCATTCATTGTCTTTGATGTGGGGTCAAGCAAATAGAAATATCACTTCTTAATGAGAGTCTGAGGAAAGAAGCATGTTGTATCAGTTATGTTTCATACACTAAATTCATTCCTGGAAATCTTACTATAGATAAGTATTAATTAGCAAGCCATACATGTCCATACAGTATATGCATTGGTATCTGCCATAAGCTTTGTGCAGGTCTGTTGTTCTGTATTTCATAAAAGCTCTAGGTGCTTCAGCAAAAGGTCATGGCCCATCTCATCTGAGGATAAGGATTTATTATTTGAGGTAGCTGAATGACCTTTGTTGGATACTATATGTGATTCCTCACTAAAATAGTCCTCCATGTTTTAGTAATAAGATGCTTCTACTTGATAAGCAGTGGTATATACTTCTTGCAGTGTGTGAAAGTGGAACTCATATCAATAGTGAAAGAGCAAATGCAATTATCAGCATTACCCAATTCAAATATAAGTATTGAACTTTAAAGATCTGCATGGTTTAAGATGTAAATATTCTAGAAAGTTCTTTCCCTGATGATTCATGAGCTGCTTCTTAGGTATTCAAGATCCGCACAGTTAGTGTGTACCTTTGTTAGTTGTCAGGACAATATATAAATTTCAGCCTTAGGGAGCTCTGTTGCTATTCCTGGGTTGTTTTATTTATTAATTGAGTTTTGATGTGCTATTCTATGGTATTGTATGTGTGGGTGAAATCTATGAAGAAGTTAAGTAAATATATATGTAGTCCCTTTAAAAGAATTTAGAAAAGACATCCAACAACTATATGCTTGTAGCTTATCAGTTCTCAAATATTATGGCAATATTTAATACAAGTTGGATAAATCTGTCTATTGGGGGTCTAAAAGAAATAAATCCCCAAATCCATTGCAAAACCTACACTGTATATGCAATAGAAATAAGAGCAAGTCAATACCTACCATGTTCTCCATTAAAGTAAATCTGGAATCATAGTCATGAATGAAAATGCAGGATATGAATGTAAATGTTTACGTTATTAATTAATTCAGAAACAAATTGCAGTATATCACTTACATATTCTGAATATTTCAACTTTTAAGAGTACATGAGTGCATTCATTAGTTATATAATTTCCCCCCAATCATATGTCAATATTTGGGCATTAATTGTTAGAGTGTGTAATTTACTCCCATGTGTCAGCTTGCTAATTAAGAACTTAAATATTCTCTACAAGTTTAATGTTCCAGTCTGAAATTAAACATGTTGGTCATGTTTAATTGCTGATTTAATTTTGTTAATGTCAATAAAAAAATCACCAGAGATACATTTGTTCCAATGCCTATGATGAGTCTAAATTGGAAAAGATGAAAATAAACAGGGAAAGTTTTTAGATGTGTGTGCTGCAAGCTGCAAAATGGAACGAGTCTCCATTTTGTGTTTGTATCTTCAAATGCATCTGACTGAAGTTTGTCAAAATGTTATTTATTTTTTTAATCACATTTGTGTGGCCACCCCTGTCACTTAGTGACTCTGGGCAGCATACATAAAAACAATCAACAATGTATAAAAACCATTAAAAACCAATTTAAATTAAAATAGAAACAGGATAAAAACAAATTAAAAAGCAAAATGGCAGAGAAACAAACAGTGAGTAAATTCCATTAATGGTCATATAACCACCTAACAGGGTCTACTCTACCATGGTATACTCAAGCTAGTTGACAAAGCCATGTTTTAAGGGCCTTCTGGAAGGCCAACAGGGTTGGGACCAACCTCACCTTGGGGAGGATGATGTTCCACAGGCAGGGGCTATGGCAGAAAAGGGTCTCTTCCTAAGTCTCACCTGATGACAGTCCCTGGCCAACAGGACCTGCAACATACCTCTCCCGCCAGACCTGTTGGGACAGGTAGATGTTACTGGGGAGAGGAGGTCCCTCAAAGAAGGGGTCCAGATAATCCATTTCATCCAGGATCTTCTGGAGCTGTTGTGCTTAACTACCTTTCAGTAAGTCTGTTTTTAATATCACTCTTTTTTTTATGCTGTAAGACCTCTTTGGAGAATGTTTTATTCTTTTCATTTATAATTCTTAATAAAATTATTTGAAGAAGAAAAAAATAATGGGTTACCTGAAAGGTTGCCTAAAGCCATTCAAATAAATAAGTAAATAAATAAACAAAATGTGATAGTTTATAACTAAGAAGAAATCAGACCAAACAAGCACATCTTTTTACCCAGTATCCCAGGGTGTTGGGGTGGAAGATCTATTCTGAAGTACAGTGTGACCAAGAGCTATCAGATAAAGTAAGGTGAATTATTTGATCATTTATTCTAATAGTGGATTCATTCTCTGAATGTGGATCTTTATGTAGTAAAAATCATTCCCCTGAGGTCACATTGGTCCCATCTTGCTGGCCTTCCAGAAGGGTTTGAAGACATGGCTTTGCCATCTGCCCTAGGGATCTGCTAACATGATACAGAGCCTACAAAGTGGCTGTATTGCTAGGGAAATTGAGTGTGCTGTCGTGCAGATTATAGGGTTTTAATATTTTTATGGTTTTTAATTTTTGAAAAGGTTTTTTGTTGTTATGTTTTTGGTTATTTTGTTGTCTTGTTTTTGTGTTTTTAACTTAGGAGGGTGGGAGTACAGACTTCTCTCTTCCTAAATATAAGTAAGTATGATGTTTACTTATTATTGAACACCTGTTGGGGGGGGATTGAAAAATGGGGAACAGTAACAACCAGAATTGGGTATCTAGAATATTACACTAAATCAGTTTGTATTATAGTATTTTGTTGCAAATGGCCATTACTCTCCTATTAATATACATTAATACATAGTGACTACATAAAAATATTGTTAGTAACATCAGTGGACAAACAACTGGCCCTTAATATTTCTATGACCCTCTTTTTCTTTAGGACCAGCCAGTAAGTCATGTGTAGCAGCACGAAAACAAATATGCTCTATTCAGCACAAACAATCCTGCACTAGGATATAACTATTTTCTACTCATTAAATGTGTGTCTGAAGTACTGGACGTAAACAAATTTCAGAAGATTGGATTACTGGGACTGTTTTTTTGTTGATCTGTGCAAACCATACAGAAGCAGATTAATAGTATCCTCTCTCTTACGTGACTGGTATTCCTAGCAGATATATTCCTGAAAGCTTCTGCATCTGTTCAATGTTCCTCCATTTCAAGTCTGAGTTGTTTTTGTTTGTTTTGTTTTGTTTTAATCAGCATCGCTCTGTAGTTGCTATGGAGTACAGAACTCCTGTGGGCAAGTTGAAACTTTTGGAGCAATTCAGCCAACTAGTGTTGATATACCATCAAGGAAAATCACTTGGATTTAGATAAGGTGCATGGTTCATGGATTCCCCCCCCCCCCCCAGGGATAATATGCCTTTGAAAATTCTAATTTTCTATACCAGGTGTCCTCCAAATGTATGGAATAAGTCTTCAGCCAGGGTGGTCATTGCTGACAATTCTTGAAGTTGAAGTCCACACATCTGGAAGATATCCAGGCTGGGGAAATGCTGCTCTACTTCCTGAAGACCTGACTGAAGGTTAGTGAAGAAGATATAAGTCACCATACAAACCAAAGGCAGATGGTCACCTCACAGAGATTATTCTATTTCAGAGGTGTGATTCCTGTTTTTCCTTGTGAACTTGAGAACAATTTGTATAGTTTGAATAATAAGTCCCCATTTGACCTCTGAAATCATTTCGTGACTTTGGACAAGTCACTATGTTATACCAACCTACAGTATCTCACAAAATGGTGTTGTGGCAATGAAATGAGATGTATGAAAACCTTTTCTCTTGAGTTCTCAGAGGAAAAGCAGGATATAAATTACTATGAAGTTGATTGTATATGGATACTTGTTGTTTATTCGTTTAGTCGCTTCCGACTCTCCGTGACTTCATGGACCAGCCCACGCCAGAGCTTCCTGTCCGTCGTCAACACCCCCAGCTCCCCCAGGGATGAGTCCGTCACCTCTAGAATATCATCCATCCATCTTGCCCTTGGTCGGCCCCTCTTCCTTTTGCCTTCCACTCTCCCTAGCATCAGCATCTTCTCCAGGGTGTCCTGTCTTCTCATTATGTGGCCAAAGTATTTCAGTTTTGCCTTTAATATAATTCCCTCAAGTGAGCAGTCTGGCTTTATTTCCTGGAGGATGGACTGGTTTGATCTTCTTGCAGTCCAAGGCACTCTCAGAATTTTCCTCCAACACCAGAGTTCAAAAGCATCGATCTTCCTTCTCTCCGCCTTCCTTATGGTCCAGCTCTCGCAGCCATATGTTACTACAGGGAACACCATTGCTTTAACTATGCGGGCCTTTGTTGTCAGTGTGATGTCTCTGCTCTTAACTATTTTATCGAGATTGGTCATTGCTCTTCTCCCAAGGATTAAGCATCTTCTGATTTCCTGACTGCAGTCAGCATCTGCAGTAATCTTTGCACCTAGAAATACAAAGTCTTTCACTACTTCTACATTTTCTCCCTCTATTTGCCAGTTATCAATCAAGCTGGTTGCCATAATCTTGGTTTTTTTGAGGTTTAGCTGCAAGCCAGCTTTTGCACTTTCTTCTTTCACCTTCATCATAAGGCTCCTCAGTTCCTCTTCATTTTCAGCCATCAAAGTGGTATCATCTGCATATCTGAGATTGTTAATGTTTCTTCCAGCGATTTTAACTCCAGCCTTGGATTCCTCAAGCCCAGCACGTCGCATGATGTGTTCTGCATACAAGTTGAATAGGTAGGGTGAGAGGATACAGCCCTGCCGTACTCCTTTCCCAATCTTAAACCAGTCCGTTGTTCCGTGGTCTGTTCTTACTGTTGCTACTTGGTCGTTATACAGATTCTTCAGGAGGCATACAAGATGACTTGGTATCCCCATACCGCTAAGAACTTGCCACAATTTGTTATGGTCCACACAGTCAAAGGCTTTAGAATAGTCAATAAAACAGAAATAGATGTTTTTCTGAAACTCCCTGGCTTTTTCCATTATCCAGCGGATATTGGCAATTTGGTCCCTAGTTCCTCTGCCTTTTCTAAACCCAGCTTGTACATCTGGCAATTCTCGCTCCATGAATTGCTGAAGTCTACCTTGCAGGATCTTGAGCATTACCTTACTGGCATGTGAAATGAGTGCCACTGTTCGATAGTTTGAACATTCTTTAGTGTTTCCCTTTTTTGGTATGGGGATATAAGTTGATTTTTTCCAATCTGATGGCCATTCTTGTGTTTTCCAAATTTGCTGGCATATAGCATGCATTACCTTGACAGCATCATCTTGCAAGATTTTGAACAGTTCAGCTGGGATGCCGTCGTCTCCTGCTGCCTTGTTATTAGCAATGCTTCTTAAGGCCCACTCAACCTCACTCTTTAGGATGTCTGGCTCTAGCTCACTGACCACACCGTCAAAGCTATCCCCGATATTGTTATCCTTCCTATACAGGTCTTCTGTATATTCTTGCCACCTTTTCTTGATCTCTTCTTCTTCTGTTAGGTCCTTGCCATCTTTGTTTTTGATCATACCCATTTTGGCCTGGAATTTACCTCCAATGTTTCTAATTTTCTGGAAGAGGTCTCTTGTCCTTCCTATTCTATTGTCTTCTTCCACTTCCGCGCATTGCTTGTTTAAAAATAATTCCTTATCTCTTCTGGCTAACCTCTGGAATTTTGCATTTAATTGGGCATATCTCCCCCTATCACTGTTGCCTTTTGCTTTCCTTCTTTCTTGGGCTACTTCTAGTGTCTCAGCAGACAGCCATTTTGCCTTCTTGGTTTTCTCTTTCTTTGGGATGTATTTTGTTGCCGCCTCCTGAACAATGCTGCCAACTTCTGTCCATAATTCTTCTGGGACCCTATCTACTAAGTCCAGTCCCTTAAATCGATTCTTCACCTCCACTGCATATTCCTTAGGAATATTAGTGAGCTCATATCTAGCTGATCTGTGGGTCTTCCCTAATCTCTTTAGTCTGATCCTAAATTGTGCAAGAAGTAGTTCGTGATCTGAACTACAGTCAGCTCCAGGCCTTGTTTTTACCGACTGTACGGATGTCCGCCACCTTTGGCTGCAAAGGATGTAATCAATCTGATTTCGGTGTTGTCCATCTGGTGAAGTCCATGTATAAAGCCGTCTCTTAGGTTGTTGGAAGAGAGTGTTTGTTATGCAGAGTGAGTTGTCTTGGCAAAATTCTATCAGCCTATATCCTGCTTCATTTTGTTCTCCCAGACCATACTTACCTGTAATTCGAGGTGTCATTTGACTGCCCACCTTAGCATTCCAGTCTCCTGTGATGAAAATAACATCTCTTTTAGGCGTGTTGTCCAGTAGGTGCTGCAGATCCTCATAGAACTGCTCTACTTCAGCTTCTTCAGCATTTGTGGTCGGGGCGTATATTTGGATCACTGTGATGTTAGATGGCTTGCCCTGAATTCGAATTGAGATCATTCTGTCGTTTTTTGGGTTGTATCCAAGCACTGCTTTAGCCACTTTACTATTAATTATGAAGGCTACTCCATTTCTCTGTGGTCCTCTTGTCCACAGTAGTAGATCTGGTGGTCATTTGACGTGAAGTGGCCCATTCCAGTCCATTTCAGTTCACTGACGCCCAGGATGTCTATCTTTAATCTTGACATCTCACCAATAACCACATCCAATTTGCCCTGGCTCATAGATCTTACATTCCAGGTTCCAATGGTGTGTTGATCCTTAGAACATCGGATTCGCCGTTCACCACCAGCACCGTCGGCCGCTAGCCGTCCTTTCGGCTTTGAGCTAGCTGTGTCATCACGTCTGGGGCTAGTTGAGCTCATCCTCTGTTCCTCCCCAGTAGCATTTTGACCATCTTCCGACCTGGGGGTCTCATCTTCCGAAGGTATACCGACATATCTCTGGTTGTACTGATCCATTGAGTTTTCACGGCAAGAATACTGGGGTGGGTTGCCATTACCTTCCCCAGGGATCGCATTTAGTCTGACCTCTCTGTCATGACCTTCCCGTCTTGGGTGGCCCTTCACGGTTTAGCTCATGGCATCATTGAGGTGCTCAAGCTCCAGCACCACGACAAGGTAACGATCCTTTGCTGAAGATATGGATACTAGTGAATTATTTAAAGTCACAAAATGGAAGTATATTGCATATCAGAGTGTGTGCATGTGTATGTGTGTTTCAATGTACTGAAATAGAAAATTAGTTTTCTTTGCAATACCTGGACTAGAGATGGATACCAACCAAGCCAGAACTTTTTGGTGACCATGAGCTGCAGTGGGTTTGTGTGTTTGTTTGTTTGTTTATTTGTTTGTTTGTTTGTTTATTTATTTATTTTCTATCCCATCATCATCATCATCTTATAAATAACACAAGGTGGTGAACCTACCTAATACTCCTTCCTCCTCCTATTTCCCCCACAACAACAACCCTGTGAGGTGAGTTGGGCTGAGAGAGAGTGACTGGCCCAAGGTCACCCAGCCGGCTTTCATGCCTAAGGTGCGACTAACTGGGGTGTTTTGTTTTTAAACCATATAGAAGCTATTTTAGGGCTTCCATGAAAACCTTTGGCAAACCTGTCAAAATTTAGTCATAAAAAACGCTATGGAGATCACATACAGCTCTGGAATTTCAGGGTACGTGTTCAAAGGCTATTCCATTTTTTTTCCCCTTTACAAAAAGGGTCTTAGTTCTTGATCTCATAAAATATACAGCCCAGGAATTATGTGCATTAAGCCACAGTGTGGTACACGGGTGAAGGTGTTAGATTGAGTTTGGGAAAACTCAGACTGAAATCCAGCTTTAACTATAAAAAAAAACATTGGATGACTTTGGGACAGACAGTCTCTCTGACAATTCATTCCACAGGGTGCTGGTAAATAAATAAATAAGTAATAAGTAATAAGTATTAAGTAATAAGTAATAAATCAGTTATGGGAGATCCCCATGTAAGCAGACTTGAGTTCATGTAGAAAAAGTAGGTTGTGTGTGTGTGTGTGTGTGTGTGTATTTCACTGTAGTTTAGCACTGGCAGAAACAGTGCTAAATTGTTTCCTTCTGGCCTTGTTATTTTCTTTTAACATGGTTATATATTAGCCCCGTCATTTGCTAGTTGCATAAATTGAATTATACTTAATTTGAAATGTTTTCAATCTATTTAAACAAATGAATCAATTTATTAGGGTATGAAAACAAAGAATGCATTATTTCAGATGACTTACTGATTTCTCTCAGTCCTTTGCTAGTTTCTAGCCCTGAAGATGAAAACTGTATTTTTAAAAATCTGTTTAACTAGATATTCCACTGATACATTATTTTATGAACACTGTTCTTGTTGTTTTTCCTTTTAAGCAAATTTGCATAAAATATTTTCTGTCGTGTGAACCTTCAGATAATCCTTTCATTTCATCCTAGATTTGTCTTTGGCTTATATACTTATGCAAATTGTTCCCTTTAGTTGAAGAATTGTAAAGATGAGCTCGGGTACCAGAGGCAGATTCATCAACAGTAGTAACAAAAAATATGTTTTCTGAGGCACCCTCAACAGTGTTAAATGGATGTTGCAGTGCAAAGATAATGACAGGCTGCAATTCTATACACCAGATTTCCCCAATCAGCCTTCCAATATCCTAGCTTGCAATATGATTTTATTGTTATTGAATGACAGCCTGTTATTACTCCTATAGTTCTTATGCATCATTTAGGTCTACAGCAGTATGGCAGTTTTTCACCTATTATTCCAGTATATCAATGTATTTGTAATTTTAAAAATGCTGCAAAATCAGCATTCATTGCTGTTCTTGCCTTTTACTAATCTATGGAGCTCTTTATATGATGTTTTCCGAACATCCAGTAACAGGCAAAAGGGCTATGCAATGCTATGGACTCCACAAAAATGCTTTGGAGCATATGAGTGCAAATGTAAGTAGTCTGCAACTCCTTAAAGCAGCTATGCTGTTTGTTTTCCAGGATTACACCCCAGCCAACTTCCATATGGTTCCAGGGGGGAAAAAAAAATTGTTTAGTTTAAGAAGTTGCAGGCAGGTGCTACATTCTTATCTTCCATGCTCCCCCAAGTAACTTTTTGCCTTTAACCCAAATAACTGCATAACTATAAAATTCAGTGACCCTACTATATCCTTTGGGAGAACATACTTTTCTGAAATATGTGAATACAGATAGTCCTTACTTAACAACCATTCATTTAGTGATGGTTCAGACTTAAGACAGTGCTGGAAAAACTGACTTACAACTGGTCCTCACACTTAAGACTGTTGCAGCGTCCCACAGTCATGTGATCATAATTTCAGCACTTGGCAGTCAGTTTGCAATTATGACCATCACAGCATCCCATGGGGTCACATGATCACCATTTTCAACCTTCTCAGATAGCTTCTGGCAAGCAAAATCAATGGGGAACCATGTGATTTGCTTAATGACTGCCGCAATAAAGGTTGTAAAATCGGGTCAGATTCACTTAATGACAACTTTGTTTCGCAACCAAAATTCCTGTCCCAATTGTGGTCGTTAAGCAAGGTCCACCTGTACATCTTTCTCAGGCTTATATGTTGGGTGCTTTTAAGCAGATAAAATAAGGAATGCTAGTAGATATTATTTATTATTGCCTATTCATGTTAAGACAGTGTCCATTGTAGATTGCATCATTTTCATTTTCACTGAAAATCGTGCTGGATTTATTTGATATTCTTTGCATCAGTCTAATTCAGATACAAAGAACACAAAAAAAAATGTCCAAAAATAAGTTATTGTTAGTATGAGTATTCACTAGAAGGCAAGGAGAGAGTAAATGTTGATAGCAAGGTTAACTAATTTATATTTATTTCTAGAGGTAGACATTTATGATACTCAAGTAAGCTGTCATAAGCTATGGCTCTCATAAATGAAGAAAATATTGTTCTGATGGCAGAAGAAAGAAAATGCTTTGAGAGACTAAATGTTGTGGAACACCATAAAATTTTACTTAAAAATGAAATCTAATATTTACTTTTTTTTTAAAAAGTCAGTTTTTCTGCAGTTTATCACCAATTTGCCAAAGGAATAAAAAAAAAAATCATCAAGAAATCCTCAGGCTTTGAGAAATGTCAAAATATCTCTAATCAAATTACTAGAAGATTTAGCTAGAAGATACTGGGTGTTGTAGTAATACCTTTTGGTTTCTGGGGCCTCAGATGGGGTGTCATGAGTACTGATGGCGAGCAGGAGGGGGCCTCTATCCAGGGGGGAAAATGCATGCGTAGTACTGAGGAATTAAGCAGCCATTCAAAGTGACACAGATCAGACCCACCTTAACTTTTGGGGTTTATCTGTCTGGGTTTTTCCCACGCTTCTTCAGTTTGTTAGGTAATAAACACTAGAGACCTATTCCTTGTCTCAGCATGATTCCTGACTGTTAGGACACAGGGCATGTGTTAGTGAGCTAGTGAGCAACTATAGTAATAACTGTTTTATTAATTGTGTATATTTTGAGCCAGTTTGAACACAGATTTATGTCAGTACCATACAAATAAATAAATAAATGCTTATTTGGTTAAACTATTAAGGAAACTTTCCTGCAGCCTAATTAAGCAAGATGCTGTGAAGCCTTGTTGCATTTCCAGCTGAATTTAAATGTGGCTTTGTCTATATACGATTTTTAAAATTGTGCAGATGTGTAAAATCACTGACTGTATGAATTATGAAGCTTTTATATGTTTAATCCCAAGCTGAATGGGAAAATGTGTGCATAATGAGTCACTGACATTGTGATCCAACAACTTTCAAATTAAGTAGAAATGCACCATTGTGCTCCTTTAAAGAAAGGTGACAGCATGGTAATTTGGGACAGTTGAGTAATGGATTCAGTTTTCCTCTGTCCATCATTTGCTCAAACCACTGCTTAGCAGAGCTCCAGGCTTGTTGCAAAGCCAAATATATGCACCAGCTGTCAGGGTATTGTGCTGAATTACATCCAGGGGCCTGGTGTGGGCATAATGTAGCATTATGTTAATAATTATAGATGGGTTTAAGACTCATGTACATTCTTTTGCTTCCTCCTTCTTTGACACTCCATGAGAAGGAAGCAATCACTTCCACTTTTGATCAAGACCAGCTTGCCAACCATATATTGTTTTAAAACCAAACCAATTCAAAATGATACTTTAAGGAGCTAGTCTGTTTTGATAAACCACAGTTCCAATAAAGCTTTGTTTCAATGTACACATACTGTAGCCCTATACTATAGTATAAGCTTCTGATTCCTTCCCTAGCTTTAGCCATATTACAGAGGTTTGTCTAAATCCAGTTCATTCAGAGTCAGAATTATTCCTTTATAACTCCACCCCATTTTCCCCCTTTTTCGTTTAAGTATTTAAAATAAGCTGGAAAATTGATATTGCTGTTATCCAGAATTTTCTCTTCCCCTCATGTATTGCCTTTAATACAACTGGCCCTGATACATTGTTTAATGTAACTAACTAGTGCATACCATTCTTTGCTACTCCAGCATGGAGTCCATTTTACAGGTTGTACCATTTTATTAGCATTAAAACCCAGAAGAAATGAAGATGGTGATCAGTTAACCCTATCTGCTTTCTGCCTTCTGCAATTAATTGTTATTTATATGATAACACTGAAGGCTATATTAATTATCCAAAAAACTGCTAGTCTTCTGGTGGAAGAAAGAACACAGTAAGGCAGTGGCCAAGGCAGAAAGGAAGAAGGGGAGAAGAAATTAAAAGCTACGTAGGATGGACAAAAGGAAACAATGCCATGGAGCCAATCCTGGACTGCAATTATCTTCTAAATTAGCTGAATAGCCAAGAATTGGGGAATTCCTTCTGCCCACAGAACCTATAAGTAAAGCAATCCCTAATTCTACCTTTATTTCTATCCCAGTCTCCAACAGATTTGTGGTACTTGAATGGGACTTTCAGAAATAGAAAAGCAACAGTTGTCAAACTTCTTGGCCTCCTTTAAGGAAGGTCTAATTGAGTGGTCTAATTCCCTCCCAGCTTTCCCATCTGCTCCTCTCTCCAACTCATCCTGTTTGTCCATAAATGACAAGGCAATATGGAAGCAGGACTGGGAGAAGATCCTTTTGCAAGGTGACTCAGCCAAATTAACAGCTAAGCCAGTGTTTCTCAACCTTGGCAACTTGAAGATGTGTGGACTTCAACTCCCAGCATGCTGGCTGGGGAATTCTGGGAGTTGAAGTCCATATGGCTTCAAGTTGCCACAGTTGAGAAACACTGATCTAAGCAATGCCTTCTCATAGCCTAAACAGTTACTTCAGTTTTTGAGCAGTTAGCTTCTATTGATAAAACTGGGACTCACTGAAGGGTGGCTTTGAAGTTTTTGCCTGTAAGCATACTAAAAGTCTCTCTTCTTTTATCAAAGCTCATGAAATAGATTGGGCTAAGCAACACTCTGGGAAAGAGACATAAACAAGCTCAGACTAATAAAACTGACAGCAGTGTCCAAGCTAAAATTTCCACCACAATAGAGACAAACATCTCTGTCTCTGTCTGCCACAAAATACCCTTGCTCCCTGCAACCAAGTAGACTGTGTTATAAGTACCAATGAACAGCTTAAACTCCAGCGGCTGGTCACAAGAAGAGCCATCTTAAATTCTTTGAGCCAGCTTTTACATTTTGGGTGGCAGTAGCTGGATCTCTGTGCAGCTGAGTGGCTGCTAAGTTGGTTTGGAAGAAAACAGATATTACTGACATTTAAACAAGCTACGATAACTCACAAGAAATGTTTTAGCTTCCTAGAGGAAAGTGGGAGTAAGCGTGTAAGAATATTCCTGAAGTGTTAAGCTATATATTCATAAACATATACATACAATCAATATGTGCACGCACCGTGACTTTAGCTTCAGTAGCTCTCCTCCATTTTTTTTCTTTTAAAATGAGGTGCAGATCAGAATTTGTTCCACTTATTTAGTACAAAATTTGTATGCCTGACGGTATACAGAGTGTAGTTCTGTACAGATAAAAATCAGATTTTGCACATCTTCAAAAGGTGTGATTCAGTTCACAGCTCAAAAATGTATTAATATATGCTTGGAAATGTGTGTTTTGAAAGAAAAATCATTCAAAATGTGTGATTTAGTTACAGATTTAATTTTTAAAAATACCAAAAATCAATATAAAATGGGATATATTTATTGATAAACACATGCAGAAGGAACCCTTACCAGAAATAGACTGTTCTGTCTATCTGTATATTCTTGCTCATCGTGAATGAATCATGAATAATGTAATGTTTCTATTCTCCCCGAAAGAACCGAGGGGATTAGATTTTATAGATTTTGTACATCCATAATCTGCTAAAATAAATAGGAAAACAAGATGAAAATCAATAAAGGAATGAAAGTATGAACAGCTATGAATGCAAACAAGTTTAAAACATGAACACACTACAAGCTTAATAAGTGAATATTGCCATTTAGGAATCCATGGAATTGATTTTAGTACCAGAACTGATATTAACTCCAGTGATCAATATAGCCCATCCAATATACATTTTTAATGCCTGGATATTGTTACATGTTGAAAGAGAAGTTGTTTTATCATACCTGCCAGCCACTGGCTATTTCAACACCTGTAGAAGACTTAGATGAGGATTCCTCCAAATACTGACCCTATGGTTACTTATACATAGTTTTCTGAATTATTCAAAACTGGCTGAGTTCAGACAATAAACTAAACCATAAGCTTTGGTTTACAGACCTTACTGGCCGAGGCCACAAATCAGAAGCAAATCACATATTGATGTAGCATGTAGATAGTACTTCTATGGCTGTAAAGTGCAACTGCTCCTTATCTGAAAGAGAATTGCATTCCTGGATAGTGCAAGGATAAGACGAGTTTCAGCTGTACTTTGTCCATCTAAATGGAACATTTTCCTATACTGTACACATGGTAATGTTTGAGATGTGGATGTAGAAGCTGAAATTCCAGATTGCAACTAGTTAAGAACAGTTTATATCTGTTCCAGAGAATACATTTACCATGGGGTTCTTTAATGCTGGAACATGATAGCATCATGTGAATTTGGCTGAATGGATACATTTGAAAGTTCAGAACCACTTTGTCATGCTGAACTGTTTATTGCTGGTTTTATTGTACACTGCCAGAGTTACTTCATGTGAGATGGGTGGCCATATAAATTTGACAAATAAATAAACTGCCAAAGCAGAGAGGTTTTTTCCTTCGACCTTTTTAGATACCTAATAATAATAATAATAAATTAAATAAAAGTGAATTTCTCTGAATATACGTCATGCTTACCTAGACTTTTGATCTCCACAATTTCATCCATTTAAAAATTTAAACTATGTTTTATGTCCACAGTGTATCATTGTTAACGGTGTAATACTTATCCTGAAGAGCTATCAGAGCAAAGTAATGCAGAATATGAAACAATTTGCTGCAAACTCTACTGGTTGAAAAGTCAAATTTGCACTCTGGTTAAGTAATCAAAACTGTATTATGGATTTTAAAATGGATATGATTACAATGTGAATATTTCTGAAGTAGTCTGTGACAATATTTCTGAAGTGGAATGTGGTGCAGGGGAAAAACACAAAATTGGCAATTTAACAATATTACTCCAAGGTATGGTAGAACTGTGGTCAAAATACAATACAATCTGCTTCCAACAAAGGATGTTGCATCAGATATATTCAAATATGCTCAGAGTGCATGATCAAATAGTCCAATTAGATAAACTGGCTCTTTCCACTGGCACCAGGTCAGGCAGATGTGTGAATCTGCCATTAAGATATAATTGATTAGTTGAATCTGTTTCCCTCCAGTGTAGTCATGTTGTGGTTCTAGATGTGTTACTTTACTGTTATTTTATCACTATTAACTATTTTATATCTGTAAGACACCCAGGTTCATTGGTGAGTGTGTGGCCTCAGAAATTAAAATGGTAAATGAACAAAAGTTATTAGCGAGAAAGGAAAATGTAGGTCATGATTTGTTGACCTGATGTTCGGTTTCATATTCTTACGTCTTTTAGCCTCTATATAGTGAAAGATGATGTTCCACCAATTTCCCTTCTACCATTTTTTTTAAAAAAATGTATTAAGTATACAAAATTATTATACTTGGGGAAAACTTTTTTCAGAGACACAAACTGATAAAAAAGAAATAACTTTTTTCCTCCTCTAATCAAGGAATTAACAATACTATTTAATGCAGGGCAAAAATACAACTGTGAAGAAGCAGAAATCATTACAAAATGTCTAATGTCTGAGGCCATTTTGTATGCATGCTTGAAAATTGGGCTTTTAAAGCATGACACTTTTTATATTTCAGTTTTTTAGATTCCACTCTAATTTACAAGCTTTAGATAAATATGGATATGGATGGATGGATGGACGGACGGACGGACAGACAGACAGACAGACAGACAGACAGATAGATAGATTTAAGCCAGCTAGCTGAAAAAACAGCATGCTGCACAGGACAAAGCAAAGAATTAATAAGGAAGGAAAGTTCCACATAAATTTTCCACATAAAAATGTAGAGTTTAATCCAAACACCTCCTTGAGATTTGCAGAACAAATTTAGTTAAAGTGTGTTTGCCAAATTGCTTTTGCCCCTTGATGTCAAATCTGGATTTTTCTAGTGACATGGGACACCTCTGTTCAAGAAACACCAAACTGTATGTAATAAATACAAATAAAATTCCCAAAAGTTATTTTCAAAGACTCTACTAGGATTTATAAATACTAGGTGGCAGGGCTGGATCTGCCAAGGTCAGAGGCAAAAACCTTGAGACCTGACTGAGTCATTACAATAAAAAGAGACATGGAAACTCCTCGGGAAACTATGATACTTTCAGCCTGTTGCACTACTCTGGTAGGGAAAAAATGGCACAATAATTAAATCTTGCTTCTGATATAAATAAGGCTTGCATTTTACACTTAGCGGTTCTCAGATTTGCTTTTTAACATCTTTCTTGCAATTTATCTATTTCTGAAAAGAGATGCATCCTTAAATCACTTGCTGCATGGCTTCTAGTATAGAGTAGAATGAGAATTGATAGTATATCCGGCAATTCCTATTTCCACCTTTATCAGAAGAAAAAATAATTTCACATTCCTCAGTCCAGACCATGGTGCTGCACCTCTTGCAGCACTGTTAATTGCTGACAAAGTCACTAGTACCTTGCTCCTGTATTAGTTGTGTCACTGCATCAGAAATAGATGGCAATCCTGATATACTATTTACATCAGATGATGAACCAACCACTGCAACAGATGCACCATATCCAGCTTCCATCATCTGCTATAGCATCCAGCTCAGGAACTGGGATCTACTGCAACAGCAGCGGATTCAACTATTGTTCTATAATCATTCAGTTCCTTGTCTAAAAAGCATGATGGAAAGTCAGAGGCATTTGCAAACTTCATTACTCAATACAGTTCCATATCATTTTGAGATCAGGAGAATGTTTCACAAGTTGCTCCTGAACAGAATTTATAATTGGTCTTTTAACTGGGGAGCTGCAAAATGGACAACAAAAAAGCCTACATATGGAAAATTATACTAACCTCATTGCCAGAGTGAAAATTGCCTTTGATGACCCCCACCAAATGGGTACAGCCAATTGTGAGATGTGATGCTTATGACAAGGTAGGCACACATAGCTGACTTTCAACTTCTTGTCCAGAATGTGGACTGGAATTAACTAGCTTTAGTCAACCATTTTAAGGAGGGCATATCTAGAAGGAAGAAAGGAAGAAAGAAAATATTTTTCATGATGTATTGGACAAAGCTCTGCTGGTTTATTTGGATGACTTGATTTATTTTGACAATACAAGCATACAAGGGAACCTATTCCAATGGGCTTCCAATGCCCAAAACACCTTTGCCTCACACAAACTTTTGCTACGCAATCCCTCCCCTGCCATTCAGATCCAATACACCTCTTTCTGGTTTAGCTTTGGAAGCAATCTTCTCCAGGTAGTTTATAGCTTAGGAGAAGGGGTTCCTCCTTGTATTCTAGCTACTGCTGGCTGAAAATAATAATAATAATAATAATAATAATAATAATAATAATAATAATAATAATAATAATAATAATAATAATAATATATTTAAATAGTAAGTTTCCCTTAACAATCAGAGATATCTTTCAACACTGTATCACATCCTGGAAGGGAATTCATACTCTTATGAACTTCAAATAGATCATAAAAATCTGAATCATCTACAGTCTTTTCAAAAACTTACACAATGCTAGCTCAGGTAGCAATAATTTCAAAATTGTCATTTTGAGTCTTGCATCACCTATCTTCCTAGTTTGCAGAACAAGCAAGCTGATGTTTTAACATACAAGCTAGAATACTTGGTTTCTATGATTACTCTCCATCCTGCAACCTGAAACCTTTGCCCCTTCCCCCAAATCTCTGACATCAGCTTTGATCCGTGAAACACTAGGAGCTGGAAGGTTTGGTCCTGTTTTCACTAAACAAATTTGCACATAGCAATAGCACAATCCATATATACAAGAATTACCTTCATGGAAACCCCCAATTCACCCTTCCTCATTTCTTGGTAATGTGGAGAACTGTGAGGCAATGGCCAGCTGTACATGTCTCCTTCTCTAAGGGAGGATGTTTTGCAAGTCTGCCAAAACAGCCAGCCAGGTGGACATTTTAGAATATTTAAAACTGCTTACTTAAAGTGCCATGATTTGGGGTGATCATGTGTCCGTGAAGATATCACGGTTTATGTTTCTTATTGCCACACCTGCCATCATGCAAAACCTCTAATCAATAAGCCAGCTGGTCTGTTACATCCCTCCTTGCAGAGACAATAAACCATGTTTCTATGAGATTTATTTCTGACCTTCCACATAGTGAACATATGAAAGGGGAAGACAGGCACTAAAGTAGATGAGGAAGTGAGGAAGGAATCAACAACAGTTCTTTCCTATGATCTTTTCCCCTTGTTTTTATTCTATGTTAGCCCCCCAGAGTCATGTGTTTGAGATGGGTGGCCATATACATTAAATAAATGAAATAAATGAACAACAACATATTTTGTTATGGTTAATGACTAGAGCAAGGAAAGAATCCTTAATGCCTTGGGGGGAAAATGTTTATTTGCCAAACACATTTCACATACTCCTTTTTCAAGGGCATTGTACAAGCAGAAATAATATAATAAACAAATAAAACAATACAAAGCATATATTAATTTAATCTCGAAATCTTCAGCATTGTAGCTCACAAACCTGGACCTCCTGCATCACCAATGATGCACTGCAGCTTTCTCTTGAACACCTTCCCTCTGTGCAGATTTCAGTTCCCAGAATTCCCCAGCAATCTGAAACAGAAGCTTCTCAGGCTCAATTCTTCATCACATTGGAGTTGCAAAGCAGTATTTCTTTATCCGGTTAGTCTTGGTCCAGATGTTTCTTGAGGTCCACAAAGGCAAATGAGCTGGTTAGTGATCAAGAAAAACAAATCTGTATTAGTGGTGTTCTCTGTATTTCTGATCCATGGCTTTTAAATACAAAGTCCAACTGCTGGGAAGAGGTCACATATATAAGGATCACAGCACATTGGATGGGTAGCTTAATCTTCCTCCTTTGCTCCGGTCCTGAAAAATTTTCTCTGCTGTAGCTGAAGCCATTTGCAATGAGAGAAAGTCTTGTATGGAGTATTTTTTTTTCCTCCTAAAGCAAATAGCAACCATTAAGGAAGGATTCAGGACCAAAGGAGAGGCATAAAGAATAATTTCCTACTTCCCACTTGCTCAAGATCCTGCAAGGTAGACTTCAGCAATTCATGGAGCGAGAATTGCCAGATGCACAAGCTGGGTTTAGAAAAGGCAGAGGAACTAGGGACCAAATTGCCAATATCCACTGGATAATGGAAAAAGCCAGGGAGTTTCAGAAAAACATCTCTTTCTGTTTTATTGACTATTCTAAAGCCTTTGACTGTGTGGACCATAACAAATTGTGGCAAGTTCTTAGTGGTATGGGGACACCAAGTCATCTTGTCTGCCTCCTGAAGAATCTGTATAATGACCAAGTAGCAACAGTAAGAACAGACCACGGAACAACGGACTGGTTTAAGATTGGGAAAGGAGTACGGCAGGGCTGTATACTCTCACCCTACCTATTCAACTTGTATGCAGAACACATCATGCGGCATGCTGGGCTTGAGGAATCCAAGGCTGGAGTTAAAATCACTGGAAGAAACATTAACAATCTCAGATATGCAGATGATACCACTTTGATGGCTGAAAGCGAAGAGGAACTGAGGAGCCGTATGATGAAGGTGAAAGAAGAAAGTGCAAAAGCTGGCTTGCAGCTAAAGCTGAAAAAAACCAAGATTATGGCAACCAGCTTGATTGATAACTGGCAAATAGAGGGAGAAAATGTAGAAGCAGTGAAAGACTTTGTATTTCTAGGTGCAAAGATTACTGCAGATGCTGACTGCAGTCAGGAAATCAGAAGACACTTCATCCTTGGGAGAAGAGCAGTGACAAATCTCGATAAAATAGTTAAGAGCAGAGACATCACACAGACAACAAAGGTCCACATAGTTAAGGCAATGGTGTTCCCCGTAGTAACATATGGCAGTGAGAGCTGGACCATAAGAAAGGCCGAGAAAAGGAAGATAGATGCTTTTCAACTGTGGTGCTGGAGGAAAATTCTGAGAGTTCCTTGGACTGCCAGAAGATCAAACCAGTCCATCCTCCAGGAAATAAAGCCGGACTGCTCACTTGAGGTAATGATATTAAAGGCAAAATTGAAATACTTTGGCCACATCATGAGAAGACAGGACACCCTGGAGAAGATGCTGATGCTAGGGAGAGTGGAAGGCAAAAGAAAGAGGAGCCGACCAAGGGCAAGATGGATAGATGATATTATAGAGGTGACGGACTCGTCCCTGGGGGAGCTGGGGGTGTTGATGACCGACAGGAAGCTCTGGCATGGGCTGGTCCATGAAATCACGAAGAGTTGGAAGCGAGTAAACGAATAAACAACAAACTTGCTGCAATCCTTCTCCTTCAAGCAATTTACATTTTTTTAAAAAATCCTAAGTGCAAAGATACCTTAAATGTTATTGTTGGGTTCTTCCATAGAAGAAGCACTTAGATCTAAACTGTGTTAATTCTAAAATTCTAAATGGTGCACAATGATCTTAAGGTGTATCTAACTAAAGTAGACTTGATGGCTCAGATAAAATAATAGCTCTGCAAGCCTGGAATATCTGACTCTTGGGAATCTAGAAGTGTATAAAAAATTGTCTTCTTGTTTGTTTGTTTTTCAGTTTCCTCTGCTTAGACATGCACGTTTCAATAGGTAAACCACATTTTGAAGGTAAACCAAAGAAAAGAGTATAATACTTGTAGCAATAAAGAAGTTCAGCAATAAATAATTTTACAGTGATTATTTTTTTCAGATGTTCCATTATGTGTGGGAGACAGCTTTAAATATTCAAACAGGATCACACCTGAATAATCTCATGTAAGAAAACAGATTATACTTTCCAAACAGTGTTGTGCAGGTGCTGCACACTAGTAGACTGAAGTGATTCCTTTACTGATGTGAATTTCACTTTTGATCAAACAATTCTCTCTCTACACAAAACCCTGATGAGCTTTCCTTCTTTCTCATCATTCCCTTCCTTCCAAACAGCTCCAGGTGAGCATCGCAGATGATGCAGCTGATGTGTTCATGATCCAGGCTAGCATCCAAACAGCCACTTTCAGCATTCTCCAGATAGCCTGCTTTTTAACCTCTTTTCCTTTTCTGAATGATACATCCCCATGTTATATAATGTTACCTCTGAAGTTCTCTTCAGTATTAGATACACTGCCATGAGGAAATGGCAGTTAAAAAAATAAAAGGAATAAAATGGTCTTTTGCCATGGTGTTAATTGATATTAGGAAAATAAGAGGTATTTAACATTGTCTTCTATTCAATTATGATTATTGTGGAATCAGAGAATTAGCCCTTTCCATTGTGTCTCTTTTCTTGCTCTCTTGGCTCTTGTCATGGATTGGAGAGCAGCCTGAATAGAGCTATGCTAGATTATCTGGCTACTTCCACTTTCTTTTCTTACAAGTTGTCCAGGACGTATGTGTGGGAAAGATAAATCTTATTCTTCATGGCCTGATAATCCCTCCAAGAACCTAGTTTCCCTGTCTACCTCATTTCAATCCCAAGAGAAGAGATAACAAGGCAAATCCATGTTGCCCTCCAGATAAAGAAGTGTAGACAATCAGGGAGCCTGTAAAGTGATGAAAAATATCTATCCCTTTGATTCCTGTCTAAATCACAAAGACTGTATGACAGAACAGGCTCCCTTCATGCTCTTCATTCAAATATCTGGATGTGACTGGCCATGGTGGTGCATTTGTGGTGAGGTGGCTAATGGCATATTAATAATACTAATAATTTATTAAACGTATATGCTGCCTGATTCCCAGTGTCTCTGAGCAGTTTACAATTGTTAAAACATTTAAAAAACAAAGAACAATACAGAAAACATAAAAACAGCACAAGACAAAGGGACATTGATGGCAGACGGGAGCAGAAAGGAAGAAAGGGGCATCAATTGTCCTCTCCAAAGGCTTGGGTGAAGAGCCAGGTCTTCAAGGCTGTTCAATATCCCAGTAGGGTGGGTACCATTCGAATTTGGGGGGAAACTTCATTCTTTTTCATACAGTCTAATCATGTGGTGGATTAGGCCCAGAGTTAGTTAATGCTGATCAGATATTTTAAGTATTCTGTATTGTTGTTGGTTTTTTTAAATGTTGTAACAATTGTAAACCACCCAGAGTTATATACATTTGATTTATTATTATTATTATTATTATTATTATTATTATTAAATTAAATGGTTAAGTATCCATTTATAAATAAATGATTATTATCAGTTTATGTATTGAATGCCCATTTGCATATCAAATATACAGTATATCAGATTCTCTGAGGCATGGCACCACCTTGTGCTCCCTGAAGGAAAAACAGTATGTGATAAGATGTGTCACTTTCACTCTATGTTGCTTTGACAGCTTTAGCAAACCACTTAAGAAGCAGACCTTAACATCACTTTAGAATACTTTAGAGACTTCAGTAGCCTGCTTGATGGCATTTAGGATTCTTTGGAAACATGCTTTCTCCTATTTCCGAGGATAATTGTTGCCTATCTTTGGTTCTTACTCTTCTTTTTCCTGCAACAGCAACTTGGGTTTGTCATTATTGTTGTCTTCCCAGTCCTGCCTGTGGGACAAATTAGTCAGAGCCATCACAGCAATATGTTCTGATCCAGGTTTCATGATGACTAAACTGTCAGGCAAGCTGATGAAATAAACTGGACATGCTTCTGTTTGACCCTCGGTTACCCGATTGCCCTAGTATTTGCTTTTGTCATTGGAATGATTCGGTCCTGAAACTCAGGAGGCCATTTTATTTTATTTTATTTAAACACACACAAATGTTTTAGCTTAGTACAACCCTGGGAATCTCATTCATATTTTGATGACCTCCGTTTAAATTGTGCCAATGTTCTGGTTCCTCGCTTGTCAAATAGACTAATTACCTTCTGTTTTTTAATTAAACCTGTTAGCACCACTCACTAACATCTACTGCATAGGTGTGGTTTGCTACAAAAATCAAATGATGGCTTTCTAAATCCATTTACAGTTTCTATCATCTATAATCCTCTCATCAGGGTCATGCCTTCTTGAGTCTTACCATTTTCTGTTTGTTTTATTATAAATAGCCAAACACCCAAATAATGAATTCCTGATTTGGCAACAGCAAGATAAGCTGCTTTGGGAGTGATATCCAGTAAAAAATAGAATTAATGCACATGTTCAGACAAGGTCAGGTGGTAATATATTTGAGAATTTGAGGCATTGCACATAAATTTGGATATCTGAATATATCTGCATCCAATGAATATATAGGGCTTTTGAAAGAGTAAGGAATGCTCAAAACATCATACACTGTAACTGGGAGTTTTATTTTTTGAATGAGCAAAAACATTTAGGAATTATTAACAAGGATCATTTAATTTTTATTTTGTTTATTAAAAATAAACAATAGCATTTTATTTTTATTTTATTTTTCCTTTTATGGAAGAAAAAAATAATTAGTTGGCATACTAACCATCAGCTAATAGATCAGGGAAGTTTTCCTAAAATCAATAATACTGATAGAAAAAAAAAAAAAGAGAGAGAGAGAGAGAGAGAGAGAGAGAGAGAGAGAGAGAGAGAGAGAGATAAAAGTATGGACTTAGCATTTGACTATTATTTGTGGGAAGACTGCTAGAGAAACAGTGATGCAGAGCCTAGGAAGCCATTCATGGAAAAGTGAGTGTAAATAGCACAGTCAAATCACTAATTATATGAAATAGAGCAGGGGGAGGCATGGAGCCAAAATGAGCATATTTGCTAGGACTGCAAAGCTTTAGTGGGGTAATTCCATTCAAAGAAACAGATCTGCACAATAAAGCATCACAATACTTCTGCTTATGAGATCAGAACAGCTGTACCACTGTGCTCCATGGTCCCTTTGTGGTCTTTGGTGCATGTGCTGCACATGGGCAGAAGGTACTTGTCTGGAAGTAAAGCAGCTTGTTAAGATTAAAGAAAAATCATTTCCCATACTCTCAACCTCAGCAACTTTAAGATTTGTGGACTTCAACTCTCGGAATTCCCCAGCCAGCATGTTGCTGAGATTAAGAAACACTACTCTAAGTGTTGAGGCAGATTGCATCACATTCAGTGATTAAAGCAAAATGTTGAGGTGGGGTTGCACCCTCTTTCCACAGAACTAATTTTCACTTCATTCAGTGATACCAGAACTGAAAGGATCTCAATTCCAAGTCTGGAGATAGAGAGAGACCCTAAGGTTATCTTCCATTTTTGTTTTATAATTTCAGGGTAATCATATTAGGGGAAGGGCAGTTTCAACAAAAGAAAGCTTGCTGATCCTTTGGCAGTCTCAGTATTAACTGTGGGCTGAAGTCACCCTTCTCATTTTTCAGAAGTTTTCTTTCCCTGTGGAAATCCAGTGTGAGACTGTAAGTGTGGGACAGTCCCAGTGTGGGACTGTAAGTTGTCTCTTCAAGAAATCTACATTATTGTGTCCCATTTAGGTAGTCTCACAGCTCAAAAACCTGCTAAACAAACAAACAAACGAATAGAGATTTAGTGATGACTATTTGGAAAATCTCTATTATCCAACTTTTCTGCGTCTATATTCTTCGTTTAATCACTATGGAGTGCATGTTTATCCTAGGCTAAATACCCTATTTGTTTCCTGCTACTTCTGTTTAAATCAATAATTTGGATTTTCCTTTGGGCCATAGAGATGGTGGAGAGCCACAACCAATTTGTTTTGCTTTGTCCCCCCCCCACCTTTAAGTGATGGCATTAGACCAGATTCACTTTATATCAGATGAAGTAAGTGGTTTGATAGCTCATTGCTGGTAATAAACTAGCTTTTAAAAATGCACACAGGATATTGTTGATGGTATCTTCAAATTAGACATAGGTCCAATAATTAAATATCCTTCAGCTGAACATTTCTAGATGTATTTAGATGCAGCACCACTGCTATGCCCTCATATATATATATATATATATATATATATATATATATATATATATACACACACACACACACACACACACACACACATGCTGAAACATATTTAAAGTAACAATAGCTGTAACTGTGACCAGGTATTTCCCTTTGCAAAAATAAAATTATTATTTTCTTTGCAGATATCAGAGTCTACTGCACATTGTATTGACATAAAATTTTGTAGAACTTCTATGCTAGAGAAATGTAAATGAAAAAAAAAAAAAGGATCAGTAGGCATTGTTTATCTTGTACTTACAATTTGTTAAAAACTCATAAATAATAGCCTGGGTTAAATGATGCATCTCTCTGACCTGGAGGAGCAAGAATGTTCATGATTTCTTCAACAAAACAGCATGATTGCCTGAAAACTGTCCTAGAAGTTAGAATACAATCTGAGATCTATGTGTAATATACATCTATCTGAAGGTAGACAATCTATGGACCTATGGTCACATTATGCCCCTAAGTTTCCTTTTTGTGGCCTTTAGGTACCCTTCTGACCTTGACTGCTGAACAATGAAGGCACAGTTTATTACCATTTTGAATTGGAGAACAAATGAAAAAAAGATAATGTAACTCTTAAAACAAGCACATCACCATCAACAAATAAAGAATTCCCCCCAGATTTCCCACTAAGACCAAATCTTATCCCATATGTGGGATGTGTTAAAGCATGGCCTTGACCACCAAAAGGTATTCCTTTCCTACTCTGATGACTAATTCCAAAGATTGTCACCAAATTATACATTTTAAAATGGCAGCATGATAAAATTGTTAATTAAATGGGAAATAATTGTATGAACTCTAGTTAATTTAATTAATTTATACCGCTGAACAATTAGTATTTTTCTTGGCCCTTCTCCACCCTCTTTTTCTTTTTTTTAATAAGATATAATCCCAACATTCCATTCCAAGGTCACTTTTTTTTTTCCTCCTACCAAAAGTTGTGGTGCATTCCTGTTCTCTTCTGGAATAGGTAAGTAGAGCCATAGGATCTACTGTTAACACAGCCTAAGCCAATATGATGTCTATATGTCTAGGCCTTGATCACATAGTCAATTACTAGTTAAATAAATATTTTTTATCCTGGAAACTTGAAAGATGGAATAGGCTTTTTTTTGCTGCATGCACAAAATCTATTTAATTTCTCATGGGGTCATGGAAGTAAGTTATAGATACTGGATGTCCTAGGCTTATATGTCTGTTCTTGCTCCTTTTCACATATATATATGAAGAGGTATATTCAGTCCAGTCCATTATGATTGCAAGATGGGTATAGAGAGATTCAGCAGCACATCAGCTACCTTCACAAAATGAGCTCAGAACAAGCTCATCAGCTTAGCTTGAGCCTGGCTTAGCTTGATCCAAGACTTCTCCTTCTACTTACTTGATAAGCTTACCCATGTTAATTTAATCCTTGACTACCAAAAGGTATTCCTTTCCTACTCTGATGACTAATTCCAAAGATTGTCACCAAATTATACATTTTTCTGGGCTTCCATGACACATTAATTCATAAGCTAACCATATGTACTGCATTCATAAAACATACTAGGCTGAAATGGGGTTGGTTAGTCTGTGTTCAGTGATGACATGCAATCATAAGCACTGCAACTTATAGTGAGATGAGTTTGCATGCCTTTCACTGGGTCACAGTTCATGGTGATATCAATATCGGACTACTACTAAGAGGGAGGCAGACTCAAGGATTTAATGCAAAAGAACCTTAATCTTATTTAACAGCAATGGATGCTTCAGTGAGTATATCACAGGAAGCAAGTTTTGGACTATTTTTATGATAAACTATCATTTTGAACGCACAGAGTTCACAGTCAAACAGTATTGCAAGAACAGTATGCAAAACAAGTTGGGAGTGGAGTGGCTAGATCAAGGTATCGCCACAGTCCGGTGAAAAGTCCAAGTTCAATAGCAGCAGTGAAGATCCAAAAAATAGAGAGTAAGATATTATGAAATCCATACAAAGATCAGGGTCTCCAGGTTGTCAGGCAAGGCTTAGAACCAAAAAATAAGGACAGACTGTCTTAGAGGCTTTTCCAATTATGTTTCAAGGTAGAGACTGAAATAGGGAAGTTGCTGGACCTTACCCAGGTAAAGCTGATACAGTTCTGCCATGATTCATCTTTTAGTGTCTGACTGTCTAGAATGGAACCTGCCTTCTGTATTATCTACCCCTACTCTTCCTTCTCTTTCTTGGATGAATAATAATCTCTGAAGGTCTTAATATAAGAATGGTGATGGTGGAAAAGAAGTATCTGAACACAGGTCCTTGGCTCCATCATCAAGATAAAATAATTATGTGGAAATATTAGCTACTGCCTATGGGTTGATAGTGGTAACAAGGAAAAAGTTTTGTTTGTTGCTAAACAAAAAGGAAATGAGGATGGTGGTGGGAGATCCAAGACAAGGGGGTTGCCCCCAGAAGAAAGTTTTCTAGCCCCTCCCATCCAACATAACTGCTGTAGAGCTAAAGCCACTGAGAATTTAGGAATAGTTCCTGGGAGCATCTCCATTTTAGTGGATTAGCTACCTTGTATAAATGTAAATAAAATAACTAACATAAATTCATACCTGTCTCCAATTTGCCATCAGCTAAAAGGAAGTGATTCCACTTCTCTTAAAGATACTCATGTCTCATGGAACTCAGAAATTGTAACAATATGTTACTTAGGTCTTTGGGTGCTGGAAATGCTCAGATTTGTATTCCCAACGCAACTGATAAATAGCATGGTGGAGATAGAGGCCTTATTCAATAAATAATTACCATGGCTTCATTTCAAGGCGGAACAGAGAATCTTGCTAGCTTAGATAAATCACTGCATGTTCAGTTCAGGAGCTGTTCCAGGGTGTACTGGGAAGATATGTCTTTTTCAAACTTTGGAAAACAGTATTTTATTGATCCCATAAAAGTGATCTATACAGAAGAAAAAAAATGTTTGAATGTCCTCCTGTTCTTTTGGATGACTGAGCATTTTCATTGCCTGGCAAGGTATTAGAAAGTTAAAATGATAGTACCGTGATATTTAAGCCCCACTTGGTCACCTTTCTTATGGAGGAAGTCAAGAGCATGACAGATCTCTGAAATGTGATCCCTGAATATATGTGTTGACCAAACTTCTATGGAGGCATTCTTCCCACTAAGTGATCACAATTGTACATCAAGGAACAGGCAGAGAAGTATGGCTAAACCAGCTGAACTTACCCTCTCCATCATATTTCTAATGATACAAATTTCTGAATCACTCAGAAGCCTACACAAGTGTGGAAGGGATCTGCTGAAGAAGGTTATAATAATGTTAATTATTTGTACATTATTATCTACATTATTTCCTGAATAATGTTACAGGAAACGTAGGTTCCAGTAGAATGTTCTAACCATAAGAGCAATTGAATCTGTCCCACCCGGTCATGCAGAGATGGCATGTTATGGACCCTGTCCATGACAGAATGTTGATTGGTGGGGTCCATGAAGTGGGCCTTCTCTGCTGTGGCCCCCGCCCTTTGGAACACTCTTTCCCCCAGAAGTGAGGCAAGCCCCCTCTCTCCTGGCCTTCTGGAAAAAGTTAAAGACCTGGCTGTGCCATCTCGCTTGGGGTGGGAAGGGGGGTAGTCAATCCTGGGGGTGGCTAGTGCCTTAAAGTGGTCCACATGTATTTATGAATCAGAATCAGAACTTTTAATTGCCATCTTGGATGCTATTTTATACTTTATACTTATATTTATATGTTATGTAATATATCTTCTTTTTATTGTATTTTAATCTCTTTAGCTTTATTGTAAACCACCCAGAGTCCCTCTTTTGGGGGAGATGGGTGGTGACAAAATATGATTGATTGATAAATAAATAAATAAAGCGCCAATTACCTAAAGAAAAGTGGACTTTTTACCAAAGGATGCATTCAAGCAAAACCGGGTCAGCAATCTATTATGGATGTTTTAATATGAATTCCTACCCTGAACCGGGGGTAGATAACCTACCGTAAATCCAGCATTGTTATTCTGTGATTATAGTTTCATCCTCCAAAGTATGAAAGATTATAGGGATAGACAGTTGGGCTTAATTCCCAGCAGGAACTTTTACAGAAGTTGTAGCGAGTCCTATCCTAGCATTTATTTCCTCTTGATAAAGGTAAACTGAGTTGCAGGATGTAGACATACATATAATTACTGCTTTTTGTAAATTTTTCATTTACCAGTCTTTCATATACCTGTCTACTAGATCTTTACACGTTCAGTGGGAAAAAATGGAAGAGAGCCATGTACTGTAAATATGTTCAGCTGAACATGTTTACATTGCTTCCATAATTTAGCATTCTGTCTTATAAGGAGTCCCAGTGGCAGGAGTGATGTCACAGCATCCAACCAAAAAAGTTGATGGATGCTTTTCAGACCTTTCTGCTTAATGCTGAATCCCATGATGCACACAGCCTGTTCAGTCCTATATATGGTTATATGACCTCTCATCCCAGGGCATGGAAAAAAATCTTGTAGACGTTCCAGGGTCTCTCTGAAATTTGCCACCAAACTGCAGTTTTTAATGTAACCTAAATTAATTATCAGTAATAATACATTTATTGCTCCTGAGGCTATTAGTGCTTGCCAATTTGCCACTGGGCCACATTGAGTCCAGGGTGGCCCAGGAGTTTGTGGCTTCCATGGCAATCTTGGACCTGTCCCAGATCATCAGTGGCCCAACATATACTAGTGGCTGCATGTTGGATCTGGTTCTTGCTTCAGAGAAGTTGTGACTTGATTTGGTAATGGAGGAAATTAACATCAGTCCATTCCCATGACAGATCATTCTCTGATCATTTTTTTGGTTCACTGGTGTCACACACAAATACAACCACGCACAGGGAGATAGGGCCTATTCAAGTGGTCTGCTCCAGGTGACTGATGGACCCACTGGGATTCCACAGGGAGCTTGGGATTTTCCCTGAGGATTTGATGGACAGCTTGGCTGAAGCCTTAGTTGAACAGGTGGGGCTGGAGCCTTGGACCATATAGCCCATCTGTGGCCTCTCCCTATCTGTTGATCCTAGGGTATACCTAGGTTTACTGAGAAGCTCCCTGAGAAAAAGTGCCAAAAGAGGTGCCTGGAGCACCATTGCAGAAAGACCCAGAGTGAGTCTGACTGAACATGGGTAAAGCCTCAGGATTCAGGATTACCTCATAGTGTCCTTCATGAAGCTGCTGGGTCAATTCATCTGCCAGTTTGGGGTTTGGTATCGTCAATATGCTGATGATACCCAGTTTTATCTTTTTTGCTCAAGCCACCAAATGAGGTTGCTGAGGTCCTGTGCAGGCCTGGATTGGAAGGAACCAACTCCAATTCAATCCTACCAAGATTGAGGAACTGTGATATCAGGACTTCCTGGACCTGAGAATATTCCATCTATGCTCCTGGGTGGGGTAGCACTCCACACTTAAGAGTGGTGAGCAATCTGGGGGTGGGGGGGGGGTCCTCTTGGACTCACAATTCCTACTCAAAGAGCAGGTGGCAGTTGTGGCCAAAGGGGCATTTGCACAACTCCATCTGATGCACCAATTGTACTCCTTCCTGGATCAAGAGGCCCTTCAGATAGTCACTGATGCCCTAGTCACTTCAAGGCTCAACTACTGCAATGTACTGTGCATGGGTCTGCCTTTGAAAACCACTCAGAAGCTTCACCTGGTCCAGAATGCAGGAGCATGGGCTTCAGTGGTTGCCAGTATGCTTCTGGGTGAGATTCAAGGTGCTGGCCATCATTTATAAAGCCCTACATGGGATAGGGCCTGTTATTTGAGGGACTGCCTATCTCCCATGGTTTCTGCCTGGCCAGTACATGCCCACAGAGTTGGCATGCTCTGTGTTCCTTCAATTAGACAAGGCCATCTACAGTATCAGGACCCAGGAAACATGTCTTCTCTGTTTCAGCACCTGTCCTCTGGAATGAGATCCCCTGGAGTCTACGTGGCTTCCACCCTGCTGGCATTCCATAACACCTTGAAGACCTTGGTTAGGTGAGATGGATGGAGCCCATTGTTGGGTGTGTATTTGCCTATGTTTTTATATAGAGCAACTGTATCTCATCTTGTTTTGTTTTGTATTCTGTTTTTATGGTTTATTATATTGTGAGCTGCTAGAGTCTATTTGTAGTCAGGTGGTGCCTATATTGAATTATTGTTGTTGTCATCATCATCATCATCATCTAACTGAGTAGCAAGAGCATTTATGGTGCAAAGCAAAGGGTGAACCACCTCAGCTTGTATTTCCAGCAATGCTTCTAGATCCCAGATTCCCAGATTCTTGGAAGAAAAAGGTGGATGGCTGTAACTCATGTTATTTGGCTTGTGCTACATGCTGTTTTATAGTTGGCCACACTACCCAGGGAACTATTCTGTGATAATAGAACATGCTTTCGAAATTCTGTGTGTGCCCTCTGGCTTAAAAAAGCTGAGGACTAAAGTCATAGCAAAGACCCCTCTCCCCATCTTTTTTGTAGCATGGAAACCAAAATGTATCTCTCTCTCTCTCTCTGTATATATAAATATTACACATCTTTCACCATTTTCCTAGAGGCTCAAAGCACTTATATGAGGTTCACTCCTTATTTTACCCACAGAACAATAATAATCCTATGAACTGATAGGGATGAATAATGGTGACTGAGTGAAAGCCACCCAGTGAGCTCTATCGGTCTTCCTGATCTTACACAAACACCTTGACCACTATATTAAATCTAGTTGCCTGCAAAAAATGAGCAATGAAAATGTCAAATATAAAACATATTTCACCAATTCCATTCTATTCCTCTTGCACAGAAAACTGTATTTGGGTTAAAATTCTTACATATTGCTTGATCTTTCCAGTTTGACTTGGCTGTTATTACTCTTTCAACTATAATCACTAAATATTATATCATTATATCATATTACTGTGATATGAAAAGATTAAAGTACATTGAAGAGTAATGTTTTCAGGAGCAATGTATGAATATTTAGAAGTTGTATGCCATTAAATAGTGATGCTGGACCAGCAAATTCTTTATTGTAGATAAACTTTAATGGATTAAAAAAAAAATGGCTGACCTAAGATGTAATCTACAGAACTTCAGGAATAGCTAAGTATGGAAAATGGATCTGTAAGAAGCTAATATTTAACAAATCAATTGCAAGTGGCTGAAGGATAATGGCAGAAGAAATTATTTTTAAAAATCCAGGTGCTACTAATTTCTTGCATGCTCAGCAATTTTAATATACCTTTTCACAATAGTTTTTTTTTAAAAGCTGTATTAATTTTCAAGATATAATTAAAACACAAAATACAGAATATAGAACAGATAGAATACAAGTCTAAAAAAGAAACAAGAGAAACTAAAACAGTGCAAGAACAGACAGAAAAACATAAAGACTGGTGACTTCCAACCTTCTCCAACACAGATAAAAAAGTACATAAAAGTTAATCTCTTGCTATTAATTAAACATTTAGTAACATTCTTTCTCTAAAATCAAACCATTTAATAATCAAAGCCCAAAATCAGAACTTCATTTTTTTCCGTTACAAGCAAATAGTCCAAAAGCGGCTTCCAAATAGAAACAAATCCAGTTAACAGTATTTTCTCTTACCAATGCTGTCAATTTAGCCATTTACACCAGTTCCATTAACTTAATCATCCAGTCCCCCATTGAGGGAATTTGTGCATCCTTCCATCTTTGAGCGTATAAGAGTCTTGCTGCTGTTATCATATATAGGAACAGCGTTCCATGTTGCTTCTCAAGCTGTTTGTCTATCAAACCCAAATATTTTTTCAATAGTTTTGATAAGACCAACGTCTCTCTGAATTTTCAAGAGAGATGCCTAAAGTTAGTACTTGAACAATTTCCAATGTATCTTTCAAGCTCTATAGGACACAACCAATTCTAATTTGGTGATATTTATGATGTAGTTATTTGAAGCAGAGATTGCTTGAGCTTCCAATTTAAAAGAGGAGTTGGTAATCTCACTACTAAGCAGTTTAAAATGATTGGCCCAACTCATGCAGATGAAGACACTGAAGTCAGTCTACAGAAATCAGTATTTTAATTGTTGTTGAAAAAAAACCACACTTTAAAAATAAAATGCAGAAATGTTACAGGTGCTGCTAGCTAGGTTTAATTTGGTCTTCATAATAATATAATATTGAAATACTGAAATTTGTCTTTTAGACTTCAAGAACTTTTTTTTCCATTAAGAATGTAGCTTCTATTTTCCCTCCCTCCCTCTCTTTCTCAAAAGTCTTATTGTTGTGAGGTAGGAGTTGAGACTACTCTTATATTTATGGAGGGGTTGTTTCATTCCTTTACTCTGTAGCCTCCTAAGCTCTTTTGCTTTAAAAAGCTGGAAAGCAAAAGTGCCTTCATGATGTCTTCCATTGAGATTTAACTGAAGGGAGATTGCAGAACCTCCAAGAAATGATTACACAATACAAAAACAACACACTCGTGCACATCCTTGTACCACTCTGTAATTACATCCCATAAATCCTGAACTGGATCTGTGAGAAATTTGCCAAAATGCTCTTCTTTTTTAATAATAAAAACAAAAATGAAAGAAAGCAGAAGCAATTACTTTTCAATCAAATGGAATATACTGTAGATCAAAAATCTCAATCTAGCACTGAATCCAAGTGGCCAAGTTTTTCTATACGTATGCCAATTCAACTACAGTAACTCAGCATTCAAATTTTGGCCTGTACAATGAAAAAAAATGTCTGTGTTTGTTGATCAGACAGATCAAAAGAAATATTAAATTATTTTCTCTGAAGCATCTGTTTCAATTTCTCTGCTGTTTTACTTTCATAATTGCATTGTTTAATTGTTGTAAGCCCCTTGAAGCTAAAGTGAAATACGTGTAGAATATATTGCTCTTCTAATTTATGCTAATGTAAGCATGCAGGATCTGATTCAGTTGAAACAACTGTGCATGAGAGATTTATTCCACCTTCTTGCACAAAGTTTTTTTTTTTTTTAAATAACGAAGACAGTATTTCTGTTGATAGAGACATGCATTAAAAAAGCCAAATAAATATCATCCATCTAAGGAAGGGAGGGAGGGAGGAAGGAAGGAAGATGAATGTAATATGTTGGGGAGATCTGAGTCTTCCCTCTATATGGATACCCTCTTGCATGACTGCACTGTCCAGACAAAAATCAGACAAGCAGCCACATCCTATATACTCAGCGTTTTGTGGAGTTTGTTTTAAAAGAGCAGATATGATTGAAAAATAAAGAGATTCATAAATAAAACACAGAACAAAGAAGAGTATAATCTCCCAAACTAGTATAACTATATTTATTTAAGAGTTTTACTCTGTTTTATTATGTATAATCTCTAGGCATAAATAATAGATTAGAAACCCCAATAAAAAAAATGGAAGCAGTATGTGTGTATTGTATGCATCTGTGCTTATGTGTGGGTGGATTCCCCAGTAAAACTAGGCAGTAATGCAAATTAAAATAACAAATTAAAACAAAGGCAATTAAAAGGATATTAAACAATAAAAAGCCACCAAAGACCTAGGAGAATACAAGCATTTTTTATCTGATGGCTAAAAGTAGTAAAGAGAATGCCAGGTGTGTGTGTATAGAGAAAGAGCTCCATGGTTTGGATCTCTCCACTGAAAAAATTTAATCCCAGTAGTAACTACCTGATCTCAGAAAGTTGTTGTCTAGTTACTTCGTTGTCTTTATTATTAAGGGGACAATGAATAAGCTCTATTCAATCAGCACAGGCAAGATTTAGTGCTGAGTGCAGCTCAAATCATGACTTCTGAGAAAGTGAAAGTTCTGAGATAAGTTTCAGGTTTTACCCAATGTACAGAGGCAATATGTTTCATAGGAGAAAATAGATTTAAGTACCTAGATTTTGTTTTATGGCATCTACATTGTAAAAACTTAAACTTAAGCTATGGAACAAGCCTGGAAACCAACAAATAGCCATGCATCTTTTTATTACTGGTAGAATGTGTTTTCTGTGTCAGACCTAATACAAATTTGTTCACATTAATTCTATTTCTTAACTATCTTCAAAGGTAACTGTATATTTAAGATATTACAATAATTTACAATTTGGCCAACATGTTCTCTTTATGAACCCTCTTCAGAAACAACTTTGTGTATAAGATACTACAGTAATCCAGTTTAAATGTTACTAGATAGTAACTTCTCCCTAAAGAGAGACTAAACTGGTTCATAGACCAAAGCTAGTAAAAACATACAAATACTATCTGTGCATCAGGAGGAAACCTGGATCTAAGAATGCTATAATCATGAATTTCAAATAGAGTGTTATTCTGTCAAGTACAAACTAAATACCTCTTCCCTGCCTAGCAGGCAATTAATCCATGATTCCTCTATCTCCACTAGATTTAGTTTCATTTTATTAGGTCTGGTCTAACCTGTTATTGATTTGATTATGCCTTTGGCTACATCTTGACTTGTAAAAAGAAAGAAAAGGATAGATGCCATCAATATATGGTTGTCATCTAATTCCTGTCTCCTGGATGGTGTCTGTAAATAGTCATTTAATTGTTGAATAGCATAGGGAGCAGAAAAACCAATTTATGATGTTAAACTACATTTTATAGCCCCAGAACCAGGAACTATCCATCAAAATAGGATCAAAACAGATTGCTCCAAATCTTCAGATGAGACCATCAAGCTCATTAATAAAAGCCACATTTATCTATGCAGTGGAATTTCAAGTTGATTCCTTTGAGGGAATACAATGCATCTTCCTATAAAGAATTAACAGCTACCACCACACAATTAATTAATCCACTTGTAGCTATGTTTATGAGACCAAAGGAAAGCTCAGGTTTGTAAGACCTACTAATCCAAAAACCTTGTACATATTATTGGATTGCACAAGCTGCAATAAATTCTGATTAGTGGACCAACCATTATCAGAGGTGCATTGCTGGATTTTAATATGAAGACCCAGTCAGACTGGATCCAAGTATCATACAAATTGATAGTCAGGTATATTATGCTTATGAACATGTATATATCAGAAGAATATTTAGAAAGTCCTACTGATTCAATCCAGGTTACAATGAATCTACCATTCAGATTCCTACATGCATCTTGAACATTACAAAATTGAATGTAGACTAGACTTCAACTCTGTAAACTACCATAATGTATAGCTATATACATATATACATATACATGTACTGTACATATACATATACATATACATATGCATGACAACTTTCAATGTAGACTAGATCAGAAGAAATTGGAACTACCAATCATTTATTATACCTGCCGGGTTTTTGATAATATTCTTATTTTCTGTTAGGTCAAAGCAAGCTTCCACATCAAAAACTCACTGAGCCTCTACTAGATCATGGTGCATAAAAGACAGGTTGTATTTACATTGGTGGATTTCCTTTCAGATGAAGCTGGAACTAGCAATATATTCTTCAGATTTTGGGAAATATAGGTCTCAACAGTCACAACTGGTATAACCAAAAATCAGAGAATTTCAATTCAAAATATTCATAAGGTCACCAGATTGGAGGAGATTGCCCTAAAATCTGAGGGTTGATGAGTTAACTAATTAATAGCTTGTCAGATTAATTATTCACAAGAATAAATCTATCATTTGCTTTCCATCCATACTTGTCCACAGGTGTCTGATTTTGTTGTTGTTGTTTGTTTAAGTATCACATTGTAGTTGTTTATTCGTTCAGTCGCTTTCGACTCTTCGTGACTTCATGGACCAGCCCACGCCAGAGCTTCCTGTCGGTCGTCAACACCCCCAGCTCCCCCAGGGACGAGTCCATCACCTCTAGAATGTCATCTATCCATCTTGCCCTTGGTCAGCCCCTCTTCCTTTTGCCTTCCACTCTCCCTAGCATCAGCATCTTCTCCAGGGTGTCCTGTCTTCTCATTATGTGGCCAAAGTATTTCAGTTTTGCCTTTAATACCATACCCTCAATTGAGCAGTCTGGCTTTATTTCCTGGAGGATGGACTGGTTTGATCTTCTTGCAGTCCAAGGCGCTCTGAGAATTTTCCTCCAACACCACAGTTCAAAAGCATCGATCTTCCTTCTCTCAGCCTTCCTTATGGTCCAGCTCTCACAGCCATATGCTACTACTGGGAATACCATTGCTTTAACTATGCGGACCTTTGTTGTCAGCGTGATGTCTCTGCTCTTGACTATTTTATTGAGATTTGTCATTGCTCTTCTCCCAAGGATTAAATGTCTTCTGATTTCCTGAATGCAGTCAGCATCTCAGGTAATCTTTGCATCTAGAAATACAAAGTCTTTCACTGCCTCTACATTTTCTCCCTCTATGTGCCAGGTAGCAATCAAGCTGGTTGCCATACTCTTGGTTGCATTGAGGTTTAGCTGCAAGCCAGCTTTTGCACTTTCTTCTTTCAGCTTCATCATAAGGCTCCTCAGTTCCTCTTCGCTTTCAGCCATCAAAGTGGTATCATCTGCATATATGAGATTCTTAATGTTTCTTCCAGCGATTTTAACTCCAGCCTTGGATTCCTGAAGCCCAGCACATTGCATGATGTGTTCTGCATACAAGTTGAATAGGTAGGGTGACAGTATACAGCCCTGCTGTACTGCTTTCCCAATCTTAAACCAGTCCATTGTTCCGTGGTCTGTTCTTACTGTTGCTACTTGGTCGTTATACAGATTCTTCAGGAGGCAGACTAGATGACTTGGTATCCCCATACCGCTAAAAACTTGCCACAATTTGTTATGGTCCACACAGTCAAAGGCTTTAGAATAGTCAATAAAACAGAAATAGATGTTTTTTTCCTGAAATTCTCTGGCTTTTTCCATTATCCAGCAGATAGGTATCACATATAATCAAGAATTAGAAACAGGAAATAGCTGATATTGTACATATGTTTTCTTTAGAAAAAAATATGGTAGTTTCACAAGCAGTATACCATTTATCTGAGTTTGTAAATATTGTTAACTTTCCCAATTATAATATGCATATTCAAAAACTTCTTGGTTCTCTCCAGAAATGTAAGCAGCTATTTACTATGCAGTTTCATTCTATGAACTAGTATGTTTGACTATTGTAAAATCTGCTTAAAATATCCTGAATGTAAATCAGATAAACCAATTCCATTTTTAGATTGATAATTTGTTTTTGACTGGATGGGATGAGGGGACAAAAACCAGCACAGAGCAAATAAAAAAGCAAAAAACCAATCAGATCTTTTTAAACAATGAAGCCAACAATAAAGTCATTGTAGAAACTTTGGAGATATGTTCTGGGCAAACATTTCTTATGCATGTTTGGCCAATGTGATGGGGAAAAAAAAATGTTCTTCTTTTTCCTTTTCCTTTTGAAGCAAAATAACATTTTGGTGACATTAATATAGGTGAGTTGGGTAGTTTTTGAATGTACTGCAGTTACAAGGTGACTGAGAGAGAATACAATTTTGCATTACAAATGCTTTGTGGAGCACGTGAAGAAGATGGAGTGAAGCTGTTCATCCCACTCCTGAATGAGATTAGACTGTTACAGCTTTTTATAATTCCTGAAAAGGGCTATAAACCTAGACAAATGGCATTTTATTTACTTCCAAAATAATTCATGGTGGGGTTGCAAGCTTGCAATCTCTTTGTAGATATTTGACATTCTGAATCAAATCTCATTTTTTAATTGAGTTTGCATCCTCTGCCCCCATTGGTATCTTTTTCTGCTTTATTATTTATTATCTAATCATTGTAGCACATCATTTAGAGAACTATATAATCTTACCAACCATTATTTAAATTAACACCTCAGGACTTGGGAACTATTCTGGCATGATTAATTGCAAATCATATATAATGCTATGTAGAACAGAGGATAAATTCAGATATTTCACTAATTCTTTTTGTGGATTAATTTTCAAAGGTTACATTTTGAAAACAGTACATGGCACAAATAACGGATTTTCAGTGACACCATATATCTCTCTTCTGTCTGATTAGCTACTGGCCTTATTTATAGCATTCAGCAGGTGATAGAAACATTCAGGGAAAAGCATGAATCTCTCTGCTTCTGTCACAAGTACAACTAATACATTATCAAGTCTCTGCCATTCTTGTTCCACTTACCTGTAAAACAATAGTGTCTGTCCTGAATTATTTTTTATACTGAACCTATAGATGAACTGCAAAGGTGAAAATTAAAGTGTAATTTATGTGTGATGTGCAATATGGTAGTAGAGCATCAAGTGAAGTGTGCAACACTATAACTATAAATATACTTCAGATGGTTCTTTATAACTACAGCCAAACAGCTCTATTTTCCCTCTTTCCTTCCCTTTTCTTCTTCTTTTCTCTTTTTCTATTCTGGAATAATATGTGATAACTCGTCACTGATAAGATTCATCATATCTTAGGCATTTTATAAATGGAGTATGGGGAAAAGGTGTATCCAATAGATTTAATAATAACAATAATGAAATAGAAGTTGATCCATGCAATATGAAACCAATAGAAGAAAATAAAATGTTGAATGCATGGGCATCCATGGGGAGAGAGGAGGGACGATGACCTATGTGCAAGGACACCATCACACAAATACCATGATGATATCATCATGTGCTTGTCATCATCACAGTTTGTTACAGATACTGTTGGTTTAGTGCCATTGTGTACTTAAAGGAAGTATCTATTAGAGACTTTAGCTAACTGAAAATATAATTCACTATGATCTGCTCATTGTAACTGTGAAATTGTTTAGAATGGGGTATACACAGATTTTTTTTCCCTTTCCAAAAGTGAATCCCCACCCCGCACCCTATGCTAGGCTACAAATATATTCCCATCCTACTATATGCTAAAATTGCTGTAATCCTTTCTTTAACTCAGATTGCCTTTCAATGAATTCTGCAAACCCTTGTAACATTTCACTGTCATGAAGAACTTGAAACTGACTATTCCAAAACAAAAGTGATTCTATTTCCAAACTGTTGTGCAAACTGCCATCATAACTAAAACATCAATGGCAATACAATAGAACTGGCCAAGGTATTTTAATACTTGGGAACCTACTTTCAACCCTTCACTGCATTGAGATTTCAATCTCATAACTTCTCAGCCCATGTCCAGAAGGCTTCAAATGCTCTAATGAGATTTGCCAGATGTAACAACAATAATTTTGTTCCAGCTTCTGCCAAACTGTTTAGAGCAAAGGTGCTAAGCTTCCTGCTGTATGGATCACAGCTCTATTTCTATAACTTCTTCAGCACATTGGAATTGATCCAATCAAAATGTTTAAGAACCTTACTCTGTGTCCCCTGCTAGGTGCCTAACACACTTCTTCATTTGGAACTCATTTCTGCTGCTGTTGTGATGTGCATGAGAATTTGCTGTTAAAAATATTAAATAAAACTAATATTTATTTTGGAGTGGACCCCTAGTTTGGTAATCTTTGTTGACAGATACAGTTAGCCAAGGACTTAGCCTACCGTATACTGTACAGTATTTTCAACTGAGTATCTGATCATGCCTGACCTTGAAATAGCCTTTATAGAGGCCAAGCAAAGAAGAAACAGTTACTCATGGGGAGGAGGAGGAGGAGGAGGAGGAGGAGGAGGAGGAGGAGGAGGAGGAGGAATCTCTAGTTTTACATATTTTAGGAGTGATACAAGACATGAAGTCCATGGAAATAATTAATGCCCTTTTCTGGGGTCTCAAGGCCTACTTCTATATAACCAGTTTGGTCTAGTAGTTAAGGTGCTGGGCTATAAACTAGGAAGCTGTGAGTTCTAGTCCTGTCTTAGACATGAAAGCCAGCTGGGTGACCTTGGGCCAGTCACTCTCTCTCAGCCCAACCCACCTCACAGGGTTGTTGTTGTGAGGAAAAGAGGAGGAAGAAGGAGCATTAGGTATGTTCGCTGCTGTCCTGTTCAGACTATGCAACCAGGCAGAGTAATATCAAAAATACTCTTTATTAAATAACTATTTACAATAAATAAGTCCTTGATATGTGAAAACTTAGTTAAATGAACCCAACTGGAACACAACAAGGCAGCGGACAGGACTTATGACTGGAACTGGAAGATGAATGAGACTGGAATGCAAGGTACTGAAGACACAGTTCTCAAACTGGAACAAAACTGGAACAGCTCTGACACTGGAGCACTGGGTAGCTGAAGACTTGCGCTGGACTGAAGCAGTGACTGGAACCTTGAGCAGGACTAAGAATTGGGGACAAGACAGGACTTGACTAGAGACTCTGAACTGGGTTAAAGACTTGGAGCAAGACTGGAACTCGAAGTAAGACTAGGCTCAATTGAGAGCCCTGAATTAGGCTGAATGCTCTGGACTGGAGACTTGGAACAAGACTGGAAATGAGGAACAAGACTGGACTCAGCTGGAAGCCCCAGACTAGGCTGGATTCTCTGGACTGGAGACTTGGAACAAGGCTGGGAACTGGGATCACGACTGGACTTGGCTGGAAGCCCCAGACTAGGCTGGATGCCAGATCCTGAACAAGATAGGTGTGAAATGCCTGAATATGACTGAACACACAAAACATGGATGGATGGGACCGAAGGCATGCGGCGGCACTGGTTTCAAAGCACAAAGAAGCTGCTTGGAAGATCGTGGAGTTTCAAGACTGGAAGCAATGCTGAGGCTGCTGGGCTCGAGGATCAAAGGATCCTCAATGGCAGCAGCGGAACTCAAGTCCTCTTCAGAGTAGAGCAAAGGCACTGATTCCTCTTCAGCTGTAGACACTGTCTCCAACACAGGTAAGGACTCTGCCAAAAAATCTGGAGGCTTGGTTGTCTCTGGCAGCTCGCTCTTTGCGCAGCTGCCTTTTATTCTGATCCTTCACACGCCTGGACCCTTCTGCAGCCAATTGGGCTGCCTTTTCCTTTGCACGCTTTTCTGCCTGTCATTGGCGCACACTGATTGGAGGATTTGAATCCTCCCCCGAGTCTTGGCCAATCAGTGCCTCGGACTCTTCCTGCACTGCTGACTCATCCTGGCATTTAGTCTTACCGGTTTCAGCCCGGTAAATTTCCAACTCCTCCTCTGACTCTGAAAGAGTTTCATTTTCCGAATCAGAGACAGGCTTGACTCTGACAGCTACCTTGAGTTATTTATAAAAGAATAATAAAGGTGGGATAAAAATTGAATAAATAATAAATAATAATGAGCGTTATAGTTCAAAGATATTAGGACTGTTTGTAGGTGTGTATTCTGGGATTATAAAGTTTGAGAATAAGGGATTACCTGGGGATGCAAACATTTATAAATAACACTTTTTTCCCATTGTTATCCTATGGCTGAGGTTTGATGAGACTTCCCGTACCAGAAATAATATAGGATTGCTATGAAAGATTATATTATGCAAATGTATTTTACTACACAGATTAAATGAAGCAGCCTTGAGAAAAAAAAGTTAATTCTTTTATCAGCACTGAACAGATATGGCAAAGATGAACAAGAATTCTGACCTCTAGCTCAATACAAGCATTAAGGAGATATCAGATAGAAATGGATAAAACTAGCTCTAGAAAGAATAATCTCTTAATCTAACTATAGCTATGATAGAAAAAGACTGTGTTGTAGAATAAGGATTCCATACCCAATGAATATAGGTTAACTAAAGAACAAAGAGAAAAAAAATATTATCTACAATATCCACAGGATCCACATTGCAAGACAGATGACAGAGTTTAAAAGGCTACAGTATTTATAGGTCTGAAGACAAGCATGACATAATGGATCTATTTTATTAGCTACATGTATGTTGGTACCTTATAGGGCAAAGTGTTCCATTATTGAACATACAGATTTCCTAAAGAGTCACTAAAAATTGGACTTGCCATTTAAAAAAAAAAAACTAAATTGTTGTGTCTCCATTTTGAAGCCTCTTTGACATGAACAGTGAATTTATGTTTTTTGTTTGTTTGTTTTGTTTTTTGATTGCACATTATCTATTTGTCTGGAGCTAATGGTAGATAGTCTTCATTTGCTACAATCAATTTTAAGAACTGGCAATGAGAATGTCAGTGATGTAGCAGCATAATATGTATTTACATTAATCTCTGGACTTTGCTTGAAGACCTAGTAACTTCTACCAGGCTTCATTCAGTTACACCAGTGAATGCCTTTGTCTACCCTGACAGCCTTCCTCCTTTCTCCATCCTGTTTTCCTTCTCACAGTGTCTCTTCACTATTCCTCCCCAGCTCCTAATTTCTAGTTAGTCATTCTGCTCTTGAATCTCAGTGGTCAATCATCCAGAGAGACTGACCAAGTGAGACCTTGGGATGTCCCTGTGAAAAGGGATGGAGTTACTGTGATGGAGGTAGACAAGGCCTTCCACATGACCTCAAGGTCTCTGTGGGCAAATTCTTGGTTTTTCAAATTCTGGAAAACCAAGAATTTAAAAGCAGTTCACTGTTCAGGAGAATGTGTGATATATGTGTGAAAGAGGAAGTCAGAATTTATGGGAAGGCATAGCAACTACTACAAAGAATTTGTGCACGTGTGTATCTGAGGATAATTTTGCATGCCACTCAAAGGCTGGTCTGCTGCTCAGCCTCACTAAATTTGCACACTTCAATTTAGATGCATGTCTCTCTTGTTTAAGAAAGTGAATCTTCTGCACTTCATTGGAAAACAAAATGATAGCTTCCCTCTGCCTCTGAAATTAAGAGAGATGTTCTTTCAATAGCAAACCTGATACACATGGTACAATTTGTAATATTACTGACTTGAGCTTTCCAAACTAGAAGCAAGACAATGCAAAAAAATTGCAATTAAAAATATAGGATTGTTTTTTCTTGGTATCTTTTTGTAATGGCATTGATTTGCAATTCCTCATTCTATTTAAAGTTCAATATTAACACAATTGTAATATATCAACTTTTGCCTGAAATCCATTCCAAAGCTGAAGCCACAGCCCATTATGAAGTAATGGCAATGCTAATTTTATACTGCCAAATGTAAATTGACTGATTTATCACACCATTATGGAACTGTATTACTCCCTTAATCTGTTTGCAAAGGAAGTGCAAGGGAAAAAAAACATATTATACTATCTATACTTTGCTCAGAATAGCAGCTAAGGCAGGAAGCTATTCCAGAAAGCTATGACAGAAATATTTGTTGAGGAAGATAGTCAAGATGTTCTTTGCTAGTGTAAGTCAACATAGCACCACTGATTTTATAGCATCCCTAAGGAGGTCTTTACCTCAATTTACCCATATTGCTATAAGCAGTCTGGCCTCTTTAGGTAAGCTAAATCATGCCAGGAAGATATACAGGGTTAGAAGAAACACCCATGTTTTCCATTGATTTCTCTGTGTAGGCCAAGGGAAGGTAAGAATCAGATAGCGTGTAGCTGGGACTCCAGCATAAACCCAAAGAGCAAAAGTCTAGGTTAAGATTAGCTCCATAATTTCCACCTATCACAGAAAAGAGCCATCTTGTCTCAGCCATAGGTATTGGAACATGAGAAACTAAAAGCTGGGAATCAAGACTTATGCCAGGAGTCAGAACAGGGGGTTAGGATTTAGTTAAAAAGTTATGGATGGCACTTATGGATGATCTTTGGCGGGAGCAGGATGGGAGCAGTGCATCCATCCTTGCTCTTCTTGACCTCTCAGCAGCTTTTGATACCATTGACCATGGTATCCTTTTGGGGCAGCTCAGGGGTGGGCAGCGTGGTCCTGTGCTGGTTCACCTCCTTCCTCCAGGGCCGGTCCCAATTGATGTTGATAGGGAGCGAGAGGTCCGGCCCACGGCCCCTTCGCTGTGGAGTGCTGCAGGGTTCAGTACTCTCCCCGTTCTTCTTCAACATTTATATGAAACCGCTGGGTCAAATCATCTCTCACCATAGGATGAGGTATCATCAATATGCAGATGATATCCAACTATACATCTCCATCCTAGATGAAGTAAGTGATGCTATGACCACCCTCTCTCGGTGCCTGGAGGCTGTAGGGGTCTGGATGGGGAATTATGAGTAATTAGGGAAGACAACCTGCCCCCACCTTTCTTTCCTGGGAAGCTAGCATGCAGAGCTGGCTCACTGACACAGCCCCAAACCAGCTGATGAATTGTCTTTTTGAACAGGATCTACTGACAATTATCTCATGAAAATGTATTGGATTTTATATTTTATTAAAAGGAGTTTATTGCCCACTTGGTCTATTTGATACTGAAATGCTGATTCTAGGTACTTTAAAAAAAACTTTTTTTTTTTTTCCTGAAGACTGAACTAAGGACAAACTTGATCAAACATGGGTTAGAGCTGTATTAAGGCCTACCTTGTGGTGGTAAGGATGGCAAAGCAGCAGTACTTCACTACCCTTATTGCATCTGCAGGTTGCTGCTGCACAGCCCTGTTTCAGGTAACACAGGCCCTCTTGGGTAAAGGGGGTCTGGAGAGTATTTTGCAGGGCTGTGAGGAGGAATTTACTCAGCATCTGTCAGACAAAATTGCTTGGATTCATTTGCAGTTGGACATCGGTCCTGTTGTAGGTCCAGAAGAGATACCTTGGGTGGAGTATTGCCTGGTTACTGTATCTGGGAACGTTTTGAACCTGTTGGACTTGAGGAAGTGGACAGGGCCCTTAGGACTGTGAGCTCAGCCACCCGCTTTTTAGACCCATGACCCTCTTGGCTTGTGAAAATGGCCTGGGGGGTGCCGTGTGAGTGGGTTCTAGTGATGGTGAATTCTTCTTTGAGTGAGGGGGTTGTACCTTTACCTTTTAAAGAGGACTTGGTTTACCCCCTTCTCAAGAAGCCATCACTGGACCCCACCATACTGTATCATTTGCATCCAGTATCTAACCTCTCCTTTTTGGGGAAGGTGGTTGAGAAGCTGGTTAGTTTCTGGGGGCCTTGGATGAAGCAGATTATCTGTGTCCTGTTCAGACTATGAGACAGTCACATAGACAGTTCTTTATTGAATTAACTATTTACAATAGCAAAAGTTCTTGTAATAGATTAGACCATGTAAATCAATCAAGTCCACCCAAGTGGTATAGGACCCTCAGGCAACACTGCAGGGCCAGACCATGGCAAGACAGCAAGGCAGAACTCAGCCAATTCTCTGATTGAAACTGCAAGACTGGAAAGAGCTAGAGTGCATGGCAAAGGAGAGGTTGAACACTCAAACCTGTGCCCTGGCATGCAGGCTGGATCAGGCTGGTACACAGAGGCTAGACAAGGCTAGGCTGAGCTGGAGTATCTAGGCAAGGCTTGGTTCTGCAGACAAGACTGGACTTGACTGGAACATCTAGGCAAAGCTTGAATCTGGAGACAAGGCTAGGCTGGGTTGGAGCATCTAGGCAAGGCTCAGACCTGAAAGCACACCCAGATTGTGCTGGAGCAATGAGATGAGGCTTGGAGATGGAAATGAGACTGTGCTTAGCAGGGATGGCAAGGAGAGGCTCGACTGGAGTGACTTGTGTGGGAAGCAGGTCCATGGTGGCAGAAGATGCTGGCACTGGCCCCACACTGGCTACAGGTAAGGCTTCTGATGCTGGTAAGGACTCTTCCACAGGTGCTGTGAGCTCGAAGGATCAGTTGTCTCCAGCAGCTTGCTTTTGGTGCACCTGCCTTTTTATTTGCTCCTTTTCATGCCATTTTCCTTTAGCAGCCAATCAGGCTTCTTTTTCTTTTGTGTGCTTCTCTGCTCTCCTCAGATTTGATTGGAGGCTTCAAATCTCCCTCCGGAGTTTGTCCAATCGACATCTGTGATTTCTCCCACCCTGCTGAGTCACTTCTTTTAACTCTCCGAGTCCTTACTGATAAGTTTTGTTTTCCCCTTCTGACTCCGGATAAGTTTCATTTTCAGAGTCAGAAGCAGGCTCAAACCTCACAATGTGGATCCTTTTCAGTGAGGATTCAGACCCAGGTATGGGATGGAAATGGCATTGGTTGCACTTTTGGATGATCTCTGACATGGGAGGGATGGGGGTTGTGAATCCATCCTTGCCGTACTGACCTCTCACCAGCTTTTGATACCATTGACCATAATATCCTTCTGGATCACCTCAGAGGATTGGGGGTGGGTAGCATGATGTTGTGTTGGTTTGCCTCCTTTCTCTGGGGCTGATTCCAGTTGGTGGTGATTGGGGAGGAGAGATCCTGCCCTTGGCCCCTACTATGTGGGGTGCCGTAGAGTTCACTGCTCTCTCCTCTCCTCTTCAACATCTACATGAGGCCACTGGGTGAGCTAATCCATTGCCATGAGGTGAGCTATCATCAGTACGCTGATGATACCCAATTATACATCTCTGCCCCTGGCAAATTGAGCAATGCTGTGAACATCTTATCCTGGTGCCTGGAGGCTGTGAGGGTCTGGGTGGGGAACAACAGGCTTCAGCTGAACCCTGGCAAGACTGAATGGTTCTGGGTTTTGGGGCCTACTGGTTCTAGGACTATGCCATCTTTGCTGCTGGATGGGGTTGCACTGCCCCAGACAAACTGAGTGTGCAGTCTGGGGGTCCTCCTATACTCACAACTCTTGCTCAGAGAGCAGGTAGCAGTTGTGTCTGGGAGGACCTTTGCACAACTTCAGGTTGTGCATCAGTTGTGGCCATTCCTGGATCAGGAGGCTCTGCTCACAATCATTCATCTCCTAGTCACCTCCAGAATGGACTACTGTAATGCACTTTACATGGGGCTGCTCTTGAAGAGTATCCAGAAGTTTCATCTGATACAGAATGCAGCAGCAAGGGCAGTTATGTGTTATACCTGTGCTTCACAAACTCTGTTGGTTGCCAGTTTGCTTCTGGATTGAATTCAAGGTTCTGGTTTTGACCTTTAAAGCCCTTCATGGCATGGGATTGAGTTATCTGAGGGACCGCTTCTCCCCAGTTACATCAGCCCACCCCATTAGACCTAGCAGAGAGGGCATGCTGCGGATACCATCTGCCAGGGACTTACATTCAATGGGTACCAGGCAGTGGCCTTCTCTACCATAGTGCCTGCCTTATTGAACATTCTCCTCAACTCCCTAAAATCAGGTTAGCTACATCCTGCTTGACAGTCCAGAAGTCCCTCAAGACCTGGTTAGGCCACCAGGCCTGGGGGTCCCAGGGAATGGGAGACATGTTTAGATGGCTAAAGGTACACTCTCTCTTTCTCTTCCTGGGGTTTGTATATTTTTAATTTTAATAACTTTTAATTGTTAATGTTGACTTTTTATATTTTTAAATGCTTGTTTTATATATGTGTTGTTTATTACCTGATTATTGTATGCCATCCAGAGTTACTTTTTGTGAGATGGACAGCTATATAAATTTGATAGATAGATAGATAGATAGATAGATAGATAGATAGATAGATAGATAGATAGATAGATGATAGATAAATAGATCAATCCACCCATTTCAAGATTTGTCTCCAATTATGATCCAATATAATCACTTGATTGAACATTGAATTGCACTAGTCAGTACTGGAAGCTTCACTAATATTTATATACATAACTTGACATGCCATGATCTAAAGCATTTGCATATCACTGAGCTAATTATTATTTTGCAGACCATTTTATGCATTGGCAAAATACCTCTTGCCCTTTCTCATTGCATATCTAATTTACTGAGAGCAGAAGCTAATAACATTACAGTTGCTAATGTGACTAAGATGCGTGAAAAAGATCAGCTATTTCTGTTTAGGTTTTAGAGTTGCTCTAAAAAAAAAATAGTGTTATGCCAAATGCAACATTTTAATTTTTGCTATTGATGCTCCTATATTTTTCATAGGGGCAGGTTTTTCTGGCTGAAAGTAAATTAAAATGATAGAAACACTTATTTATTATTTTGTAATAACCAGCGCAGTGAGATAACTTCAACTCATCCCATCCACTGAACTTTAGTAAGGCATTTTCTTTCCCTGTTTTTTTTCTTTCCTTAAGCCTGAGGGTCCCATCAGATGCTGTGCAAAAAACAGAGAACAGAAGTGCAATTATAAAAATGCTGCAAGTAGTACTTATTTTATTACAATTTTGGCCCTATCTAATTGCAAGGCATTCTGTTCAAATTGGATTGAATTACCTTTTATACACAGCTGACTTCTGTTGTTCAGCAATTTGAATTTTGTTCCTTGGTTGATTTGACTTTCATCAGTAGATTCTATTAGAGGATGACTATAATGAACTAGAAATTTTCTAGCTGCAATCACAACTATTCTTTGAACTTACGGTTTTAAGCTGACCCCATCCACATGATTACACTTATGCCCAGAATTGGAGTTGATCTGAAATATGGTCTTCTATTTTGTCACAGATTTCACAACTTGTACAGTTGGGAATAGTTTTTCAGCATTCAGAAAGAAAACACACAGTACATCATGGTCTGGTTCATCATGGAATCTAAGCAGCTGAAAGGTGTATCATCCCCCGCCCCCTGAATTCCCAAGACTGAAATAAATCATGAAGCCAGGCTAGTCCAAACCCATATACTATTCTATAAACAAAAACCCAATTAAGCTACAATTTTGGAACTTCTGAAATTCCAAAGCTGGACATAACCTATTTATGGCAACCACCAATTTTTTGATAATCCTCCACAGTGCATTGTTTGTCAGATTGCCAAATGGATAGGCTGGGGAGAGGTTCAACATGGTCCAGAAAACTGAAGAGCAGTCTGGAGGACTCCAGAACATTCCATTCTCATCTGTGAGGGCCTCAGCTCTAAGGCTGGAAGCAAGGAGTCTGAGAATAGACCAGATGATTATTAAGTACAGTGCAGGTGCTCTCCACATCCTAGGCTGAGAAACAAGTGCCAAGAAGTCCATTACCTCATATGGGCAGGAGAAAAAGACATTAAGATGTAAAATCTCTGGAGCTGTTACATATAATGGGCTGGATAGCCAGATTCTGTACTAGCTCATATTCTTTGTTATTAGGGCTGCAATTAAAGCAACTTATTTATTTGAGCCTTGTCCTTGATATTTCTTTCATTACCTCCTGGATGCTGACTGAGTTTAGAAAGAGATTTATTGATGTATTCTGGCTGAAGCAATGACACTGGATCAAGTAATCTAATATAGAAATAAATGAGGATTGCTGTCCAACTTACTCTGATTTTTTTCCCCTTTTTATTAAGAGAGATTGTTGACATTCTTTTTTTCTCTTCTACGGATCACAGGCTATGTTATGAAGAGTTATATTTTAGTTATTACCATTTGGATAAAGAAACAATGGCACATATATATACACACACACACACATGCACCAACACACACACACATGCATGCATACACACACTGTGTGTGTGTCTGTGTGTGAATATATATATACACATACATACACACAGTATATGTGTGTGTGTGTGTGTGTGTGTGTATGTAATCAGCAAGATGTTTGCTACAATAAATGTGGTTGAGTTTAATATATAACCTCAGAAGGATAAGACAGCAAATAAAATAAAGATGGTCAAAAGATCTATACTTCTACATGAAATGGCTAAATCAAGGATGAGACCTTCAGATCAAGTGAGGAAACAAACATGGTCTAGACCAGTGTTTTTCAAACTTGGCAACTTTAAGATGTGTGGACCTCAATTCCTATAATTCCCTAGCCAGTCCAGACATCTTAAAATTGCCAAGTTTGAAAAACACTGGCCTAGTGAATTTAACATTGTACAGTACAGGAAAGTTGTTAATAAAGCCGACATGACCCTGAACTAACCCAGGATACATAGTTCAGATCTGATAGTCTGTTCTTTCTAAAAGCTCTGAATGGCAAATATGCTGCAGAATATAATATAACATGGGGATAAATGAAAAAGTCACAATGAAATCTAAACAAAGAGAAGCCTGGAGCAGGTTTCAGAGTCATTTCTGAAAAACCTTGCCAGGAAAACACAGGGACTAGTAGGCAATCACCAGGAGTCAAAAACAGACTCTAAGGCATGCACACACACATACACACACACACACACATCACACACACACACACATTCTTGCTAACTGAGCATCTATGATTAATTGATTTTGTGCCATCAAGTTGTGTTTGACTCCTGGTGACCACATAAATTTTCTCCATGACGATATTTTAGAGATACTTAATATTTTAAGTGTCTCTAGAACATACCCAAATAAATAAGTATCTTAACCTATACTTGGTCTCAAGTGACCTTTTTTTAGCAGAAGACATTAGCCAAATTACCCAAATAGACTAATATTCAAACACAGAGTCTGCCTGCATTAATTGTGTGCAAGAATAAGAACATTAGCCATGTTCCTTTATGTCTTTTGCCAGAAGTAGACAATAACTGACTGTAATGAGAGTCTCATCTGTCAGCAGTTGCCCTAGACTATTTGATTTCCCCTCATATGTGGTGGGGATAGTCAACCCCTTTCATGCCTTTCTCTTCATCTTGGATATTTTCATAATGCCTGAAGATGCTTTTTCAATCCTAGGCTTTTCCTGGGTAGGGAAAGAACTTGCAGAAGGCCTTCAATAGTACACAACTGCCCAGAGCTGCTGGGAGTCAGGCAACATATAAATTTGATAAAGCATTATTAATTATTATTCGTATCATTAATATTGATCATTATTGATATTATTATTGTGCATTAACTGTCTTTGTTCTGGACTATAGAGTAAGTGGCATTTCCACAACTCATGGGCTCCTTTTATGCAGCCCTTAGTGCACCCCAAGATTTTACCACCAAAAATCAACATAAAACCAGTGAATAATGCTATTTCAATTTCCAACCCATATTCAACATGAATCTAAAAGAAATAGATGCACTATGCATTCTGACAGCTTTAGCAAACCTTGAAATTAAAATTAAAAGAAAATTATTTTAGGTTGGAAAAGAAGGAGGAGGGAATAGGCCAAAAAAACCTTGCTTCAGTCTTCTGGGGATATAGTTTTGTCACCATTCTATCTGCTAAGGCCCCTGGCCAATGTAAAATTTGTTGTCCATGCATTAAGGTAAGTGATAAAGTCATGGAGCAGAGGAAAAGGGTAGCAGTAGAAGTAGCAAGACAAATTCATGTTTAAGTGTGACCTTGTTTGAATGCTTACACCTTCACTAACAGGAAAGATACAAACTGGTTCTCATGTCATTAATATAAACCTCCAGGCGTGAATGATGATTGAAGCAGTAGAACATTTTTGCAGGATGGAATCCAAATAAATGAAAACCTTTAGATGGCAGGTGTTCCAAAACCCTATTAATACTGACTGAAAAAAGACAGATGCTGTATTAATCCCTCCAAATCTTTGGTCTTCTACTGTCTGAAATGATCGTATTAAGCTTTAGCTCAGTCTACGGATTCAGAACCCAGAAGAACTGAGCCAGTCTCCAGATATCTCTGTGTCTTCCAGGCTTTTCTCTGTAGAGATCTTCGGTCTCCTTTTGGCATTCAGAATATTTTGTGACTCAGAACATACGATCATAGGCTTAGATAATCTCATAAACAAAGAGTACTTCCACTGAGATTCCTTTGATTAACATATCACAATGAAATGAGTGATGAAAAATCTTAGTCGGTTTCCTTCTTGCTTTCTTCATCAGGAACATTCTGACTGTAGTTAGTGCAAAATGCTTCCTTTGCCTTTTAAATATTCTCTGGATTGTGGCCAAAAGTTCAGACTTAAATACCTGATATATTAGATTTTAATCCACACGTGAGACAAGTATCTAAAAGACAGGCTGGAAAGCCAATGTGAATACTATAAATAGATGTTGTTGTAACCTACTCCTACTGAAAAGAAGATAAATTGGTAATTAACATGCATTTTTCCCCTTCTTTTGCAGTTCAAATGCAATAGAAAATCAGGAACAAAGGGTAGAACAATATGTTCTTGTGCCAAAGCATTAATTACTGAGGGGTGGGGGGACAGACAGATTTTCCTACTTTTTGTGACAGCTTCTCTTAGTGAGGCTAGAGGAAAATTATTTTTAGAAGGCTACAAGGAGCTATTGGGGGAGGGGCATATCAGTTGCATATATTTCTCCTCCTAATATAAATTTATGGTGAGCTCAAATCTTCCTGGCAATTTCCCAAAAGACACTTCTTTTTCTCTTTTATTTATTGGCCCTAACCATCCTGGCCTTTTGGGAGGCTCTAAAGACCGGATTTTGCCATTGTGCCTGGAGATCCAGGGGAAGTATAAAGCCTGCATGATGGTTGTCATTTTTATAATGTGTGGAATGCACTTTCCTGCAGATTATGTTTTATGGTTTTATTTGCTTTGAATTGGTTTTTAATGGTTTTATTTGTTTCAGTTTTTATTTGAATTAGTTTATTGGTTTTTTATTTTTATTTTTGGTATTTAATTGTTTGAGTTAGCCCAAAGTTCTTCAGCAAAGGATCGTTACCTTGTCATGGTGCTGGAGCTTGAGCACCTCAATGATGCCATGAGCTAAACCGTGAAGGGCCACCCAAGATGGGAAGGTCATGACAGAGAGGTCAGACTAAATGCGATCCCTGGGGAAGGTAATGGCAACCCAGCCCAGTATTCTTGCCATGAAAACTAAATGGATCAGTACAACCAGAGATATGTCGGTATACCATCGGAAGATGAGACCCCCAGGTCGGAAGATGGTCAAAATGCTACTGGGGAGGAACAGAGGATGAGCTCAACTAGCCCCAGTCGTGATGATGCAGCTAGCTCAAAGCCGAAAGGACGGTTAGCGGCCGACGGTGCTGGTGGTGAACGGCGAATCCGATGTTCTAAGGATCAACACACCATTGGAACCTGGAATGTAAGATCTATGAGCCAGGGCAAATTGGATGTAGTTATTGGTGAGATGTCAAGATTAAAGATAGACATTCTGGGCGTCAGTGAACTGAAATGGACTGGAATGGGCCACTTCACATCAAATGACCATCAGATCTACTACTGTGGACAAGAGGACCACAGAAGAAATGGAGTAGCCTTCATAATTAATAGTAAAGTGGCTAAAGCAGTGCTTGGATACAACCCCAAAAATGACAGAATGATCTCAATTCGAATTCATTTATAGATTTATAGAAATAATATGAATTTTTTTTTTGATATAGAGTAAGGGATTGATTTCCAGGCAAAAAATGGGTATGATCAAAAACAAAGACGGCAAGGACCTAACAGAAGAAGAAGAGATCAAGAAAAGGTGGCAAGAATATACAGAAGACCTGTATAGGAAGGATAACAATATCGGGGATAGCTTTGATGGTGTGGTCAGTGAGCTAGAGCCAGACATCCTTAAGAGTGAGATTGAATGAGCCTTAAGAAGCATTGCTAATAACAAGACAGCAGGAGACAATGGCAACCCAGCTGAATTGTTCAAAATCTTGCAAGATGATGCTGTCAAGGTAATGCATGCTATATGCTAGCAAATTTGGAAAACACAAGAATGGCCATCAGATTGGAAAAAATCAACTTATATCCCCATACCAAAAAAGGGAAACACTAAAGAATGTTCAAACTATTGAACAGTGGCACTCATTTCACATGCCAGTAAGGTAATGCTCAAGATCCTGCAAGGTAGACTTCAGCAATTCATGGAGCGAGAATTGCCAGATGTACAAGCTGGGTTTAGAAAAGGCAGAGGAACTCGGGACCAAATTGCCAATATCCACTGGATAATGGAAAAAGCCAGGGAGTTTCAGAAAAACATCTATTTTTGTTTTATTGACTATTCTAAAGCCTTTGACTGTGTGGACCATAGAAATTGTGGCAAGTTCTTAGTGGTATGGGGATACCAAGTCATCTTGTATGCCTCCTGAGGAATCTGTATAACGACCAAGTAGCAACAGTATGAACAGACCATGGAACAACGGACTGGTTTAAGATTGGGAAAGGAGTACAGCAGGGCTGTATACTTTCATCCTACCTTTTCAGCTTGTATGCAGAAAACATCATGCAACGTGCTGGGCTTGAGGAATCCAAGGCTGGAGTTAAAATCACTGGAAGAAACATTAAGAATCTCAGATTTGCAGATGATACCACTTTGATGGCTGAATGCGAAGAGGAACTGAGGAGCCTTATGATGAAGGTGAAAGAAGAAAGTGCAAAAGCTGGCTTGCAGCTAAACCTTAGTGCAACCAAGATTATGGCAACCAGCTTGATTTATAACTGGCAAATGGAGAAAACATAGAGGCGGTGAAAGACTTTGTATTTCTAGGTGCAAAGAATACTGCAGATGCTGACTGCAGTCAGGAAATCAGAAGACGTTTAATCCTTGGGAGAAGAGCAATGACAAATCTCAATATAATAGTCAAGAGCAGAGACATCACGCTGACAACAAAGGTCCACATAGTTAAAGCAATGGTATTCCCAGTAGTAACATATGGCTGTGAGAGCTGGACCATAAGGAAGGCTGAGAGAAGGAAGATAGATGCTTTTGAACTGTGGTGTTGGAGGAAAATTCTGAGAGTGCCTTGGACTGCAAGAAGATCAAACCAGTCCATCCTCCAGGAAATAAAGCCAGACTGCTCACTTGAGGGAATGATATTAAAGGCAAAACTGAAATACTTTGGGCATATAATGAGAACACGGGACACCCTGGAGAAGGTGCTGATGCTAGGGAGAGTGGAAGGCAAAAGGAAGAGGGGCCGACCAAGGGCAAGATGGATGGATGATATTCTAGAGGTGACAGACCCATCCCTGGGGGAGCTGGGGGTGTTGATGACCAACAGGAAGCTCTGGCGTGTCACGAAGAGTCAGAAGCAACTGAACAAATAAACAACAAAGCCCAAAGTTACATATGTGGGATGTGAAATTATGCATGTACTAAAATGGTGCTTGAACTAAAAATCAAGCCAAGCATGGCAAGCCTGAATAGGGAAGGGAAGGGAAGGGAAGGGAAGGGAAGGGAAAGGAAGGGAAGAAAAAAAATGCAATCATTTTGACAATGTGCCATCAAGGCTTTACTAGAATTATTACATAATTGCATTTTGTGTGAACTTTGCAGCATATATGGAAATTTTAGCTGGAAATTGGAGCACATGGCCTATCCTTAGCTTCAGAACTCTTTTAGGAATCATATGCATGAACTTTGACAGTCTGATTATAAACTTTAACCCTTTTGGCAGTTCTGAGTTGCACTCACGTTTCAAAGTGTGTTGCTATCAGAATGCAAATATTTTCTCTCTTAAAACTAAGATGTATTGATATTTAATAATTCTCAACAAGGTTGAAGGAATTAGAAGATTATAGATAAAGTAGGTGTATGGGATCATAAAGTTTGCAAGAAAGTCTTGAAAGACAACTTACTATGAGAAACAGGGCAAGATGGCAAAGATCTTTGTCTATGGCCAGGAATCAAATATGTCTTGATGGCACTTAGCTAACAAATCATATAATATATCATGGATGGGAACTGGGTAACCCACCTATTTTGTCTCTTCTACTGTATATGATCTGCCTTAGCAACTCATTTTGCATATCCTATATTAGAAAGTAAAATAGAAGCATGCACAAACCATATGATCTGATTAAAGAGCCCAGCCTGGGGCTTGAGAAATGGCCTGAACTTGAGGTAGTAAAATCCACTGCAGTGACTAGAACTGGAACCATATTTTGAAAAATAAAGTTCAGTTGTCTCTTAGTCTAACATGTGATTGGTACATCAGTGCTGGCCTGATTATAAGGATTATTGAGTTGAGGGCAAATATTTTGCTCCTTGAATCCAATATTTCACCTCCACCTCCTTACCATGGCATTTTCTTTTGCAATAGTTGCTATAGTCATAAACCAAAAAAGGTCATCCAGGAAACACTATAATACTGTATCTAACAACAACTAAAGCTTTGGCTAATATATGGCTGAACCAGAGAAGAAGGCTTATGCTGTATTGCTTACAGATGAGAAGTATATTGGCTGGCCTCTGTAACACAGAACTAGAAAACTCTGGAATGCCCTTCCCATAAGAGTAAGACGTATGGGTATTGACAAATTATTAGAATCCAATTTTGGAGAGAGAACCAGTTTGATGTAGTGGTTAAGGCACAAGGCTGGAAACTGGGAGACTGTGAGTCCTAGTCCCACCTTGGGCACAAAGCCACTTAGGTGACCTTGGGCCAGTTACACTCTCTCAGCCCTAGGAAAAAGGCAATAGCAAACCACTTCCAAAATTTTGCTGAGAAAACTGCAGAGATTATTTCAGGCAGTCACCTGGAGTCAACACTGACTTGAAGGCAGAAAACAACAATTCTAGGTCAAGGAAAAAAATCTAAAATGTGAACAAGTGGAATAGAAGAAGGGTACGGAACATTTGTTATAAAAAATTCTTAAGGACAAAGGTACAATGCAGAAATGCAGCAGATATAAATTATTGTTTCTGAGAAGGGTATTATCTTTGCATTTGGAACCTCAATGTTTGTTTTCCATTTATGATCCTGGTTCACATCTTGCTTCTATTTTCCTTTGTGTGTACAATCTCCTGATTTTTTTCACTTCTGGATGTTGACTGACATCTATATGGTCTTCCAGTTTCCTGGACTGATAGAATTGATCACTGGAGACAGCTATATAATGTAGTTCTAGGAAAACAAATGAAAAATGGGATATCATAGAAGCCAGAACAGGAACAAATCATAGTCAGACAAATCTTCACAATTCTAAGTGAATGAAAATCTGTTCCAAATTTACACTACTTGACTTGTGATCCATGCTTCAGTTAAATCTGATGCACATTTCTGTTAGAAACTATACACTGCAAGCAGGAGAATAGAAAATATATTTCATCTGTTCAAGTTACGGTTTCAAACTGAAAGCATCCACAACTTTGTCTGATTTAGTGCAAGTTTTTCAATATTTTCTTCTAGGAAATTCCAGGAATTGGATAACAGGAGAACTGAAATTCAGACCTGAACCATATCATCAAAGTACAGTACATACAATGTCTGCTTGAGTGTATCTCTGATACATGTTGTGTGACAAATAAGATAAAGCCATAAGTAAACTTTATTTTATTTGTCTGCATCTTATTCTGGAGAGGACCAAAACAGCAACATTTAAAAATGTATTATATTAATTTATACAATCACACAGCTTGTATTTTCAACTCCAGGTGACATATCTCCAATCTACTTCATCCTTTCTTCTATTCACATCTCATTAAAAAATACAACACTCTGAATAGATTATGCCTTCTGAAAACAAAATTATGATTTCATCACTAGTCATAAAGTACTTTTAAAAATCAGTCCTAAAATGTGTCCACTGAGTTTTATGATGCTTAATTTCTCTGTAAGCACACTTAGCACCAAAAATACTCATGGAAAAAAAAATGTATGTATGTATGTATATTAAGGTTCTCAAATCTTTGTGATGGAAAGCCATTTCTTTAAATTGTTTACTAATATATCCCAATATATATCTGCCTGTGACTTTTGCTCTTCCCACTGGATTATACTCAATGTATATGAACATTGTCCTTGAATTGATTAGACTCATCTTTAAAGTAATTGAAAGTCATTTAAGCCATTGATCTCTGCCAAAACTAACTTGTTCAATTAATTCCAGTTGGTCTAAGCAGATTCCTCTTCCTCTTTCTTCACTTTACAAATGAAGAACTAAGGAATAAGGATGCTTGCATAAATGCAGAAGTATATATAATATCTGAAAATTTCAGTGAATCTTACTAGAACTGTTAAAAATTATGAGCAAGGGAATATGTTAATAAAAATAGGAAAAAGTTGAAAAAAAAGTCTCCCAACTATAATATTAAATCTAGCACCATCCAATAAAACTAAAGTGTAGCAAATTTCAGGTGCCGATCGGAAGGTCGGCGGTTCAAAACCGCGTGGCGGGGTGAGCTCCCGTTGCTCGTCCCAGCTCCTGCTCACCTAGCAGTTCGAAAACATGCAAATGTGAGTAGATCAATAGGTACTGCTTCGGCGGGAAGGTAACGGCATTCCGTGTCGTCATGCTGGCCACATGACCCGAAAGTGTCTACGGACAACGCCGGCTCTAAGGCTTAGAAACGGAGATGAGCACCGCCCCCTAGAGTTGGACATGACTGGAATTTACATCAAGGGAAACCTTTACCTTTACCTACCATGACATGTATTGCTGCCACTCATTTGGACGGCTTTAAAAAGGTTTTAATAAACAAATCCAAATCTATTTATTTATATATTTATTCAGTGACTATCAATCAGGGTAGCTGTATCTTACTTTAAGTATGAGTCAAACTCATGGAATCATACAGCAAGACTTTATTAGCCATCCTTCAAATAAGCTGCCCAATTAAGTCTTTAAAATGAATGACTAAAACCTTGAAATGAGCTCAGAGGTAGTATGTCAATCAATGAAGTCAATAGAGAATTGTGTTGGAAGGTCCAATCAAAGGCCACTCTGGCCCATGATCAGCCATATCCTTCATAATATGCCTTTTTTTTTTTTTGAAAGAGAAATAAACCTATTTTTATTTATTTTATCAGAAAGAAACTGGAAAAAAAAAAACACTTCCATAAAAGCTGATTCTGCTAATACGGGCAATTACATGATGAAGAATAAAATGTAATGAGTATTGCACAAATAGCGCCTTTTTCTTTGCCTGGAACATTTTAGGTAATCAATTATCTATAATCAGGTTGTTGTTTATTCGTTTAGTCGCTTCCGACTCTTCGTGACTTCATGGACCAGCCCACGCCAGAGCTTCCTGTCGGTCGTCAACATCCCCAGCTCCCCCAGGGACGAGTCCGTCACCTCTAGAATATCATCCATCCATCTTGCCCTTGGTCGGCCCCTCTTCCTTTTGCCTTCCACTCTCCCTAGCATCAGCATCTTCTCCAGGGTGTCCTGTCTTCTCATTATGTGGCCAAAATATTTCAGTTTTGCCTTTAATATCATTCCCTCAAGTGAGCAGTCTGGCTTTATTTCCTGGAGGATGGACTGGTTTGATCTTCTTGCAGTCCAAGGCACTCTCAGAATTTTCCTCCAACACCACAGTTCAAAAGCATCGATCTTCCTTCGCTCAGCCTTCCTTATGGTCCAGCTCTCGCAGCCATATGTTACTACAGGGAACACCATTGCTTTAACTATGCGGGCCTTTGTTGTCAGTGTGATGTCTCTGCTCTTAACTATTTTATCGAGATTTGTCATTGCTCTTCTCCCAAGGATTAAGCGTCTTCTGATTTCCTGACTGCAGTCAGCATCTGCAGTAATCTTTGCACCTAGGAATACAAAGTCTTTCACTGCTTCTACATTTTCTCCCTCTATTTGCCAGTTATCAATCAAGCTGGTTGCCATAATCTTGGTTTTTTTGAGGTTTAGCTGCAAGCCAGCTTTTGCACTTTCTTCTTTCACCTTCATCATAAGGCTCCTCAGTTCCTCTTCACTTTCAGCCATCAAAGTGGTATCATCTGCATATCTGAGATTGTTAATGTTTCTTCCAGAGATTTTAACTCCAGCCTTGGATTCCTCAAGACCAGCTTGTCGCATGATGTGTTCTGCATAGAAGTTGAATAGGTAGGGTGAGAGTATACAGCCCTGCCGTACTCCTTTCCCAATCTTAAACCAGTCCGTTGTTCCGTGGTCTGTTCTTACTGTTGCTACTTGGTCGTTATACAGATTCTTCAGGAGGCATACAAGATGACTTGGTATCCCCATACCACTAAGAACTTGCCACAATTTGTTATGGTCCACACAGTCAAAGGCTTTAGAATAGTCAATAAAACAGAAATAGATGTTTTTCTGAAACTCCCTGGCTTTTTCCATTATCCAGCGGATATTGGCAATTTGGTCTCTAGTTCCTCTGCCTTTTCTAAACCCAGCCTGTACATCTGGCAATTCTCGCTCCATGAACTGCTGAAGTCTACCTTGCAGGATCTTGAGCATTACCTTACTGGCATGTGAAATGAGTGCCACTGTTCGATAGTTTGAACATTCTTTAGTGTTTCCCTTTTTTGGTATGGGGATATAAGTTGATTTTTTCCAATCTGATGGCCATTCTTGTGTTTTCCAAATTTGCTGGCATATAGCATGCATTATCTTGACAGCATCATCTTGCAAGATTTTGAACAGTTCAGCTGGGATGCCGTCTTCTCCTGCTGCCTTGTTATTAGCAATGCTTCTTAAGGCCCACTCAACCTCACTCTTCAGGATGTCTGGCTCTAGCTCACTGACCACACCGTCAAAGCTATCCCCGATATTGTTATCCTTCCTATACAGGTCTTCTGTATATTCTTGCCACCTTTTCTTGATCTCTTCCTCTTCTGTTAGGTCCTTGCCATCTTTGTTTTTGATCATACGCATTTTTGCCTGGAATTTACCTCCAATGTTTCTAATTTTCTGGAAGAGGTCTCTTGTCCTTCCTATTCTATTGTCTTCTTCCACTTCCGCGCATTGTTTGTTTAAAAATAATTCCTTATCTCTTCTGGCTAACCTCTGGAATTTTGCATTTAATTGGGCATATCTCCCCCTATCGCTGTTGCCTTTTGCTTTCCTTCTTTCTTGGGCTACTTCTAGTGTCTCAGCAGACAGCCATTTTGCCTTCTTGGTTTTCTCTTTCTTTGGGATGTATTTTGTTGCCGCCTCCTGAACAATGCTGCCAACTTCTGTCCAGAGTTCTTCCGGGACCCTATCTACTAAGTCCAGTCCCTTAAATCTATTCTTCACCTCCACTGCATATTCCTGAGGAATATTCGTGAGCTCATATCTAGCTGATCTGTGGGTCTTCCCTAATCTCTTTAGTCTGATCCTAAATTGTGCAAGAAGAAGTTCATGGTCTGAACTACAGTCAGCTCCAGGCCTAGTTTTTACCGACTGTACAGATGTCCGCCACCTTTGGCTGCAAAGGATGTAATCAATCTGATTTCGGTGTTGTCCATCTGGTGAAGTCCATGTGTAAAGCCGTCTCTTAGGTTGTTGGAAGAGAGTGTTTGTTATGCAGAGTGAATTGTCTTGGCAAAATTCTATCAGCCTATGTCCTGCTTCGTTTTGTTCTCCCAGGCCATACTTACCTGTAATTCGAGGTGTCATTTGACTGCCCACCTTAGCATTCCTGTCTCCTGTGATGAAAATAACATCTCTTTTAGGCGTGTTGTCCAGTAGGTGCTGCAGATCCTCATAGAACTGCTCTACTTCAGCTTCTTCAGCATTTGTGGTTGGGGCGTATATTTGGATCACTGTGATGTTAGATGGCTTGCCCTGAATTCGAATTGAGATCATTCTGTCGTTTTTGGGGTTGTATCCAAGCACTGCTTTAGCCACTTTACTATTAATTATGAAGGCTACTCCATTTCTTCTGTGGTCCTCTTGTCCACAGTAGTAGATCTGGTGGTCATTTGATGTGAAGTGGCCCATTCCAGTCCATTTCAGTTCACTGACGCCCAGAATGTCTATCTTTAATCTTGACATCTCACCAATAACTACATCCAATTTGCCCTGGCTCATAGATCTTACATTCCAGGTTCCAATGGTGTGTTGATCCTTAGAACATCGGATTCGCCGTTCACCACCAGCACCGTCGGCCGCTAACCGTCCTTTCGGCTTTGAGCTAGCTGCGTCATCACGACTGGGGCTAGTTGAGCTCATCCTCTGTTCCTCCCCAGTAGCATTTTGACCATCTTCCGACCTGGGGGTCTCATCATCCGATGGTATACCGACATATCTCTGGTTGTACTGATCCATTTAGTTTTCACGGCAAGAATACTGGGGTGGGTTGCCATTACCTTCCCCAGGGATCGCATTTAGTCTGACCTCTCTGTCATGACCTTCCCGTCTTGGGTGGCCCTTCACGGTTTAGCTCATGGCATCATTGAGGTGCTCAAGCTCCAGCACCACGACAAGGTAACGATCCTTTGCGGCTATAATCAGGAGTGGTACCATATTTTCCTATGAATCATCATGAAAACTTCTCTTTCACTATAATTCCTTTTATTAAAAAGAGCCAACTTTTGCATTAATATGGTTAAATTTAATCTCATAGAAAATCAGATGTAATTTAGAATTTGGTTTAGATCTGCAATTCAAATGAAAACACTTCATAAAAGAAGTGTGGCAGTATAGCATATTGCTTTTTAAGGAATCTGTATTGGTGGGGAATAAACTCAAAGCACCACTATTAGTCATGGAAAAATTATATATTTTAAGTTGGATTAAAATATGAATTACTAATCAATTAATACTATGATTAATGTAATTGAACATTGCATGTGATTTGAAGGAATGCATTTAAATTTTATTAAAACTGTTCGGATTTCTGAAAGGTTCTGTGCATATGCTAAAGTAGCAAGAAACTGTTCTGGCCCTCCTGGATCTCTCAGCAGCTTTTGATACCAATGACCATGGTATCCTTCTAGACCAGCTCGAGGGATTGGGGTAGTAGAGTCTGTTTTGCAATGGTTCTCCTCCTTCCTCTGTGGCTGGTTCCAATCATGTTGGGCAGGGAGAAGTATGGTCCTAGGCCCCTGCTCTGTGGGGTGCCTCAGGGCTTGGGTCTCTCACCACTCCTCTTTAACAACTACATGAAACTACTGGGTGAAGTCATTTGATGGCACAGAATGCAGTATCATCACTATGCTCACGATACCAGTTATACATCTCCACCTTTGGCTGGGCAGCTGATACTGTTGCAGTGCTGAACCAGTACCTGGAGGCTGTGAGGTTTGGAGGGGGAGGAACCAGATTTGACTCAACCCTAGCAAGATGGAGTAGTTTTGAGTTTTTGACACACACACACACCCTGGGTATGTGTAGTGAAGTGTTATCCTTGGCTTTTGACAGGATAGCACTTCCCTGGACAGCACTGGTGCACCTTTGGGGGTCCTCTTGGACTCATGACTCCTACTTGAAGAGCAGATGGCAGCTGTGACTAGTGGGGTCCTCTTTACAGATTCATATTGTGTGCCAATTGTACCCATTCCTGGGCCGGGAGGCCTTGCTGTCAGTCACTCATGCCTTGGTCACTTCCTGGTTGGACTACTGCAATGTGGTCTACGTGGGGCTGCCTGGATGTTACAACTGGAAGTTATAACTGCTCTAGAATGCAGGGGTGTGTGCAGTGTTAGATGACCCTTGGCTTGCCCATATTACACCTCTGTTGCATGAGCTCTCAGTTTTTTTTCAGGGTGCAATTCAAGGTGCTGGTTATCAGCTTTTAAAGCCCTATGTGGCATGGGGCCATATTATTTGTTGGAACCTGATGATGTTGGTTGCATCAGAGGAGAATGGCTGTGGCACTAGGTTTCTTGTTTTTAGTGTGTTTTGGTTTTTACTGCTGTTTAAACCACAACCCAGAGCTGTGTCTTTTCAGATGAGTACCTATATAAGCCTTTTAATTTTTTTTTAAAATCTGTAATTGGTATTTTCTGTATTTTAACTATAAATATTTACTATAACTTTGCTTCTACTGAAACTGTATTATTTGTTGAACCTTCACCATTTTGTGAAATTCACCTTTAGGAGTATTCATTATGTTTGTGTTTGTGTTTTTTTTAAATTTCCATCAAATCTTACGCAACTAGCAGTTGGAGCAATTTTGTAGTCTGTTTCCTCTCTATATACACCAAACTGCATTTACAATTCTCATCACACTTTATAGGAAAACGCATGCATTTTCCTCTTCCTAATATCCTCAATCATTGTACTTCTTGAACTCATATCAAGCCTTAGAAATGATTGCCTTTCATTGGTGGTTACTTTTGCATAACACAGCAGAGCAATTTTGGTTTATCTTCCTAAGAGAAATAGTTTGAGCCGTTTTTTTTTTTTTTTTGCTTTTTTGAGCTATACCACCCACCTGTTTTAATTCCAAAATGCCTTTCTCTAAGATGAGGGTATAGCATGCTGCCACAGCAATAGCTGAAGAAAGTTGGGGGGGGGGAGTTTATTAGAACCTAACAACATTTTCATATGATATTTTTATGGAAGTGATGGATGAGCCTGCAAAATTTGTGAATGCCAGAGGGTAACTGCATTCTGGTCATATATTGACCTCAGTAAGCTCTTATCCAAAGACTAACTAAATAAAATTCACCCTTAACTATGGGACAAAACTCATACTTTTTACATCACCTATGGCCACTGTTAAAGGAGGAAATAATCAGTGATCAAAATAATCAAGCATGCATATTACTCAATTCAGTTTTTACATTCATGTTTAGAATTGATATAGACCATAACTGATTTAAGACATACATGTGAAAATGGTATAAGTAGGTTCCTAGATAGCTAATCACTTATATGCTGCATTAATTGCAGTGTTATGGAATGTAAATAATTTCTGTTCTTCTGGCATGCAAGTGAGTAGCTAGGTTAGAAATGACAGAGTAGTAAATCAAGTACTGTAATTATTGCAATTTTTTTTAAAGTTCTCTCCTGTATCTATCTTCATTATCAAAGTCTCAGTAATAGAAATGTTATTTTATATTTTGAGTTTTCAAATCTGCATTATGCTTTCTGTTTGGGCTAAAAACTAAGTTGATTGATTGATTACATGTCTTCATGTTGGTGTCAACCACACAGACAGGTTTTCTCCAGGGCACTCTGTCCTCAACCTAGTCCTTCAGCTGTTCCAATAGTGTTCCCATTACCGCTATAACTGAACCCATCCACCTTATTGCTAGTCACCATCTTTTTCTCTTTCCTTCCACCTTTTCCAGCATTATAGACTTCTCTAGAGAGCTAGGTCTTTACATAGTTTGTCCAAAATATGATAATTTGAGCCTAATCATTTGTGCTTTCCCACAATTCTCAGGAATCTCCTCCAACACCAAATTTCAAAACTGTCAATATGCTTCATATCATGCTTCTTCTTGAAAACAGCTGGTAAGGCCTGGCTTTTTTTAGGAGTTAGAATCCTAGAGTAGGAATGGATCTCTGAGACCACCTTTTACTACAATATTGGCTTTAATTGCAGGATTCAACTGCAACAAAGGTCAGAAACCTGGCAGTTTTCTCTCCAGATGTTTCAGACTTAACCTCACTTTTGTCCCAACCAATATAGCCAGTGGCAAGGCATTGTGGAACTGTAATCCAAATATCCAAAGGTTGATTATTGCTAACCAGGTTGATTAATGCTTACTACCTCCAGTAAGGTAGACTCTTCCATTACCTAAGGCAGTGTCAAACCATTCTAACTTACAGGAAAATGGCTTTTTTTTTCTCCCAATGTGACATCTACTATGTGGATTCCCTACCCAGGGAGGTAATTCTGCCTTCTACCTTGCTAGTGTTCCACTACTGCCAAAGAAACTATCTTTCAGCAGACCGATTGATTTATTGCATAATGTATTGGTATCAGGCTGCAATCATATGCAGATTTATTTGGGTTCAAGCTCCACTGATCATAGCAAGATTTATTTCTCAGCAAATATGCTGAGAGTTGGACTAGTCATAATTTTCTTTGCTGTCTTTTGATTTGGGTGATTTGCTTTCAGCTGACATAGTTTTATGCTTTAGATTGTTAGCTATTTGCCTCTACTTTGGAAGAGGGGAAAATGGCATATAATTTCACATACACTGAAAAAAATACTTATGCTGTGGACCATAGAGAATAACAAAAGTATAATCTACAACTCTACACTTTCAGTGTCAGGGTACAGGACTACAAATTACATTCTATTATCAGTATGATTGAATGTTGATAAAATCTCTAAAATGGTAAGCTATTAAACATGTTAAATATTATAACTTTCACTAGTAAACAAAACAAGTGCTGCATTTTTTTTTTCTACAAGTTGTATTTTGTAAGTTGTATAATTTGCTTTAGATTTTTATCCAAACACTTTTATATCCAAAGTATCAATGGCAGTATAGTTTCTACAAGTTGCATAATTTGCTTTGGATTTTTTTTTTCTAAAGTGAAATAAATTTCGTTGAGATTCTCCTAAGATTTCAGCAACAGAACTGAGTCCCTGTGGTTTATTTGTAACAGGGCTTCTGCTGCATCTACTTCGTTTCAACACAGTCACATTTCAGTTGAAGAGAATATATGTAGCTTAGGGTTGAACTGTGGAGTCATCCACAACATACAATGCAAGGACTGCCGCAGCCACTATGTAGGACAGACAGGCAGAAGACTAGCAGAGCGCATCCACGAACACCAACTGGCAGTCAGAAGACACGATGAAAACTTGGCGCTTTTGGTGGGGGCATGGAAGATTGAACAGCTGTTCCCACAGGCTCAGCAGGCAAAGCTGACAACACAGCAGTTTTTTTGGGCTCAGGCAGGTTTTCCTGAAGCCCAGGTTTTCTGGAAAAAGGAAAACACCAGGAATCAGCTCATCTGTCTCCCAGATGGCTGCTTGTAGCCAGAAGATTGCAAACAGTTTTGTGTTCGACTGGTAAGAGCTTAGCTGGGAAGCAGGGACATCACCATCTTCCAAGCCACTCTGTAGCTTTAAAGGGACACTAAGACTGGCCACCCATTTCTGAATCTACAAATATATATATATATATATATATATATATATATATGTACGTATGTATGTATGTATGTATGTATGTATGTATGTGTACCCTAAGTGAGGCTTTCTACAGCAAGGAGAAGCTGGTTCTCTTGGTGCTTATTGTTATTTTTGGAATTACTTTTTAAAAATTCTTTCTAAATTTTGGATTTTGTTTTCCTGCTAAACATTAAGGAGTATTGAGAGTAAATAATTGTCTCCCTGTTATTATTTTTGTACTAAATATGAAGATATTGGTATTTCCCTACAAGTTGAATAGGCTGATTTGAACCTTCAGCTTTCTGCTTCTACTTTCTCTTGAGAACTGTCTGTATATCTCACTTTAGCTTATGTAAACATGTTCCGGAACTCTTTCATATCTTCGACTTTCTCTGGTTAAGCTCCTAGGGAGTGCCATAATCTACTGTGTGAGACATGGAGAAGTTTAAGCAGATTCTTTCTGTGTCCTACCATGTTTTATGAAAGATATTCAGGACATTATGGAAAATATAAGGTCTGAAATGTGTCATCTGCTTGGTTATGTTGTGGATGAAACTGAGGATTTTAACAGTAATGGGAATGTCTGTTCTAATAGTGAGATCAGGATTTCTATTGAAATGCTGGATAAAGATTGGATAGTTAAGTTGGAGAAATTTAAGGGAGAAAGCAAGTTGCAAGCTTTTCTGGTAGAATGCCAAGAAAAAGAAGGGGGTATCATATCTGGGAGGTTTCCTAAAGGAAGTCAGAGTTTTTGAGGGGGGCAGTTCGGCTGTTTGACCTTTTTAAGAAAAAAGCTCTGTGTTCATTGTGGGTATATGTAGATGCTCTGGTTTATTTTGAAGTAGGATAAGGGTTTAATAATATTTATCCGGATTGCTTTTAGGCTTTTTGGCTGATTTCATTCATCTTTAACGATTTGGATTAAGATTAGTAAGGTATAATAAAAAAAAGTCTATTTGGCTGGTTTTCGGCTTAGCATGATTAAGATTATTAAAATTGTTGATTATCTAGTATAATGGCAGAGAATATATATATATATATATATATATATATATATATATATATATATATTAGTTTGATATTTATTATAGTAGACAGAAATCTATAGAATGGTAGTAGGAAGGAAATAATTAAATAAATATTATCTTTGGGGGGGGAGTTGTTTAGGAGATATATATATATATATTCTTTTAATATAAGTGTAGGGAGTAACTGTATCTAGTGATTTTTACAGTGTGCCAATGGAATGATTTATAGAAATAATATGATTTTTTTTTTTTTTTTTGATATAGAGTAAGGGATTGATTTCCAGGCAAAAATGGGTATGATCAAAAAAAAAGATGGCAAGGGCCTAACAGAAGAAGAAGAGATCAAGAAAAGGTGGCAAGAATATACGGAAGACCTGTATAGGAAGGATAACAATATCGGGGATAGCTTTGACGGTGTGGACAGTGAGCTAGAGCCAGACATCCTGAAGAGTGAGGTTGAATGGGCCTTAAGAAGCATTGCTAATAACAAGGCAGCAGGAGACGACAGCATCCCAGCTGAACTGTTCAAAATCTTGCGAGATGATCCTGTCAAGGTAATGCATGCTATATGCCAGCAAATTTGGAAAACACAAGAATGGCCATCAGGTTGGAAAAAAATCGACTTATATCCCCATACCAAAAAAGGGAAATGCTAAAGAATGTTCAAACTATCTAACAGTGGCACTCATTTCACATGCCAGTAAGGTAATGCTCAAGATCCTGCAAGGTCGACTTCAGCAATTCATGGAGCGAGAATTGCCAGATGTACAAGCTGGGTTTAGAAAAGGCAGACGAACTAGGGGCCAAATTGCCAATACCCATTGGATAATGGAAAAAGCCAGGGAGTTTCAGAAAAACATCTCTTTCTGTTTTATTGACTATTCTAAAGCCTTTGACTGTGTGGACCATAAGAAATTGTGGCAGGTTCTTAGTGGTATGGGGATACCAAGTCATCTTGTCTGCCTCCTGAAGAATCTGTATAACGACCAATTAGCAACAGTAAGAACAGACCATGGAACAACGGACTGGTTTAAGATTGGGAAAGGAGTATGGCAGGGTTGTATACTCTCACCCTACCTTTTCAACTTGTATGCAGAAAACATCATGCGACATGCTGGGCTTGAGGAATCCAAGGCTGGAGTTAAAATTGCTGGAAAAAACATTAAGAATCTCAGATATGCAGATGATACCACTTTGATGGCTGAATGCGAAGAGGAACTGAGGAGCCTTATGATGAAGGTGAAAGAAGAAAGTGCAAAAGCTGGCTTGCAGCTAAACCTTAGTGCAACCAAGATTATGGCAACCAGCTTGATTTATAACTGGCAAATGGAGAAAACATAGAGGCAGTGAAAGACTTTGTATTTCTAGGTGCAAAGAATACTGCAGATGCTGACTGCAGTCAGGAAATCAGAAGATGTTTAATCCTTGGGAGAAGAGCAATGACAAATCTCAATAAAATAGTTAAGAGCAGACACATCACAGTGACAACAAAGGTCCGCATAGTCAAAGCAATGGTATTCCCTGTAGTAACATATGGCTGCGAGAGCTGGACCATAAGGAAGGCTGAGAGAAGGAAGATAGATGCTTTTGAACTGTGGTGCTGGAGGAAAATTCTGAGATTGCCTGAAGATCAAACCAGTCCATCCTCCAGGAAATAAAGCCAGACTGCTCACTTGAGGGAATGATATTAAAGGCAAAACTGAAATACTTTGGTCACATAATGAGAAGACAGGACACCCTGGAGAAGATGCTGATGCTAGGGAGAGTGGAGGGCAAAAGGAAGAGGGGCCAACCAAGGTGGATGGATGATATTCTAGAGGTGACGGACTCATCCTTGGGGGAGCTGGGGGTGTTGAAAACCAACAGGAAGCTCTGGCGTGGGCTGGTCCATGAAGTCACGGAGTCAGAAGCGACTGAACGAATAAACAACAAGGGATTGGTTATGGAAATTTTTTTGTATCCTTGCTGTTAAAAGTCAGAAGTCACCTCTTTTTGTAACTTAGAAAATTTTTTCTTGTGTTTTCACACTTTTTTAGTTTTATTTTCTTCATAGTTTTTTTTGTTTTTCTGTAGTTTTTATCTTTGCTTAAAACTTAATAAAATTCATATTTAAAAAACAAGACATGATGAAAACTCTTTAGTCTCACAGCACATGGACAGAGTCAACTACAGCTTCAACTGGGAAACAGTGAACATCAAGACCAAGCTAAATCCAAAAACTATAGCCCTCAGTAGACACACAGAGATAAACCACACTTACACATCCTTCAAAAGAGACAATAAAAAAGCCAAGAAGGAAACAAAAAGTCCAGAACACATCCTGTCCAGTAGCCAACACCCAGATAAGCAGGGATTGACACCAGAGAAACAATCTAGCAGAAAACAACACCCTAATCAAGGAACTACCAAGGAGAAAACCACACCCCCACCAACACTGGCAGGGCAAGCTACTGCATATAAACAGGGAGCAAACCCCACACTCACCAGCACTGATGATGTTACCTAGTCAGATAATGAAAACAAACACTGTAAACCAACAACCAAGCTTAGAGAGCATCAAGGACTCCACAGTATTCACATCTGAATAATTTCAGTGGGTCTGTTCCTTCATTTTTCCCTAAGATGGAACTTAAAGTTCTCCTTTTGACTGTCAATGCACTCAGATAAAACACATTTTTGTTGTTATGGGCTTCTGGCCTTCCTCTGCATCAAAGGGGCCAGGAACATATAGCTCAGTTGTTCTTTTATTAGATAATAACAGATCTTGAACCTAATGCTCCAATTTAATCATATTATAGGCTAGATATAAGCATCTCCCACTTATAGCCAACTGTTTTTTTTTAAAGTAATACTTCCTGAAATGCCTTTTCCTTTTCCGATTCATATAAATCAAACTGAATTATGAACTACTCTAAGGGTGCCAAAGAAGAAGCTATTGCAGAAAGAAAAACCCATGTTAAGTGGGGATAGAGTTAATCCTTGATTCATTAGTCAAAAAAAGTCTGTCCTCAAATCAGAGTGGCATTTGTAAAGAAGCCACTATTGGTTTTCCCAACTACCCAGTGAAAGATTTTAGGATAGATTGAGCTGTCATGGCAGATTATATAGATGAAATAAAATACAATATGTATCTATCCTTTTTCATGATGTAATAAGGGATTCATTAAATATAAATAATTCTTTTGCGTGACTTTCTTCAAATGTTGATGGAACCCACTTTAAAAGGACAAAACAGGTTGCACAGCCAAAAGTTTCACTCAAACTTCCCAAAGTTCATGTAACTTATATCTATAAAGATTGTGTGTAACCTTTTCTGTGCAATTTCTTCCTCATTTTGAAAAAATGCCCCAATATGCCACAAACATTATATATATAACAACAACTTTAGCAAACTTAACAGAATTTATCCATTGTGAAAGTATTAACATAAGTCCATAATCTATTTAATTTTTGGTTCAGGCTCATACAGTTTGAAATTAATTCTGCCTCGAACATTGTGAAATGATTTCTGTTATTTTACAAAGCAGGCGGAAGAAGGCAAATTTAACATTCCCCTTTCCTTATACTTCTCCACCCAGTTGGATTTTCACTCTCACATTTATATTGCAAAAGAAATGGCTTTTCTTCTTAAAATCCTGATCTTTCACTTAGAAACAAGGAAAAAGATCAATTCCTGTAGGAGGAAGTTCAAGAACTCTTTGCCTTCCAAGTGCAATGATCTCTCCTGATGCTAATTTCCAGAAAAGGAGCATAAGCTAGGGATACAAGGAAAAGGTTCACTAAGTAGTATTCAAATTAGTGCAAATTAGCACCTTTTTTTTACTCCATTTTATTTTAGTGACTGTTCTCATGGGTTGAATATGGTGTTCTTGAACTGTAGGTATGGGTAGTCAAGAAACATATGTGAATGCCCTACTTTTCATTGTGCAGTCCTCTTTCTGCAGCTTTTATAGCATCTCATGCTTCACTGAAAACTCAGAGGAAGACACCATGAGGGAATAGTGGTTTTTCAGATGTGGAAGTAAGAGTAGACCATGAAGCTTCAGAGTATGGAAAAAATATGTAGCAGAAAGCAAAAGTATCAGGAGCAGCCTCTTCTATGTCCAACAGGAAACAACAACAACAACAGTAATAATTTATTAAATTTTCATGCTGCCCACAAAATCTGGGCACTTACAAATTGTTAAAAATATGTTAAAATAAGTAACAGTACAAAAAACACAAAAACAAAGTAACAGAGATGGCAGAGAAAACAAACCCAGATGGGAACAAGGAAAATGGGAAAAAAATGGGCATCAATTATGCTCACCAAGGCCTGGGCGTAGAGTCATGTCTTCAGGGTCCTTTGAAATACTAGTAGGGTAGAAGCCGTTTAAATCTTAGGGGAACCTCATTTTTTTGTATACTCAAAACCATCATTAAGGGAAATTTGCATGAACTCTGAACTCTGAGGATAATGTAGAAAGTAAAAGCTTTTTTTTACACAAGGATGAAAAAAAGTAAGTACTTTCAAGATAGATTTTGGCACAGCTTTAATCTTCACAGTTTCCATTTTCTTGGCAAAGAGCAAGGCTTTGTGTTTCAGTCTGGAGAAACCAGTGGATTAACCTGGAGAAAAATCAAACCCTAGGAATAATTGATAACCCTGAATTTTAGTTTAGGTACTAAATTGCATTCAACTGAATAATAGAGACCTGAGCAGTGAAAATGTCTGGGATTTAGAAAGGATTGATTTGATATAAGTTCAAGTGTTAAACTTACCAGTATGGAAAATCTAGCTCAGCATATCAAACAGGGGTTAATATATTCACAGATAGCTTGGGATGCTTAAGAAAAGCATTCCATTATTTTTTGACCAAAATGAAATTAAGGCTGGCCAAAATTGCTCCCCAAACCATATTTTATTAAATATCATGGCAGCAGCCTGTTCTTCATCATGGTCTCTCTCTTTCTCTTTCTCTATTTTTATGTTGATAAAAATAGATCATCTTTCATTCAGCTCAACTAATGAAAGATACCAATCCCTAAGGCATCCAATAAAATAATGGCATCTATAAAATGCAGTGTTGACTTCTACGAGATGGAGCTGGGGTAGATACACCAAGCTCACAGTAATATGTTTTTTTCACTACATTTGAAAACTTATATTGTAGAACCTCACCTAACAACCCTTCCCCCTCACCCTTTTTTTGTCCCTTGGAAAAAAGATGGCCATTTTCTTTACTTTTTTATAGGTATGTGTTAAGACATCACCAAAATTGTAAGTAGCAAGTTACTTTCATAATTAACATGAGATGGCTGAGGGATGTTGTTCCTTGTATCATTTCCTTTAAAAATTGATGCACAATTCTCTGGTATTTCACAGTCTCTCCACTGAATTCTGAAAAATTAATAGTTGGGCAATTATGTTCTCTCTTGGCAAAACAAGGATGTGTGCAGGATGGGAAGTATACCATCAAAACATATTTATTATTAATTGTTATTAAGTTCAGCAATAACAAAACTTGTAACTCATAAATAAACATTTCTTTACACATATACATATATACCCTCCTCCTAGTTTATTTGAGTTCAAATAAACTATTCTAATCATTCTGAGTTAACTAAAGTCATCTGTGAATTAACTTTTTTAAAAAGTTATTTAGCTTTTGTTCAAATTCTGCTGGGTTTGGAAAGGAACTTCAACCTCCACCTAAATTTCACTTTAGTCATGATTCAGTGGTTCTCTATGGATCTGGATTTCTTGCTGGTCTTTGCTAGCAATTTTGTTAGACTTTTATGAGAAGACATTTGAAGTATGGCAAAGTTCTTCACAGTTCATTTTGGGAGAAAATTCAGACAAACTCTGTTGTAATCATGCTGATCATATCCTGGCTTTTATTTAAAACATTTCTACTCTACTCCCTCTCTGACTCTTTATTTCCTTTAGGAGGTTTTATCCCAGCCAACCTTATCACATAAATGTCTCAGAACTTCTGGAGCAGATGCACTTAATACAACCAAGATGCTGAGCTGTTGATTGTCATCCACCATTATCAGGCTTTAGAATGGCAGTCTCTTATCTGAAGGTTGATACCTCCCAACTGATGTGATATTTGCCTTTGTTGTCAGCCTTCAGGCATCAGATCTTTGATCATGGATCAAATCCTTTGTGGAAATGTAAGATGGTAACAACAAAGCATTAATTTCACAATGACTGACTGGCTGTTCTCTCTTATGCTTGTGAAATGGATAACTCAAGTTCAATGAACATTTCAAGCATATTTCTTTGCTTTGGATGTTATACTCCTGTAACTTGTCCATTTTTTGTGAAAGGAAGTTAAAGATTATAAGCACACTGGTAGTTCTTTGTACCATCCCTTCCATGTAAAAGCATAGGCTTGCAAAATAAGGATCTTCAGTAGCTACAAGTTGCATCTCAGTGACAACCTAGGTTCTAAGTGCACTTTTTTTTTGGGGGGGGGAGATAGTTCTTTGATTGGAACCATTGGTTCATACTTTTTTAACAATGAATTTAGTATACTATTTTCGGGAAAGAAGAATGATAAGAGAAATAATATTTGTTTGACATGACCCATGCTAAAATATAGGTGCATAAACCAAAGTTTCATACCTATTTTATAATTAAAGACAGTTAGCTGGATGAAATATTTACTCAATTGTGTGCTGACTACAAACCTGTGTGTGTAGTAAAGCATTCCATTAACTTTTGACCAAAGAATCAGATTAATTTCTCATTATGAAGTAACCACAGTATTTCCACTTAATTTACTTATTACCTATGAAGCACATTTATAGCAATGGTAAAGTACCCTTTTGATAGCCAGGCCATAATTTGAAACTTTCCAAGAAGGAGTGCCTTTCACCTGATCTGATGGACTTCTGAACATGATGTATTCCCACCTTATTGTTTTGCTAACTTCCTGACCTGCTAAATGTTAATCTCCCTGATTTTTTTTCCTGAATTATGCTGCCATAGTATTTATAATGTTTTTATAATGTTATTGAGTACTACTATTAGTTAGGTGCTCTGAACATTTTTTTCAGCGGAAAGGTGGGTAGGAAGTATTTTTTTAATAACAAAACAATATTAGTGAATGAAGGGGTGGTGAATGTGATATACTCTTTTTCATTTCTAAGATTACTCTCATATTAACTAGACTTCATTGGTTCATAGTAGAGCAAACTGCCTCCACCTGTATGCAGAATGAGTTGAATCTCCTGCCAATACCAACAACAAGCATTATCCTTCCATCACAAGCATACAAATTGATCAATTTCCTTTCTTTTAAAGATGGGTTTGTTAAGGGAAATTAGTCAGGCAAAAGAAGAATGATGAAGCTGGGGATATGTTGGTTGCAATGCAATTAACATTTCCATTTTCTAAAGAAAAAAGGGTTAAAAAAATACCATCTGGTTTGTAAATATAGCACGTGCAACAAAAATGCTCTTGTGTGCCTCTCTGAAATTATATTTCTCATTTTCTGTTGGCAATCAGGAGAAAAGCAAAAAAGAAACAGAAATGTTCTCTGTGAGAAACAGTGCTGTGTGCAAAGTGGTGGCTAATCAAGCAGGTGCAGATCATCATTCCGATAATGATGCTCTAATAATTGAAATGCCAAATATGGCCAATGACTAAAAGTATCCCTGAAGTTGGTATGTTTCAAAGTGCTGTATTTAACAGACAACAGAAACATGGACTGAAATAGAGACCAGATCCTAGTTATCAAACTCATCTAAAACAGCAAGAAATACAGGGCTGGCCAGCCAAAGAGTCTTCAAGTGCCCTTCCACCATTAACAGTTTCTTACAGTTTCCTTTTTAATTTCATTTGTAGCCCATTTCATGGTTTTAGTGCATGGTTTACATGAAATTTATTGCAATCCAATGTATGGCAATTTATCTGCACATTATGATTTCTGGAGCAGTATTAATTTATGTCATTTGAACTGTTTTCACTGTTTCTTTCAGTAGTTCAATGGATAGTTGAGCAAACAGTTGGTAATAAGTACATGCCTAAGTCATCAGCCTTTAAATTCAGGTCTTAAGATGTGCATATAGCTTCTCAGCTGCTCTTCCATCCAAGTACTGGTGAGACATAACATCAAAAACATTGTGGTACCAGATGCCCACATAGCACACTCTCTATCAACAGTTTTGGAAAGCAAAGTGCATAACAAAAGAGAGGGTCCTCTGCCCATCTGCGCTCATAGATAAATTCTTGATATTTTTGAAGCAGCAGGCACAATAGGTAAATGAACATGTTTGATATGATTGCTACTCAACCTCTGTATGTTTCACTGTTCTGAGCTTAATTCTCAGTCAGCATAATCATAATGTCTTAGAGGGAAGTAACCTGTAGCCCCAGGATCTGAGTCCCTTTTTGTGGGTCCTGCCTTTTTGAAATGGGAACTTTATGAAAACTCTAATGCAAGCCCATTAATGGAAATGTCACACTTACAAAGCAAATTCCCAAACTCCCCACAAACTTATTCCCTTAACATAAGTGATATGACCCCAACTACTTTGTGGCCCCCAGCCATGTTAAACATGGCCCTTGCCACCTTGCTCACTCCTGGATTAATTCTTTTCCTTCCCATGATAGCTACATTAAAACTTCATTGAATTCACAATTCTCAGGGTTGGTCTGAAACAATGATCATTGTTTCTCTGACTAGAACTCATTGATGTGACACCAGTCAGAACTGAAGAACAAGTCAAAACTGCAGCAGCAATCAACCAGAAGTCAAGATGACACATTAGAATTTAAGAAATACCCGTGGGTTTGTTTAGAGATAGTAGCAACCCTTGGACAGGACTTCCTGTTAAGGAAAATCCAGTAGCCAGCTCTTGATAACAATTCTCATTTACAGGTGAGATTTGAGTGTTGGTATTGTATTTTGGTAGCTTCTAAAGAACATGATTTTGGGGAAAGGGGTGCTTGGCATATTGACAGAAAACTATTATTACTATTATTATTATTATTATTATTATTATCATTATTTTATTTTAGACAAGCTTAATAGCAACTCTGATGGCAGTGGTAGAAATAGATCTCTGACTGCTATCATTATTCTTTTGCTGATTCTGTTAGTATGGATACAATAATAATGATTAATCAGCATTTTGTTTGTAATATCAATTTTAGCCTGCCAAACATAGATTGAGAGGGCAATAAAGATCACCAGCGTAATCCTTGGTGTTCTTGTTTTTAATACCTTATTTCTTTTATAATAGAAGGGATTTGTGATTAATAATTGTACCAGCTAAATTAAATGCTGTCATATGATGATAAAAAGAACATATTCTTCTGAGCAATAACAGATGGGATTTTTCATCATATTTATACTTTCTACCCAGTCAGCCTGAATCATCCTGCTCTAATCTAGAACTTGATTTCAGGCATGTGTAAAGTGTACAGCTAAGATGTTCAATTGCTTCTGACTCCATACATACCCATATAGCAGCTTCTGAATATTCAAAGACATTATTTGGCCAGATTTTTATTGACTCATACCTATTATAATGTATCAAATGTGAGCTGACAAAGTCAAATTGCTCCAAGCAAAGAATTAAGAGCTGAAGTAGAGGAACTAGAAGATCAAGATTATTGTATTATGATGTGATCTTTTGAAAAGAACAGAAAAAGATAAACCAGGTAAGCTGGGGATGGGGAAATGGAATAAGTTTATTTCTCTGAAAATGTTTGTAAAGATATTTCTGATAGAATGATTTATCAAGGCTAAAATGGGGAAAGCAACATCTTAAAGGGATTTTTTTTCTCCAACTAAAAATACTCAAGTAAAAAGATATTCTGTAAATGCAGTATACCATTTGGTTCAGACTGTGATTTGAAGGTAACATGTTTCAATTCAGTTTATTATCTGAATTTAAGCCCATTTGAGATCCAATCTTTGATTAATTTTTTTTTTTTAAAAGATGGCGATATAAATTACAATGAACAAGTATTAGTATTCCTGCAGTTCCCCCTTTTTTGGGTGGTGGCCAGAATGGGATAAAAGTTGCTGTGACCCTTTAGAGGCCATTATCTCTTCAAGTTTCAGCCAAATTCTTTGAGAGATCCATCACAATAAAGTTTTGAAAATTTTCATCCATAGCTTTTTTCTAATAGAGGTAGCAGGGATGAGGAATGGAGAGCACATCACTCTTCTCACACCCCTGCATAAGAGCCTTAAGAGAAATTGGGACCCAATGCAAAAAAATATTCTCTCCATTTAAAAACAAACAAACAAACAAACAAAAACTTTCAAAAACATTGTAGCCCTGCAGCCTTTAAAAGCAGTAAGGGCTTGGACCAACACCTCTCAGAGTTAGCTTTATACCTATTCACTCTGTATGACTAACCTGCCCAAGGGTTTGTATAGAATTGATTAATCTTAGCCCATATTCAAAGTGCTGAGTGCTAAGGTGACCTTTCAGCTGTGTTGGCAGAAGCAGCACAATTGTGTTGCATTCATTTAGTACAGGAGAGAACCAAGTTAAGGATTATGGCTGGCCACATGAATTGAACTGAAGCTGTAACATTTTATATTGTCTTTAACAACCCCAGAAGCAGGAGAAAATCTACCAAATCTGTGAAACACTTTCCAGCCACTTGATTTGATTTGTTGCCTCAAAATTGTCCTTTGTTCAGTTGACAAATCTGCTTCAATGAGGTGAATCAATTTCATCTTTGAACTGAAGCATCCCTTCAAAGCTTTACAGAATCTTACTGGAAAAGGCAAAGATAGGAATAAGTACATATACTGCTCTGGCAAGTAGGAGATATTAGGATTTCTCTTGTCATTAGTATTGCAGCTGTTCACTATGTTTAATCTAGTCAGTCCTTTTTACATTTGGTTTCCTTTTTGAATGGTGGAGAAATAGATGAACACATCTAAGGATTTTTTGTGAAGGGGGTGGAAAAGAATGTAAATGTGTCTGAGAATCAATGCCCAACCAAAGGCAATTATAAGTGTAAGATTTGCGCTATTCTGAAGTTTGCAATGCAGTTCTAGATTTTTTTTAAAAAAAAAATAATATTTATGTGCAGAAAGATACATCCATTTAGTTAACAATGCCGTTTGCAAAAAAAAAAAAGTATATTAGGAAAAAGGTTGTGCAAAATGACAATGTAAGGAAACACAGACATCTTTTAATTTAATTTTCAAACTACTATGGAGAATGACCAAAACAAATGTAAGACTGAAAAAAGTAGGAAAACTGAAACACCCTTACTTACCACACATGAGACATTTAACCTAGCCAAGTGTATCTATACATTCTGTGTTACACATACATTCTGTGTAAGGAGAAGAATATATGTATTTTCCATTTCTCTGTAATGCAAGGGGTGAATGTACAAACTAGCTCATAAATGTTCAGACAGAAATTCATTTTTGCTTCAAATTAATAATGTGCAGAGTGGTAGGCTTAGCATACTATTGAACATAGCTCACGATTTTATTCCGTTAAAGCCCAGTGCAGATGATTAAATACAATTAACACATAGAAGTGAAGTTGTACTTGTTGGCCCTCCTCTCTCATCCATTACAAGTTAATTGGGTCTTTGGAACAAAGTCTCAGTCAGCACATGGAAGTCAAAAGAAAGGCATTCTGCCAGTTATCTTGCTTATTTTGTGTCTGTACATTATTGGTCCACAGCACTGGATTTAAGGAATCTTATTTTAGTCTTTACAAAATGGAGTATGTATAAACTGTAGCATCCACTACAGGCAAACTAGGAGTCACCAACATTTCGATGAGGAAAAGCAGTTCTTCAGGAATGAAGATTGTGTTCTCCTGGTCTCATTTTCATGACAGCTGGTATATCTATGGGGAGTGTCTGCTGAGAGACCCCACCTCACAGGAAATGTAACAAAGGGAACTTGGAGGGTAGCAGTCTCGGCAGGAGCTTCCATCTTGTGGAATGGAGTCTCTCCAGATATAAGAACTGCACTCTTGCTCCTAGTATTCAGGAAGCTTTTAAAATATGTGTTTGGGAACTAAGGTGAGAATAGGAAAGGTACCTGAGTTGCAACGAATCTGGATGCTCTGGTGTTCTGTCATAGTTTGGGTGATGGCATGATTCTGTTGGATTTATGCTGACAGTTTTTATTATTTGATACATTTTAATACTTTTGAATTATTGTAAAGAAAGCTTTGCTGTTAAAATGCTTATGTTGAAAATAGTTAGCATTGTTAATTGATATTTTGATAATGTTTGAATTAATGTAAGGTCAGAGTTGCATGATGGAAGTGGCATAAAGGCAAAAGAAAGAAGGAAGGGAAGGAAGGGGAAGAAAGTAAGAATAAAACACTAAAAACAGAATGCTCAGGACCTGCCTCTCATTTTTTACCAGACTGGAATTTCTTCAGATCCATGTCCTCATATAGTGTTCTGCCATTTACGCACACACAGCCAGCTTCTGATAACAAACTCAACATATTTATTGCAGTAATAAATCTTTCAGCAGAGTGACATAAAGCACACTGGGAACTCAAAGCTTTCTGCACAGAAAAAAGGCACAAGAGCTTACTTGAGTGAAAGAGTCCAGAGAGATAAAGTTCAGCTTCAGGATGATTCCACAATAGCCCATTTCCCATCTCAGGTTCCAGATTATCCAACAGCAACACAAAGGCAGAGTCACAGGTAGGAAATCAGAATAGTATTTGTCACAAAGAGCCACTACCACAAGCCATCTCTTTCACAGAGGCCTAATTAGACCAAATCAGACCTCTCTCTCTCAACTAGTCAGCTTGACTTTTTTTCTTCATAATAAGTGATGTGTTGCTGGGCTGGGGACCTTCTCTTGTGCAGGTTCTTGATCTGTCTGCTCTGCCTATACCTGGCTCTACTCAGGTGTGTTCTCTTCAGCTAATTCCTATGGTACAACCTCAGGCTCAATCTGGTCAAGCTCTTCTGAATTTGAAGACTCAAGGTGATCCCTACCATATAGGTATAATTCAAACACAAACATATCACAGTATTTACCAAATAAACTTCATACTATTTATGTATGTATGTATGTATGTATGTATGTGCCTTTAAGTCAGTCATGATTCCTGGTGACTACTTGGACAAATCCTTGCAGTTTTCTTGGCAAGATTTCAGAATTGGTTTGCTATTGTCTTCTTCCTAGGGCTAAGAGAGAGAGATTGGCTCAAGATCACCCAGCTGGCTTTGTGAACTCATGGTCTCCTGGCTTCTAGCCTGATTCCCTAACCACTACACCAAACTGACCCTCATACTTCACTAATGAAACCCATAATAATTCTAATCAAAACCTCTCTCTCTTGTTAAAAAAAAACAACTTTTTTTTTTCTGATTTCTTAAAGAATGCCATTTTTTAAAAGCAAAAAGAACCAAAATCTAAAGTCAATTTAGTTCTCCTTATTCTGGCAAAATAATTAAAGGCATTTCAAGAAAAGTCCAAAAGTGGGGAAAGGGGAGAAGGGATTGCAAAGTACTGCAATAAAATCATCCCACAGGCATTTAGGTATTGTTCCAAGTAACCTGAAAGGCTTCTTTTAGGTACCAGATATGAGAAATTCTGTGGGAAGTTTTCTGAGATGACGGAAATTCCTGTCATAATTCTGCATTGTTTTCTTCATTTAAAATTTCCAAATTAATGGATTTTATTATTTGATAGGGAAAGGTATCATCATTCCACATTTAAACTAAGGCTTTGAAATGGTAGAAGAAAAACACCAATCAAATTTGGATTGCTTGCTCCAAATTTAGATTGCATCCATTATGCCCTTATTTTGTTTTAAGCAGCCAAATTCAAGGTTGCTAGGAAACACATTGCAATATAGCAAAAGAGAATACTGTCAGTCTGTTATTCTAGCAACTTCAGCACAAACCAACCCCTTTCAATTTTTGGGTGGTGTTGGGGAGGTAAATCCTGTTGATTAAAAATTCTAAAAGAAGACTAATCTGAAATAAATAAAGTTTGTTCTGTGTTATGATAGGCTACATTGATGCCCATCCCAGCATCATATATGCCCATGAATACAATATTTCAATGTCATTGCACTGAGCATGGATGTCCACCTAGTGTACATATCTGTATACTTTGCGTGCCCATTGATTTTGAACCACATTTGCATTCAAAATTCTAATGGATATATCTAATTCAGGGGTAAGTCTCATGATGTCCAATATTCCTATGGACCTTCCTATGGATCTACCAAGATTTGTCTCTTCAAGCATTATTTTAAGTTTTTTGTTTGTTTTTGTTTTTTATGGCTTTGTTCTTTATTTACTCCTAGTCTATACTTAATCCCATATATAGGATGTGGCCATCCTCTCTCTCTCTCTCTCTCTCTCTCTCTATATATATATATATATATATATATATATATATATATATGTGTGTGTGTGTGTGTGTGTGTGTGTGTGTGTGTCTATGTGTCTATGTGTCTATGTGTGTATGTGTAAGTATGTAAGTATGTATAATAAAAAAATAGAGGATGGCTACACTCTTGTGCTGTTTGGAAGTGTTCCCTCCCAAAACTGGTAAAAGTTTTGTGAGTAATCATGCTGCCATGATTGCAGTTTTGTAGTGTGGCCCAGTACAATGTGCATTCAACATTCCTAATATAGCCATAAAGCCCAAAAGGCTGGTGGTTGATCTATCCTTTTCAAGACAAGCTAGGAATATTTGTATATAGTTTTACAAGTCACCATTCTTTTAAGTGTATTACCTAAAGATATTCCTTTAGTGAGAGCAGAAAGAAGCAATACTTCATCAGTCAATACATATTGAGTCTGTTCTATGTATGTAGTTTACATACAAAATTTAGGTCTGCTGAATCATGTTTCTAAAGGGGGGGTGGAGTCTACACAAATTCAGCATGGTCTTCATTTTACCCTTCAACAGGTAAAAAGCAAAAACAGGAATGTGATTGAGATGGTTGGGCTAAAGAGGAATTCCCAACCTATAATTTTGTCATGAGATTATCCTGGAAGGGAGCTAAAGAATGCTATAAATAGTTTCTGCACCCCATCCATTGATGACCCTACCTTCAAACTGGGAGTGTTTCAACTTCAGTGAATTCAAAGATTAAAAAGAAAAAAAGAAAAAGTGAAGTTCTCAAGCAAAAGTTTGAAAATGTTTCTCTCTCACACACACACACACACACACACATTTTGAAATGATGCATCCTTAGGAAGGAAGTCCTACCATCTGGAAATCCCAAGTGTTCAAACTCACCAAGGGGAGGGGGGTGGTCTTGCAGAAAACAATTGTCAGATTCCTCCAGATTGAGTTACTAGCATTGAAAAGCCTATTTAAGTGAAGAAGAAAGAACCTACTTAGACTGTCAATATATTTCACAACATGAATTTTAGTGATCTGTCAAGGGATTGCTGGAGTCAATATTGGAAGCGAAATAAATGTCAACACTGCAGAACTGTGATGTGCACGGGTAGCTGAGGAAAAAAGTGACACCTACTCCTGTTTCTAAGATTTCATTTGTAGCAAAGGGTCAGTGAAACATATGGATGGAACTCTTTCTTTTCGATTGTTAAGTCAGACAGTTGGAATGAAACCAAAAAAGAAAAGGCAAGGACTTAGTGTCTAGGGAACCTTTTTTAAAAGACCAATAAAAAGAAACCGAAAGAGTGACCTTCAGCTGCAAAAGAGAGAATCACCAAAGTGTAGTAAAGAGCTTTGACTATAGACTTATGCCAGCAATAAATGAATGAGGACAATCAAATGGTATCAAATAGATTTCATTGGTGTGTTAAATATAGGCTTTTCATTCAAAAATAAGACCTTCTTTCCAAGGAGCGACTCTTTCAACTCCTAAGAGATGCACTTGTCAGAGATAAATGATAGAAAGGCACGTAAGTCTCCAGACTGAAAATATAAAACAGAAGTACATTCTGGGTCCTCAGCTGGATTCTTAGAGAAAAGCAAAAGCTGGTAAAGATTAAAAGAATATTTTGCCCAGGTGTCCTGTGCCTGACTGCCTGACTGGTATTTTTTTGTGTTTTTTACCTTTCCCCTTTTTCCCTTCACAGAATTTCCCCCCTTGCAGAGGGCAGAGATTGCCTAAACAAGCTATTTCTTCCTGTTCTGCATTTCAGCACAGCCCTTCCTTAAAAGGTGGTAGCCACATGCAGCCACAGATAGCACCCTTGGCCAGCTTGTGCTGCTATCTGAAATTGACAAAGGCCCTAATCAGTTTCACCCTAAAGGCTTTCTTGTGTAAACCCGGGTATTCTTTTCAATGTGTTTTCCTCTCACTGAGTACCCCAAGGCATTCCCTTCAGTGTGTATTCCCCCATTGTGCAATTGCTTACTTACTTCTAATCTCTTCCTCTTCAATTAATGTAAATAAAAACATTAATTTCCCCTTGCTAGTTATCCCAGGGCCGAGGTGAGGATTCCAAAGGGCAGGGGAGTGGGGGAAAGGGGCTATAAGATCTACCCCCTTTTCCCAGCTTCCTCAAATTCCAGAACATGAACCTTCCCCACCATTAGGGCTCATGTTAGGGGTCATATCCTCCTGATGCTGTAAATATTTAGGGGCAATTTCTTAATAAACCTTTTTTTAAGATTTATCACCATCCTGGCGTCTCTCTTGGTGTTCTCCTTCTTTGGTATCCATCCTGCATTAAATTCTAAATTAAGTTTTGACATGCAGATTAACAGAAACACCAGGCAAATTCTACACTAGGAAATATTATCATCCTACTGCAGGATGCATGCATACTTCACATTCTGTTTAAAATTTAAATTGGATCTGATAATGCTTATTACATGTTTAAAAAATATCGAACAAATTAAATCAATAAACAAGGTTTGATATAATGTAACTTTCAACATGATGTAACAAGACTTATATAAAATATGTTTAGAGCAGGTAGCAGCATCGAAATGACCTTGGCTTATCTCATAAAACTAAACTTGTCATGATACCATGGATCTATCCCAATTAGTATCTGGTCTCATATACATAACAAGGCATATATTGATATTGATATTCTGTTTGGCTGGAGCACAGAATCTGAAAATTATAGCTGTCTATAACTCTGTTTTGCACAATTGTCAGTCCTGTCAGTCTTAGATTGGTGGATGCCATAAACATCTGCTGGGGTAGAAGACCAATTAAAATAGGCCTCAGTGATTGAAGAGGCCAACAAATTTATACAAAGATATAAAATGGATATATATACACAGAGAGAGGTCCTTTGTTTGTTTTTGTTTGTTATTTGTTGTTCTGAAAGTGCTTGGAAAATTTCCCACCTCATCTCTTGGTAATATTGTCAAGGCCCTGGCTGATCATAGGATTCAAAGATGGCAATCTTCATCATTCTTTGCAGACAAAGTTCATCAGACTGATTTCAAATTGGACACCAGTATTGGGATAGGTCGTAGGGAGACAACTGTGAAAATTGCTTGTTTTTATGTGGAATCTTTTCAGCTTGCAGACCTTGAGGGTGTGGACTAGGTATGTGGAGAGATGGAGACCACCACTTGTCTGCTAGACCTTTGTCCCTCTTCGTTCATTTAATCATCCAGATGTGGAAGAAAAACTTTTGAGTCCAATTTAAATAGCAAAATAATTATTTCTGTATGTTGAACTCATGAACAAGAAGGTATTCCCCATTTGTTTCTCTAGGTATCCTACCTTCTAACAATAAATATATAAAAAGTAGATATTAGCAAAGCTACAGACATTCTTTCATTATTTTATTTTCCCCTTTGCAATACTTCCTTTTCAATTTTAGACAGTTCTTCCTGTCCTCCCTCATATTCTCAGGTATGTCAATTAGGAATTTAGCATATATACTTAAAATAAAATAGGTCTGCTCTGATTTATTACTGCTATACAAGCTTGAAAACAAGCTTGGTATGATTGGGCTACTGATAAGAATGTAGCACGAGACATACAGCATGGTCAGCAAATTCCCATAACAGCTCCCTGCATATGCTAATTAAAAAGTTTATTCACAAAATAAAAAAATTCTTTCACACAGGGAGAGTCTGTCTTCTTTATTACATTAGGTAATTAACTTGTTACTGCATGTTTAAAGGAGGCTGTTATATGACCTTTACTAAAAAAAAGGCTCTCCTTGACACAGGATTTTTTTCTAATTATAAATCAGTCACTAATATTCCATTCTTGGGCAAGGTGACTGAGAAACTGAATACGTCTGAACAACACTGATTTTCTGGATTTATTTCTATCAGGATTTTGCCTGAATTATGGTACTTAAACCTCTTTCATCACCTTGGTAAATGATCTGTGCTAGTAGCTAGGCAAGGGAGTATGATCCTGCTAGTACACCTGGACCTCTCAGCAGCTTTCAATATCATTAAGCATGGTGTCCTTCTGCACTGGCTAACTAGGTGGGGCCAAGGGCATTATTTTGCAGTGGTAATGGAATTCCCTGTCAGGATATGCCCAGAAGGTGGTGCTTGGAGAACATCTGGATCTTGCTTATGGTGCCCTGCATCTCCTATGTTATTCAACAATTAAGGAAAGTTGTTCTAAGCTATTAGTACACTTATGGCACCCAATTCTACAGCTCCTTATCATTAAATTCCAAGGAACAAGCAATGCCTTTGAATACTGCTTAATCCTGATAATGAGTTGAAATTAAACCTAGACAAAACAGTGGTGTGGTTGGTAAAAAGAAAGCTAGACCCTGGAAATGAGGTGAGGCATGGTCTGAAAAAAAATTGTATTCTGCTGGAACAATACAGTTTGGGAGCGTTCTTTTAACACCAGCTGTCACTGGATTTGCAATGACAGCTGTGGTGAGGAGTTTGTTTGCATAATTATGACCAGTGTGCCAAAGTGGGACCCTTCTTGAACTGGCTGGACTTAACAACATTATCTAGGCTTTGGCAATCTGTCTTAACTGGTGCAATGTGCTGAATTAAAGGGCTACATCTGAAAAGTGTGCAGAAATCAAAACTGGTGCAAAATGTGGTGGTTAGGCTAAGACCTGTGCAGGGTTCAGGATAATGACAACACCTCTCCTGAAAGAATTGAACTGGTTATTAGTTGCACTCCAGGCACAACTCATTTTAAAAACCTTAATGGTTTGGGGACTGACTATTTGTAGAACCACCTCTTCCTCTTATAAGTCTGCATGGTTACTTGGATCAGCAAGAGAGACCCTTTTGAAGATGCCCCACTGCCAGAAGCTTGACTATGTAGGAAAGGACCATCACATGCAAGTCTCCCAGGCTGTGAAATATGCTCCCTAGAGAGATGTGTTTATCTTCCAATCTTTAAGAAGATGGTAAATAACATTTCTTCTGCCAAGTTTGCTAAAATTACTTATAATGATGTGTTTTTGAATATGTTAAATGTTCTTTAAACTTATTTTTTGTATTTTTTTTATTAGAAGCCACATTTATTATTGAAAAACAAAAGGATGTGATAACCATGAGCTGAGCTTGTCTTGAGAAACTCTTTAAAATTTATATAGTAGGTATACGTGATATTGCTTATTCCTAGTTATGCACTGAAGTCTTTCATATGTCTTCTTAGCAGTAAGTTTTATTTAGCCCATTTGGACATATTTCTAGGTAAGCAATTATAGAATTACACCATTACATTTTTGTATTTTATACATTCTCCACTAGTAAATCTATAATACCCCACTAACACTCAAATATCTATACAACATACAGTAAATCTCACAATAATTTACAAGACTGACTCCCTTATTGTCCCAGAACCAATTCATCACTTGTGCCTACCTGAGCTTCATAATGTTCATTACATTGCAATGGAACCCTTTTCATGTTTATGTAAAAGTAAGTCTAAAGGCCTGGCATTCAGACAGGCTTTCAGCTCATTGACAATCTGGAAGGAGTGGGATTAGGGATAGGAGGATGGTCTACACATATGGCAGTGTGTTTGTGTTTCAGTGAGTGCTGAAAGGTCTGATCTGATGAACTGTCAGCCTCAGGAACAAGTAGGCATTCGCTCATGTAGAGTAGATCAGGAAAAGTTGTGGATAGATTCAGATAATGAGCGGTTAGGTCTAACCTAACCACCAAATTGCACTAGCAGAACAGAGGTAAGGTGATCAGCATGGCTACCAAAAAGCAAGGACAATGCCCCTAATTGTGTCATGCCTGTAGCTAGGATTACTTAGGAATAGCCTCTGGGTCCCTGCTCTCAGTTGGACACAATTCTCTAACCCTGGATCTGAGTTCCTGTACCTGTTCCTGATCTGCTCCTGGACTCAAAGTTTGAAGATTTGAACCAGCTGTTGAATTCTCTGAAATCTGAATCTTGGATTGATATATATATATATATATATATATATATATATATATATTTATTTATTTATTTATTTATTTATTTATTTATTTATTTATTTATTTATTTATCGAATTTATATGGCCACCCATCTCACCTGTAGCAACTCTGGGCAATGTATAACAATCAATTAAAACAACAATATATAAAAACCATCATTATAAAAATCTAAAGCAATCATTAAAAGTTAAACATTTCATTGAAAATTAAAATGTATAAACCACAAGGCCTGGAGAGAGTAAATATATCAACCAATAGTGGAGCCATCTTAGAATGTCACTGGTCCCCTGGGACCATCAGGCCATGACAAAGCCAGGTCTTGAGGGACTTCTGGAACGTTAACAGGTATGGAGCTAACCTAACTTTGTTGGGGAGGGAGAATGTTCCATAAGGCAGGTGCCATGGCAGAGAAGGCCCGCCTCCTGGACCAACCAAAAGTAAGTCCCTAGCAGATGGTACCTGCAGCATGCCTATGCACAAATCGTGTTTCTCTGCTGCTGTCCACCCCATTTTTCTCAGAGATACAGTACATGCTGCTGTTTCTAACCCTGACTTTTGTTTCTTAGTGCAATGATCTGGACTGGACTTCTGGCTCTACTTCAACTTGAATTGGCACCACCAGCACTGCACCCTGACCATGAGGCAAGATCTCACCTTTGTAAATGTTAAAAAGAGTATGCAACCATCAAGATTCTCCATAAGTCTTAACCAGGTAAGATGTTATAAAAAGCAGGGGATAAAGGAAAAGCAAGGAAAAACAAACATTAAGCTAGTTGTAGCCAAGAAAGTCTCCGCATGGAGACTGCAGGCTGAATGCATAGATAAAAGATACATACTGTTGATGTTATGTTACCCCATCACTGAAAAAGAGAGAGAGAGATGCTGTATTTCTACACTGAATGTCTAAGAACCTATCATAGCAAAAGGAGCATGTTCCTTCTGGTTGCCCAATATGAGAGAAAACAAATAACAACACCAACAATAACAATATCCTATACATAAGGGACTTCAGCAAAGGATCGTTACCTTGTCGTTGTGCTGGAGCTTGAGCACCTCAATGATGCCATGAGCTAAACCATGAAGGGCCACCCAAGACAGGAAGGTCATGACAGAGATGTCAGACTAAATGCAATCCTTGGCGAAGGTAATGGCAACCCACCCCAGTATTCTTGCCGTGAAAACTAAATGGATCAGTACAACCAGAGATATGTCGGTATACCATCGGAAGATGAGACCCCCAGGTCAGAAGATGGTCAAAATGCTACTGGGGAGGAACAGAGGATGAGTTCAACTAGCCCCAGACATGATGACGCAGCTAGCTCAAAGCCGAAAGGACGGCTAGCGGCCGACGGTGCTGGTGGTGAACAGCGAATTCAATGATCTAAGGATCAACACACCATTGGAACCTGGAATGTAAAATCTATGAGCCAGGGCAAATTAGATGTGGTTATTGGTGAGATGTCAAGATTAAAGATAGACATTTTGGGCATCAGTGAACTGAAATGGACGGGAATGGGCCACTTCACATCAAATGACCACCAGATCTACTACTGTGGACAAGAGGACCACAGAAGAAATGGAGTAGCCTTCATAATTAATAGTAAAGTGGCTAAAGCAGTGCTTGGATACAATCCAAAAAATGATAGAATGATCTCAATTCGAATTCAGGGCAAGCCATCTAACATCACAGTGATCCAAATATACGTCCCAACCACAGATGCTGAAGAAGCTGAAGTAGAGCAGTTCTATGAGGATCTGCAGCACCTACTGGACAACACGCCTAAAAGAGATGTTATTTTCATCATGGGAGACTGGAATGCTAAGGTGGGCAGTCAAATGACACCTGGAATTACAGGTAAGCATGGCCTGGGAGAACAAAACGAAGCAGGACATAGGCTGATAGAATTTTGCCAAGACAACTCACTCTGCATAACAAACACTCTCTTCCAACAACCTAAGAGACCGCTTTATATATGGACTTCACCAGATGGACAACACCGAACTCAGATTGATTACATCGTTTGCAGCCAAAGGTGGTGGACATCTATACAGTCGGTAAAAACAAGACCTGGAGCTGACTGTAGTTCAGATCACGAACTTCTTATTGCACAATTTAAGATCACACTAAAGAGATTAGGGAAGACCCACAGATAAGCTAGATATGAGCTCACTAATATTCCTAAGGAATATGCAGTGGAGGTGAAGAATCGATTTAAGGGACTGGACTTAGTAGATAGGTTCCAGGAAGAACTCTGGACAGAAGTTCGCAACATTGTTCAGGAGGTGGCAACAAAATACATCCCAAAGAAAGAGAAAACTAAGAAGGCAAAATAGCTGTCTGCTCAGACACTAGAAGTAGCCCAAGAAAGAAGGAAAGCAAAAGGCAACAGTGATAGGGGGAGATATGCCCAATTAAATGCAAAATTCCAGAGGTTAGCCAGAAGAGATAAGGAATTATTTTTAAACAAGCAATGCGCGGAAGTGGAAGAAGACAATAGAATAGGAAGGACAAGAGACCTCTTCCAGAAAATTGGAAACATCAGAGGTAAATTCCAGGCCAAAATGGGTATGATCAAGAACAAAGATGGCAAGGGCCTAACAGAAGAAGAAGAGATCAAGAAAAGGTGGCAAGAATATACGGAAGACCTGTATAGGAAGGATAACAATATCGGGGATAGCTTTGACGGTGTGGACAGTGAGCTAGAGCCAGACATCCTGAAGAGTGAGGTTGAATGGGCCTTAAGAAGCATTGCTAATAACAAGGCAGCAGGAGACGACGGCATCCCAGCTGAACTGTTCAAAATCTTTGAGATGATCCTGTCAAGGTAATGCATGCTATATGCCAGCAAATTTGGAAAACACAAGAATGTCCATCAGGTTGGAAAAAATCAACTTATATCCTCATACCAAAAAAGGGAAACACTATAGAATGTTCAAACTAACGAAGAGTGGCACTCATTTCACATGCCAGTAAGGTAATGCTCAAGATCCTGCAAGGTAGACTTCAACAATTCATGGAGCGAGAATTGCCAGATGCAGAAGCTGGGTTTAGAAAAGGCAGAGGAACTAGGGACCAAATTGCCAATATCCGCTGGATAATGGAAAAAGCCAGGGAGTTTCAGAAAAACATCTATTTCTGTTTTACTGACTATTCTAAAGCCTTTGACTGTGTGGACCATAACAACTTGTGGCAAGTTCTTAGTGGTATGGGGATACCAAGTCATTTTGTATGCCTCTTGAAGAATCTGTATAACGACCAAGTAGCAACAGTAAGAACAGACCACGGAACAACGGACTGGTTTAAGATTGGGAAAGCAGTACAGCAGGGCTGTATCCTCTCACCCTACCTATTCAACTTGTACGCAGAACACATCATGCAACATGCTGGGCTTGAGGAATCCAAGGTTGGAGTTAAAATTGCTGGAAGAAACATTAACAATCTCAGATATGCAGATGATACCACTTTGATGGCTGAAAGCGAAGAGGAACTGAGGAGCCTTATGATGAAGGTGAAAGAAGAAAGTGCAAAAGCTGGCTTGCAGCTAAACCTCAAAAAAACCAAGATTATGGCAACCAGCTTGATTGAGAACTGGCAAATAGAGGGAGAAAATGTAGAAGCAGTGAAAGACTTCGTATTTCTAGGTGCGAAGATTACTGCAGATGCTGACTGCAGTCAGGAAATCAGAAGAGGCTTAATCCTTGGAAGAAAAGCAATGACAAATCTCAATAAAATAGTTAAGAGCAGAGACATCACACTGACAACAAAGGTCCACATAGTTAAAGCAATGGTGTTCCCCATAGTAACATATGGCTGCGAGAGTTGGACCATAAGGAAGGCTGAGAGAAGGAAGATCGATGCTTTTGAACTGTGGTGTTGGAGGAAAATTCTGAGAGTGCCTTGGACTGCAAGAAGATCCAACCAGTCCATCCTCCAGGAAATAAAGCCAGTCTGCTCACTTGAGGGAATGATATTAAAGGCAAAACTGAAATACTTTGGCCACATAATGAGAAGACAGGACACCCTGGAGAAGTTGCTGATGCTAGGGAGAGTGGAGGGCAAACGGAAGAGGGGCCAACCAAGGGCAAGGTGGATGGATGATATTCTAGAGGTGACGGACCCGTCCCTGGGGGAGCTGGGGGTGTTGACGACCAACAGGAAGTTCTGGTGCGGGCTGGTCCATGAAGTCACGAAGAGTCGGAAGCGACTAAACGAAATAACAACAACAATACATAAGGGATCAGTAAGTATTGCTACATATTGCAAAAAAAAGGACAACACAACAAAATAGTGTCATTTGCAGGGATACCATCAATAATATGTATCTGCACCCTGAATATTTAGTAATTGTCTACATATTATTCTTTCTATGGTATCTTTTGTTTCATTTGTATTTTGAAGTTCTACCAAGTAATACATTACTCTGAATATTTCAGTCATAATTGTTTCTTCCAGGCAAGGTTTATGTTTTCTGTTAAACAAACAAACTAACAAAAAATTTAAAAAGAGGCACACACAAAAAAAAGATTGCCTAAAGTCATCCCTTTTAAGCGTACAATTCAAATTGTCAGAAGGTAAATGATTAAGTGAGCCTAGATAATTTATGTTTCTGAAAAGCTACTCTGTTTCATGTTCTCTATGTCTATTATGAAGGGTACATCACCCCTTTCTAAAGCAAGGATTGACAGAACAAGTCACTCATGGGATAAATGGTAGCATTGTATCTAAATGTGTCAGATGGCACACAATTTCTCTTCAAGGAGAATGTACATATTTCATAATTATAGTCACTATGCTTGGATAAGTCAACATGGATCATAATGAAGGCTCTACAAAAATAAAAAAAATGCCAGGAAATGGCTATGGGTATAACATAAATGTGCAAGTAAAAAATGCTTTTCATGTTCAAGGAACAGTAATGCAATCTAAGTTGAGCCAAATAGTTTCAGGGTTTCACATTAAAACAAAGCAAAACAAAATGTGCACTTCTTTTAAGGTGGAGATACCATGGACGAGGGTAAGGACAATATATCAACCTTCAAATGATCCACCAAAGAGATTCTGAAGAAGCTGTGCTGAACCAATGAGGAAAGCAATCTATTAAAAATACAATGTTTCCAAAAAAATGTTTCCAATTACACAGAAAGCTCTTACAAAATATTCAAGAGTCCACCACTTTCTGACCATTTGCTTTTCTGGACAGGCAGGCTTGATAGTATGGCTTATTGACAATATAAGCCCTCTCTGGGAATGACACTCTTTGTTCAATTTGTGCAGCTTTTTTTAAAAAGGAAAGTCTAAAAAGTGTGGGTTATACTTGCATAACCCACAATCCTGCATAAAAAGGTAAAGGTAAAGGTTCCTGTTTAGTCATGTCTGACACTAGGGAGCAGTGCTCATCTCTGTTTCATGGCCAAAGAGCCAGCATTGTCTGAAGACACTTCTGCGGTCATGTGGCCAACATGACAGTCATGGAATGCTGTTACCTTCCCGCCAAGGCGGTACCTGTTTATCTACTCCAATCTGCATGCTTTCAAATTGCTATGTTGGCAAGAGCTTGGGTGAGTGCGGGAGCTCACTCCCTCATGCGGCGCTCGGGTCTCAAACTGCCAAACTTGCAACCTTCCAGTCGACAAGCCTGGTGTCTTAACCGCTGAGCCAGCACTCCTGCATACCTATTATAATATTATACAGGTATCCCTTGCTTACCAACCACTTGTTCAGTGACCATTTGAAATTTGAAGAAAAAGGAGACTGAAAACTAATCCTCAAAGTTGTAGTCATTGCAGCATCCCCATGGTCATGATTTGGCCAGTTGGCAACCAGCACACATTTATGCTGTTTACAGCATCCTCTGGTCATGTGATTGCCATTTGCAACCTTCACAGCTGGCTTCTGACAAGCAAAGTCAACTGGGAAACTGGCAGGAAGTTGCAAGTCACAGTCACGTGATGTCATGCTTAATGACCCATGGTCATTCACTTAATAACCACAGCTGGAACTGACATAAATGAGGACTACCTGTATTGTATAATAGAGCATGAGTCACACATCATATATGTTTTAAATAGTCTACATTATGCACAAGTCTAACAGCCACCACATAATCTCATGCAGTAAAGGCTTTCACAAGGCAAGATAGAAATATATAGCAGGAAAGGAATTAATGTCCCTTTTTGAAAAATGGGGGAATGGATAGAAAGAAGAGGAGGTCAGAAAGAGCTGAAAAAAATGTAGATAGACTGAACCCAGTGACTAAAAGAGATTATATTACATGCCAGACAACTATTTATTTATTTATTTATTTAGCAGATTTATATGGCTGATCATCTCACTGAATGTGACTCTGGGTGGTATACAACTAACAATTAAAACAATGCCACAACTGTTAAAACACTTAAACCATAAACATCATAAAAATAAATGAAATCAAGTTTGCAGGAGAAGAACATCTATCTAAGTGCAGTGCAACCATCGTGCAGGCTCCCCACAGGCTCCCCAGGGTTTCTGGAAGAACCATTTTTCAGGGCCTTCTGAAAGGCTAACAGGGATGGGGCCAACCTTGCCTTGGAGGGAATGATGTACCAAATGGTGGAGCCACAGCAGAAAAGCCACATTGTCTGGGTCCTGTCAGATGGAATTCTTTAGCATACCTCTCCTGCTGGACCCAGTCAGATGGGGTAGATGTAATCAGGAAGAGGTGGTCCCTCAAATAGCCTGGTCTCATGTCATGTAGAGCTTTAAAGGTCAAAACCAGCACCTTGAATTGCAGCCAGAAGCAGACTGGCAGCCAATGCAGCTCACATAGGACCTAATTGTCTGTGCAGACTAGGACCTAACTATCTGCTCAGCTGCACTCTGCACTCTGCACCAGTTGAAGCTTATGTATACTCTTCAATGGCAGCCCCATGTAGAACACATTACAGTAATCCATCTCACCCTGGAGGTGACCAGGGCATGAGTGACTGTAAGTAGAGTCTCGGCCTAGAAAAGAGTCAACTGGTACACAGCATGAAGCTGTGCAAGGGCCTTCCTAGCCATGACTGCCATCTGCTCCTCAAGCAGGAGTCATGAGTCTAGAAGGGATCCCAAATTGCACACTGGATCTGTCTGGGGTAGTGTGACCCCATCTATACCAAAGAAGGTAAAGTCCCAGATCCAGAAGGCCAAAAAACCCAGAGCTACTCAGTCTTGCCAGGGTCCAGTTGAAGCCTGTTATTCCCCATCCAGACCCCCACAGCCTCCAGGCACTGAGACAAGCATCAACAAGTGTCACTTAGTGCATCAAGGGCAGAGATGTATAATTGGATATCATTAGCATACTGATGATACCTCACCCCATGGTGACAAATGATCTCATCAGCGACTTCATGAAGGTGTTAAATAGGGGAAAGAGTACCAAACCCCGTGGCACCCCACATAGTGAGTGGGACCTCTCATTCCAAAATACTGTGCCACCCACTCCCAATCCCCAGAGCCTATTCAGAAGGATACCATGGTTGATGATGTTGAAGGCCAGCAGGGAGAGCAAGGACAGATGCCCTGTTCCACTCCTGCCAGAGATCTAGATTGACAGTTAAAAAGAATAAGGATAAAAGGGATGGGATTTGGGAATAGGTGTCATAGCAGATCCAATCAGACAAAAGAAGCAAAATCAGACTGAGGTTCTCTTTTTCTGCCTGTAATAGCTTTAGTGTGGGGATGGTGACAAATTTGGGCAGAAGACCACAGAATTCCTGTAATAAGGGCTTATCCCAAAATAAAGTATTAAGCCATGACTGAAGGTCCAGCTTCATTTATTCTGAACATTTTCCATCCATGCTAGTATTTTATTTGAATATGAACTCTTTTATTTGAATCTTTTCTTAATTCTTAAGAATTAATGACTTAATTCCTCTAATCCAGTGTTTCTCAATCTTAGCAATTTTAAGATATGTGGACTTCAATACACAGAATTCCTCAGCCAGCATGCTGGGCACTAGGAATGAAATCAAACCTTTATTATGGCCTTTGGGCTAGAAAGGGCACTAGGAATGAGTAAAACCCACAAATTAAGAAACAGAGCAGAAGTAAATTCACCAAACTAGAGGCAGTTTGAGGTTTCCTAGGGTGGTTCAGCTACAAAAACATCATCTGAAACAGTATGTCTGGGGCAACTCATTTTCAAATCTCTTTGAAATGTGTCCCTAATTCAGTGCTTTGATTCAAAATGCATTTGAAAATTTGATTGTATCCACTTTTAACTGGAAACCCTTTCAAAGCTAATACTTTTCTCCTACAAAATTCTGGGAAAGGTCTAGCTGATGTCCAGCCTTCAAAAAATGCATGGTGGGTGGGAAAGAGTCAAACTTACAAAGTTGAATACATTGGCTAAGAACGCTGCTGTTTCTGTTCTTCTATCACTGAAAAAGGCTGGTTCTTTTAAACCACTGATACCTTGAAAAATGTTTTTTTTTTTTTCCCTCCAAAGCTTTTCTGGAATCGTCATATAACTGGTCCATGTCACATAGCAGTTTCCAGTTTCAGAAAGACTGGGGGGCTGGGGGAGATATTCTTTCATGCTATTCTTTTCAATCTACCAGCCTTTTTCAATAGTAAAAGAAAGGAAGGATGACTTGTTTGGTCAACTTATTTAACCTCCTCCCAGAACCCAGTAAATTTATGGTTAGGTTCTTAATAAAAATCTCTGCCTTTATGAATAAACTAAAAAAATCCATACATTCTGAGCCTTTGGCAAGATAAGGCAATGCATGCTACCAATGCTAAGAAGAGTATATTTGGCTATAATAATACAGGGAATCTGTATCTGTATTAAATATATATAGAATGGTCCATTCTGAGAAGGCATCATCAAGTGATGAATATGCCCAAATGAGCTGGCTCCAGATATGAAATGATCCATGAGCTGCTGCCAGCTGATGTAGATTTCATTGAGTAAAATAGTTCAATTGTCTGACTTAGTATGCGGAAATTTACCATTACATTAATCTTGATATTACTTCCTTTTCTCCTCAATGCTTCATTAATACACATGTGCACTTGTGTATGTATGTTGAGTCACTTTGAAGAAAATGGCAAATTATCAAATATCTCTTATTGAAAGCAGCATAACAAGACACTGATGGTAATGTGTAAGGCACCAGTCTTTGATGCAATTAAATTTCACACTATTTAGGCACTCCACTGAATTAAGAACAGTTGCTTACGTGCAAGTAAGAAATTCAGATAAATGAAATTACCCTCCTGATTTCCAGATCAGTGTAGGATAAGCTAAATTGGCTGATCCCAAAATGTGGGAAAGATGAGGTAGCTTTGAAAGGTTGTCACCTCCAGATAGAATAGGGATGGACAGGCCAGCAAGCCTTTCAAGATTGTGGAGGGCAAAAGCACTCATTTTAAATAGCACAATGATTTTTATACATAAAACAAGAATAATTTCAACCCTTACATCCTAAACATGGGGGGGGAAAGCTCTTGTCTAGCCCCAAACTATTTTATTTAAGTGAGGCTCCTTACCCACTGAACAGTTGCTACCACTGGGAGAGACAAACAAGTTAAAGTAGATTTTGTTCCCATCCATCAAAAACCCCACTGTGTATCAGTGGTCCAAAATGTATAAAGCCAAGGTAATCATTGCTTGCTGCAGATTTCCAAGTGAACATAATTGACCAGTGAAGCCCTTTGTGTTCTCCTTTCTCTGAAAAACAAAAAACTCAACCATATTCTGAATGTATTTCTATTTCTATTTCTTGTTCTTTCTCCTGGTACCACTCTAAATCAGGAATGCATAATTTTCATTGGCTTGAGGGCTGAATTGAGCTTTGTAAGGCATGCTGAGAAAAAATAGCCTTGGGAGGGGGAGTTTGGGAGTTTAAGAAATTAACTAAGGACCTTAAGCTTCAGCCCTTAAGTCACAAAGTTTCTTCTTGACTCTCCAAACTGCCTCCCCCCCCCCCCCCCAAATACAGAGAGGACAAATATGTTTGGCTCCCCCATTCTACAAGCTGGAAAAGGAGTGCTAACCAGTTGCAACTGGTCTTTGGGCCACATTTTTTTTTTAATCTGTATAATCTTCCCATTGTAATTCTGTCTTGAGAATCAACTCTGTGTCACTGAATCTTGAATTTTACCCATTGCATTTAGGCATCCAAAGATCACTTCCTGGTTTTCTTAACGCCTCCCTCACTCTGTTCGATAAATCACTTCCATTCTGTCTCACTTCTTTGCAATCATTAGTAATAGTCCATTAGTAGAGTACATTTCTGGTTTCATAATGTAGATTTTGTTGCAATAAATATTTGTGATAAACTTTTAATTTTTTAATGCTTTAAACTTTATTTTTGTCCTTGAGCTAACTTTCCTGCTGTGATCTAACATAGTAAAAATGTTAAGAAAATGTTCTTCTGCCCAAGATCCTGGTAATTTCTATGTCAGCTGAATACACTGGATACAAGTTCACAAATATATCTGAAATACAATGCAACAAGCCAAGCAGTTGAACCATTAATAATCACACAAAAATATTTCAGAAGGTAAATTTTCCTGAAGGTATTTTTTCCCTCAAGATATTTATAAATTTTCATTTAATTTAAACATTGGTAATTGGTTGATTTGATTTGTAATCCACCAAATCTAAACAGACTCCCAACAACTGACAATAGTAATCATATAAAACAAGAATTAAAACATTCTCAGTAAGAATATATAAAACCACATCACAGTGATTCTCCATCCATCCTCCTGAAAGCCTTTTTTAACCAGCTTCTAAAAGGGATAATCACAGAAAGGGCTAATCTAATTTCTGGGAGAAGGTTGTTCCAAAGAATTGATGCCATAACTAAGAAACAAAGTCTCTTGGCTTCAGCTCATTCATGAAAATGGGACACCATCAGCCATTTCTCCCAGGAGAAACACCTTGCATAGATTTGGAGAAGACAAATACCTGGTCAGCAAGCCATAGAAGTCTTTATAGATTAAAACCAGCCCAGAGTTCACAATAACCAATTATTAATTATTATAATTTTCATTACAGTTCATCTCCTTCCTCAGGGAACAAGGTTGATATTCATGGCTTTCCAACCTTGTTTTATTCTCATGACAAATCTGGTGTAGGTTAGATTAAAAGATGGCTGCAGAGTCATATTTATCCAGTGAGCTGCATATATATACAAGGATCTAAAGTTGCATTTCCACAGTTTAGTATGGATATATTACTATAGGTGTATTAGACTAACAAGGAACATCATTAATCCTGTCTTTGGTTATCTTGTGACAATATCCAGGATCCTGCATCATTCTATTTCAGATTTTGTTCTTCATCTATTCAGCATTGTCACTGAGAGTGGCCTGAAGTTAGATGATAAAGTTCTGCGAGGGAATATATGCCCAACAAGTTGTCCAAGTTGCAGTCATATGGAAGTCTAGGGATAGCATACATACATTTATTTATTTATTTAATTAATTAATTAAATTTATGTCACCACCCATCTTCCCCCAGTAGGAGACTCTGGGCGGTTTACAATAAAATGATACTAAAAACATCCACCTAATTTACCATTAAATAGAAAGTGAATACAAAATCCAAGTGGAGATGGAACACAATCACTAAGGGGTGCTATGGCGCCAGCGACCCCCAGGTGGAACTGTTGTTCTCCCCCTCCCAAGCAAGGAGGCAGAACCAGGTCTTCAGTTTCCTCTGGAAGTCCAAGAGTGAGGAGACCCGTCTCAACTCCAGGGGCAAGATATTCCAAAGGGTGGGCACCACTGCAGAGAAGGCTCGCCTCCTGGACCCCGCTAGATGAAATTCCTTTTAGCTCATCTCTATCCACCCATTCTCTGTTAATAAAGTGTAGAGCCATGCAGTGCTTCAGGTTCAACTCTAAGAACTTTGGAGCCTACTTGGGGTCAAACGTATAGTACCACTCTTACATGCATGCCCAGGTTCAGCTTATGATCACTCATTCACGCACACACAGCCTGTTGAGGCACGTGGATCTTATAAGTCCCCCTTGCTTTCTACCTGGGTTTTCCAGATGGGGTGGCTAAAGCAGACAAGATACCTAGCACTGATCAACAGCTGGGAAATAATTAGGAACACATGCAAATCACTTTCAACCAAACACTGAGGCACATCAGGGCCTTTGGAATACATAGAGACCCAATGAATTTAAAGTATCAGCAAAACTTTACTGGTTACAATGTGCATTTGCTCTTTCTCACACACACATACATTCTCATCCCCACTTACCCACATCCTTCTCAACTAGGCAGCCAGACACTCTAGAGGGACAGAAGCCACCAAGTCTGGATCCAGGACAATTCAAAGAGTGGGCAGGTTTCAGGACCTCTTTTATCCCCAAAAGTCCTTGCTTCATTGATTCACAAGTCTGGTAGCTCTCAATGGGATTGGGGATTTTCCATGTGCTCAGCATTCAACCACCTTTGTCTGCTTCTGGTGGCATTTCTCCTTTAATCCTTAATGACTTGTTTCCTTGTTATCCACCTCCCCAAAGGGATATTTTGACAAGATTCCTGGCATTTGTCCTTTCTGCCTACGTGTCTTCTTCATCATTAGGTAATGGTAGCTCCAGCCTAGTCTCATACCACCTGGCTGAAACTTCTTAAAGCAGCTGCCTTGTGTGGCTAGGAAAAGATGCAAGTGCTTTAAGGAGTTGCAGATAGGTGCTACTCTAGTGCCTTTGTGTACTTTTTGGAATCAAATTTGAAGTGCCATACATCCTTCTTTCAGTGATACATAGTGGAACCAGTTGTTTTTTTATTGATGTTTAGGAGTCATTTCATCCATACTGAGATGGATTGAGATGGCTATGGATGGATTCTGTAGCCTTCAGAGTGGATAAGTCATGCAAAGGGTCTCTTCAAGTAACAGTAATCCTCAAAATGTCAATATTTCCTTGATAAGTTTTGATTTAGGGATGGAAAAAAATGAATTATCAAACCAATAATAGTCCTGTGCTCTTAATGCAACAGCACAACATCCAAGCATACACAGCAGAAACAAATAAATCATGCAATATGGCCTTTTCAGAGGTAAGAAAACAAGGCGTTCTAGTGTAATTGTTATTGGCAGTTCCACTGCAGAGAACAAGAATGTGCTGGGAAGAGTAGAATTGAACAGTGATTGGTTGGAAGAGTGGAAGTCAAGCAATAGATAAATCATAATTATGTATGAGATCAACATAGTGACTTTATGTGAATAAGTGGCTGATCAATTCTAAAAACAAAAAGGAAGAAGAGCATGTTCTGATGGTAACAAAACTAGGCAGAGGCCCTGATCTAAGATGTTTTGGCCCTTCAGGTGGACTATCTGCATCATGTTGTCTCTTATCTTTATAAAAGTTTCATTGGTCACTGAGGAGCTGCTTAAAATAAACAATCAGTAGGTTTCCTAAGAAGACTAGGACCACAACCTAGCAGAAGACTAGCTGGAGCTTCCACCTTTAAGAAATAAATTTATAGAACAAGCTCTTAAACTTAAGACTCTTAAATTGCCCCATACAATAAGATATTCACTTAGAGAAGAAAGAACTGACTCTTCTCCATGACTTCCATCACAAATCTTGTTGCTAGCCTGCATCACTCCTGTCCCATAATTTATTGATTTATTAGTTATATTCATATCCTATATTTTCTCCAGTATCTCAGAGCAGCATACATAACACTTTCTCCACCAGTTTTTTCTCATGGCAACAACAACTTAGGGAGGTAGGTCAGGCTGAGAGAGAGTGCCTGTCCCAGACTCACTCAGTGAGCTCCATGTTTGAGAATGAACTTGAACCTGAATCTCCCTATTCCTAGTCCAATACCTCAATTGCCACACTGAACTGGTTCTCAGAGAATCTGTATGTCCAGTTATCTGCTCTATTCCTTCTCTGTGAATCACTGTCGTAAAGAACACTAACAATTCATGTCAGCAGTATAAATAAGTCACTCACTTTTGTTGGTGCTCACGTATCTCTAGTTTTATACTCAAGGGAGAGGCAAAATAAGAGACTAGCTTTCTAGCTTTCCCATGATTTAAACCAGTACTTTTTTACTCCAGGAACACTGATCAGGGAGGGAGGGGACAGCAAATAAAATCAACTGCACAATCAAAGCCCTGACCCTTTTTAACATGTGTTGTGTACATGTAAAAAAGGGCAGAGCTATTATAAGGTGTAGAGAATAAGGAAGGTGACCTTAATGGACATATGCAAGTTCCATTGCCAAGTCAACAAGGGTAAAACCTAATCCAAGTCCAGAACAACCAGATAACTTTTGGAAGCAGCTCAGCAGACACCTCCCTATTTCACTAAACTATAACAAGGAAGAGGAAGTACAACACAATCAGACTTGCAAGATTCTGTTTCTATAGCCAGTCTCAATAAAAATAGTTTTAGTCTTCCTGTGGAGTTGATTTCTTGGTCTGGTCTGCCTAGTGAGGCTCTCACAAGGCCACATCTGCCATCTTTACCTTTGTTGACACCTTCCCTGACACCCCTGTTGCAATCTGTTACTTCTAGCTGTCCATTCAGACATTTTATGCAAATTTATTTTTTTCTAGGGTACAACATGCCCGCTTCCTCTATGTAGCTTTAATAAGTGGTTAAAATAGATTTACTAAAGTTTTATTGAGGAAGTTGATGGAAAGGTTAAACTGAATCAAGTCAGTTTGGCACAGTAGGTGTGGAGCTAATCAGGAAAGTGGAACTTTATGAATAAGTATTCACTGCAGCTTAAATGGAATACTTTGTTGATCATGTTGGGCTAGTATCTGAATTAGTATTCAAAGGAATATTAGGTGGCATAATTTTGATGCATTTTCACAGTGGGAAGAAAATGAGAGATTGTTACAACTCATGTATAATATTTTGGCTTTTCTTTACACCAGCCATGTCTTTTTCCCCATTTAAATATTTTCTCTCCTTTTTCATTCTCCCATAAGTTTAGTATTTTAATACTAAACGTATATCTGCTTTTGTTTTCTTTTTCAGAGAACAATTGGGAAAGGTCTTTTTTGTTTGTTTGTTTGTTTGTTTTAATGAAAATGTATTTGGAAGTTTATGGTGGGCTTGAGCATTTAATAGAAAAATGGGAAATATGAATATATGAATGCTAATCATGACATTATTTCCAGTGAGATTTGTTACTGAATTTCTCCCCCACTCAACAAATGGTTAATCCTGGAAATTCCTCTCTCCATAAAGCATAGACATTGTCTTGCAGTATTGACCCATTCTAAATGTTATACCCAAACACCCTGTTAGATAGGAATGAAATACAGAATATGGGTGTATGTACAAGAATTTTCTAGAGCAGCCTTTCTGAACCTTTTGACCCTGGGGGAACCCTTGAAATATTTTTCAGGCCCCGGGGAACCCCTGCACATTCAGACTCAAATATAGGCTAGATGTTACAAAATTATTATATTTGTTTCATGTGTAGGCCTGTATATATGCATTAACAGTGTTCTTAAACTAAAAATAAAGAATGAAACTTGCCTCTTTAATGTGAAGTTGCCAGAATTTGAAATATTTTTTTTAAATAAATCATGATCTCCCAGGGAACCCCTAGTGACCTCTCGTGGAACCCTAGGGCTCCACGGAACTCTTGTTGAGAAACCCTGTTCTAGAGCAACAACTTTGTTTCATTCTTCATGAACAACAGTATAATGAACAGTGTTCTTCAGTTGCTGTAGATCTGCAGCAGTTCTAGTGGGAAATGGTTAGAGATATTTTTCTTATTTAAAAAACTGCACAATCCTTATAAGAAATAGGACAAATATGCATTCAATAATTTCCAGTACAATAAATATGTCACTTCTGTCTTCATGTTAAAAGAACAAGAGAGAGACCATGTTTCTGTGATAGAAGAGAAGCATTGTGTGCCTAAACTGTGCACAGTGGACATGACAGCAGAAGGAGACAGGAACCCTTAGATGATTTCTGCTAGTCATTTAGTGATTTGACAAAACCAGAGATGCAGAACTTGAGACTTTAGGTCTGTATCTGTCCTATACTGTCTGCAGCTACAGCTCCTATAGATCTGCAAAAGACATCACTGAACTGTAATTTTTAATACGGTCAAAAGGAAAAAAATCTGAAATCCTATTCATTTACAGTAGACCTTAAATACAAATTAAGCCTAATATTTAGCCAATTCCTATCCACTGGCTTTGGACGTATAAACCCAGGCATATTGAGCTCTTATAATGAGCTTGCCTTGGCCCAGAAAAAGTGGTGCACCCTTGTGCTAGAGGGCCAAATAATCCAGCCCAGCAAAAGGCGGTTTTATCTGTATCTAAAAATATTATATTGGTGGTTTATTTCAATTACATCAGGGCTGTTTCAGAAGATATTTAGATATATGTAATCTTGAAAATCCATCAAGGAAGAATGATCTATGCTTTTGTGGGTATGAAATCTACATTCACCGATAAATATGGATCTTGCTGACCATCTAAAATTGCATCAGTTTGGGTTTTATTGCCCTTGTGCAGATCAACAACTGATCTAGCAGTAAGGGCTGGAATGAACATTAAAGCAGTAATTTATCAGTATAGTAATCTGTTTTCAATCTAGAAAACAATGGTCAACTTGAGAAGTACTATAGTTATCCAGAAATTAAGCTTTTTTGCCAGCATGGTAATACGTGTTGTATTTGTGCTTACATAGCAGGAATGCCTGGCCTGCTACACTAGCTGAAAAGGAAGCCATGCATTATGCATGAAATAATTTGCAGAACATGCTTGAGATAGCAGATAGTAATATGCAAAGCTACCCCCTTGCAGAGATGAAGAGTTGGTGAACTAATGGTGGGCATTGGAGTTTTTCTATCTGTATTTCTTGCAAATTCGAAGAAAAAAAATATTTTAGTAGTTGCTTCAAAATGTATTCCCTCTGAAGTATAGTTCCTTTCTTTCTGTATAAAACCACACAATATTTGCTATTCATATACTTTATATCAGCCATTATTGCATTGTCAAATATCTCCAATAAAACCCAAATTCACTGGAATAGGTTTTCAAGGCATCCTCCAAATATCTTGCCACTTACAGCCTATTAGGGATTGAAGCAATCCCATCTGTCACAGAACCAGGTGGGACATCAGCCAAAAATTCTTAGTGGGGGCTGAAAGGGGTTTAACTGATTTTTTTAAAAAAAAATGTAAAGGCTGAGAGGCTTCTTCACAACTTTCTTTTAATACTGAAAAGGCATGGAACAGTTAAATCTGTGCCAATCCCTTTAAATACACCCTTGTCTCTCCCCTCCCTCCCCATGTCATGGCACAGTCGTATGATTGCTTCATTTTACACTGTGACAAATTCCATTTTCTTCCACTATGAAGTATTATTTTTGTTTTGCTACCTCATTCTCAGAATTATTTTGCAGTCTACAGTTTCTGTAGAGCCAAAATGGCAATCACTTCATACAGTATGACACCCTAAGCCTAAGACATTGATTAAAGCACCCCATTTGATAAGATGTAAGAGGCTTAGTCAGTTGTGTGAATATAGCTTATAGTGTGCAAATAGATAAAAGTAAATGAAAATTGAACTACCCAATTTAATGTATTTCTAAGTCAGTTTAGGTGGGCTTTGGTGACATACCATAGGCTGCTTAAAGATCTCTGGAAACATCAGTTGATTCAAAAAGTGTCAGTAAGATTGTTTTATGGAAGTTCAGTTATAGAAGGTTATACTGCTATATCTGATATAGAAAGTCACTAGGAAAAAGCATTCACTCATAGGCCTCTGATACAAAAGGACTTGTGGAAAAAAGAAGCAGATTAACTCAACAAACAGTTTATTTCATTCTTTATCCTGTGTCAGTGGAACTCAGAACTCAGAACGTCTATAAAAACGAAAGAGCTTAGACATGTAAATTGTTTGTTCCTTAGTTGGCCAGACATCCTTAAATTAACAGACAAGTTGTTACAGCAGCACTTTCCATCTATTGGGACTATCAATTTACCTAAGTAAATCCATCTCACAACAAAATTTAACACAAGAATACTTCACAGTTGACAGTGATAGCCAAAAATGCAAAACATCTGCAGGCCACAGTAATAACATTCAAGGAGCGCAGTGAAATAATGGGACTAAAATTAAATATAAAGAAGACCACACTAATGACAGAACAACCAGCTTTAGAATTGACAATGAAGATATCATAGACTTGGATAGCTTCTGCCTTTTGGGATCAACCATCAACAGTAAATGAACAAGCAGTCAGGAAATACACACAGACTAGCACTTGGTACAACAGTCATGAAGGCCTTGGAAAAGATATTGAAATGCTGTGATGTGTCTATACCTACAAAGATCAGAATTGTGCAAGGCATGGTATCTCCTGAGATATTCTATGGAAGTGAACACTGGACTCCGAAGAATCAAGATAGGAAGAGTATTGGTGCTTTTGAATTTTGGTGTTGGAGAATACTCTGGAGAATACCGTGGACAGCCAAGGAAACAAAGAAAAGACAATAGAACAACTCAACACAGAGTTCTCTCTCGAGGCACAAATGACCAGGCTCATAGTATCTTACTTCAGACACATTATGTGAAGACCTAGCTCTCTGGAGAAGGCTCTAATGCTAGGAAAGGTGGAAGGAAAGAGAAGAAGAGGATGACCAGCAGCAAGGTGGAGCAGTGAGTGCATTGTTGGTATACCTGAAGGACCAGATCATCATGGAGAAAACCCATGTGGTTGGTAAGAGTTGACAATGACTTGATAGCATGTCATCATCATCATCATCATCATCATCATCATCATCATCATCATGCTGATCATAAATATTTGTCAGATATGAATTTGATACCTATAGAACAATCACTCACAAAATGTACCCTCAACAAGGAACAGGTATATCACAGAGAAGCACATGTGATGAACTCCAAATGGTTTGAGTCAACCAAGTTTTATTAACATGAGAAGTTCAGTTTCCTTTTGTAGCTAGACACAAACTATTTCAACATTTCTCCTCTGTGTTTCAATTTAATTGACTGAGAAAATATTTTAATTGGGGTAAGTTTCAGGTTATATGTATATGTATATATACTGTATGTATATATATGTGTATGTATATGTATGTATGTATATATATGTGTATGTATATGTATGTATGTATATGTATATGTATATACACTGTGTATATTTATATGTATGTATATTGTATGTATGTATATGTATATGTGTGTATATGTATGTATATGTGTGTGTGTGTGTGTGTGTATTCCTTTTTCATCTTTGAACCATCCCCACTGGTAACTTGCTTCCTGAATCAGTCTATCTTGTCCTAACGGTCAGAAATCACGTTGAGACGAGGAGTAGGTCTCTAGTGTTTATTGCTGCTACATAAAACAGAATCCTAACAAACTGAAGAACCATGGGAAAAACCCACACAGATAAACCCCAAAAGTTAAGGCGGGTCTGATCTGTGTCTCTTTGAATGGCTGCTTAATTCCTCAGTACTACGCATGCGTTTTCCCCCCTGGATAGAGGCCCCTTCCAGCTCACCATCAGTACTCATGACATATCTAGTCTGAATCATTGTTTCCTTTTAAATTAGATTTACAAATATAATCCAAAGAAAAGGAAAAATATAAAAATAAAATAAAAAGCAAAAAATAGAGATTTAGAAGCATCATTCATTCATTCATTCATTCATTCATTTGATTTCTATAGCCACCCATCTCAGCGAGTGACTCTGGGTGGCTTACAACCATAAAACTATAAAACAATTAAAACAATTACAATTAAAACAGTTAAAATATAAAATAAATACAATATATATATACATGGCTGCCAAGCAAGCAATGCATGCATGTTAATACAGCCAAGAGACGGGACCATCCACATGCTCAAGGCCCCAGGCCTGGGCACAAAGCCAGGTCTTTACGGCCTTACAAAAGGCCAACAGGGTCGGGGACATCCTAATTTCCAGAGGGAGGATGTTCCAGTGGGCAGGCACTAGAGAGAAGGCACACCTTCTAGTTCCCGCCAACCGACACTCCCTGGCTGACAGGACCCGCAGCATACCCAACCTACTAGATCGAATTGGACGGGCAGAAACAACTGGGAGAAGGCGGTCCCTTAGGTAACCCAGCCCCAAGCCATGAAGGGCTTTAAAGGTGATGACCAGCACCTTGAATTGCACCCAGAAGCACACCAGCAACCAATGCAGCTCCCATAGCAGTGGTGTTACATGTGTTGAGTACTCGAGTATTCATGATATTGAATAAGAAATGTCAAAATAACATTAACTCTGCATATTAAAATATCAGTTGAAATTGGAAAGTTCTGCCCTTACCTAGCAGATAATCAAGAAACTTAAATGTTAAAACCTTTTATTAAGAGAAGCTCAAACTGTGGGTGTAGTACAAACCCATTTGGGGGTTTATAATTCAGGAATGGTTTCCATGTTAAATTCAAGTATCACTTTTTTTTTTTTTTCAAATACCAAGTTATAACATTGAAGTACATTGCCACAACTGAATTTGCCATTCTATGGAACAGACTATACATAATGTCCAATAAAAAGAATAGAGCAACTTGCAGCTGTTATTGCATAAAATCATTTCAGTACGCTCTGTGGGAATATGAGGTTTGGTAACAATCTGAATCATTCTAACCTTCTACACATCTTGAATTAGAGATGAATGATACTACAGGGAATCAGAAAGTTTTTCAGTTTGCATTTCAATACAAATTTATATAATTTCCTCTTCCCAAACAGTATTCATTGATTATAACGGTCATATGCCAAAACCTGTATGTTGTAACTGCCAATTGCTTATAATTTCTCAGTCACTCTACTTCTTTCAATTTCCTATCAGTTATCTGAGGAAGTTGCTTTTCTTGAACAAAGTCCCAAATCCCAACTGCTCTAACTTGCAGATCAGACTGGATCTTCATAGAGAACTAGTACCAGATCATATTGCAGTTGTGTTAGCCCCATTTTACCCCAGAGCCTGATAGGCTATCTATCCAAATTACTACCCAAATTATAGGCTAACTATCTATTCAAATTACTTTGTGTCATCTCTGATTTCAGTTTTTATTCAAATCTAATGCACATCCTAGTACAAAATGCCTGAAATTCAGTAAGTTTGGAGTTCCACTGATAAGACACATCAGCTGTCAAGTCTGGTGCCTACATTTCTATGTTACAGAAATATTACCAATGCCATATTTCAGAGGTATCCTTTTAAACAACATAGGTGTGTGCCACCATTGTTCTATTTGTTCTAATCACATAATAAATGTTCATTTTGGCTCTTGAAGCCAATGAATATGAAAAGATGTGGCAGCTGTTTCTAAATAATTTAAAAGGTGTTCAAGGGTCAACTTAGCAGCAGTCTTGATTTTAATTAATTGGAAATGGCATGTTCACACCCTATGAGCCTTTGCTTAGACATTTGCAACCAATGAATGGTCAAGTCCTTTGAGGACTATGTTAATAGTTTACCTAGCAAGTTAATGGAATTTACTGCTCAGACTGCTGTGACTGAAGAGTAATATGAAAATTAACCATGGGTTCCAAATGACAGAGATCCATCTGCTTTAATATAGCCAAAAACATAGATCAGAATAAAAGTTTATATTAAAAGTTAGCATCCATCCATCCATCCATCCCCATTGCAATCACAATCAGCAGTTTACAATAATTAGACATGTAAATGAAACAATAAAATATCCATGATATGGTTCATACATATGCAGTTATTAAATATAAATGCAGAACTTGGGTAAATAAATCAAACTGGGCATTCTAACACTTATCATAGGTCCACTGGAATAATAAGCTTCCAGAAGGCAAACACAGTAAAGGCTAGCCTAATTTATAGCGGGAATCTGTTCTATGGAGCAGTTGATGCTCTTGCAAAGCAACAGAGGATTTCAGCACCAGCCTAGTAATCAGGTTAAACTGCTGAGGAAGGATTTTTGTTGGATAGTAGGTGGACAATACACAAATAGAATCTCTGGATCATCCTCCATTTTAATATATAGATGTATACAACATAGAGAGCCAGTTTGATGTAGTGGTTAAGGCACCAGGCTAGAAACTTGGAGACTGTGAGTTCTAGTCCTTCCTTGGGCACAAAGCCAGCTGGATGACCTTGGGCCAGTCACTCTCTCAGCCTAGGAAGAAGGCAATGGCAAACCACTTCCAGAAAACTTTGCCAAGAAAACTGCAGGGACTAGTCCAGGCAGTCACCAGGAGTTAAGGCTGACTCAAAGGCATCAAATATACCAAATAGGTACACCATATGACTCGAAAGCAGAGTATCTGGTTATAGGTATAGTGTATTTGAGGATCAATACCACCCCCTCCTCTGACGTTGAGGCTGTTAAAGATGCTGAAACACAGAAGGTTTTATGGAACTGAATGTAAATTTAGATTTTAAAATAGGTGCTTTATTGGCAGAGACATTCACAATTATTTTAAAGTTATATTTAAATTTAAAACATATTCCCATAATCCAGAAAAGGTCCCTGTTGAATGAAAATTTACAATATGTATGGATGAGTCAGAAGAAGAATTCATTCAGCGACATCCATTATTATTCAGAATTTTTTATTCCATTGTATAAAGATGGCAAAGATGGTTATTTCATTTCACTACAGATAAATCCCTCCAAATGTATACTGTGAAACTCATGGATAAGTAGACTTTGGACCTGTATAGACGATGGCAATCCTTGTAACTCTCATAACTTTGAGTGGTGACTTTTTAAATGTTTCCCTACAGGAACTGAATTATAGGAATGTGTACCATTCTAAAGCATCCATTTGCTAGAGGTGCAAAAGAGAAGTATATTTGTTGAGCAACATGGCATACCACTATTGTTTATCCAAGCGAGCAAGTCTGTACAGAAGAGATCACTGGGCACAGGGTACTCTTAGTTGAAGGAAACAACCTAAGAACTGAAATACAGAAAATATTTTATTTTATTAGTCTACAAGTAGTAGGTGCTGCTGTTGAAAAGCAATGTCTTTGAGTCCATTCCTCCTCAATATCCTACAGAAATGGGGATCACCAGGAATTTCTCCCAGGATGATTTGCACAAGTATGATGGTTACACATGGCTTGGGTCCTTAGATTCAGTGGCAGTGAAATGATTAACTCCTTCCATCTATAGTTTGGTGTGCAGATTTTTTTTTTCAAGTGTCAAAATTGCTTAAAATATGCATATCCAGTCAAAACCTAAACTAATCAACAAGGGCACACAAAAAGATAGTGTAATTGCTCTGATTATAATAAAAGTTGATAACCAAGCCATGCATTTACATTAACATACAAACACCAATTGGGGGGGGGGGGTATCTTAAGAAAGAATAGAGAAAGTTAGAACTAAGGTGAGGCTGAGGATTAATAATCAGTACATTTATCTTTATTGAGAGACAGTGCTCAGTATTTCCTTTGATAAGAAAAAGTAGCATTACTTCCTGAACTTTGCATGAGGTTGAAAAACAATAAAGTTTAACCTAGACAAGTCCTCTTGCCCTGCATTGTAGCTTTTCTCAAGGGTCTTAACCTCTTTGACAGTGCCATGATCTAATGTAGAATTATGCAACTTTCATTGGCTCCAAGCTGCACAAGGGTTACATAATAAAAGTGGATGGGGTTATGACCCATTGGGAAAAAGCCTTGGGGACTGTCAGCAGAGGCCTGTAGCATCCATTTTGCTCTTTAAATCTCCTTCACTTTTTTTTTTTCCTAATTTCCTTTCAGTCTGGGGACTGAAACAGGGATGCCAGTGACCACAAACATTTTTTGCATCCCTGATCTAAAGCATCCTGAGTACAGCAAATGACTAAATGCTTCTTGCTGCATAGTGCTGGCCCCACCATTGCCAGTGTGCGTCAAGTGCTTCAGGGTTAGCAGTGACTGTTGCCTCAGTTGGCGGGCAATGCTATTTCATCAAAGTTTGATTTTCCAATCCAGTCAGCTTCAATAGATGGATTGGTGGAAGACACTACTTTGATTTTTCTTTCAGGAGCCAAAATGGCATGGCCCAGTCCTGCTCCAGCAGTCACATGAACTCTGCCCATCTTTCTCTTGGTTCTTGATATACACACTGATGAAAGAGAAAAAGAGAGAGCACTCAATGACCATTGACAGCCTGGTATTGAATCTTTTTATTAGTGTCCTTTTATGAGATGATGGATCTAGCAGAATAGGAAATTAAAAGCAGTCAACTTACTCCTTGTTGATTGCAATCCCCATTTCAGTCCTGAAGCTACAGGCTTCAGAAGGAGGCAGCAACCTTCTGATAGTTCAAGCATTCCCCCCACCCCCAAGGTACTTCATTCTCCTAAGACAGTGAAGCAGCATTGAAGGTAGTCAGACTGTTGAGAAGCATACAGCAATAGCTGTATTAAATTCATTTGTAAACTATAGAGTTCACTGTGTGGATTGAGCATTATCTTTAGAGGACCCTCCAGATGTGTAAACCCAACCCACAGAGGAGCTGAATCTCATCCCTTTTTTCTGAAGGTTTTTCAAAATAGTCAAAAAAGCCAAATGCCAACTTACCTATTTTCTATCTAATTATGTTCTATTAAAGTAAACATACTCAGGCTGAATCATTGACAGAATGTTAGCACAAATCATTTAAATCAGTTTCTACTCATCATCAGTAATGAACTAACAACAAAAACCAATGCTTAATTATTTGTCATATGCCTTCTGTTCTATAGAGAAGAGTGTAATATTGTTTCTCATTGCATTTCTTAATGCTAGTAGCAGATGGAAAAGTGCAACACATGTTATTTTCACAATCATTACAAACATGCTCCAATTATTATTCTCAAATTTCCATTTTGAGGATAAAAACAATGATCCAAGGGACAGGAGAGGAAAACATTCTCTCCTCATATAATTAACTGAAGTACATGCAATGTTCTTTCAACCTCTTTGATGCCTTTGTTTCATAAGCTGATGATTTCATATTAATCCATATACTGCTTTTTTCCTTCCTAAATTATTGAGATATGTAATCCTAGCCAAACACAAATCCCATGGACAAAATGGACTTTGCAGTGTAATGAAAACAGTTATTTTATTGACTGTGCAGTAACATCACTGAGACCAAATGCTGTTAACAGTAACAATGACAATAGTTTCTAGATTAATCACACGGCAAGTTCAGCCATATCAAAGATCACATAGTGAATAGCAATGAAATATGACTACAAATGAGAAGTGGGGAAGAGTAAGGAAGTTCAGTGTGGATGAACATACAAGCAGTTTGTACATGTGTAGAAGAACAGGCTGCTTGAAAAGAATTGCAGGCACCGGTGTTGCCTTCTTTCCCTCTCATTTGAGCCTTTCCCCCAGCAACAGCACAGCAGAGTTGCCAATAAAGCCACAACCTTGACACAGGCGTGGGAGGTGATGGGAAGTAAATGGAGGAGATGTGTGTTTTGAAGCTCTGCAGCCACCAGCAAGCTGAGTACAGCAGCCAAACAAAGTATAGAGGCCCATCAAGACAAAGCACAATGTAAAAAAGGTGCAAGAGCTGTACATGCTGGCCATTAACAGAAAAAAAGAAAAGAAAACTCAGAGAGAGGGAACTTAAGACAGAGCAGGCTTAAGAAGTGTTGATGCATACTAGCAATAGTATAGAGCATAGTATAAGGGTAATTGTAATAGGTAAGAGTTGTAATAGTAATAGAGTATAGTATAAACATTGTCATTAGTAATTGAAGAGTAATAGTATAGAGTATAGAAATTGTCATATTAATAGTATATTAATAATAGTATACTATTAGTGATAGTATAGTATTAGAGAACAGAATATAGGACGCACTCACATATATTTCACCTAGTGTCACCCTATACTTTGTTGGGGGAAAATAAGAAATTGAAAAAGGTAGGATATAAATAGGTGTGTGTATGTGCTAGTTATTTATTTACCAACTGGTATTCAGCCTCTGTCATGAAATGACTCTATACATCTTACACAATCAGGTTAAAACATCTAGTAAAAAGCAAGTTTTACAACATCAACAGTAAAAATAAATGGTGCCATAAGAATGAATGGTGTGATTTTATGTTTTTAACTGTTGTTTGCCACCCAGGGTCATTATGTTGAAATGGGAGGCCATATAAATTGAATTAAATAAAAAATAAGATTTTTTAAAAATATGATAATCTGGTGACCTGGAACTTGGCACAAGAACAAGGGAGATCAGTGTGAGAAACCTAACCTGCTTCCCCAAGAATAGCCCACTCCCTACTGTATGTCCCATCATATCTCTTCTGCCAGCATGACCACAGTTCTCTTTCCTCTCCTCAAAGCACCATCAGCCCCACCCACCCCAACCCTGAAGGGTTCCTACTCAGGCTACAGAGAACTACCATGAAATATGATGACACCTAGACAAAACCACTCAAACAGCTCACCCAAATGGGCCAAGTAGCTGTGTCTCTGCAGTCTCTCAGAACCTATCCATCAAACAAACATTGACAGACTCACTAACACACACTGCTTCCACCACCCATTAGCCTTGCTCTCATCTAAGCCAACAGGTGCAACAGCCAGTTCAAAAGAAGCACTTGGTCTCCTCCTCCTTTTCCATGATGGATGAACCTAACCACTCTCTCTTCTCCCACCAGCCAGTCCAGAAGCTAGATAGCAATCCCAACAATTTTGGCAATCCTTAAGAATTGCAGACTCACATAAAGGGCAGGGATTCAATCATGCTACTGCAATGATAGCTTGACTTCTTGACACCTGTCCCCTGTACAGATGTCACTGCTTACAGAACAATGGTTCAGCTTAAATTCATGCTTCTTCCTAAGGCTCAGCCAGTTAGGTCCTATACATCTTCAGATAATGTTAGAAAACTTTTCTTAGGCCACAACAGATAAATAATTTTATTTCATAATAACTGAATTGACTAAGTAGATAAGATTTTTAGCTTTCTTTTCTCCTTAATAACATAGTAAATTAGATTCTGTACCCTAGAATTCAATTAAACCAGATTTTTGAAGTGAAAAAAAATTCAATAACATTGCAGAACATTTTCTATCAAGTAAATTGCAGTGGAATGTATAGTATAGGAAGACAGTTGCTATCACTACTGCTAAATTTGATGTGTACTGGGAACTTTTTCTCTGACAAAGATTACTTGGTTTAGTTAAGCTCAAAAAGCATTAAGCATTGACACCACACTAAAACTGCAGTGTGAATATATATGTGTTGGTGTATACACACGCATGCATGCATGCATGCTCCCATACATACAACTGCATATACATTTATACACACATAAGATTGAATTTAAAAATTGCTCCCAAAGTATATAATTTTGCTAATTGACATTGAGAAAACAGCAAAATTTCAATATTTCACTTAGTTTCAGAAATTATTAGTTACTAGACATTATTCTGTTCAACTTGGAGATCCCACTAAATTAATTCTCTGGGGAAATCATATTTCTCTTGATAGATTTTGCTATTCATCAGTATACTATACAATTAATATACCTGTAAGAATAAGGTTTAAAAAAGAGACCTCTTTCATATTTGAGAAATTTCAAGGCAGAGTTCAGCATGGTGTTAAACTTAACTGTGCTTGCACTGGAAGAGAAAAAGGCTAGCTACTTCTCCCAGTAGGTGGTTTATGTCCTGATTCTTCCAAGATGCTCCCATCTTGAGTATTGTGTCCAGTTTTGGACAGGGCACTTTAAGAAGTATTTGAACGAGCATGGACAGGTTCAAGGAAGGACAAGAAGGATGACCAGGGGACTAGGCACTAAATCCTATTAAATAAGTTTGGAAAAAGTAGGAATTTTTCAGCTCTGAAGAGACAAGACTGAGAAGGGATATGACAGCATTCTTGAAATAACTAAAAGGTTGTCAGAGAAGGTAAAAGGTAGTCATATCTCATTACAGAATGCAGGGCATGAAACAACAGATTTAAATTACCACAGGACAAATCCAACTGAATGTTAGGAAAAAGGTTCCTAACAGGTCTTCTAATCTCATTGCTCTCTGAAAGTCTCAAGTGAAGAGAATCTTAGCCTCGTGTTAGTGGCTCTCACTTTCAGTGGTTTGTAAAGTTTTAAGCAGCTGCAAGAAAAGGAAGGAAACTCACTTGTCAGCTAGCTAAAGTGATGACATGTCCTTCAATAAGTCATCCTTATTAGGTGACTTTTTAAAAATTATTTGTAAAGTGCTTTGATATCACTTGATTAATGTAATACATTAGCATTTACAATAAATACAAGTTTAGCTAGTTAATTGGTCAGTTCAGCTTCCCTAAATTTGGTATAGTTCAGGGCTTCAGCTCCTATAATCCCAAGCCATATGGGGAGCTGCACTCCACCACATCTACAGCATTGAGGAAAGCTAATTCACTGAATCAATATACACTTATTGACTGAATTAAGAATGTGATTCATCACATAAGAAATTAGTTTTTAAAACAACAACAACAAAATTTCAAATAATCACAAATCAGAGAACCTACATGACCATTTTAGGAGATGTTCTTTTAATCTCCTAGACATAATGCCTCTTTTAACATGACCCCTGATGTGACCTATATATATCATTTAAAATAAAATGCTGTGATTTAGCATTAATATATGCTACCTTGAAAAATATGTATATGTTTCAAATCGACACTGCAACCCTATCAAGAGAATAAAATTTAACTTGATGGGGATTATTTCCAAGTAAACACGTATAGGACTGCAAGTCAAGCTTTCTAATGTTCAGGTTGTGTAAATGCTATCGCAGAAGCTTGGGATGTCAATTCCAAGAACAGCTCAGTGAGGACTGAGCATGCTCAGTGGGCACAGAACATTGGCTGCCTATAAGGATGGAATGAAATGCCAGTTGAGAGGCTGAATGAAACTGGAGAATTTTGGAGGTGAATGAAGATAACTGGCAGGCTGGCTGAAAAAGTGAACAAGACTACTCAGCTCTGCAACCTTTTGTTTTGACTTGTCTTACAGACTTCCCTATTGGATATGGATGGAGATCATATAGCTTGCACAAGCAAGTACTTTCCATCTGAAATCTTTTTTTTTAACAAGTAAATAGATGTCATGGTTAAAAAAAAAGAACAAAGAGAAAGATAATCAGAGACCTTTATTAATTTTAGGCTCTGTCAATTTTTAACATATGTCTCAGCAAATTACTTTTGCTTTTCAATCTGCCATTTTTGTTGGAATTAATAAGCATCTCAGTTGTGTGTGAAATGTTACATTGTATTAGTATGAAGGTATGATCAATAAACAGCCAATTCATTCAGTGTGGAGAAAGGCCTTGCCAAATGGAAGGTTAAATCTGATGAGAATACAGTAGCTTAAGTCTCAGACAGCAATTGCAGTGGTTTGACATTAATTAGGTCATTACTTTTGGTTAGTCATAATGCTTAAACAATTGGGTTGTTCCAAATGAGAACTAAATTCTGCCAAGGTTCAGATGCTCCTGCTCTTCTTTTTTCTGTTATTTGTTTATAAATTGTGTACTTCCTTTCCTTTTTCTGGGAAATAGAATGTCAGGGTTCGACTATTCTGCTGAAACATGTTATCTGTGAATTCACTCAGTTTCTTATAGGCCAATTTGGTTGTTACACTTGAAACTGGGGACCCAGCTGACCATACTATGGCTAGCTGATATTCACTCAGCTGTGGGACAAAGGTGGTTCTCCATAATACAGTAGTTGCTACCTATGGAATACACTTACAAAAAAATATGAAGTAGGACCTCACTGTTGGGGGAATTTTCCCCAAAACTATATTCTCTCAGGCCTTCTCTTGATGTTATGAGCTGCCATAATCTTGTATATGTTGCATTTCAGTGTATTGAATTCACTGGATTCATTTATATATGTATATGTATGTCTGTATATGTATATGTATATGTATATGTATGGCACACTTATATAAATACAAAATATGGCTTGTGTGATTTTCCCTAATTGTGTGGGTGAATTACAGTTTATTCAACAAGTCATGCTTTAGATACAAGGTATGAACAAGTCAGTGTAGTCCCTTAAAGAGTCTCAAACACACAGCCTACAGACTGCATATGGCCCTTGACATTATTGTATGCAGCATGCAATCCTTGATAGGTGCTGAGTATGTTGTCCAGGAAGACCAGGGCACTCGGTGCCTCACAGGAATGCAGGGTGGGCTATAGGAAGCCCTCCTGGAAGAAAAGCCTACAAGTAACAGCATCCCAACTCAGCTCAGTCTGCCTGGCAGGTGTGTGACCTGGTTGGATGGGCCATGCAAGAGACCTTTTGCCCTGAGTAGCCCTGCCCTGTAAGAATCCCTCAGCTCTCCAAGCTGCACTGACTGGGGAAGATAGGATGGGATGCCAGGCTATCCAAGAGGTGGAAAAAGGAAGCCACTGAGGAGGAGAGGACAAGGGCTGCAAAGATCTCTCTGTTGGGCAGGGAAAGACAGGAAGGAAGGAAGGAAGGAAGGAAGGAAGGAAGGAAGGAAGGAAGGAAGGAAGGAAGGAAGGAAGGAAGGAAGGAAGGAAGGAAGGAAGGAAGAGACTTTGCCAGGCAAGTAGAAAGAAAGGGAATGGAAAGTGTATGATAAAAACAGTAAAGGAAAGAAATATATCTCTGCTCAGCAAAGTGAAAGGAGACAAAGAACTGCAGGATTGGATACTCATTAATGGGAAAGTTTTCCTAGTTGAGGTCATCCTAGGCATGATTTTTTTTAAAAAAAATATTACATATAATATTTGTAATAAAACCAAATATAGGTGTTTTCTTTAGTGAAAGATTCTGCCAATGAAGTGGCCAGATGGAAATGACTCTATATTTCACTTCTGTTTCATAAATAGCTGTTTCATAGTAATTTTTCCCCTTGATATTTTTAACTCAAATGGCATACTGACACAACTTTTAAATGGTAGAAAGTTAAACAAGACATATTTCTGCAAATCTGAATTTAATGTACTATTTATTTGTAATTGTTTACCATTTTTTAAAAAAATAAAATACAGTGAATATAGCAGGTGCAGAAGTTTGGGCATACTTCCATTTGATTCAGTGGTTCCCTCCACCTCCTTTTGGTAACTGCAAAGTTATTATTAAGACCACCAAATGTTATGAACCATTTGGCCTACAATTAGCCAGGAGAAGACAAATGCACAAATATTCTGACCTTTTTAGCTTCCCATGTTGTGATTGTTATTTTATCTATTTTCAGTAACCATGGACTCTCCTAACAGCTGTCTGAACATCTGAAGATGAAGATAATTCACACTTACAAAGCAGGGAAGGCTATACAAAAATCTCTAAACACTTTTGACTAGAAATTTCAATTGTGAGAAAGATTGTTAAGAAATAGAAGTTACAAAGAACAGATCAGGTAAGCTCTGGAAGACCAAGAAAAATCTTTGTTAGGTCTGAAAACTTTTTAGATCTGCAAAATAAAAACCATGGATCTCTGAAAGTGTCCTGCTGAAAGTTTTAGCTGACAGTGGAGTAGTTGCTGGATCATGGGGGAAGGCTATTCCAAAGGGTAGAAGATACTATGGAAAAGGCACACTTCCTAGGTTGTGCTAGGAAACATTTGAGGGAAGGGATCTGGAATTTACCCACCCTATTGATCTGGTGGAATGGAGAGAGGCATTCCTGAAAATAACCTGGCCCATACTTTGGCCACATAATGAGAAGACAGGACACCCTGGAGAAGATGCTGATGCTAGGGAGAGTGGAAGGCAAAAGGAAGAGGGGCCGACCAAGGGCAAGATGGATGGATGATATTCTAGAGGTGACGGACTCGTCCCTGGGGGAGCTGGGGGTGTCGACGACCAACAGGAAGCTCTGGCGTGGGCTGGTCCATGAAGTCACGAAGAGTCGGAAGCGACTAAACGAATAAACAACAACAATGCCATGAAGGGCTTTAAAGATGATAACCAGCACCTTGAACTGCATCCAGAAAGAAACTGGATGCCAGTGCAACTTGGGCAACAGTATGCTGAGGAAAACCGTGATAAGTCTGAAATGTTTTTGTATACAATACAAAACCACTTTGTATCGCTGAAACAAATATTGAAGTCTTGGGACCATAACTTCAAAAGACACATTTGGAGAAAAAAAGATGAAATAATTGGAGAAAGTAATGCCTTGCCAACTACTATAAACAGAGAAGGCACAGGTAATATTGTGAGAGTGGAAGGAAGAATATGTTTAAATATTAACATATCCAGGAAGCCAATGATACCAGTGAAGAATCTGAAGATGAAAAGAGGTTGGATATTTGGATAAAGATCCAATATAACCCTTCAGATCAAACATGAACCACTTATGGGATAGAAGGATAAAGGTTTTGAAATAGCTTTCATAGTCTCCAGGCTTGAATATTACTGAAGATCTGTGGGAAATGTCAAATATGCAGTGCATGCAAAGAGTCCTAAAATATTTTTGAGCAATAAAAGTTCTGCAACGAAGAGTAGGGCAAAAAATCCAAAAGCAAAACTAGGAAGATCCTTAGCTGGCTACAAGAAATAAGAAGCTCTTATTTCTGCCAACTTTTAGTAACCACACAGATGATCTGCTCCAGGTTGATCTGCCCCCAACCTGGCTTTCAGGTCTCCCAACAAATCAATCAATCATTTCTGCCAAAGAAGGTGTTTCAAAGTATTGACTGAAAGGATATCCAAACTTCCATGCCTGCCACAGTCATTGCTTACTTATTTTAACTTGATAAACAACTGCAAATAAATACTAAATATGCATTCCAATTTGTAATTTGTAGTAAGAAGTCATATTTAATTTTGTATCAAAACAAACTTTGTGTATCACACAAAGTTAAATATAACCAGTTCACACAGGGATGTATTGGAACATGTGATTTGATTAGGATACCTAAAATGTTGTATGCAACTGTATTCAGAAGTCTCTTCTGTTTAATGGGACATGGAGCACTTTTGCAAGACAAATCATGATGCATCCCGGCATGAAGTCTTTCCCTGAAGCAAATCACAGATACTTTGTGTACCTTATCATATTTTTACAGAGATTTTTAGGAATTGTGGTACCATGGAAGTATATTTAAAAGGATTTACTTTCTTTCACACTTACCAACAAGCCTTACTAAAATTTGTCAGCATAATGAAAATCACCAGTCTTTTATTCTAGTCTGAAAACCTCCCACTTTTTTTCTTTCCTTTTGCAGACAGTGTGGAACCGGTGGACAAAATACACAGCTGATGGAAGGATTTATTAAGCTGTTTCTGTTCATCCATTCAGTTTAACATCTGTCTACCAGACTCAGCAACTAATCACTGTCAGTGGTGGCCTAGAAAGACCAGACTCTGAATGTCTATCAAATGAGGTATATAAAATATTTTCTGCTCCTTCTAATGTTGCTACTGACTCCTACTTCTACCCCACTCCCTATTACACACCTCTTTCCTAGTGACAGTAATGCTGTCACTCATTTTGTGCCTTATAACTATATATCTTGATGTGAGGAGGTCCCATAGATTGGTCTGTTGATAACAAACTACCTATCAAGGGTGGAAGCTGGATCCCAAAGCTGTCTAGTCTACTATCTGAGTGCATTTTCCAGTGGCCAGTCTTTCACTTGTTGGGATTCCTTTGACTTATCTTCAGGAGACCTCCCATATATAATAGCCCCTTCTTTTCCATGGCACTCCATCAGAAGATCAATTTCACTTATGGCTTGCAACTCGATCTCTCCCTTTAATTTCTTCAATGCAACCATCTGATCTTCATCCAGCATCTCAACAAAAGTCCAGTTCTCACTCTTAGAAGAGACATTTCTGTCACTGTTAAATTCCTCAGTTTCATCCCCAACATCCCCAACCAGATGACACATTTGAGACCTCATGTTTTCTACAATGTCCTGAATGCCTTGCATTAAAATGTGGTAGGAATCAGAAAGAATCTATTAAAAATCTTGTTGGAAGTCAGAGAAAGTCTGTTTAAAACCCTCCATGTCTCATGCAGTAGATTATGGCGCCCCCTAGAAGCTTAGCCAGTGAAAGTCGAACATATGAAAGAATTCTGGAATGTGTTTACATCAGTGAAAGTGAGATATGCAGGCAGTTCCCCAGGGAAAGTAGAAGCAGAAAACTGAAAGTTCAAAACAGCCGATTCAACATGTAGGAAAATGCTAATATCTTCAAATTTAGTACAAAAATAATGACAGTGAGACAATTATTTACTCTCAATCCTCCTAAATATTTGGATGGAAAACAAAGTCCAAAATTTAAAAAGATTTTTTTTAAAAAAAATTATCCCAAAAATAACAATAAGCACCAAGAGAACCCACTTCTTCTGGCTGTATAAAGCCTCTCTTAGGGTATGCATACTTAAAAGGAATATCAGTTGGGTGATTTAAAAATGGGGTGGCTGGTCTTAGTGTCCTTTTAAGGCTACAGAGCAGCTTGGAAATGGTGACGTCCCAGCCTCCCAGCTGCTCTTACCAGTCAAACAAGAACACTGTTTGTGATCTTCTGGCTGCAAGCAGCCATCTGGAGGACAGATGGGGTGATTCCAGGTGTTTTCCTTTTTCAGGAAAAAAACTGCCTAAGCCTGAAAAAATTGCCGCATTGTCAGTTCTGCCCACTGAACCTGCAGGCACAGCTGTTCAGTCTGCCATGTCCACACCAGAAGTCCAATTGTTGGGATACCTTATCTATTACTTGAACATTCTCCACCTCTATGAATCATACGGCTCATTTTTGTCACTTGAAGTTAAATAATTATTCCAAGATGGTGCTCTAAAGATGTATGTCTTTCATTACAAATATTTTCCCGCCTCCATAGAATTATAGCAAGGGGAATAATCATTTAAGTCAAGATATTAAGAGATGGCTGCCTAGACTCAGTGAAAACCTCACTGTCTATTTGGGTAATTTATGCCCTTGTTATTTTACTGGGAGTTTCTGGATACTTTCTATATTATTGCTGACAATAATATAGTATACATTATTAACTATTATTATAGTATATCAAGTTATTCCTGCAGTTGAAAGATTCTGACATAGCCTTTTTTCTGATCTTGTATTTAAGAAAAAACTTTTGATGTTTTGACTTGTTTATTAAAGAACTCCTGCACTTCAGTCACAAAACTACTGCACTTTTCTTGCGAGTCTACAGGGAGTTTTTGGGCAGTAATCCAGCCTGATGGCACACGGTCTGAATTTACTAGGGCCTCATTGTCATCATACTGTACATATATTAAATATATATATATATATATATATATATATATATATATATATATATTCATAAATATACATATATACACATATATATGAAATTTAATCATATATATGTTACAGATATAACTTTGATTAAGAATCTACATAATACAAACTAAACTTAAAGAAAGGAGAATAGAAAGGAGTAAAAGTGCAAGAAAAAAAAGAAAGAGAAAAGAAATATATGAAGAAGTGACTTCCAACCTTTATCACAACAAGTATAAACAAATTGAGTGTCTCTTCAGCCCATGTAAGGTTACAAATATTTATCTCTTTGTCTCATATCCCATCTCTTATCTATAGGCAAATCCATAAAACATCATCTTTTCAGTCCTGGTGTCAGCAGAAAGTCCCTAAAGGGTTGTCAGAAGTAACAACATGTCTTGTTTTAATCTTGATCAAATAAACCAACTTTATATTCCTTACTTTTACTTCTAACAGTCTTAATCTATAATCTTAATTTATCTGGACTGTTAGTCTGTCTATAACTTTCTAAGATCAAAATCTTATTTAGCGTTTTGCTGTTTATTTTAGATTCTTTAAATACTTAAGCTTATGATTATTTTTTTTCTTTCATTCAGGATTGAAGGCAGACTCATCCAGTGTTTTCAAACTTGTCATTCTGAAAGTCTTTAATACCGTAGAAGTAGTTAATGAGCAATTTCCTAAAGTAATTAGAAAGTGAGTTTTGTGAACTTAGAGTTCTTTAAAAGTCTCTGCCATGGTTGTGAGCAAGATGGCTAATTCCATCAACTCCTGGCACTCAGACCCATGGAAAACTGCTGTCCTGCAGCCTCCTCATAAGGAGCAGCCATCCAGAGCACATGTGGGTGATCTCCCATCCTCTACTTATCCAGAGAGGTTCCAAGGAACCAGTTTACTCACTGGTTCCTTAGCCTTTGCCACAGTCATTGGTTCCACTTTTGCAGAGCCATCTTCAGCCTCCATACATCCCCCAGAAGTCCAGGCCTCATTGTCATCCTGAATTGATATTCTGGAGTGTCCTAGAATACACCCAAACCTACTGTGGCTATACATTTTAAGAAAGTTTATCAACATGAGTCATCTCATCAAGAAGCCTCTTGGGGCACTCTCTGAAAACACTTTGAAATATGTCTATAGTGGCAATTCAGAAGACCATTATATTTTGAGGAGTTTAGGTGACATATTTTGATTTTCTCCTTCACACAAAGAAGCTTAGAGCTTATTCTGAGATATACTAATGTTTAGCTGGCTTGGTTTTTTTATTTCTGTTTTAAATTGGGGAGAGAAAACCTCAAGATTGTTTTTGTTAAGCACTAGCTTATCTGTATAGTTTCCCAGGCTCTTGGATTAAACAGGTGCTCCAGACCCTGGGAACTATCCAGTCAAGGTCAGATCCTGCAGCCTCTGTACCATGGAAACAGGGTCATGAAGTTTTAGGGCCAGACTTTGATAAAAACTTAGGATTTTTTTTTTTTTTAGTTTCTTCACAGACCTGAGTGCTGGGTGCTATGGAAATAGAACCATCCTGGGGTATCTCCACTGTCCTTATTAAGGGCTCTTGAAATCCTATGGGAGACTGGGTTTCAACTTGCTTGGTGTGTTTTATGATTTTTCTTTCTTTATATTATGCTGTATATGTGTCTGTTTAATCTATCTAAACTATGTTTCTGTCTAAACTATGTTTCTGTCTAACTCTGTTTGCTTAATTTAATAATAAAGCTTAAAATCTCTTTATCCACTGGTGTGCTTATTGTCTTTGGATCTAAAAGAACTGATTGTCTGAGCACCTGATCACTGCTTGGACACTTGGCAGAACACAATTGGTGACAAAGGATCCAGTGATAATGCCCTGGTGAGAAAGGAAATCTGCTGAGCAAGGTGATGGTGGCCAGAGCTGTATCCCTGGTCAGCCCAGTACAAGTGTCTGGGGACCAGGAGCTCAAATATTGAACCAGCTGACCCCACCAGTGTCATGTGAGTATGAGTTGGCAGAATTTGGAGGTTCAACTCCCAGTGCAGTGCTTAAAGGCATGCAGTTATTGGGAGTGGGAGAGAAAAAGGGGCAGCATGAAGAGGGGAGACTTGGGTGGATCTTTCTTACTGGACTCCGTAATAATGTTTGGGAATTAGAGGCCACTCAGAGGAAGGTGCAATGGCAGACTGAAGAAGTTACTGCTTTTAAAGATCAGCAAGCTTTTCCGGAAGAAGTGGATGCAGCTCAGGGAGCCATCCCAGGTTAGCTATTCACATTATACTGGAGTTCAGTTGTGGACTGGCTTGACCAGTTGGAGACATCTAAGGATTGGGGGTGCTTCCAATTCTTTCCTGGCAGAGACTAGGCAGTGCCTAGAAATTTTAAAAGTTTCATCAGTAAAAGCTGATGGGCAAATGCTGGTTGCTCAGACCGGATGGCTTTTGCTGGAGGCCCTTAAAAGGATAGGTGATGGAAATCAAAGCCTGAGGGTAGAAAGTAAGAAGCTTCAGGAGGAGTTGGAGCAGGAGGAGATGTAATTGTTCAGTTTAAAAAAATTGAAATCAGTGAGCACATCTTGTAAAACCTGGGTTGATTGCTGTTGTTTCTGCTTTTTGTTCTCAGTAACGCATTTGAGAGCATTTTAGAAAAGGAACAAAATGGAAGAAGTTTGATATGCTTCTGTTTTGTAAAGTTTATAATTCAATGTGTGAATTTGGAACTCCTTGCCATTGCAAAGGAATGGCAAGTTGTTGTCAAATGTGTGTATTTTGTTCTTTTTTTCCTTTCTTTTGAAGCCAGGGAAAGGAAGAGCTAACAACTGTTTATGAAAAGCCAGTTTCATGTAGTGATTAAAGGCACCAGGCTAGAAACCAAGAAACTGTGAACTGTGTTCTATTCCTGCCTTTATTGTAAGCATCCAAGTGGGTAACTTTGGGCCAGTTACTTTCTCTCAGCCCTAGGAAGGCAGCACTGGCAAGCTACTTCCAAAAGAGTTGCCAACAATGCTAGGAGTCAAGGCTGACTTCAAAAAAGCAAGAGAGGTTAGGAGAAAATGGGCAAATCAAAAATTGAAACGGGCAAAATATTTCATTCTATTGCTGAGTTCCAGATGCACCACAGAACCTTCCTCAAGAGATTTCTGAAAGCAATTTGAAAAAAAAGATGAAATTTATCAGTTGTATCCTCCCTTTTCTGGACAATTGTTAAAAACTACCAACAGTGTACAGAAAAAAAAAAAAAAAAAGTCACCATTCACTCTAATCAGTCAGTGTTTAATGAACCTCCCTGCCTGTGGGGACACTTGACTTGAGCTTTGTATGAGCTTATCCATGTGGGCATTGATCTATTTAGTAGAAAATAAATATTTTATTATTAGCATTTTCCTTTCTTTATCCTTGCCTTTGCCTTTTCCAACCATTTCAGTGGACAAAAGTATTATTTCTTAAACAATGAACAAAGAAAAAAGAACATACAAATACTCTTTTTTTAAAATGTAGAGACAGACAATAGCATCTTAAAATTGGGACCAAAGGTTTACTTCTGGTGCTTGGTTTACAGTTTTCTCCTCTCTGCGATGGTGCAACCGTGTATGCATATCAGATCAAGTGGTGAGACTCCATCTGAAAGAAGTGTTGTACAAAGAGGCAAAATTACCCCAAATATTTCAGAAAATAGGTGTCAGTGTCTGTCTGGCAAAAAATAAAATAAAATAATTCTTTTCTCCATGCCTTCTCATAAAAAATGAATGTGGTGTCCTCTCTTTTGTCCTAAATTCCCCTTTTCTGGGCCAGCAAGCACAATGATAGCTGCTGTCGCCATTCTTTTTTTTTTAATTTATTTGTTTGTTTTTAAAGAAACCCTAACATGTTAGAGTCATAAAAACGGAAGGGGCCATTGAACATTCACATGGAAGAAAGTGATGAGAACTGCTGTCTTATTGCAGAATGCAGAAAATGTAATAATGGATTTCAGTTACAGAAATCTAAATTAAAGCATTCCTGACAAATATCTATTGAAGAGTATTGGACCTAGGATCAACCCTGTAGAATCTCATATAATACTTTACTCCTGTTTAATGAGGAACTCTTGTTGAGCATGCTTTGAACACAGTTTTCACACCAGCTATTGATCCACCTAAAACAGATGTCATCCAGTCCATTATTTGTTTCTCATAGAAATTCAGGTGGCAGTGGTCACCTGGACCATTGCTCTTCCAAAACACATCTATTCTGTAAGCAGTTTTACCAAAACAAACCCCAAAATATATGAGGGTAGGTCCCAGTAAGGATGTAGTATGGGAATGCTAAGCCTGTCTAAACCCCCTTCCGTTAATTCTGCTGCTCAAAACCAATTTCCTGCTGCTACTCAGCATAGGGCAACAGGAAGAACAACCATTATATACATTCCATATTATATGTGGTTGTGCTTTGACTCATATGACAGATGTTGAGTCTACCTGCAGCGAAAGTAATGAAGCCAGCAGCAACCTTTGAAACTTCTGTTTCTGAATGCCTAGAAATACAGATAGTGGAAGTATATGAGCGCATACTATATTTAAAACACCACCTTTGCCATACTGTTTTATACAAAAGGCTTAATATTTGTCCTAAGAACAAAGGCCAAGCTCCTATAACATTAATTTCTTTAAGCATAAATACAGTGGCCATAAATTTCAAAGCCTTTCACTTGACACCATTATTCTAAACAAAATCAATCCAGTGAAATTATGGAATGTATCTTTGTCAGGCTTGTTTTCAACATTGACCAATCTCAGTTCCAGGGTTCAGTCTCGGAACAATAGCTGAAAAAGGGAACCCTGCATTTTATTGTACAATGATGTTCCCATTTGTAATCTCAAATTCCTAGCAATTATTTTTCCTTTCCTCCATTATAGCAGTGCCTTTGTTATCCTGAACAGTTTGCTTCTGCTTCCACTATGAGCCTCTGTGATGAGGGATATATAATTTAAGAGAAGAGCAGGTTGTAGGTTGGAACAAAAAAAATAATCCTCATTTACAGACACCTTTTAAAAAATAGCTAATCATGTAACTTGCCTTCTTTTTAGAAATGTAAAGCATGCTTTTGCAAATGGCACCTTATAAATCCCTATTACTTTTGAATATATAGAGAGAGGCTTCTATCCAGGAAAAAAAACTGATAAATCAATAATATTGCAAGATCATGGGCCTGGGCTGTGGAGGTCTTTCCAATTACCTAATTTTTGACAATTTTTGATACAGAGTATCTTAGATTTCAGAGAATCCAGTCAAAAGTAACTAGTAGGTTTCTTTCTGAAGGATATAGTGAAGCTAAGGAAATTCATTCTAAAAAGAGATTTTGATCTTCTACCACTCTCTACTCTGGAGATGAAGCCAACAGGTTTGGTATCTAGAAGGAAATTGGCAGTTGAGGAAAAGGGCTCTGATAAGACTTCATTTAGCAAGACACACATGAAACTTCTTGGAACATCTTTAGATTACTAATGCAACTTTATGATAATCCATGATAATCTTTATGGGATTATGATAACCCCACAAAACAATTTGTGCTGGAGACAAATACATGTTTATTTAGGCAGACCTTTGGGTTTTAAGCAGATATTTATTGCTGAGACCATAAGAAGGTTGGCATAAACAGGAGGATGGAGAAGCATCTTCCCAACAGAGTCATGCTTGGCTGAGAAATAAATATCCTCAAGTAAAGGAATATTTTGAAGGGTGTGTGTGTGTGTGTGTGTGAGAGAGAGAGAGAGAGAGAGAGAGAGAAGCACCTACAAGGCACTTCTGTGTTGAAAGGATTTGCCGGTGACATCACCGTTGCCTGGGGGACACCTAAGGGGGCTCATTTCATGTCCCTGTTATTTTCCACCGAAGTGGTACCTATTTATCTACTTGCATTTGCATGCTTTCAAACTGCTAGATTAGCAGGAGCTGGGACAAGTTGATGGGAACTCACTCTATCACACGGCTCGCACTCTTGGGTTTCAAACTGCTGAACTGCCAACCTTAATGGTCCTCTAACTCAGCATCTTAACCACTGAGCCACCGTGGCCCCCTATTTTGAAGTAGAAACCTTTCAAAGGGAAACATCTTCTTAGGCTATCTGTAAATTAGTCTGGTGCCCATATTTCTGGTTTATACCCTCATAGTTGGGGAAACAATTTTCTGAGAATCAGTTCTTGAGTATTTTTATACAGTAGAAACTCCAGCTGTTATCCTGAATCCCTGGTGCTGACTGACACAGGGCAAAGGCCTAATCCAGTATGTCCAATTCAAGATAGATTTCTACTCATTCACAAAATGGTGAGAGCCTCTAATCCATCCTGTCACAGTTCACAAACCTCTATGAAACTTGGTATAATGCTACAAACATAGTGCCGTGACAGCTGTACCAAACTTTAAAATCTAGTGGCCCTTGCTTGCATAACATTTCTTGACAGGGAGGAAAGGTAGGTTAGAGAGGGCAATTGGTACTGTATGTCCTCAAGTTGGAGGAAATCTTGTGATTGAATCTTATTTTGTTTCCTGACCCTGCTTTTTGATGTGTGTTTGCTCTGTATTGTATTGATATCCCTGTAGTATTTTTCAACCCAAAATTGTATGCAGTTATCTACATATCATACATTGGGATAAGGTTTGGATCCATACACATTGGTCTTGCTCTTAATACTGGATTTTGATGTCTGCCAATAGGCTTCAGATTCCAAAATTATCTGTTCTTCATGCAATCATAACCCTGAATGCTTAGAATACCAAGCTTAGGAATACAATATATATCTATACACGGAAAGGCATTCTTTGGAAGATAACATACTCCATCCATGGACATCAAGGTTGATCCATAAGACAAGCTTGATGGGACAGCATCCCACTTCACAAACGTCATGCCCAGATGGAGCAACTCAGGTGAAACAGTCTTCAAATAAAAAAGACTGTGGGAAGTAAGGCTTCATCAACTAATTTGACTTTTATTGTTACAGTGAATTAAAAATACTGGTTGAAGAGAATATCTGTAGATCAGGGTTGAATTGCAAAGTCCTTGGTGCTCTCTGAGCTTGATTGTTTTCTTGCAGATATTGCATTGCCTGACTAGGCAACAGTATACCAACACAGGCAGAGCAAGCTACAGTATATAAACAGAGAGCAAACCCCACTCCCTTCTCACACTACAGAGGTTGCCTAGTCAGGCAATGAAGCATCTGCAAGAAAAAAAACAAGCTCAAAGAGCACCAAGGACTCCACAGAATTAAAAATAATTTGTCCCTGTGTCTTCAGAATAAAGTGTCCTTATCTTGATTCATGTGCAGATGTGTTTTCTAACAATATTCTAAGGTAGTTTTACAGATTTTTACTTTTACTTCATTGTAATTCCTAAAGCTTAAACTACCAGCTAAGGTTCTTTACTTATGCTATTTCTGTCCTTAACCTTATTACTGAATTACTGTGCTTTATTTCATGAGAATAGTTTCATTTTCATTTTCCTATTGTCCTTGTTCTTTTAAAGATAGTGAGGATGGAGAAGAGAAAACAACAAGCAAGTGTCCAATTTATTCACCTGGAACCACTGTTCCCCTCTAAACCATACCCCTGAAAAATCTATTCTGCTCCACTGCTACATCTGCAGCAGATCAGTCTTTTCTGCATGGTTCCTTTTCTTTGGGCACTTGAGTTCTCCACTAATTAGTTTTCTCAGCCCCCATTTCAATCAGATGCTGCATGAATTATTTCCTCTGCCAACGCCCTGCCTAAGCCATGGCAGCTTGTCCTACCACCATATTCAAAATAATAGGTTCAAATTCAGTTTAGTATTGTTGACAATATTGGCAGATCTGTCCAATTTCAGTTTCTTAATCCTTTTCTTATTTCACCAGCCATTAGTTGGAGCATAAAGCAATAATTGTTAAATATCTCAGTTTTATTTTGAATAGACCTACTGTAGATAGTTCCTATCATTATCGTAGATAATTAGGCATACTATATGGATGCATTCATAATCACCTTCATTGTCAAAATATTAGGAATACACTTTCATTTGAACCATCACTAGTTAGATCATATTTGCATGGACTTTGTGTTCCCAGATGAATGGCTTTCACATTGGGATCCATTAAAGAAATGACTCTACAGTCCTTGAGTATAACACTGTAGAGCAAATGTACTCCAGAATGAATAATTGCATACATGAAAAATGGAAACTACAGAGATACTGCTGTGCTAGCTAATACAGAAAAAAAAGTGTTATTGTTTGTGCTTGGTTGATTACTCATTTTATCGCTTTACCAAGGGTAACTTCAAAACTTTCTTTTGTAGCAGAAATTGCTCCCCCCTCCCCTTCCTCTGAGTGGAATATGCTAATAGCCTTCTAAGAATAGTTCCTCATAGCTGTCTTTTATACTACATTCTTATGGTAGGCATGGATGAACTATTCATTTGGTTCAAACTGTAATGCAGGCTTACTTAACCCCATTTCTAAAACAACATTTTTTTCTCTTTTTTAATTATCATTAAGGAGAGGCTTTTTGCAACAGACTCCATTATATTTCTGTTGCTATGTGTCTAGAAATCCTTGGTTAATTTCTCATTGCTAACTGCTTTGGTGGTCCTTTTGATTGAGAGACAGACAGACAGACAGACAGACAGACAATAGAGATTCAGTTTTCAAGTCATATAATTTAAATAGACTTTCCGGAATGGTTGACCTGCCATTAGAAAGACCAAGGAAGAATGGTGAAGGAAGAAGGCCCTTAGCTATTGACTACATGGAGCTGAAGGGCACCTGGTGTGGTGTATCTCCCTCTCCAGTGTGAAACAGAATGGGGTACAATGGTTTATTCCTGTTCATGCAACCTTCCTCATCTTCTTGTCCTTCCCCGAAATGATGGGCTACAGCTTCTAGAGTCTAAGAATTCCTCTTTCCAAATGGTCCCTGGCCATCCTCCCCGCATCATCTGGTAGAAAGCCTGGTGCAGCCTTAAATTGATATAGGTGGTCCTATGTAGTATTGAGCCACAGAATAAGCTCCTTGATGATTGCTGTAAGACTAATGCATTTGATTGTGACATGGTTTGCCTAAGGCCAATAGTATACTAATGATGGAAGTGACATAAAATTTGGGATTTTCTGGCCTATACTGTAGCCAACCAATTGTGATTGTTTTCTTTTTTCACAACAGCAGAACAGGTGAATGTGTTGCAGGCTCACAGAACTGGCCTGGAGTTTTAGGTCCTCTTCTTTGACCATTAGTATCTTAAATCCTTGATCCCACATTTTTTTATCTTCAGGATTCTTCTTATAGTCAATAATGTTTTATGAAACAATGTATTAAAAAAAAAGTTTTGGAGCATTAGATGCTTTATATATGGATGTGAGAAAAACTGCACAAAGGAGCTTGAAAATGATAGACATCCAGTTAAATATTTGAAGCAAAAAGCTATCCAACTAAAATATTTTAATTGGCTAATCAATCTAGACTGTGAGCAGTTGAACATTGGGGCTTTTCAATACTCGCAGATGTAATAATCTAAAGTTTGACTGTAATGCTTAGCATACCCAAGACAATGTTTTACTTAACTGAACTCTAATATCAAATGCATTTATAGGGCAGTCAGGAATCCAGTCAGCCTTGTTTACACTGAGACAGAAATACAGCAGTAGCAAGGTTGTATAACTTAAGACTGGAGATGGAGACTCACAGTTCAAAATGTTTCTCTATGAGCATATCTCGAAGATATTGCAGGTTCAGTTCCAGACCATAGCAATAAAGTGAGTCACGGGGAATTTTTCGTTTCCCAGTGCATATAAAAGTTATGTTTACACTATGCTGTAGTCTAAAGTGTGCAATAAAAAAATCTAAAAAATGTACATACTTTAATTAAAAAATATTTTATTGCTAACAAATGCTAATCTGTTGGAGAAATGGCACAGATAGACTTGCTTGACTGTTCTGTTTAGACTATGAGGCAACTGGAAAGTAAAATGGAATTCCTGATTTACAATCCAACTATATACAATCAATAATTGTCCTTTAAATAATAGTTCAGTTCAAGCCCAACCAGGCAATGGCAGAGAGCTTGGCAAGACAACGAAGTCAGGTTCAGCTGGAGAGCAAGGCAATGTTGATGGATGGGACTCAGCTGGAACCTGTGGCAAGGCGGCTAGGCAGGACTCGACTGGTGACTGAGGCCAGGAGGTGCAACAGGACTCAGCAGGAACTGGTGGCAAGGTGAGTGAACCAGCCTCGGCTGGAGGGCACAGTAAGACTGCAAGGCAAAACTCAGCTATGTGTCATGAGTAAGGATGGCGAGCAGGGGGCTCCCACCCAGACTGTCAAGCGCATGCATAGCACTGAGGAACTGTTCAGCCATTCAAAGAGACACAGATCGGGACTGCCTTAACCTTTGGGGGTTATATGGCTGGGTTTTCCCACACTTCTTCAGTTTGTTAGGATTCCTGTTAAGCACTAGTAATAAATATTAGAGACCAGTTCCTTGTCTCAGTGTGTTTCCTGGTTGTTAGGACATCAATCCTAACAAACTCCTACTCCCATCGAAAGAGGGAGGAACAAGCAATTAAGGAGATACGTTTAGAAATGTCTTCAGAAAACCAAGAAATGCGGCTCGCCATCCTTACTCATGACACTATGGATCGCAATGAGGTAACAAGGCTAGGCTTGACTGGACTCTGTGGTGAGATGGCAAGACAAGACTCGACTGGGCTTCAAGGCAAAACGGCAAGGCAAGGCTCACCTGGCTCACCTGGATTGTGTGGCAAGGCAGCAAGGCAAGACTCGACTAGGCTTTCAAGTGAAATGGCAAGGCAAGGCTCAGCTGGATTGCATGGCAGGGCAGCAAGGTTAGGTCTCGAAGGCTGGGAAGGCTCTAGTTCCATAGTGGCTACAAGACAGGGCTCTGAGGAAGGTTCCAGCTTTTCTTCCTCCAAGGAAGCCATTAGCTCAGTGGAACATTTGTCTCCAGCAGCCTGGTCCTTGCACCAACTCCTTTTTATTTTGTTCCCTTCATGCCGTTTCTCCTCCAGAGCCAATCGAGCTTCTCTTTGCTTGGCGCGCTTTTCGGCTCACCTTTCATTGCGTTGATTGGTGGCTTTGAATCTGGCTCTTGGTTTTGTCCAATTGGCTGCTCAGGACTTTCCTGCTCTGCTGAGTCACTCTGAGTTCCAATTTCCCCAAATTGTCTAGCGTAGGTTTCGATTTCCCCTTCCTCAGCCTCAGAGTCAGACTCAGCCCTTACATTGATGCAGGATTTGTCCTAACAACCAGGAAACACACTGAGACATGGAACTGGTCTCTAATATTTATTGCTAGTACTTAACAGGAATCCTAACAAACTGAAGAAGCGTGGGAAAAACCCAGACATATAACCCCCAAGGGTTAAGGCGGTCCCGATCTGTGTCTCTTTGAATGGCTGAACAATTCATCAGTGCTACGCATGCGCTTGACAGTCTGGATGGGAGCCCCCTGCTCGCCATCCTTACTCATGACAACCTTTGTAAAAACAAAATGCAATATCTGCAAAGTGCAATGAAACGAGGTATGCCTGTATGTATGCCTATTGCTCTCCATAAAGAAAGCTGAGAGTTTGGAATTCTTATCCCAGAGGTGATATTTCTAAGTGGTGGACAAATGTTTGTATGTATGAACATTCAGTCATGGGGGATTTCACTGACACTGAGGTATAGCTCAGAAGAGATTTTCAGCTCAGTAAATCCTAAACCTTATTCTCCTTCCTAATTTTCAGCACCTTTTGGCAATTCTTGGGGCCTAAACTGGCACAATTTTGAATAGCAGTAATCCCCATCCCCTATCCCCAAATCCATTAAAGTATAGTTATCAAATTGTAAATTAATGAATGAAATTAAACGTAGCTTGCATAACTGGAGATTTGCTAACAGGAATTGATTTGCAACTGATTACTGGTTATATTAAGTGGACTATTAAGGTATCATATTGCTCTCATGCCATTCTACTGTATTTTCTTGTATTTTACTTTGATATCTGATAAAAAAGAACAAATTAATGAGTGAAAGAACACATTAAAGAAAGAAAGAAAATAAATGAAATGTAAATTAGTAGAATTAATTAAATGAACTATAAATATAAATGAAATGAAATCTTCATTGGGCCTTTTGAAGGGTAATAACTATTGAATTGCTGACCAAATTAAATTAGTGAAAATCAAATAGAATGTAAATTAAATTTACTTAATTAAATTAAATTTAAATTAATTAAATTTACATTTAATGTAATTAATGAAATGGTTTCTCCAAGAGTGGTGACAGGATTATAAATGAAATTAATTTATGAAATTAATGAAATTAAATGAAATAAAGTGAATTGTAAATGAAACACAAAAAATGAAATATCAGATTAATGAATTAGATGTAATTAAATGTTCACCAGAAGGCATCTAAGAGTAGTCACCGAATTGTGATTAAGTTACAGAAATGGAAAATTATGAAATGCATACGGAGACATCTTGTTTACCATAATATGCTAATTTGGTATGAATTATACGTCAATGGATAAAACGTTGGCCTTGGCCCAGAGGAAATTATGGGCCTCTTTTTCTCATGATGAGGAATGGCAGTCACATAAATGTATTTTACATTTCTTGACTACCATTTCTGGAGGCATAGGAACTTGTGTGCCACACAAATAAAGGAAAGTAAGCATACTTGCTTGGTTTCAAATAAATTGTGAGTGGAAGGAAGGGTCCCATCACAGCAATCCATGCTGACTACAATGTTTAGATCAACTTTGAAAGATTTCTTTATCAAAGAACCTGGCTGCACAGCAGCTTAGTGTTCCCAATGAAGGAGAATGAAGCCCATCTCCAGTGTCTGCTAGATGATGTGCCTTACAGCTAACATCTTTATTTTCCCCCAGGCAAGGTTTAAAAAAGTAATATTTCAAAGAAAACATCTTTATTTCTACACGTTATTTTCCCTTCCCAACATTTTCTTAGCCAAAATATCCCTAGAGGCATCCTGTAATAGAATGTCCCTTTCTTTAGCTGCTAGTTGAGATCAAAAGTATAAATAATGGCCAGCTGGGGGAAAGAGGTTTTTCAAAATACATCTGTTGATGTTGCTCCCAATGTGCACCTCATATCTATATTGTATTCATCATTTTGTCCCTTCTGAAGTGACAGACTTGCTCATGAAACAGAAATCCAACTCTGTTTTGTGTTGCTCATGAAGGGACAATGCAACTACAAAGGGGGCTAAAAGGCCATATCTTTAGCACCAGCCACATTGTTGTACAGTTCTTTTCAGCTTTTCTGATATGTCTACAATGGGGACTCAGCTGGATTCATGTCACCTTCCCATGCAATTTAGAATTCTCATGGTGCAGAATTCTAAATAATTCAAGAAGACTACATGTGTATAGCAGACTCCAAAAGATCTAATGAGAAGAGATGTCAGAAAGACTTGCACAACGGCAGGTGCAGGACTAATACCATGTCCGCCCCTGTGATACAGGGTGATACAGACCGAAGTATCACTTCTGGGAGCAAATGGTGGGAGGTGGCAGCAAGGTGATGAAAAAGATATTGGTGTGCCTTATGACCCATTCTGAATCCTTAATATATTCCATTGCTATTTTAAGGATACTATGATGTACAATGGAGGGTGTTGTCTCATGCAATACTCAAGTGTTAGTTCACTTGCATTTATATATAGTTGAGAGGAACACCACCTATTCTTTGCCTTAGGCAGCAAAGCATTTTGGGGTGTATAGTTAACAACATGGCTTTTTTACTTTTGTCAGTGAATCTAGAACCACTTCACCACTGATTGTAAAGACTTATAAGAACATAAGCAGTGCCACTGCTAGATCAGACCACTGGCCATCTAGGTCATCAGTCTGCTCTCAGTGGCCAACGAACTGCACAAAGAAGCTCACTAGTCCCCCACCAGATGTTCTTCAGAGGCACTCACACTGCCATTGAGACTAATAGCCATTGATCCCTGTGACTTCCATGAATTAGTCCAACACTTTTTTTTTTTTTTTAACACAGTCAAGCTGGTAGCCACCACCACATCTTGGGATTCTTATTTTATGGTGAAATAGTTGTTATATCTGGATTATTAATAAGGAGTATTCAAGGAGCACCTGTCCTAACAACCAGGAAACACACTGAGACAATGAACTGGTCTCTAATATTTATTGCTAGTACTTAACAGGAATCCTAACAAACTGAAGAAGCGTGGGAAAAACCCAGACATATAACCCCCTAGGGTTAAGGCGGTCCCGATCTGTGTCTCTTTGAATGGCTGAACAATTCATCAGTGCTACGCATGCGCTTGACAGTCTGGATGGGAGCCCCCTGCTCGCCATCCTTACTCATGACAGCACCAACCTACTGAGTTGCAATCAGTAGAAGGGGTTTTCTTAGCCTAATCTCACTTCTGCTATAACCACTTTGGTACACTTCATATATCTCTTTTAAAAATTCTACAGGGAGGTGAAAAAGTCATTTGAGGTACAGCTCACCACTAAAATAAAAACGAATTAGAAATCAATTGTATCTGTATGAACTCTCCAGGGCTGTCTGGATCACAGCCATTGTATACAAGAGGATTTTTCAGGAGAAGCTTACAAAATCACACTGTACGTGTTATCTGGATTTTGGAGATTCAAAATTCATGTCAGGGGAAACATACAGCACTGATATGTCTGTTTCTCATTTCATTTCCATATGTATGACGGAACTTAAATGCTCTCAATGGCAACATCACATCCAGATTGCTCTTCCAGATCATGAGACAAGACATTTAATTACTAGTTGGTGTGCTACGCAAAAGAGAAAGTAATATCCATGACATACTACAGTGTAATATACCATTACTTAACAATCCTACGGTATGCATTCTAAATAATTAAAGTGACAAATGATTTTTTCCTCCTTGAAAGTATTGGTGGCAGAAAAAAAAAATGTGTTTTCAATATGTATTATTTAAGAGACAAGACTCATTTAGGAATGGAAAAAGAACCACTTCCCCAGCTGAAGCTAATGCATACAGTCTTCTTCTAGCAATGCTTTTGCAACAAAACACCTTTAAAACACAAACATCACAGTTTGCCACTTGGGAATTACCTGGGAAGTCCAAAACTGCTAGCTGGACTAGGAACTCGAAACCACATGGCAAACTATTTCTGTTACACTGCTAAGTAAATTGCAGTCATTAAGAATCAAGCTTGATTCAAGGGAATCTTTACTGTATCTACCTAAGAGGAAGGAAGTGTTGGACTGAAACAAATTAGTTTATCTTATACAATTCTCACAACTATTAAACATACTCAGCCTTGTTCTTTTCCAATAGCTCATTGACAAAGGGAGAAATAAACAGTTATCTTACTTTTATAAGCATTATTATATTAATGATATAATAGACTCTATTCCTGAGTTAATTTAATCAATCAATGGCATCTTTCCAAATAATTAGTAGGCTAAATATATATAATTATGTCAGCTGCTTAAAAATGTATAATGACAGTATCTGTTGGGGGGGTGGAATTTATGAATAAAAATGGCATGAGTTGAAGTCACTTGAAAAATGCTTTAATTGGAAGAATATCTGAAGTATTTTGTATAGTTTCCCTATCTAGATGGCTCTAAAGTAAGATGACTCGTGCTCTATCCAGGCAACAATTCTAAGCCCATAAATCAAGTTAAAGCTTTGAAAAGCTGACTGTCTTGAATTATACAGGATGGGGATACAATTGACACCACGCGACTGGCATTTCTTTGCTTTGCTCTTGTACCATCACTTCATTTTCTCTCCATCATTGCCTTTTTTTTTCTTACCTCGTACAGAAAGAAGACAGGCCCCTGTGAAAATTGATGTTGAAATGTCCATGTTCTCAGCTTGCATCAGTGTGATAACCTGTAGGGGAGAGGAAAGGCAGAGATGAATCTTTCAACTTCTAAGCAAATGAGGGAAGAGAAATATAATTTACAGGCTTTGCAGCACCCAGTTCATTTTCTTGAGTTTGAAAGTAAATCAGCAAGGTGAGCCCTGCTTCTTCGGATTGTGGTAAAACAAACCATTCAATCACATCTGACCCAAGCCATTTTGCTCCTGGACGAGCAAAATGAAACCCCACAGACTCATCAAATTAAGATAAATATTGCCCAAACTATTTTGGTGCCTAAAATAGAAAAAATAATTAACAGCACTCCCAATCTCTGGATGTAAATATGCTTCCAATACAGCATTAGTTTCTGTAATAATGCTACAATTGAGCATTATTAACTGCCCTCTCATCTCCCTCTACAAAAATTAATTCAATCATTGTATGTCACGCTGAAATAATTCAAATGGACTGATAGCCAATTGCACCAAAAAGTTGGACTCTTGTTGACAACATGGACACATCTGTGTAATTTTCATCACTCCTTTGCCCCCTAGTTTATATCCTTGTCTTTCCCAGTGGTCTCTGCTCCATTTACTAACCAGACCTGACATTGCTTATCTTCTGAGCAAGAGCACAAACAAGGACAACCCAGTGCTGCCACCTACTGAGACAACTATAAAGTAAAGGTAAAAGTTCCCATTTAATATTCATGCCATAAAAAGTCAAGACACAGGTATGGGTTGGACTGACTTATAAACTCCTTTATAACTAAGATCAGGCTATTTGGAAGGATGGGAAGTTATCCACAGTATGATTGATAACATCATTGATCTATCAATGTTCTGACCTATCACTACTTGGCCAGGCTTTACAGTATATCACCCTAGCGATGGATGGAAGTGGTGATAAATTATGAGAACAGATTGGTTCAGTATTCTCCCTTACAAGCTTGTACAGACCTTTCAGCAGGATTTGGCAAACTGGGTCATTCTTTGATTCACAAATCCCTTTTTGTACCCTCCAGAGGCTGCAGAGATTGCACTACCAAAGTTCAGTAGAAAACTCCTGAGAACTGTAGGGAGAATGAACTGTATTAAAGGTATGCAGACCTTCTTTAGGCTTAATGCACAAAAACAACAGAACCTTGCAAATGGCTCCCCACCACAGTTACATCCGGGAACTGTCAATGTGCCTACATTTAGTTATCTTTTAATAAATTTTTGAGGATATATTTTATAATATAGTATTGCAATACAGTATTAATATAGTATTACTATATTGGATCTACTAATGCTTATGTCATTGTTATAATAGGGAACTATAGATTATAATTGTTTTAATTTACAAACCGCTGAGCTGTCGATCGGAAGGTCGGCGGTTCGAAACCGCGCGGCGGGGTGAGCTCCCGTTGCTCGTCCCAGCTTCTGCACACCAAGCAGTTCGAAAACATGCAAATGTGAGTAGATTAATTGGTACCGCTTCGGCGGGAAGGTAACGGCGTTCCGTGAGTCATGCTGGCCACATGACCCGGAAGTGTCCTATGGACAACGCCGGCTCCAAGGCTTTGAAACGGAGATGAGCACCGCCCCCTAAAGTCGGACACGACTGGACTTTACGTCAAGGGAAACCTTTACCTTTACCTATATATAATTGTACTCATTTGACTTATTTTGATTTTCTTATTTTTATTAATTTTATCTTGCTAGTCATCGACCTAATAAACATCATTACTCACTTGCTTACAGAACCTTGCAAATGGCTCCCCACCACAGTTACATCCTGAAACTGTCAATGTGCCTAAATTTATAACATCACCACATCACTGTTTTACCCTCTGCAACCCTTGGCCAGAGAACTAAAGAAAGAAAGAAATATTATTTTAAATGCAGGGTTCTCTGTCCATCAAATGCTTTTTTTTAGTTTTTAGTTTTATTTTTACTTTGCTTTAATGCTCTCCGGAGGGACCTTGTCTTGGAATAAGCATGACTGGTAGGAACATAATAGAGGTTTCAGGGTAGTTTATTCTGAGTTTTGGAACACTTTACTAGGCAATGACAGACTACTTCTTTGTCTCTATTATCCTTTTGTTATCACACATTATAGAAAAAAAGAGTTCCATTCAGACAAATTTTAGAATCAAATGGGAGGCTATAGGAAGTGATGAAATACCCACTGAAATATGGCAAGCAAGAGAAGGAGAATCAGTCAAGGTACTAATTAAGCTACGCCAACAGATCTGGAGAATGACACAGTGGCCAGTCAATTGGAAGAGGTCAATCTATATTCCCATACCAAAAAAAAGGAGACTTAACAGAGTGCACAAAGTATCATACAACAGCCTTAATTTCACATGCTAGCAAAATAATGCTTAGGATCATCCAATGCAGATTAAAGTCCTACATGGAAAAAGAGAAGCCAGACACTCAAGCTGGCTTTAGAAAAGACATTATTGCTGATGCCCACTGGATAACTGAGAAAGCCGAAGAACATCAAAAAGAAGTCAATATGTGCTTCACTGATTATAGAAAGGCCTTTGATTGTGTCAATCACATAAAGCTGTGGAATGTGCTCAGACAAATGGGAATCCCAGAATTCTCACTGACCTAATGAGAAACTTATATACAGGTCAGGAACCACAGTACAGACAGAACATGGCAAAACAGAATGGCTTCAGGTTGGCAAAGGCTGTCTCCTCTCCTCTTATTTATTCCCCTTATTTATGCAGAATATATATTAAAGGAAGCTGGATTGGAAGAAGATGAGGAAGAACATCAATAATTTGCACTATGCTGATGACACTACCCTGAGAGCTGAAAATGCAGAAGATCTGCAAGCTCTAGTAATAAAAATTAAGGAACAAAGTGAAAAAATGGCACTAAAATGAAAGATAAAGAAGACCAAACTAATGACAACAGGTAAAACAACCAGCCTTAGAATTGGCAATGAAGTGGTGGTTAGCTTCTGCCTTTTAGGATCAACCATCAACAGTAAAGGGACAAGCAGTCAAGAAATATGCTGCAGACTAACACTTAGTAGAGCAGCCATGAAGGCCTTGGAAAAGATATTCAAATGCCTACAAAGATCAGAATTGTGCAAGCCATGGTATTCCCTGTGACACTCTATGGAAGTGAAAGTTGAATTTTGAAGAAGCAGGATAGAAAGAATATTGACACTTTTGAACTTTGGTGTTGGAGAAGACTCCTGAGAATACCATGGACAGCCAAGAAAACAAACAAATGGATCATCAAACAAATCAACCCAGAGTTTTCACTCAAAGCACAAATGACCAGGCTCAAATTGTCCTTCTTTAGACACATTACATGCAAACCTAACACTCAGGAGAAGGCTTTAATGCTGGAAAAGATGGAAGGAAAGAGAAGAGAATGACCAGCAGCAAGGTGAATGGACTCAGTTACAGTGGCTATGAGTGCACCATTGGAAGACCTCAAAGACCAGATTAGGGACAGATCATCATGGAGAAAATCTATGTAAGTGGTCACTAGGAGTCAACAGTGACTTGGTGGCACACAATCAATCAATATTTATATGCAAATTTTGCCTGCGCCCATCTCCCCCCAAGAGAGGGACTCTGGGTGGTTTACATCAAAGCTAAAAAATTAAAATACAATAAAACCACAATAATGCATCAAATGTAAATATAAATACAAAATAGAAATATAAAATAGAATCCAGATGGTGGTTAAAAGTTCTAATTCAGTTCATGTATATATGAGGACCACTTTAAGGTGTCAGCCATTCCCAAGAATGACTACTCCCCTTCCCTCCCCAGGTGAGATGGCACAGCCAGGTCTTCAACTTTTTCTGAAAGGTTAGGAGAGAGAGGGCTTGCCTCACCTCCAAGGGAAGAATGTTCCTTAGGGCAGGAGCCACTGCAGAGAAGGCCCACTTCCTGGACCCCACCAGACAAAATTATCTTACAGATGGGGTCCGTAACATGCTCTTTCTGCATGACTGGGTGGGGTGGGTTGATGTAATGGGGAAGAGGCAGTCCCTTAGGTTACCTGGCCCTATGCCATGTAGGGTTTTAAAAGTGATAACCAACACTTTGAATTGGAACTGGAAGCAAACTGGTACCCAATGCAGCTCTTGAAGCAAAGGTGTTATGTGTGCCATCCTTGGGGCACCCAAGACTGCTCACACAGCCACATTCCGAACCAGATGTAGCTTCCAGATACTCTTCAAGGCTAGCCCCATGTAAAGCACATTGCAATAGTCTATATGGGAGATGACTAGGGCATGAGTGAATATTCAGAGGGCCTCTCGATCCAGAAAAGGCTGTAACTGGTGCAAAACATGAAGTTGAGCAAAGGGCTTCCTGGCCATGAGTACCACCTGCTCTTTGAGCAGGAGTCGTGAGTCCAGGAGTCCAGGAGCACTGGGTCTGTTTGGGGCAGTGCAACCCCATCCAGAGCTAAAGGTGGTATGTTCCCAGATGCAGAGGAGCCCCCAACCCACAGCCACTCCATCTTACCAGGGTTCAGCTGAAGCCTGCTGTTCCCCATCCATACCCCCACAGCCCCCTATGCACCAAGAGAGGGTGGTCACAGCATCACTTGCATCACCCAGGATGGAGATGTATAATTGGGTATCATCAGCATATTGATGATACCTCATCCTGTGGTGACAGATGATTTCATGCGCCCCACAAAGGAGGGGCTGTGGGTCGGATCTCTTGCTCCCTGTTACCACCAATTGGGACTGGCCCTGGAGGAAGGAGGTGAACCAGCACAAAGTCACACTGCCCACCCACAACTCCCTGAATCTCCCCCAAAGGATACCATGGTCAATGCTATTGAAAGTCACTGAGAGGTCAAGATGTTGTTGTTGTTGTTGTTGTATGACTTATAGCCATGATACTGTAGCCTCAAGTTTACCAAATGTTGCTTTCAGACTTCCTCATGTTTGATAGTTTACATAGATTAAGTCCACTTTGTCTTCTTGGAGAAAGGCAAACATAACACATCTGTTGCAGATGAACTTCCAAAATCCCATCTCTTATACTGCTGGTGCTGGAGATAAAAAGAAGTATGTGTAAGGGGGAAGAGAACAAGTAGTTCTGTTTCATTTTGTGTATCATCAGGTATTCTGAGTTAAACTGGTCAGATGAAGTCCAGCTCCTTTACTGCTCATGGTAGCTTCCACTTTCTTCCCAGAAGACACCAGGAATGTGCAAATTATCCTTTGGTACATCAAATCTTGTGGAAGGATGTCTCTAAGTGGAGCGATCATAACACTCTGCTCATATCTAGGCTTTATTTTCTTTATAAGTTCTGTAAAAGTCCTACTGTAAATCCTGCTTCTCTAACCCCTTGAAAAGTGACCAGATGTTCTTATGAAAGGCAAGAATGTTTACAATCAACTACCAAGACTTTTTCCTGTATGATTTATCTTTTCTGCTAAAATTAATCAAAAACTGTGCAAGTGCTACATCCACTTTAGGGACATAACACATTGTTTTGGCAACTAGCACCTTTCAATCTGAAAAATCTAATTTCAGTTCTCATTGATGACAATCCCAATTCAATCACATGGTTTCCCAGTCTGTGAAATACAATGAATTTGAAATTTGCTATGGATATTAATTTTTGCTCTGCATATTTCCCTGAAGACAACTTGCTTTCTCTTTATGGTATGATCATATAGTAATCATGAGAAACATTTTCAAAAACTTCATAAAATATCATTCTCTGTTACCATAATTTAACAAGCAGTTATATGATGTTAAACAGTTGCAACCTGTAAAGTTTACTGATATTTTAGGTATCTTTATCAAAGCTTGACAAAAATATTTTCTTCATTGTGAAGGCTTCATGAATCAATGTCAATTCCTTGTGTTATAGAGAAAGAACAATGTTATTCCACCTCACGCTGCTTCAGAGCCTTCTCAGGCTTTTCCTACATATCTCAGCCTGAAAGTGGAAGGCAATTACTCTGGAGAATAAGCCACTCATTTCCTATGGCCTGCTTAAACACTCTGTGGCTCCTCTGACTTACTCACCAAAGCTTATACTAGGCTGAGCACTTCTGGCACTACTGGGGACAATATTAAAGTAGCCCAGTCCAAAAGCAATACGATCAGCCTTAGGGGAGAAAACTGACATAAAATTTCTTCAGGACATGTCATGGCTATAAAAATTGTGTCATTAAGGCAAAAAAGGTGGTATATTTATTTATTATGCAGATTTATATGATCACCTATCTTAAATCCGGGTGTCTAAAAAGCTTAAAAAACAGAAACATACATATAAAAACAATAGAAAAGACGACAACAGATGCCAGGTAAAAATAATCAACTTCTCAATCAGCATACGTAGCTCCATTAACATCTTGGCCTTAAAACCTGAGGTAAAAGCCAGGTTTTTAAAGGCCAATGGTGTTGGGGCCATCCAAACCTCAGGAGTGAAGCTGCTCCACAGGGTAAATGCCACAAGACGGAAGACAGTTCCCTAAAATGACACTGTTTTATTTCTGTATAGTAAATTTCTGTTTTACAGTTCTGTGTAAAATGACACAGGATTGATCTGGAGCATGTCCACCCTGTTGACTTTGGTGGGATAGAGAGAAACCACTGGAGACAGGCAGTCCCTCAAGTATTCTGCCCCTGCAGCCCATACAGCTTTATTGGTGATAACCAGGTCCTTGAATTACATTCTTAAATCTAGCAAAAGGTGTTGGCATTTCTTTGTTTTTGCTCTGACCAAGCCACTAGGTTACCATGGTAATCAAGTACTTTCTTAAGTATCAGCAGGGTGAAAAGGTCAAACTTAATTGTCCTCAGTTTGAGTGTTAAAAGCTGCATTGCCTGGGGGAGGAACTTGCCTGGACTTGTTTAGTTTTGCTATTGTAGCTTTCCAGAACAGCCTCTCTTCCCAGTCCTCTCTGAGCACATGTGAATGCACAGCTTGAAAATATGTTTTTGTGCTTTCTGTAAATAAATTTATTTTTATAGAAATGCCTGGTGTGTGATTTTTCTGAGCTCTTGGGCCAAATGCTTTCTAGCACTCTGACAAAAGGCACTGCAGCTCACGTAGCACTGGCATGTGGGTGTTCTTTGGTGGACCAAACTTGTCTGTTACCATATTCTGGACCAGCTGCAGCTTCCAAATGTCCCTCAAGGACAGCCCCATGTGCATAATAATAATCTAACCAGGAAGTCCAATAGCCCACAACACCTGTTTTTGTTAGAATTGAGTCAGAGTCTGTTCCTCCTAATCCAGACCTTTACTGACTCCAGGCACTGGGAAAGCACCTCAACAGCATCATTTGGGTGGCCAGAGATGTACAGTATAATTGAGTATTAACAGCATATTGATAAATTACCCCATGTTGATGAATGACCTCACCTAGTGCCTTCCTGTAGATGTTAAATAGGAGTGGGAGAGAGTCAAATCCTGAGGCACCCTGCAAGATTTAAACCTCTTCCCCACTACTAACACTGACTGGAACCAGTCTTGGAGGAAGGAGGATAACCATAAAAAAACAATGCCCCCCATTCCCAGCCCCCTAAGCCAGTCCAGTAGAATAGCATGGCTATCAAAAGCTGCCAAGAGATCAAGGAGAGGAAGGACAGGGATACCACCTCTATCCCTGGCATGCCATAGGTTATCTGCAAGAGCAGTCAATACTGTCTCCATAATATAACCCAGTTTGAAACCGGACTGAAAATTGTCCAGATAATCTGTTTTCTTCCAGAGCCCTTTGGTGCTGAAGACCAACCACCCCTTCAACAAACTTCTCTAAAACGGGAAGGTTGGAAACTGGATGAACTTGTTCAATACCATTGGATCCAATGATGGCCTCCATGAAATCCTACTTTCCAAAAATGGTGGATGACTCAATTTGGAGACAGGGCAAAAGGGGAGTGCTGATACTGTATGTCCAAAGACTTAGTCAAAGAAGATGATTCAATCAAATGGATATCACCATGATAATCCAAATACATGTTTCTCCATGGTTAGAAACATGTAGCTATATTTGCTATATGCTGACAAACAAGGTACATGGGTAAGACACTGAACTCTTCAAAGCCATTTACTCACATAAACATAATATATGGTCCCAGACCAAGTATTTATTTGGTCTGATGGAGCAATGATATTCTGAGAAGTCTGGATAGTGTTTTCTGACAACTATATTATATCCATATGTCCTCATTTCATGCTTTTATTTTCTTTGTATGTCATCTTGGCAAACCAGTGGGAGTGTGATAACAATACTCTTATCATCATCTGACACTAGAACAGAAGAAAGCCACTTTTTGCTGTTCCATTCACTTCCAATACTTAATAAATGTTTGCCTTCACTTTGGTCACCCACTATGTCAGCAGCATTTCACCTGGTTTTGTCACCTCTGCAAGATCTCCCCCACCACAAAACCCTTCGTTTCATCAGTGTTTTCTAAACTCCAAAGTTGCTTGCTCATGTTGCAAGCTGATTCCCCATCTTTATTATCAGTTGTGATTGTTTCGCTTTAACTATTTTTGCTAGTGGTTTGCTGGCCCATTGGCAGGTAGTCCTCACTTAATGACCACAATTGGGACCAGAATTTCAGTTGCTAAGTGAAGCAGTCATTAAGCAAATCCAACCTGATTTCATGAACTTTTTTGTAGTGGTCATTAAGCAAATCATGTGGTTCCCCATTGATTTTGCTTGCCATAAGCCATTCGGGAAGGTTGAAATTGGTGATCACGTGACCATGGGATGCTGCAACAGTCGTAATGTGAACCGGTTGCCAAGTGCCCGAATTGTGGTCATGTGACTGTGAGGATGCTGTGACAGTCATAAGTGTGAGGGCCAGTTGTAAATTGTTTTTTTCAGCACTGTTGTAAATCCGAACCATCACTAAATGAATGGTCATTAAGCGAGGACTACCTTGACAGCAGTTCTTATGAGAAGAAAGGGAAAGGAAAGGAAGGGAAGGGAAGAATACTGGTTGCTGTACATGCTGGTTGCTGTACCTGTTGGCATTGGCTTGGCCTTCTTTATCTTTAATTGTATTCCCATTTTTTCACTGTGCTCCTTGACTTTCATGACTAGGGCTTACAGATCCTTGGCATTCTCAGCTATCATCCTAGTTTCATCAGCATAGTGTAGTTATGGATGGTTCTTCCAATTTTAAAACCAGGCTCATCTCAGGTCCATCTTCCAATGTAGTCTCAATATATATTCAACGTAAAGGCTGAATAAATAAGGAGAGAGTATAGTTTTGTTTTATTCCTTTGCCAACCTGGAGCCACTTGGTTTTGCCATGTTCTGTCCAGACTGTGGCTTTCCGAGTATAGGTTTTGCATTAGAACGATGAGAAGTTCTAGGATTCCTGTTTTTATAGCAACATTCAGCAGCTTGACATAGTTGACACAAGAGAAGGCCTTTCTATAATCAATAAAGCACATTTAGACTTATTTTTGGTGTCTTTTAGACTTCTCAGTTATCCAGCATACATCAGCAATAATTTATTTATTCATTCATTTATTTATTGAATTTTATCACCACCCATCTCCCCCACAAAGGGGGAGATGTCTCTTTTTCCTCAGCCTTTTCTAAAACCATCTTGAACATCTGGCATCCCCCTTTCCATGCAGGGCTCTAATCTCTGTTGGATGATTCTAAACATAATTCTTGTCAAACAGTAAAAGTTATAAGAAAGAAAGAAAGAAAGAAAGAAAGAAAGAAAGAAAGAAAGAAAGAAAGAAAGAAAGAAAGAAAGAAAGAAAGAAAGAAAGAAAGAAAGAAAGAGAAAGAAAAAGAAAATCTCCCTAAAGTTTCTTTTCATAATTCAGGCTTCTAAGTCATTGCAAAGTTTATTCTGTTGTACTTTGAGTCTTATAATTGCCCCTGAGTTGAGACACAAGTTGTTTGTTTGTTTGTTAAGACACACATCTTGTTTGTGGATTTAGCTCAGGTTTACAAACAGCCAACATTCACATGATTTCAAAGACCTGGGTTGATTAACTCTGCACCCTTCGGTGCCTAATGTGTATGGCAGGCCCAGACACACCCATTTTTCATGAATCACTTTGTTTAAAGCTGTATGCCCTCTTAAAACATCCACTGAATCCAAATGTCAATGGGTCATTGAGGGTCACTCCAAACTGAGATAATCTTCATAAATGTTCTGGTGGGAACATGGCCGACTGAGCAGCTGTGTCTGCGTGCTCTGTGGGCAGAGCTGGCAATGCATGCTTTTTGGTGGGGGCTTGACAGGCTTTTTCCTGGAGCCCAGAGCTTTTTCATGTGAAGAAAAAGCTCGAAATCACCCCATCTGCTCTCTAAAATGCTGTCTTGCAGCCAGAGAATTGCTGCGTTCATGACAATCCGGTAAGAGGCAACAGGAGGCAGGGGACGTAATTGTAATGTAAACCCAAAATATCATACTTTATAAAACAAAGAACCTCTTCTCTCATCCTCTGCCTTACTGCAATGATATGTGGGAATGTCCTTGAGAGACAGGAGGAGGAGGAAGAGCCACAGGCTAGACAACTGTCAGACAAGTGGAGGCTGAGTCTGCAGAAGGAAAGTGGCAAACATGTCAGAAGGGACCCTCCCTAGTTTCTGGGACTGTAAAGGTGAGAGAGGGGGAAGAGATGTACTTTCAGACTTGCAAGATTCTGTTAATGTTACCTTACAGTAAAGTTGGAACTAGTACTTCTGGGCATGCTTCTTGTCTGGACTACCTCACAAGGCTGATACTTACAATTAAGCCCCAGGAAAATGCAGAAAATAGCCCTCAATTAATAACGTAACACAGACATCACTTTTGCATGATATTCAACAGCCCTTTACCTTAAAAAAAGTGCAAATATAGAGACATTTTAACTTTTGCTGAACTCCTAGATTAGTATGAAAATTATAGGTCTGTTTAAAATGGTTTTGATTTAGTTAGGTCCTTTGCATCGTGAAGGTAATACAATATGCCTTTTTGAACTGAAGAGGTGATGGGCTTTGCTTCTGTGCACCCTCCACTGGCCTTTGTAGCTGAAGAAAGAAAACCAGTATATCTGCTTGACTTCACTTTTAGAAGTGAAATGGTTACTTTGCTTCATGGAGCCATTTCAAGGGGATGATTCGTTCCAGCTTTCACAGAAGAAAAACACCCACTTGAAGAACTAGACAGCTCCTAGAAACAGGCATACATTTTCTCTACAATGGAAGCCTTTTGAAAATGCTTTCTTTACTCTGAAAACAAGTGCCTTTGAAAGCTGGGAGTCTATGATAAATTACATTTTAAAGAATGCTTTGAAAAGTCTGTTCTGGTCATTTAGTCACCCTTTAGATCAAAGTCGTGGCTTATTCAAATATGACTTATTTGGTGTCTGCCTTTTTTTGTAAAAAAAAAAAAGTAATGACACAACCATCTACAGGTACACTTTTTGGTTTTCAGTAGAGAGAAAATATATTTATCCTTTATGCTAACAAACATTCAATAGCTGCTGATTAGTAAAACTAACTTCTTTGCCTGATGCTTAATATATGGAATTTGGCTTTTGTGTTATCAGGTGTTGCTTCTCCCTTCCCCTTCAAAGTGATATATTTGGATCTTAAATTGGTATAAAATTCAAGTTAAAATTGTTTTTATGTTTTTTTTGTTTTTTGTTTGGTCATGTGCTGCCTTTAGTCTTTGCTTCTAAGGAATTAAGGTTAATGAAGAAATAAAAAGCCAAATACTGGATAGGGAAAAAAAAAAAAGCCAACTTAAGCTCTATATGCTGTCAGCACATCAGGAATTCCAAACAGTGGAAACAGCCAGAAATCCTTAGATACAAAGTGGGAATTTAGCACCAAGGGTGGAAGGTCAAAAAAAAAAAAAAAGCCATTTGTTTCAGCAATGGTTTGAGTTGTGTGTGTGGATTGGGGGTGGGGTATGGCTAAATTTTGCAAAGAGTTCAGTTTCTGCCAGTGGTACTTTTAAAATTATTCATTTATAAAATGCATTATCTGCTTTCCTTTGTAGCCATAATTCCAAAGCAGGATACCAAATAGAATTTAACACCATGGGAACACAACAATCCTTTTAAAACCTTGACATTAAAAGGCCTAGCAGTAGAGTTAAATTTTGGGTGAGCAAATGTGTTTCTTACAACACGAAGTTATATAAGTGGAGCTCCAGGAACTAAAATCCTACTGAAACCAATATTAGAATCCCTATCCAGATTAAAAACTAAAACAAAAAACAAACAAAAAAAAACTGCTATATGGGTGGAATTATATTATTGAATATCATAGAAGTTAAATGACATTAAGTGTGTGTGTGTGTGTGTGTTTGGGGGGTAATTGATGAAATAATTCATTCATTACAGATAGATCTATGAATGACTATTAATCAGGATGAATGGAACCTGCAAAATGAAGAAGCAGTATTTCATTGTGGAAGTCCACTGGGAGGAAAGGTGGGGAGCAATTGTCGACATAGGTATCATAATGTCATGATATAAATGACTTGGCTTATGTGCTTGCATCAGACACCATGCCATCATATAATTCTACCATTTGCACAATGACATCATGATGCACGGGTTGTCATTTTGACATAATTGTGGCTTGCTACAGATTTCTAGGTATCAATGAATACTAGGTGTTGGGAAGCTAACTTTGTTACTCTGATTTTAATATATAGCTCACAGATTCTGCTGATGGGGTAGCCACTGGAGAAAGCAAGATGCTGACCTAGGTTGACCTTTGGTTTCATCCAGCCAGTCTTTTTGTATATTCTTAAACAATCTCCCCTTGTAATTAAACTTTGTATATGTTGTAAAAGCAATGAAATGGAAAGTTCTTGCAAATGAAATATTGCCTAATTTCCTATTCCTGCTAAACATTATGTGGTATTGTATTCTAAAACAAACAAACAATAACTGTAGTCTGTCTTTGCTGTCCATGGGCTATAATCAAGTTTAAACAGCAAGTCATGGACACCAAAGAGCCGCTTTAGTTAAATCTAGTTCCTAACAATTGTAGGTCCCAGATACAGAAACAGAATCCCCAATGAATGAAAGATCTTATCCTCTTGGAACTGCTTAACCATTGCAGAGCTTTTCTCAGCCTTGACTTAACATCCTTCCATCTGCTGTTGCTGAAATGCAGATTTATTAGGACTCTTCACTTGGCCTTGAGGCTCTGAAGTGGTTGAAACAGTTGGGCATGTTCTCTTATGCTGCAAACTTTATAGGGCTCCATGCAATAAAAATATTATGCCCTTTTTAGTAAACTTTCCAGGCCACTCAGATGAATTCCTTCTCACCCATTTCTTGTGGACTGGCAGCCTGGAATTGTCTTTAAAGTGACAAAGATTTATCAGCAACAGATAATGAGGGCACCCCAGCTAAACTGATAAAACAATTCTCTTTCCAGTTTACCATATAATCTCCTATTGCTTTTATATTACTGTCTGTTTTATTACATATCATTATTGTCTGGAAGGTTGTTTTAGTGGCTATTTTATGCTGCTGGCTGGCCTTTGGGTTTAATAAAGAATTCATTCTTTTATGGTCAACAAAGAACTTCTCTCTGTGTGTATATGTGTATGTATATATAGAGAGGGGGGGAGGGAGGGAGAGAGAGAGAGAGTGCAAAATTTAATTGGGACTTCTGAAATATCAGGCTCTGTTGACACAGGGAATCTTTCAATTCTGCATTATGAATCTCTTCATGTTTGCCTTCATCTTTTAACAAAACTAAACCCAGTCTGGAATAACTGCAAAACTCCATGTAACTTCATAATTCAACAGAAGTTTATTGTTCTATGAATGCTTCTAAATAGGGTAAATCGTTGTGACGCTTAGTTTAACACCTGTGTTGAGCCACCTGAGTTGAAGCCTGCAGCCATCCCATTTTTCAAAATTGCCTCAACACCTTTTCTGTTTGAGATAGATACTGTAAGCATCACCAAGAAAAATGCCTGGGAAAACTTCAGACATGATGAATTAATTATTATCATGATGTCCTTTCCTAAAATTTACCATTTTGTCTCTTACTTTCTTTCTGTAGCCCTTTCAAGATTCCCCCCCCCAAAAAAAGTCTGTAATATATATTTATTTCACAGGAGTTCCAATTTTTTTTTTCCTCCAAATCTCAGCTTGAATTTTTGAGCTCCAAATTACTTATTTTTAAGCATAAGTGTTTTCCTGCCTGCCTGCCTGCCTGCCTGCCTGCCTGCCTGCCTTCCTTCCTTCCTTCCTTCCTTCCTTCCTTCCTTCCTTCCTTCCTTCCTTCCTTCCTTCCTTCCTTCCTTCCTTCCTTCCTTTCTTCCCTGCAGCATCTGCAGTGGTTTTCTGTTCTGTTTTTCCTTTTGTTCTTTTGTTCTTTTTTCCAAGAGTTGCTTTAGCCTTTTTGTGTGGGTTTTATGATGTGCACGAACGCTTATTATGTATTTTGATAATGCACTACAGTCTTGATGTGATTCAACATACAGTTCTATGCATTTGTGTCACCAGTGTGGATGAACATAAAATATCCAAGAAAGAGAAACCTCATGCAATCACTTGTTAATCACATTGAGGTTCTCACATAAGAAACTTGAGCACAATGTTCAAATGGCCCCAACTCTGTTGGAATTTAGGAAAACAATGAAAACCTGTCTGTTGCAAGAGACCCTGGAGATGGTTATCATTTAAATGTTCTCCTCCTGAAAGGGATTTGTTTATTTGATTGTCAGTGGTGCTTGGTGCATGTGCAATTTACTTCTATTTATTGCTTACCTTTACTGTTTAAATATGTTAGGAAAGTAAACCACTCAGGTCAACATCTTTAGAATAGCAAAAAAGTACAGTAAGTAAGCAAGTAAGCTTCATCAAGACCTATTTTCATTTTTTTTTTAAATGTAATGTATATTTAGTTATAATAAGCATATTACAAGCAGATGTGTAGAGGCACTTTAAAAGTGAGTATCTTGGCTCAAATGTTTATAAGCAAATGCTGAGAACTACTGTCTCAAAATTCATCTGTGCCAAAAAACAATCTTTTCCAGAACAGAGCAAGATTGCAGTGATGGCTACTCTTCTAGATATTCTAGATATTTTCCCCACATGGGACTGAGACAATCCATTCTGAACCCTTTATTGAGGATTTAACACAAAACACAAAAAATAAACAAAATCTAAGAATCCCAGCAGAAAGCTGATGATATGCAATCCAGTTCTATTGGATGCAAGTGTTTCAGATGGCCTTTCTTAACAAAATGTAGATTATTTTAAATTTATTCCATAGCAGTGTTATATGTGATCACATATTATTCTATTCTGTCTAGCATCTCAGGAAACCATTGAAACAATGGAAAATCAAGTGCTGTCATATGGATTTTATATTTATCTTCTGTAAATAAGCATTTTTGTTGTCAGTTTACATGATTACCCCTAATATATAGAGTTTTTATTCCCCTATACAACCACTCAAATGTATGATCCCCCCCCCCCATGCAACTTTCCCTAGCACACACAAAGACATAATCTCCTTTAATCTATTTGCTTGGCCACCCGGTAGATGATTTACACCAATGTTTCTCAAACTTGGCAACTTTAAGGTGTGTGGACTTCAACTCCCAGAATTCCCCAGCCAGCTAGGGAATTCTGGGTGTTGAAGTCCACACACCTTAAAGTTGCCAAGTTTGAGAAATACTGTCCTAACTGCCAGGAAACACTCTGAGATGAGGAACTGGTCTCTAATGTTTTATTGCTTGTACATAACAGGAATCCTAACAAACTGAAGAAGTGTGGGAAAACCCCAGCCATATAACCCCCAAAGGTTAAGGCGGTCCCGATCTGTGTCTCTTTGAATGGCTACCTAATTCCTCAGTGCTACGCATGCGCTTAACAGTCTGGATGGGAGCCCCCTGCTCGCCATCCGTACTCATGACAAATACTGACTTACACTAAGGAACCTGGTTAGCATTTTCTGGAATTTGCAACTCTAATTAATGCTATCAGTCAGGGTGTTCCCCTGAATCAGCTGAACAGGGTAAGCTTAGCAGGAATGATATTAGGTTGGCTGCAGATATTTACTATGTCATATTTAGCTTATTCCAGCACATGAATACTAATTAATAGTAATGAATAAGAAGACTTCGATATAGGAATCACCAATCTAAGATTCCCCCCCCCACCCCCACAACCTATAGCATCATTCCCTTAGAAAAGAAAGTAACTTTTGGGTCAAATTGGCTCCTGGTGATGGCATATTCATGTCCATCTATCTATCTATCTATCTATCTATCTATCTATCTATCTATCTATCTATTTGCAAATCCATTGAAATACTGTAGGTGCTTCATAATGTGCATGACTGCTATGAAGCATCTCTTTTAAAGACATTAAAGCAGATGCATCTTTTTCTAAGCCTGTGAGGCTGCTTTGGAAGCTGTTCTCAACTATCTCTGCATGGGTGCATGTGCACATTTGCTTCCCTTTGTGGAGGAAAAAAGTAGAAGGCAAGATGATAACAGAATCTTCTTTTGGAGGATGTGAATAACTCTATTGGTTTAGTTGTCAACAGTATTTCTGGACTTCTTCTAGTGGTTTTCCTTTACCTGAAAACAATTAAAGCAATATCAAAATTTGACTGTGTGGACCATAACAAATTGTGGCAAGTTCTTAGTGGTATGGGGATACCAAGTCATCTTGTATGCCTCCTGAAGAATCTGTATAACGACCAAGTAGAAATAGTAAGAACAGACCACGGAACAACGGACTGGTTTAAGATTGGGAAAGCAGTACGGCAGGGCTGTATATTCTCACCCTACCTATTCAACTTGTACACAGAACACATCATGCGACAAGCTGGCCTTGAGGAATCCAAGGCTGGAGATAAAATCTCTGGAAGAAACATTAACAATCTCAGATATGCAGATGATACCACTTTGATGGCTGAAAGCGAAGAGGAACTGAGGAGCCTTATGATGAAGGTCAAAGAAGAAAGTGCAAAAGCTGGCTTGCAGCTAAACCTGAAAAAAACCAAGATTATGGCAACCAGCTTGACTGATAACTGGCAAATAGAGGGAGAAAATGTAGAAGCAGTGAAAGACTTTGTATTCCTAGGTGCAAAGATTACTGCAGATGCTGACTGCAGTCAGGAAATCAGAAGACGCTTAATCCTTGGGAGAAGAGCAATGACAAATCTCGATAAAATAGTTAAGAGCAGAGACATCACACTGACAACAAAGGCCCGCATAGTTAAAGCAATGGTGTTCCCTGTAGTAACATATGGCTGCGAGAGCTGGACCATAAGGAAGGCTGAGAGAAGGAAGATCGATGCTTTTGAACTGTGGTGTTGGAGGAAAATTCGGAGAGTGCCTTGGACTGCAAGAAGATCAAACCAGTCCGTACTCCAGGAAATAAAGCCAGACTGCTCACTTGAGGGAACGATATTAAAGGCCAAACTGAAATACTTTGGCCACATAATGAGAAGACAGGACACCCTGGAGAAGATGTTGATGCTAGGGAGAGTGGAAGGCGAAAGGAAGAGGGGCCGACCAAGGGCAAGATGGATGGATGATATTCTAGAGGTGACGGACTTGTCCCTGTGGGAGCTGGGGGTGTTGACGACCGACAGGAAGCTCTGGCGTGGGCTGGTCCATGAAGTCACGAAGAGTCGGAAGCAACTAAACGAATAAACAACAACAAATATCAAAATCTGTTCTGCAGTTTCTTAAAAAAAATTCTTCCCTTCAAAAGTGACTTTAAAAATATCTTATTCTCAGGATGCCTAAGAATTTATTTCCATTTCTTTAGGTGGTACTTTGTAGCTTATGGTAAAATTGGTTGTGGAACATCAATCCACTTGAGGGTGTTGCTGATGATCCTTTTTTTTTTTTTTTTTGTAATCTGCCTTTCTATCACTATGCAACTATCTAAGGTGCCCTAATTTCCCAGTTTGAAAGAGAAAGAAGTTTCCTGTTGAGATTTTCTCATGGAATTTAATTGAGGCATGGAAGGTCAAGGAAGGTACATATTGCTCTGGAGACGCTGGTACAAAAAAAGATAGAATATTCACCCATACCTTATGCACACCGGTAGCGAAATAAATGCAAATTTCCCCCATTCCATCTATCAGAATTTCACCAACACCCTTTCTACCTTTGAATGAAATTTCAAAATTTAATGAGAACTAGAAGAAGAAGAAGAAAAAAATCATTAAAAAGACCCTTGCAAGGAGGGCCCACAAGAGATCCCTTCCCTGAAGTCTGTTCCAAAGCAAATTCTTTTGATTAAACTCTATGCAAGATCTTGGTTAATCTCTCTTTTCCAACATTTTTGTCTCCTTTTGATGTCTTGCATTCTTTGAATCATGAGTTGATTCTTGCATGTGGAGAGCTCTGGGATTGGAGTTTTACTGATATGATTAATTAATACCAGTGCCAGGAGCATTTGGACTCCTTTCTCTGATACTTATACCTTGATGTGTTGCCTGCTTCATGATTGGCTAAATGGTAATGATAAGGAACACAGGAAAATGATTCCACTCCACATTAATTCATTGCCCTAAAGTGACTGCATTCCCTTTCCAAGTGGCGAATGAAAAATTCACAGGCTGACATAAGTAGCCTCTTGCATTAATATTGGGCTGTTGTAAAGTACATCTTCGCTTAGAGCCATGCACTCTTTCAGAAACACGTTGCAGTTTAACATAGTTATTTTGCTCTCTTAGAAATCAGGGTCTTCAGATGAAAGCAAGAACATTTGCTTACAAATGCTTTCTTTGGGGCGCATTTTGCTGTTTGAAGTCCTTCCCCCTTATTGTGCTTTATATTTGCAAAACAGCAATCCCTGAAAAACTATCTTCCATTAATAAAATAGAATCATTTCCCATTTTACATACAGGAAGAAAAAAAAACATAAATTGCAGGGTCAACCAAAAATGATGATTTCGATAGAAAAGATAAGAGCTTAAATAACTCACTGTAATCCACTGGATTAATTCCTCCCTGATTACATTTTTGCAGTGTACCTCACCACTACTAATAGGTCTGCTACAATTAAGGATAGTTCAGGATCTCTTTCTGTTCGGGCAGCTTCCTTTTATGCTGCAACCCTTATAGGTTTCAAAAGAGAGAGATTTGAAAATTTTGGTGAGATAGCCTTCCTTTTCACCAGAATTTCAGCAATCCTAGAATAAATGTTTATATGAACTGCCTTATTTTATAAGGTTTTCAAGGTATAAACACCAATCCAGTATTTTGGATCCTGAGTTTGCATTCACTTGTAATAATAATAATAATAATAATAATAATAATAATAATAATAATGTACTATACTTAGTGGAATGATGACATGAAAAAGGCTGTTCTTTTTAAAAATCATACAAAAGAGTGATTGGTACAAAATATGATGAAAGAAAGTTATTATATAGCATGTAGAGAAAGAAAAAAAGTAGCTTCAAAGAATCTAGTCTGCAAAGAACAGACTAAGATTAAGAGTGGAAGAGAAAATGTGGTTTTGATGGAAATTTTAAAAATGCTGTGGAAGTGGCTGCAAAAGCCTAAATACAAAGCCTCCAACAAAAGGGAATGGAATTAGAAATAAAAGTGATGAAATGATTTGAGATGAAACTGAAGAGAAGAAATTATAGTAAGATGCCAAAAATGGAATTGAAATGAATGCTGTAAATGTTAGCATATGGCCAAAAAAAGAAAAAAGAAAAAGAAAAGGAAGCTGCAAATTCTGTGAGAAAGTTGAAAAAGGATAAGGCTGCAGGTACAGATGATATAACTGGATAAATTTTAAAATATGGACGTGCTTCACTTATGGAGTGACTGTATGATTTGTTTAATATGGGTGTGAAGGCTCCATCTGTGCCTGACAATTATAAGAATGTCAATAGATTTCCCTTATGCAAGGAGAAAAGTAGACTAAATTCCAAAACTATAGGGGAATTATTTTATTTAGTGTGCCTGGGAAGGTGTTTGGCAGAATTCTGTTTGAAAGAGGTAGCAATGAACAAAGTTTGGGAAATGCAGAAAACCTTATATTGGGCCAAATTAGGTGTTTGTTCTTCAGCAGGACACTGAGACATATATGGAAATGTATTATATGTTTATTGATTCAGGAAAAAAAATATATGTCAAAATGAATAGGATTGAATTATGGAACTATTTCTGCAAGTATGGAGTTGAAGGTTGGTTGTGGAATGTAATATGCAAGAATTAATAAAATGCTTAACAGATGGTTCAACCCTGTGGAAGGAGTTAGATAAAAATGTCAGATGTTCCCTTCATTGTTTAATTTATGGAAAAAATCTATACGGAAACCTCATAATGACAGGAAGGGTGTGTTAGGTAGGATGTGAATGTACACATACTTTAGTGTGCATATAAACCTGTATTATTGGCTGAGAAACTAAATGATGTTCAGTGAATGTTAGATTGTAGATGCAATGAAGCATATGGATCCAAAACCTAATGTACGAAATCCACTCTAGTTATGTTTGATAGGGTAAACAGAGTAAAAATTGCCAATTGAAAATAATAAAAAACTAGAGCAAATAGAGAAATTTGTGTGAATGAATGTTTAATACAAATGGGAAAAAAAATGAAGAAATCTTAAGATGGGCAAGTGCTGGTAGAAAAAGAGTGGTCTGTTTTGGGGAAAGAATGTCTGAGAAGTTTACATAACAAAAGGTGATTTACCAGGATGGGAAAGTATAAAGGAGAAAATAAATCTAGCAAACAAAATGGAGGTTGCACCCCTTTTTCTTCCCTGTCTTTTAGATATGACCAGGTTTAAACCCAGTTCATCTCTTTGCCTAATCCCATCATACCCAATTTGACCCTTCCTGCCCCCAGACAAAGCCCCTTGAACCAAAGAAGAGAAGCCTCCTCACCAGCTCACAGTATAGCCCAAGAGCAGTCCTTACAAGGGAATGGCAACCTAGAGAAACCCCAGTGTTCCATCAGCTATCAGTTCCATCCTCAACATCCCACCTCCTTCAACAATGGGCTTCCTCAGCAATGCTACCTTCCTGAAAGGCCCATTTTGCCTAACAATAGAACTCACCCCAGGTACACTGACAAGGACCAGCCTAGCTTCCCCAAACTGGCCAGCAAGTCAGAGCCCTAGGATTTCATGCCTTGTGGGGGACAATTGATAGACTGCATCCACATAGTGTCCTCTGGGCCTCCTAAGACTTTTGGAAGTAGCTAAATGGTCTATTATATACAAGGCAGCCAGATAATCCTATGGATCTCCTGGCTAGAGCACATCCATTTTTGTCATATTTTTGTCATCTTTACTATGTTACAATGAAGTAACAAAGGTTCTTTTCAGGGCCAATCGACAAGAAAACTTGGACCTGCTATCAGGATTTGCCAGATTAATACTGAGGGCATTAGCGGGGCTAAGTGCCAAATCCTGCTGAAAGTTTTAACTGATTATGATGTAGACATCGTTGCCATCCAGGAAACACATGTGGAAGATGAGGCTGCGATTAGTAAAAGGGGCAAGATACCGGGCTATGACTTAATGGGAGCAACATACCATCATGCCTCTGGCGTAGCCACCTATGCCTGACCAATATCGAAAATGTCCAACTGTACTCAACATCTTGTGCTATTAATGTACATGAAGTAGTTATCAAAATAAAGGATGTAACAGTCAATAACATATATAAGCCACCAGCCATTATATGGCTATCCCAAGTTTTCCCTATTTTGTCTCACCCAGCCATCTGTGTGGGGGATCTTAATAGTCACCACAGTCAATGGAAATACAAGGAAAATGATTATAATGGAGAGGCGCTTACCAATTGGGCAGATGATAATGGTATGTACCTTATATCTGATGTGAAACAATGAGGTTCCTTTAAATCTGCAGCTTGGAGACAGGAATATAATCCTGACCTCTGTTCTGTGACTACAATGAAGAAAACTTACTAGTGAGAGCCTCTCGAAAAATCTTAAAAGGATTTTCCACACACTCAACATCGACCGGCGTTAATAGAGATTGGCATAAGTATCCCTCTGGTGACCTCTTTCCTTCACCCAAGGTGGAATTTTAGGAAAGCAGACTGGAAGACCTTCTCTGATAATTTAGATAAATGTGTGGGCTGGATATCCCCCATAACAGAAAATTACCAGAGATTTGTGGGGTCAATAATAACTGTAGCAAAGGACACCATACCTAGAGGATATCGCAAACAATATATTCCAGGATGGAATGATGATTGCAAAAAACAATATCAGGAATTCCTCAAGAATGGAGATCAAGAAATTGCAGATGAATCACTACATAGTCTTGACGTAGCATGACAAAAGAAGTGGATAGAAATGATTGAGGTGCTGGATTTTAAAAAAGATTTTAAAAAATCCAGCAGAAAAGCCTGGTTGCTCTTACAGAAATTGGGTGAAGGCCACAGGATGGCACAAAACAGTACATCTATACCCCCAAATAAGATCACAGCCCACATTGTATCTACATCTAGGGCCCCACAGGATAGAGCTCATGCAATTTATATTAAACATAAGTTTACAATGCTGCTCGCTACCAGCGAAGAACAAACTGAATACTCCTACCCATTCTTGACTGATGAAATAACAACTGTGCTGAAGGACGTGAAAGCAAACAAGGCACCAGGGCCTGATGGAATCCATCCAGAATTCCTCCTTAACTATGGCAAGTACACCAAGAAGTGGCTGGCAGACCTCTTTACAAATATTATGATGACAGGCATGATGCCCCATAAGATGAAGCATTCTAAAATTATTGCTGTTCTCATGCCAGGAAAACTGAGTATCCAACCAAAAGGTTATTGACCAATTGCACTTTTGAGCACAATTTACAAACTTTTAGAAAGGCTTCTCTATAACAGAATTAGCATCAAGATATTCGAGAGGGTCCCCATGGAGCAAGCTGGTTTTCACCTTAAACAAAGCTGCACTCATCAGGTCTTATCACTGACTACCTACATAGAAGCAGGATTCCAGAAAAAAGACATCAGTTGCTTTTCTAGACCTGTCTGCAGCATATGACATGGTTTGGAGACATGGACTACTCTACAAACCTGTACAAGTTACAGTGTGTAAGAAAACTACCTGACTTATTAATAATATGATTGCAAATAGGACTTTCTGAGTGATGAGTGGACACAATGTGAGCACTCAAAAAGTCCTTAATGATGGCTTACCACAAGGTTCTGTTTTAGCCCCTCTTTTATTTAATCTGTATGTTTCTGATATGCCTGATACCATCTCCAGAAAGTTTGGATATGCAGATGACTGGGCTATAGGCATAAGACATCAAACCTTTGAGACAATGGAAGCCATCTTAATGTCCAACTTAGCTGCCCTGGGAACATACTTCCACAAATGGAGATTGCAGCCAAACCCTCCGAAGACAGAAATAGCATGCTTCCACCTATGTAACGGGTTGGCAAATAGACAACTTAATGTTCAGTTTGAAGGCACTAGACTCCAACATAATACACACCCAAAATATCTTGCGGTAACCCTAGACGGGACACTTATTTATAAGAAACACTTATAAAATACTGCAGCTAAACTGAGAACTAGAATTAACATTCTTCATAAGCTATGCGGTACTACATGGGGTTCTTCCGCTGACCCACTGCGCACTTTGACTCTAGTGCTGGTCTATTCAACTGCAGAATATTGTGCTCCAGTATGGCTTAATAGTGTGCATGCAAAGAAGGTAGACAACAGTACAATGAGGATAATGAGCGGAACCATCAGGTCCACTCCAACCCCATGGCTGCCAATCTTGAGCCATATCCCTCCTCCAGACCTCTGGTGGAAGAATGCTTTTCTCCGAGAATATAAAAGAATAGTTGATGACTCCAAGCTCCCTATACATGGCGATATAGCAGAATTAGGAATAAACAGATTGTGATCTAGGCATCCACCTATGACTACTGCTAGGGAATTGGCTATAAAAAATTTTCATCTCCTCGATTCCTGGAGGCAATTTGTCCTAACAGTCAGAAATCACGCTGAGACGAGGAGTAGGTCTCTAGTGTTCATTACTGCTGTATTAGACAGAAAATCCTAACAAACTGAAGAAGCATGGGAAAACCCAGACATATAAACCCCAAAAGTTAAGGCCGGTCTGATCTGTGTCTCTTTGAATGGCTGCTTAATTCCTCAGTACTACGCATGCGTTTTCCACCCTGGATAGAGGCTCCCTCCTGCTCGCCATCAGTACTCATGGCACAATCTTGGCAAAAACCTGCCCCCAGCATTGTCAAAGCCTACCCTGTATTACAATGAAGCCTCCTGCTTTTGATCAACCATGCAGAATATGGTCAGCTATCAATAGTGTGTGTACTAATAATGGCAGGTGTGCAGATTCCCTCTATAAATGGGGTAAGATACCATCTCCAAGGTGTGACTGTGGGGCTGACAGGCAAACTGTTAAGCACATAATACAAGAATCTAAGACTAGAGCCTACGATGGGAACTTTGCTGATTTCCTGATGGCAACAGATGCTGCAAAGGACTATATTTGTAATCTTAATGTTTGTTTTTAGTTATAATTGCCCTATGACCAATGTATATTTTCTATATACCTTTTTATATTCCCATTTTTTTAATATAATATATTTGTAATATGTATGATGTGCTGCCTTACAATAAATAAATAATCCTGCCTTTTAGCCCTCAACTTTTATAAAAATCTGTTTCCATTTTTCAGAATCCCTCTTTCTTATAAAGCAGGCAGCCAACAATCATTTCAATAAAGCTTGGTTCTTCTCCTCAGTGTTGTTCTCCTTCAGACTGAATCCACAACAAAGGTATAATAACTGATGTCAGTATAAGATAGATTTAGCGAAAGTTCCTTTTCTTATCTCTGGTACTTCATTTCCTTGGCTTACTATTTCTTACTCCCTTTCTGCATTTCACATAATCTTATCCTGAAAAGGAATAGTGTGGAAGCTGTATGGTTATGTGTGCATTCAAACCACTGAATTCTTTTATTCAGTTTCTAGGAGAACCTTATAGCCATCTGACAAAATAAATTACACAGTCAGTATCCAAATACTTCTTTAAAGTTAGAACCACAACCAATTAAGCAATGCATTCTCCAAAAATCTGGTCATTAGTTAAATTCCTTGGAGTATCATTCTTTATAACGAAGAGACAGTTTATGAAAATCAGAGTGCCTTGGACTGCAAGAAGATCAAACCAGTCCATACTCCAGGAAATAAAGCCAGACTGCTCACTTGAGGGAATGGTATTAAAGGCAAAACTGAAATACTTTGGCCACGTAATGAGGAGACAGGACACCCTGGAGAAGATGCTGATGCTAGGGAGAGTGGAGGGCAAAAGGAAGAGGGGCCGACCAAGGGCAAGGTGGGTGGATGATATTCTAGAGGTGACGGACTCGTCCCTGGGGGGAGCTGGGGGTGTTGACGACCGACAGGAAGCTCTGGCGTGGGCTGGTCCATGAAGTCACGAAGAGTCGGAAGCGACTAAATGAATAAACAACAACAAAACTTTTATCTTTTGAAGTGACTGCTCTTTCTTAATATACAATAAAAAGTATTGCAATTGGCATGGCCTGCAGTAAGTCCCGTATTTCTGTTTGCTTCCTGCCACTGGTTTGACATAAGCTGGCTTGATCCCCACTGAATAGCTGTATGGAATATAATTCAGGGGGAGGGGGACCTTGTCTAGAATTAGCATAATCTTTGCCAAAAGGGCACAAATAAATTGACAGTTGTCAATCTATCCCCAGCAGGTGGAAGAAAGGGGACAGAGCAGAGGGAGAGGAGGGGAAGGGGAGGGGGATAGTATTTTAACCCATCAAGATAAAATGTAGTAACAGATTATACTGGGCCCTGTTGGGGGATGGAGAGTAAGTTTGGGAAGCGAAAGGTAACCAGTTAATATGCATCACCAGTGAAAATGTAGGAAGTCAGTAGAAAAAATGAAGAAGAAGAAATGGGGGAGAACTGCAGGTGGTGAAAAGAATCAGATGATATCAAAAGGTGATCTTTTCAATCTTCTTTGCAAAATAAATCACACAGTGCTCATAATAGTACCAAGTTCAATACAGATTTCTGCTTTTGCAAGCAAGCTCAAATAGACGTTTGAGAAGAGGTAAATAAGACTTTAAAAAAAAAAAAAAAGAGGATCAACTGTTGGATTTCTTGTATTAGTCCTGAAAGCATTATCCTTGCATTTCTAGAAGAGAGCCAGATGTGGAAGACAATAGGTCTCTGACCCTTATAAATCTTGTATAGATGGAGGAGTATGAATAGCTGTCACTTTCCTGACAACATACATAGACTAACATTTCCCCTTATATATAGCTGTTAAAGGTGCAGAGAAGGTTATCCTCATCTGCATCGGCACCTAACCATCTCAGAAAAGATACAATAATGTTCTCAAATCAGGGTAGATAAGGGCTATCTTTCACCTTTGGGTGGTGTTCTTAGGGGGGGCATACAAAAATGGATGGGGCCAGGACAAAATTAAAGGAAATTAATGAAATGAAGTTCATTAAAAACTAGTCTTTCAGTCACACATGTATCTCAACTGAGTTTTTAAAATCAGTGTTTAATTTAGTTTCCATTGTCTATCCAGTGACCTTCATCCATCTTCTTTCCCTCTCTCTAGCTCTCTCTTTCCCTCTTTCTCTTCCATCTTTCAAAGTCTCCTCACCCATTTTGGACAGACAGGTCCAGTGGTCCTTGGGGTAGGCAGCCAAGCATGTAAAGCATGTTTGAAACAGTGGGCGAAGGATAGGAAAGGCTAAGCTGATGTGGGGTGAGGAAACCTTGGCAGAAGACAGGCAACCTCAGAATGGTGTCCTCTTGATGTTTATGATGGGTGGGTTCACTGTTCCACAGGCCAGGTAAACAGGTGAGCAGAAGAAAAACTAAGCAGGCAATCTGGCTCTTGGAATGAATAGAGGAAGGTAAAGGGAAAGAATCAGTGGGGACCAGTTGTTTGGCATTCCACTAAATCTATCCAACCTTCATGTGGATCACATTATGTCATCTATTCTTAAATCTAAATTAGGGCCACACATACCTTATCAAAGTGTTTTGGAACCTACAAGAGCATATTACTGCTCTGTTATTAATTAAAATAACCCAACCTTTTTTTTTTTCCAAAAGTCCATGCTAGCCTGAATGGTGCATCAACTTTAAGAAACATGCTCATGAGTTAATGTGACTCTTCTAGAAGCAGCATCTTTTCTCAGGCTCATGCAGAAGCCTGGAAAAGAACCTGGAAGTTTTAATGAATAGCACATTAGTGTGCATTTGTGCTGACATGATGTTTGAAGCACTTTTTCTGAACTAATAGTTTGACTGCATGAACGTATATAGCTGCTCATCTCACCCTTGTGACTCTGGGTGGCTCACAATATAAAAACAAAAAAGAAAAATACAGAATATCATAACAACATCATTACAATGTAGCCAAAGCATTCCCAAAATTATTTCACAATCAAAATCCCACATATGCTGGGTTCCACTAATAGCCTGGCCCAAATGCCTGAGGGAAAAGCCAGGTCTTCAATTTATGATGCATGCATAGCTCTAGTATTGGTGTATGATCAGAACAAATGGCAAGACTCAATCAAACTTAAAAATGCTAAGCAGTTCTGTAAGTGGTTATTATTTGCATGGGGCACTATAAGGAAATCCCAGAGCTGTTAGACTGGGCTGTCAAGTAAAAAAAAAAAAAAAAAAACACATCCAGGAAGAAAGCAGCAGCAAATCACTTCAAAAAAACAACATGGACATATCCATATAATCACCAGGACTCAAGCCTGACAAAGGAGACACCTTACAAATATATCATATACTGTTGCTGTTATTTTTACTGGGTTATACATTTTACCAATCACAGTTTTCATTCTACCTCCTTTACATATCAGTTTATGATGAAGAATGTCCTCTCTTGTATGTCGATTTTTTTCCCTTACTCTCTCTCTCTCTCTCTACACACAAACACACACACTTTGTACAAAGTTTTCTTATAGAGGTATATTTTTGCAAGCAGATATTTCCCCTGTAAAATCAATTTCCTTTCTCCCATATGCACATTTGTGTCTACTTTTTTAATTAAAAAAACTCTACAAAATTCTGTAAAATATAGAAATGGATTCTCAGACATTTTGAGTTCTCCTACCCAGTGTTAGACATCTGAAAATGATATGTTCATTTTCAGTTGTGATTTAATATATTTCTCATCTAATCCTAACATGCTCAGACATTTCTCAAAACCAAATGCACATTTCTGGTAATGTCCTCTCTATTCCTTATTTGTTAAATGGTATTTAACTGCCACTGCCCTCAACATCTCTGCTAGGCATATTATAATAGATGTATCAGTCAATGGACTAGGAGATAAGGGTAAATTAATGAAACAAAGTTGTGATAAAATAAAACCTGCCTTGCTCACTTGTAATATTTGACCTCAAGTAGATTTCCCCAGTTTGAAATAGTTATGATCTCACATTGCTTCTGTATAAAGGTCCCTCTACTTTTCTGATTGGCTTAACATGCACATGCATGACAGTTCACAAGTGTTATGTGACTGAGGACACATGGTAACAATAGTTTAAAAAAACTGCAGAAGAGGGATTGTATCTTAGTGTAAAGCATAGTCTTTGCATCTCAATGGTTCCCGACTCAGTCCCCATAATCTCCAGCACCTATTGGGCTCTGCAAAACAGTAGACTAAACTGGGCTTGATGGACAGTTTCATTTATTCACATTTGTGACAAAATACAATTCCTTGTACAAAGAGATTTCCATTCTAAAACTGTAGGAGTAACTAAAAAGCATTCAACTTGATCTTTCCTACCAAGAAAAAGAACTTAATGTCCATTATGTTCTGTTGGTATAAGCTAACTAAAGAGTATGACAGTGGAGGACCCGCTGCACTCCTTAATGGAAGTAAAAGGCATTTATCTGAAGCATTAAGGACCTCTTTGATCTCTATAATCACATAATTCAAAGAAACTGATTTCATGACTATTCAGGGAAAAAACTCCAAATGATTAACGGTCATTCCCCAAAAGGACTTGTTTTAACCTCATTTGCCTTAGAGAGAGCCTGCCTTTAACTTGGCTGCAATGTTGTTTTATTCAATTCATTTTCATTATAATTTGCACAATGTGTGTTTCATTAAATATCACTCTGTTTAATAAGACTGCAGAGTGTACTCTGCAGACCTTTCTTTTGTCAATGGGAGTCTAGCAGTCTGACAGAGGCCCTACCAAAAGTACGTAAAGGATCTTGTTAGAGTACAAAAGCAGAATGCTTGGATCAAATCTTTGGAAATGGTACATGGGAGTTTCATACTGCTGCATTTAATGTCCTGAATAATGTCCAGATACCAGATAGCTGATCACAAGTTAAACACAGACCATTATAAGCATATAGCATATTAAAAGCTGAAGTTAATGAATGGATGCCCTAAACATAAAAGAATATAAAAGCCATGACATCACCTCAACTCATCACTATTAATATTTTCTCCTAAAAGTATCTCTGTGTGAATTTGAATTAGCTATTCCTCTTACAAAGCTGTCAGTCTGGAAACCATAAGAGATTAACCATAGTCTTCATTTGCAACAGCAAACTACCCAAATGCTGTTCTTTTATTTATTTATTTATATATATATATATATATATATATATATATATATATATATATATATAATGTGTGTGTGTGTGTGTATGTATGTGTATGTATGTATGTATGTATATATATATATATATATATATATATATATATATATATATATATATAAATAATCACAGGAAGGAAGGAAGGAAGGAAGGAAGGAAGGAAGGAAGGAAGGAAGGAAGGGGGAGAGAAATGGCTTCTCTTGAAATTTAAAAGTGAGTGTAAAGTATTTCTTCCATTTTGTTTTGATGATGTTTGGCCATTTGTGCTATCCATCAACCTTCCTGTTTTGTTTTGTTTTTCCCCTGTTTCCTACTTGATTTCTGAAGATTTAAAGTGGGGGTGGGGGGAGAATGGTTTTTTGCATCTTGATTCAGTAAAGCAGTGTGATATGATGAGGATGATAGCTGGTTTACCAGACAAACAAAAGTGCTTTAATCAAGCATGAGGAGACAAAGGATCTACATTGCACAGATGGGCAGTTAATTTATTTTCCATTGCATTTGCAATGTTCTTTGTGATATTGTAGCAGCTGTGATGAGAATGGTGGATGTCCCTGATCTATGCTCCATTTAACTCCTGGAATTCTAAAAGCCTCACATTGTGTAGGAAATGAAAATGTCATTTTAACAATAAAAATGTGGCATCCCAAAGCACTGTTACACATTTTTAATAATTTTTGGATTTATGTTTTTTTTTTTTTGCAAATACCCAGTAGTCATTCATGTTGCTCTAATCCTAATTCAGAGTCCATAGATTTCCAACATCCACTTCCTAATGCTTTGTCTTCTCACATAAATAACTGTAAATATTTCTTTTTTTTTCTTTCAAGGAGCAAAATAGCTTACCAGTCTTATCTTCACAAAAAACTTGGAAGACAGATTATGTTGGGACATTTCCAACATTATATTGAAGTAAATTACTTAAAGTGGAAATGAATCTGACTCTTAATGTATTATTTAAAATATATTTAGATCTCCTTTTAACTTCCAGAGTACTAAAAATAAGGACTTAATCAAAACTTAACCAAAAAACAAAAACAAAACCCACAGAAGCAGCTATAGTAAGTCACAAAGGAGAAAAAAAATAAGGAGAAATTACATTCTAAAAGCAGCAATAAAATCAGAAAAAAGCCATTTAAAGAAGCAACAACAGTACTGTTATTATTCCCACATTTTTTTAAAAAAATCTTAAGTTATAATTTTAACAATTTATATCACCACCATTCCCAATCAGTGGTGATAGGCGAGGAGAGATCCAGCCCTCAACCCCTCCATTGTGGGGTGTCACAGGGTTTGGTACTCTCTCCTCTCCTATTTAACAACTACATGGAACCACTGGGTGAGATCATCCGTCATCATGGGATGAGGTATCATCAATATGCCGATGACATTCAGTTATATATCTCCATCCCCGGTGAAGTAAGTGATGCAGTCTCTACCCTTTCCAAGTGCCTGGGGGCTGTGGGGGTCTGGATGGGAAACAACAGGCTTCAACTGAACCCTGGTAAGACAGAGTGGCTGTGGATTGATGGCCCCTTGGGTTCCAGGAAGTTGTCATCTTTGGTTCTGGATGGGGTGGCACTGCCCCGTTTGGAACCAGTGCAGAACCTGGGGGTCCTTCTGGACTCACGACTCCCGCTCAAAGAGCAGGTGGCAGTCGTGGCCAGGAGGGCCTTTGCACATCTTCAGGTGGTGCGCCAGCTACGCCCATTCCTGGACCGAGATGCCCTCCAAACAGTCACTCATGCCCTTGTCATCTCCCATATAGACTATTTCAATGAGCTCTACATGGGGCTAGCCTTGAAGAGTATTCAGAAGCTTTAGCTGGTCCAGAATGTGGCTATGTAGACAATTACCGATGCTGTAAAATCAGCCCATGTGACACCACTGTTACGCGAGCTGCATTGGGTATCAGTTTGCTTCCAGGTCCAATTCAAGGTGTTGGTTATCACCTTTAAAGCCCTACATGGCATGGGACCAGGGTACCTGAGGGACTTTCTCATCCCCATAACATCGACCCGCCCCACCAGGTCAGGCAGGGAGGGCATGCTATGGACCCCATCAGTAAAGGAATTTCATCTAGCGGGGTCCAGGAGGCTAGCCTTCTCTGCAGTGGTGCCCACCCTTTAGAATATCTTGCCTCCAGAGTTGAGATGGGTCTCCTTGCTCTTGGACTTCCAGAAGAAATTGAAGACCTGGTTCTGCCACCTTGCTTGGGAGGGGGAGAGCGATAGCTCCACCTGGGGATGGCTGGTGCCATAGCACCTCTTAGTGATTGTGTTCCATCTCCACTTGGATTTTTCATTCATTATATCTTAATGATAATTTAGATGGCTATGTTTTTAGTGTTATTTTATTGTAAACCGCCCAGAATCCCCCATTGGGGGAGATGGGCAGTGACATAAATTTAATAATAATAAATAAAATAAACAGTACATTTGTGTTTAAATTCCTACCTTTCCTCTGAGACTTTTTGGTATTGTGGTTTGGTGATACTGTTGCGAATTTTCTGATAGGATAGAAATATACTGTTCCCCTTTCAAGAAACTACAATCTCCAGGTGATAGTTAAGATTATTAAAACAAATTCAAGAGTTTAATTTACGAAGGCATAAGTACTGTGTTTTGATTTTTTTGTTCCTTTGAGTCAGCATTGACACCTGGTGACTGTCAGGATGAGTCCCTGCAGTTTATTTTGCAAGATTTCAGAAGTGGTTTGCCATTGCTTCCTTCCTAGGGCTGGCAGAAAGTGACTGGCCCAAGGCCACCCAGCTGCCTTTGTGCCTAAGGTGGGAATAAAACTCACAGTCTCCCAGTTCTAGCCTGATGCCTTAACTGCCACACCAAACTGGCTCTCATTTTTATTCCTAAGGATGTTCATTTTATGTTTGTTGCTTTGGCAGAAAGTGATACCAGCAGAAATTGGTATGCCTGCCTATTATTCAAAGACATTGCTTCTCTGTGTGTGTGTGTGTAAATGGTGTCTAGCATAAAAAAAAATGATTCTCTCTAGCAGAGAGAAAATCCATCAGAGTGGCTTTCTTTTCAAGGATATTAGTCTGAGAGAGGAAAAAAATAATCTCAGAATATTATATTTAACAATTAATTAATTAATCCAGGTTGGGAGACATGACTAAAATTGTATCATCAATCAAGATGGCTTTCATCTACAGTAATAAGAATCAGTAATGGATATTATAGCTTTGAAAATATATTAAATACCACACAAAAAAACAATAATGCATAGAATTAATGCCAGCATCCCATACTTAATTTTACATAAGCATTTTTAGGTTGCCCCACTCCCAACAGACTCTGGGAGGTGAGCAATCAATGAGCAAAAATACAATTAAAACTAATAATTAATTCAGTAAAATTAGTCCTAAGTATATTGAAGATCACCTTTCCTCAACAGTTTCTACCTGTTGGGGCAAACCTGCTAAGAGTCTCCACATACTAAGAGATACAGCAGGAGACAGCTTGACAGTGGGCATTTCCTGTTGTAACTCCCACCCTCTGGAATAACTTGCCCTTGGAAATGGGGATGCCCCCCCCCAATCTCATGGCCTTCCATTTTAATTGGATTGGGATAGTTATTTTAATTATTATATTCATTCTGTATTGTATTTTATATATAACACTGTAACCTGCCTAGGATCCATAAGGTTTATCAGGTGGTAGATAAACCTGATAACTAAATAAATATTCCTGTTGAAATACAAAAATTTCCATTCAGCCTGGGTCAAAGATACAATGGAATAAAACTGTCTTAATTTGTTTATGGAAAGTTCAGAGGGAGGAAGTTTCACATATCTGTGAAGAGAGAAGTCTGTCAAGTGGGCCTCATGGTCTCCTGGTTGCTAGCCTGGTGCCTTAACTACTACACCAGACTGGCTCTCTTTCCAAGTTTTAGAGGAAGGATATTTGTGCAAGAGCAGCATTTCCATGTTAAAAGGAAATGGTGAAGTTTCCTTCAAAGTGAAGCTCAATTCTTAGTAAATGTATGGACATGTCCATTTTGTTTCCTTGGCAACAACACAGAGCTAGTTCCTTGGTATTCCCTAGTTGTCTCTCATTCCAAGTACCATGTCTGACCCCTCTTAGCTTTTTGAGATCAGTCAAGCTCATGACATCTTTATCTTTTTCTTCCTGCGAGTAAATTATTTAAAAAAACATATAGGAGTCATATGACCTTACTTTAAAAATGTGCAAAATTTCAGACAGACAAGAATAGTGGTTCTTTACATTGTTTTCAAATGTGAAGGAAGTGTTTTGTTTTCTCCTTCTCCTTCTCCTTCTCCTTCTCCTTCTCCTTCTCCTTTCTTTGCCACTTATACATGGCAAACATAATAGGTAAAAAAAAACATAGTCATGGGGAAAAATTAGTTCAGGAGCTAGGGAATCAAGATAAATGAAAAATTATTTTGCTTTCTGCTACAATAGGACAATACTGAATTACAAATGTGAAACAATCAATGTCAGAACCAGAAGGACTTATACGTCCAATATTTTCTCCAATAAATAAACTTCCAGATTTCACAGTTCCAACAAATCTCTTTTTAACTTTCATGAGATACAAAATAACTGAGCACAGGATTTCAGATCCATCCACCCAAATCACTATGGTTGGAGAGTCTGCTAAAATTACCATTCACTGTGAACAGAAACTAGAGCTGTCAGTCACAACACCACCCCTTTTCATATCTGTTGCTCTTCTTACACAGAAAAAAATTATAAGAAATATGTCACTTTCTAAAGATTCATGCTTTGTGAATCTTTAGATTCCAAAGCTCCAAAACTCTAATTAAGGGCTCAGATTCAGTTCTGATCCACATCAGAGGAAACCAATTATAATTTGGGCATCTACTAGGCATGTATATGTATCAGCCACCTTCTGTTTGAGATTCATGCAAATTAGAAGCAGATCATTAATCTAAAGTGTGATGCAGGTCTCCCATGAGGTTTACGGTGCTTTCCCTTAGAAGGGATAGACTGTAATGGGCATATTTTCTTCTGTGATTAGAAATGATGATATACAGGTCCGCCTGTTCCGCATAAGAAAGTCCAATATCCAGGTATCTACCCCTCTTTCTCTCTGTTAAGGAATATGATAAGAAGTGCAGTTAGTAAACTTGTGAATTACAGTTCTCCTGCCCTTGTATTTGTGTGCAGAACTGAAATTTAATGTTTTCTGTAGGTTTTAGCAAGAGAAGTTTAGTTGTGTCATATTGGCTAATCTGAAGAATGAAATTGCAAACAGATGCAAAGATCTTTGCAGATGCAAAGATACCAATGTCTGTCGCTTAAGCCACACTACCTCACCTGGGGCCTTCCAGATACTAGATTGCCACTCCAGTCCCACCCTAGGACTGGGGGATGAAGAATTTTGCCAGGAGATGTTCCACATGCATTTTGTCTATTTCTTAACCACCAATGCAGAATTTCTGCTTAGTTGCAGACACTGTGCTGCCCAGGGCAATGAGGGTCAGCAAATATACTACGTATTCTGCTTGTTTCTTTCTATTTGTGGAAGCAAAGATTTTACAAGGAGATGAACAGATTTCCACTGATGGAAGGACTTCAGTGTTGTCAGCTAATTACATGGTGAATGATAAGCATTATAAGGCACATTTGGCTGGTTATATAATGATCAACAAAACACCCACACGTAACAGAATAACCAAGGTATCAGCTTTGCTTTTGATAATCCTTGTCATATTTGCAAGCAGTGGTTTAAATGCTTGAATACATTCCCAACTGAAGTTGGTGACAGATTAGTTATCATGTGCCATGCAATCTTTTTTGCATATTATTCCTTAAGGTACAGTGCATATAGAAATACTATTACATGCCAGATGTCATCATCCAAAAGGAATGACTCAATGCTGTTTTTGCAAGATTTACTTATATCACTTATTATTATTATTATTAGTATTATTATTACCATTACCATTATAATAGTTTATAGGATTAAAGTTCCTAGTTATAGGGGCACCTTCAGGGGCTAGCAACCACATCTGGAATTTTGGGAGCATGTCATAGGCACTCATAGAAAATGGTTCACTTTGGGATGTGGCCTGTCATAAAACACTCATTTATCTTTCTTCCTTTCTTTTTTTTCTTCCTAGGGAGGTGGACCTATTTGCAAACAGGGTTTCGTCACTCATCATTTTAGCTTGCAAAGACTGCTTTTCAAAGGAGGTCATTGGAGCCAAAAGATATTCTTGGAAATAAATATAATTTTAAGGCTGGTGTTTGTCAGCTTGCTATCATCATCATCACCATCATCATCATCACCACCATCATCTCATAATAAATATATGATCAGGTAGGTCATATGTGTGGCACAGAGTGGTAGGCAACAGTATTGCAACTGAAACTCTCCCCATGATCCAAGTTTGATCCCAGCAGAAGCTGGATTCTCTCTCAGGTAGCCAGCGCAGGTCGACTCAGCCTTCCATCCTTCCAAGGTCAGTAAAACAAGTACCCAGCTCACTGGGGAAGGTGACGACTGGGAAAGGCAATGGCAAACCACCCCACTCTATAGTCTGCCAAGAAAAGGTTGAGAAAGTGACGTCCCCCCAAAGGGTCAGACATGACTCGGTGCTGGCACAGGGGACCTTTCACCTTTCACCAGGTGATAATATACAGTGTGTAGGAAAGGTGGTGTGAAAGACAACATTAGCACCCACATTTGGGGACCGAAGCAATAACTGGTCTCAAGTTGTGCTGTAAGGTCTCAGTTATGCTCCCATTCTTCTGAAAATCCATACTGCCCCCCACCCCTGCCAACTACTGTTTACAGTTAAGACAGCCTACTCAGAAATTTAATGGGGAAAAATGTGACTTTTTATATGAACAGGAATGTAAACAACTATCTATTCCTCAATATACAGAGAGAGACAGAGAGAGACACTCACCCCTGTCAATCTCATACAAAGCTTTGACCCAATTCATGCATATGGAAAACAATCAAATGATTTATGCACACATAACAGTAGCTCACACACACAAATCCAGTTTTCTGCCCACTCAAATATATACTTCTCCCTAATTTTAATTTATGTAAACTAATGAACTTGCCTTCTATGATGCAACCAGGTTTATCTGTTTTGAAGTGACAAAATTTCATCTAATTTTTTTTGGGGGATAAATATAGTTTAAAATCTTGCTGCCACCATAACAAACTGGGAACATAAAATTCTTATATGGATGTTACTTTCTGTCTTATACCAGCAATTTTCCCTGAAGTGGGGGGTGGGGAGAATACATTCTTGTCTGTCTTTTTTTTTACTCAGGGGAAAAGTTATTTATAAGTAATTAACAATGACACTCTATGAACAGATCATGATGTCAGTTGAAGAGCTGCAGAAGCATCTGCTGGCATTGTGTGTATCAAATTGTGAAGATGGCATTTGCAACAGTGCAATTGAAGCCCTGCCCTGTTTGTATGTGCATGCAGTGTCAATGCACATACGAAACGGACAGGGCTTTGATCACATAATTACAACTGCTACTGTGACTTTTTTGAGCCCCTCCTCCACAGATGCTCTTGAAGGTGATCTCCTTAGTAGGGTCCCTTTCGACTACTCTGTTATTTATTTATTTATTTATTTATTCATTTAATGTCTATGGCCACCCGACTTGCAAAGTGACTCTGCATGGGTTACAGTTAGAAGCATAAAAGCCTAGGGCAATCATCGCATGTTCCATTCACAATCTTTCAATCTGGGCAATTCATCTTGTAGTCTGGTCCGGTACCTAGGGGAAGAAACTGTTTCTTTAGGCCAGGAGGGTCAGGACCATCTGAACCTCAGGGGGAATGTTGTTTCATAGGGCAGATGCTTCAACAGAGAAGCATGCCACATGGGTCTCACTAGGTGTCATTCTTTTGTAGAAGGGACCTGAAGCATGCCCACTCTTCAGACCTCGTGGGACAAACAGGAATAGTCCTGCAAATCACCCAGCCCTGTGCCATGGGCATACTTAAGTGTACCCATAACTATTTGTGTCATTGCATTCTGGATTAATTGCAGCTTCCAGGTGGTTTTCAAGGGCAGCACCATGTAGAAAGTGCTCCACAAGTCTAAACAGAAGGTGACCAAAGTATGTGTGATCATGAACAGGACCTCCCTATCCAAAAATAGGTGCAATTGATGCATAGGATGGATCTTGGCCATGGCCGCCATCTGCTCTCAAACAAGCTGGTTACCAAATCTCCAACCAGCTGTGAGAGGGACCTCAAAAATGAGTCTTTCTCCCTTCCACCTGGGGCATTCAGTAGGAAAAATATCCAGGCTCTAGTTATGAACAGACAAGAACAACTTTACTACATGCATCAGAAAAGCAGCCACCATACAAATATGTGCTTAGTATCACATGGGTGCAATAACTTTAAATAATAATAATAATAATAATAATAATAATAATAATAATAATAATAATAGGCAGCAGCAGCTATTGAACTCATTGAGATGAAACATTTTTGTGTCCTGCAGAGGGGTTTCCTCAAAGCTGGCTCTGTCTCCCTACTCTGTCTGCAGAGTACATTACCCTCTTAAAGCACAGTACCTTCTTAAACTTTCCAAATCACAACCCACTCTCCCCTCCTTGCAGCAGCTGTCTCTGCAAAAATTCTCATTTTGCAGGTTTTCTGGCTGCTTGATTCTCCCTACTTAGTTGGAATTTCTCCCATCTGAATTCAGTCTGCTGCTTCTTTCAACTTCAAGCATTCCCTAGCCAATTCACTGGGTGATTTCCTTAGTGATGAAATTGCAAGCCTCTCTTTATCCATGTTGGCTGAGCTAATAACTCTTGAATCTTCTGTGCCCCCCCAAGTGGCTCCTCTCCCCTTATTAGTTGCTAGGAGTGGAATCCCAGCTGGGCAAAATGCTGCAGAGATAAATGCCTTGTGCTTTCTCCCTTTTACATCTTTCTTATTCACAAGTAGGGTTTTGCCTCACATTTCCTTTTCCTCCTTATGCTGACTCTTTCTAGGTTAGCCTTTTGCTTTGTGCCTTCCTCCTAATTTTCCTAACCATTGCTCCCAGGCTAAAGGTCTGTTCCTCTCCTTTCTTTCCATGTGTGGGTTCCTCACACCCACAGTTCTACAGATTTTTAGTCTTTCCCCAACCATTCTAAGTCTTGTTGTCTTGCCTCTCTACACTTTGGGATAGACTTCTTCCCTTCTAAAGATTCCAGCTCTGCTTTCCTTAGCTGACTCCAAACTGTCTAACAAGCTTCTTATTACATCCCTTGATCATCGCCTCTATCTACCTTATCATCTTTGAGACTTATTTCTTCTTATTCCAATTTCTTCCAGTTAGAGACCTGGACAACCAGACCCTTAGCATCCAATATCATTTCTTTACTTCTCCTGGCAAGTTCCTGCAAATTTGTACCAGATTTAGTTTTCCCAAACTCTCCTTCTACTAACAAGTCATGCATAGCTAGATTAGGAAAGCTAAGCTTCAGATTCTGTTCCATAAAAGGTACTTAAGAACATGTGGGGCACAAATGTAGTTCCTCTTTGCAACTCTTGAAAGCAAACACATCTTTCCTGCTTGAAGTTGGAATTGGAATTGAATCTGAATCACTGACCTAATGATTTTCTGCTTTTTCTTTTCACTTTGTCACCTGATCTCACCTCTCTGACCCATTTATCTTTTCTTATAAGTGTCCATGTATCCAGTTAACTGTTTACTCTTCTATTCCACAATATGTCCAATCAGTCAGACCATTGGCCCAGCCAGCTAAGTGGTCTACAGTGATGGGCCAAAGTTCTCCAGAGTTTCAACCCTCATTGGAAATGTTAGGACTTAAGGTTGTGTTCTACCATTATGTGGAGAAAAAAATCCTGAACTGGGAAATAAAAAGTCTGCACTCTGAGATTCAGGGTTATGTTGAACCACATATAAACTATAAAGACATTGGGATGTCTTTATAGTTGTGGGATAGCCCTCTTCTTCCCAATACAATGGCAACTTCATCTGTAACCATCTTGATTGTCAGCAACTTCACGGAGAGCAGCTTCTCTTCAAATTATCATGCAAGGTGTTTTTTTTAAAAAAAAACTAAATTAAAAAAAGTTATTTTTAAAAAATGGAAAATAAATATTAGACCGTATTTAACTTCACCTGGCAGTAAGAGCTGCCACTTAACTCTGCCACTTTTAAATTTGGCTTTTGAAGTAACGAGCTTCCTCACTCAGCAATGCAGAGTTTTTGCCACACTCTCTAAAATAGCTATGCTGGCATTTTGTTTTAGAGCTCACAACATAACTATGGTCTCTGTCATGTTCAGGTAATACTCCACGCTAAACTAATTTCCAATTATGGCCTCCTTTCATTCTGCCACCCCCATTTCTTGCAAGATTGCACTGCAGGCTTGCATACTGATAATTTACTAGACAGAGCACTTCTATTTCTTTCCCTTCCTCCCCCTGCCCCCACCTCCACCCCAGTAATTTAGAGCAATATTTGCAACAACAAATTCTCTTTTTGCTGCTTAAGTTATAATAACAAGAACCAAAAGAATGGACTGTATAGTGGACGGGTGGGTTCTATAGATATGCTGGCCTGAAGTAGCATTCTAGACATCCTACAGATGTGATATGGCATTTCTTTCTTTTGATCAGGGACAACTTCTGAAAAATACTGATCTATTTCCAGCAAGGGCTCCTTTCCCTTGTTGGGAAAGCAAAGAACAAAATTTAAAGGGGGCTGCCTGCTTAGCTGGGGAGCTAATAAAACTTTCCACCCAGCTGGGAAGCTTTGACTGGACCCAGCCAGATGAACTGATAGCCTTAGGCAGCAATGGTGGAACATCCCTGCCATACAAAAAGTCATATTATAAATCAGATTGTGGCTGACGAAAGCAAAACTTGAACCTAATCAATGATCATATTTAACTGTCTATCCAATGATGTTCCTGGAACAGGCTACTTTATGTTTTCCCAGGAATTATATTTACTAAGGCAGAAAGAAGCTAAACCTGGTCTTGGCAGTAATGTGGTGGTGGGGTCAAGTTGCCTACTATCTCTGATACTGAGTGGTCTAGATGTTCCTTAAAGACATAAAAATGGTGAAAAAAAAATTGTTGGGAGCATGATGAATATTCATATCAAAATGTTGCAAAAAGGTATTTTGAAGTGTCTGAACATGTGAAATTAACACCTTTTAGCATCTTCTTAAACTAAACACATATTTTCCCAGGAAAAGAGGCAGCTGCACAGGGTAGCTGTCCAACTTCTACAAAAAACACTCAACTGCCATAAGGGGTTGTAGACAAATATATGGTGCTGGTAGTTTTAACAGAAGATTGGCAAGGAGGAATTGGATAGTGGGGTATACCTTTTTCTTTATGTGTGTAGTACATGGAACTCTATATTCCTATGTAGCGGTTGAGTATGTAATAAAAAATTAAGCAAGCATTTATTTTAGTCACCAAAGGGTTATCCTTGGATCATACTTCATTTTACCCTGTCCTTGGAGGGATACCCATGCAAAATAGGACAATCTTCCTCATCTTCAATTCCAGAACCTTGTTTGGGTTTGAGTAACCCTTCAATTCCAGAACCTTGGGAAACAGATACTCTTAAATTTGAGTAACCCTCCCTTTTTTTCAAAAGCAAACCTCTTGTAGCATACACTTATCAGCAAATTCCCTTAGTATTTATTTTGCTTTCTAGATATCATGTGATATCATGTATTGGTAATAGATGATTATTATATTTCTTTCATGAAGGTATAAAATTCTCATACCTCAATGACAACTGAAGTGCCTACAGAGGTTGTGAGTTATTAGGACCACTCATGTGGAATATATATTCCTGGCAAAATATTCAATTGTCGTTATGAGAATTATTTAACTGATCTCCATTCCAGGTACAGAAGACAGCTGCTAATAATCTACAAGGGGGATTTTTGCCAATATCTCCATTTTTTTTTGTGGTTTGCACATACAGACTATGGACAGAGATTAGAAATGGATAATATAATTATGGAAAACAGATTGTAGTAGTCATAGCCTGTGACCCATGAAGCTGAACTTGGTTTACAATCTATTTATGGAAGTCTACCAAGGTTCAATTAACCCATCCCAACTGGAAAAAAACTAGAAAGACAAAGATGGCTGGAGGAAGGACAGATTGCATTGCACATGCCAGAATGGGAGCCTTTTTTCCTCTGTCTTCCTAATCATGGAGGAAACACAAGCTGGGAGAGACATGAGGCCACTGAAATGAATTTCTCACATATGTAGCATTATTTATTATTTAGCATGTCATCGTATTTTATTGCTCTGTATCCTTGCCAACAGGATTTGGGAAATATCCTGGGTGTCAATAGTGGGGTAGAGTGGGGTAGGGTGAAGGGTGAGAGTCACTTGATTTTGAGATGGGTGGCTATATAAATATAATAAATAAATAAATAAAGTTATGTGCATTGTGTCATCATCACACACATTACACAGATTATGTTGTGTATTACATTTATATCGTGACATCATGCCACGGTTAACATAAATTCATTAATGTCCATCATCTTCTCAATGAATCATGATGCATGTGACATAATACTAGCTTCTACTGGATGCCTATGCTGGGGTAATGATAAAATGGCTTAAACCAAACCATTACGAGCCATTAACATCATGGTGATCAAAGCAGCTGCCAATAGTCTAGGCATAAGGGAAAACACTTGCATTCTTTAAAGTATTTCAAATGTTAAATCCCTCTTTCTTATTTGCTCACTGCTACCAGTCACTATGTTCTTCCCTGTCCTCTCTAAATGATATCCTATATATTTTCATATACTTTACAATTTTTGTATTGCATTTTGACAGTTATGGACTAATGGCAGATTTCAGTGCTTTTTTTTTTCCAGAATTGCAGACAAGACTATTCAAAGTCATTAAGATATATCTGTCTAGCTTAGCTTCCATAAAGGACTGCTAAAGTATTTATCACTTGTTCGACATCCCAAATCAGCTATTTAATGATAACCAAAGTATGATGTTACATTTTCATTGGTTTCCATTTGTTCTGTGAAATAGTGTCCAAGAGAACTAATGAATCTTAAGAATACACGTTAGTTTTGAGAGGAAGAAGAGATTGGATTCAAGATAATGTATTTATATTCCTGTTAAGATCATAATTTATTTAGAAGCCTTTTCTCACCTTCAGGGAAAAGAAAGAGCTCTCAAAGACATAGAGAACTTCTGTTATTTCAATTCCCTTTCAAGGGTTATTGTTGCAAAAATAACCAGAGCAATTGGTATGCACTCAGTGTTCAGTGTTCAGCATGCATTACTTTGTGACAATTGCCCTGAAATTATTTGCTTTAGCCATCTCATCCGCAATGCACACCAATGCCTGCTTAAGAGCATTTTTGGTTACTTTCTTGTCCAGGCTTTCTGAAGTCAAGAGGCATCTAATCAAACAAACTTCCTTGGATTGTGGTCTAACCATGCAGCTTATAACTATGGCAGTTATGCCATTGACATGGCAATGATACAGTGAAATCACCCCAGAAGATGGAGAACAAGTTATTTAGCTTGGTTCTTCTTCCTGACTTTTAGAAGTTGGAGCTACATAGCTATTTAAGTCTTTGCAATATCAGGAATTTTTAAGAAATGTTCTGTCAAAAATGGCCATTCCACTGCCAAAGTTCAACAGCATGATACTGTGTGGCTCTTTGGTTGCAGAAATATGCCTGGGATACTGTATATGATTCATGGACTACAGACTGCCATTCCTGAATTAGGGGTGCCACTAAAGATGTCACTAGTTGATTCTAAGAATGCATACTTTGGGCTTTCCCAATTTTTTTTGCTGTCAGACTTTCATAGTCTTCTTTTGTGTGCATCCCTTCACCCAGGTTTCTTTTCCTTCTTAACTACAGATTTCCCTGATTTATTCTGGGCCCAGTTTATGTTAATTGTTTTTTTCTTTTGAAAGATCTGGAAACTCTCTTGCAAATATACACATCAACCACATACCTGGAGGCAAATGCTAATGGCATTTCAGTGTTAACAAGCTCTGTGCTCTCTCTGCTGGGTTCAAAAGAAAATCCTGACAAAGGTACACCAGAAAGCTCGCAACAACTGAACTAGAGTTTTTTTTTTCTTTTTTAAAGGTGTACTCAGGATGAAACATCACAAGCTGTTGTAATTGTCACTTCAATTTCAGCAATTTGTTAAGCTTTATACTTTCTGAGCCTCCACAGTTCGAGTAGCAAGGACTCCAAAGTTGCCTTACAAGAATGTCATACTCCATCTGTGGCTGATGCTTAATTTGCTCTCCTGGGCATATTGAACGAATGCTTACAAAGCAACAAGGAGCTAGATATAGGTTGTGTTTTTCAAACATAGTTAACCAGGGCAGTTGAAGTCCTACGAGCAGTTCCTTTGTATAATATGCTAACCTGGTTAGATTTTTTTTTCTTTTGAAGTTTAGCATGTTATGCCAACCCTGTCCAGTAGTTGTTACGTTCAATGTATTCTGTGAACCTATAGGCATCCTCAACTAACCATGATGACTTCAAAATAACAGTGTGTTGTGGCAGTATGATGAAAACTCCACCCTTTCATACCTGTGTCACAATATTGCATTCAAGTGCATAAGGACAGAGTTTGCATCACAGTGTCACTACAGACATTTTGTCACTTGCACTCCCCTGTGGAGGACCATCCCTGAACCCATTTCAGTACCAAGGTTAAACATGTTGTATGAACACAGCCACTATGTCCATATACTAATGTATCTGGGGGCAGATGAACATCTAGACATAGTACTAAATACAGTACATTTGGTCATATATGGCTATCAGTGGGGAAGACATGAGCTATATATAGTGATGGATAACCTTACATTTGTTTTGTTTCCCTTCTGCTTACATGCATATGTATATATTTTCACAAATTTATCCTGATACAAACATTTCATGTTTTATGTGTGCACATTTGCATGCAATCTTCCCATAACCCGTTTTTCATTAATTTTATGAATATCCACATTGCTATGATACCCAATGAATGCTGTTTTGCATGTGCTCTAACCTTTATGGTAGTATGACTACCATAATTCAGTTGTGCCTTCAGTTTCTTAAAAGATTTATTCTGCTGAGAAATAACTTAGTTTTTTTTAAAAAAAATACCTCACCATGCTTAAGAATTTATTTCTATTTTTTTTGTAGGTGGTAACTTTGAGTTTATAGGAGGGGAGCATAGGGTGTGACTGGTGGTTTTATTTTTTCCATTATACATTTCCATCATTCTGCAGCCTCCTTGCTACCCACCCTTCCCAATCTGAAAATCCACATGGGGAGAGTTCCTACATGAGGTTAAGAAACAGAGATAGCCAGAAAGGCTGGTCATCACTACCAAAATGACACTATAGCAGTGTTTCTCAACCTTGGCAACTTTAAGATGTATGGACTTCAACTTGGCTGGCTGGCTGGGGAATTCTGGGAGTTGAAGTCCACACATCTTAAAGTTGCTAAGGCTGAGAAACACTGCTCTATAGTGAAAGACTGGATACTCATTAAAAACTCTTTGTCACCTTGGAACAAAATCTATGTAAGAAACTCATATCTGCTTAGGATAATTTCACCACAATTGTTTTCACTTTTGAAATACATTTTGAAAGCATATTTTATTTCATGAAATGAATGAAAGCTGATGGAAAAATGCAGGAAATTTTATTTTTCCTCTTTATATATGGGATGTTTTGAATCATAGGTGTGGGCAATTTTCCTTCATGGCAAATGCTGAGCGGAATGGAATATAGTGAAAGAGGGCATGGCTGGGTGACTGCTTAGATCTTGCACAGGTACATTTTTCAAAGCAATGAATAAAGACCTCTTCGGTATTTATTTTCAAATTTGGGAAGGGACAGGATCTTAGAAAAAAGGATTTGTCCCCCCTCCTCCCCAGCCAATAGCATAAATAATAATGTACATTTTTAGAAAATGGCATCTGTTTAGAGAATTAGGTAAACACACATTCATCAAGTCAAAAATAGCCACTTTTTAAGACATTATTTTAATGTTTTTAAAAGTACTCCTTGTAATTTATAGTGTCTTAACTATATAATTGGACAGAGAAGAAAGAATAAGTTTAAACATAGCCTTATTCCTACTTCCCTAAGAGTAAGGCCTGCTAAACTTAAGGGGACTTACTTTTAAATAGACCTGCCAAGATGTATTCTGTTATCATTGTATGTTTTTAATGTACACTTTGTCTGGAGTTTTATTTTTTTAATAACATAATGAATTGATCTATATTATTGTTAGTGGCATATGTATTTTATATATCGTTAGAATGATACATACTGTCTACCTTCCTTTTCTTAAGCTCTCAGACCAGAGAGATACAGATGGGACTTTATGTCATGCCCTCATGTACAAAGTTTTACATGCTTTTTACACAGTGCATATTCTATATGGAGTTTTACTTCTACTGACCACTGACCATCAGGAGGCAGTATGCAACCAGTTTGATCTTGTTTGGGACTCATCAGACATAACTTTCTATTGCATCCAAGCCCTTTGTGGGAACTGAGTCCACGGGGACTTCAGGTAACTATATACAGGACTTTATAGTTATCTTTAGAAGCTGTCCAGGCCCTGATGCTCCCAGATGTTGTAAGAAGGGATATATAGTATCTCTCTTTAGTATGGTTTATACTGTCCACCTTCCTTTTCCACTGGCATATGGGGAGAGGGGAAGGCAACAAGGACGATGTTGCTGAAGATAAAAGGAGACTTGTGGTGGGTGTGGAGTCACTGCTGCCCAGGTGCTGATCTGCTCTTTGACACAGAAGAGATGGAAGGGGGAAAAGTGCCTTTAAGTCAGTTTTGACTCCTGGTGACTGCCCCTGCAGTTTTCTCAGCATGTTTTGCAAGTGTGCCCCAGTTCCTTCTTCCTAGGGCTGAGACTGGCCCAAGATCACTCAGATGGCTTTGTGGCTAAGGTTGGGCTAGAACTCACAGTATCCTGGTTTCCAGTCTGAAGCCTTAACCACTACGCCAAACGGTCTCTTGGCAATGAAGAAGAGAACTGTTAAAAAAAAATGATACTGTCTGTGTCATGAGTACTGATGGTGAGCAGGAGGGGGCCTCTATCCAGGGGGGAAAACGCATGCGTAGTACTGAGGACTTAAGCAGCCATTCAAAGAGACACAGATCAGACCCGCCTTAACTTTCGGGGTTTATCTGTCTGGGTTTTTCCCACGTTTCTTCAGTTTGTTAGGATTTTCTGTCTTGTGTAGCAGTAATAAAACACTAGAGACCTATTCCTTGTCTCAGCATGGTTCCTGACTGTTAGGACATCAATCCTAACAAACTCTACTACTCCCATTGAAAGAGGGAGGAACAAAAAAAAAAAAAAAGGAAGAGACATTTGGAAAAATGTCTTCGGAAAACCAGGAAATTCGGCAAGCCATCCAACAACTGGCAGCAGCATTGCAACAACATCAACAACAAGTAGATCTCCAGATCAACACATTACAAGCAGCCATGCTACAGCATTTACAACAACCAGCTCCAATTAACCCACAACCGGTGCCAGCAGCAGCAGCAGCAGCTCCGCCAGTAGTCTTGAGATCCCAGGGCAGTCTACCAGAGAAGTTTGGAGGAGAAGCAGGACAGTTGAGAACCTTTCTCACACAGTGCACAATGTTTTTCGACAGCAGACCAGCAGAGTTTCCCACAGACAGAACCAGAGTCATCTTCATTTTAAATCTGCTAAAGGGCCCAGCAGCCAAATGGGCTATTCCCATGGTGGAGAACAATGACCCAATTCTCAATGACTACCAGAATTTTCTGGCAGGGTTCCGAGCACACTTTGACGACCCGATCAGAGATTTCACTGCCAGCCGGGAAATTCGGAAGCTCAAGCAAGTCAACAAGAGGGTGGGAATTTACATTGCTGATTTCAAGCTGTTAGCAGGAGATCTGGACTGGAATGAGAGGGCCTTGAAAGACCAATTCAAACAGGGGCTGGATGAAGAAATTAAAAATGAATTAGTGTGCCAGGGAACACCAGCTACCCTAGAAGGTTTATATCAACTGTCTGTGGTCATAGACGCCAAGCTAGAAGAGCTCAGACAGATGCAGCCGGGGAGAAACAGGGACCTCAGAGCACTTCCAGGATTTCCAGCTCTCTCTGCAGCATCTCTTTACTCAGGACCAGAGGAGCCGATGCAGATTGTGGCAAGCAGGAGGCTTATTTCCAAGGCTGAGAGACAGAGAAGGAGAGAGAGAGCCCTCTGTTTCTACTGTGGAGTCCAGGGGCACATGGTGAGAGCTTGCCCAGCGAGAAGCCAAGCAAATTCTGTAAGAGCCCCAGGGCAAGCAGCAGAACCAAGAGCCACCTCCACCTCGACTTCCAACCAGGGAAACTCCGTCGGTCTCCCTCCACAGAGCTCAGCAGGAAGACCATCAATCAATTAAGAAGGGCTCATTCCAAGGATTCCAGGCAATCCTTTTACTACTTACCAGTCATAATGCACTTAAACCCAGAGCACCAGGTCAAGCTAGAGGCCCTCGTGGATTCTGGAGCTTCCACCAATTTTATTGATGTACAGACTGTACAAGACCTCAACATCCTGACCAGAGAATTGCCAAGTCCCATAGAAGTTGAGACCATTGACGGCCAGCACCTCAAGGCAGGGCCGATTAGAAGTTTCACAGAACTGGTGCAACTAACAACGGGAGACCACACTGAGTGGATCCAACTTTATGTCACTGCATCACTTAATGTGCCTATAGTCCTGGGCACACCTTGGCTGAAGATCCACAACCCATTGTTGAACTGGACTATGGGAGCAATCTCCTTCCCAGCTAAGGAATGCCAGCACCACAAGATTCAAGCAGCTCTCTTCTCTCCAGCAACCAATGCAGTCACGGAAGCAGGGGGGGGGGGCAGTTGCCAGCCAAATATGCAGATTTTGCAGATGATTTCAGTGAATAACAGGCCACAGCACTACCCCCCTTCATAGGGACTGTGATTGCACCAATGAGTTGATGCCAGGAGCCAAGATTCCAGCAAGGAAACAATATCCCATGTCCCCCAAGGAACTAGCCACCTTAAAGGATTACTTGGATTCTAATCTCCAAAAGGGTTTCATCCAACCATCTACTTCCCCATCGTCTGCTCCTACCTTCTTCGTACCAAAGAAGCCTGACCTGATGTCACTGGCAAACCAGGAGGCACCCATGAGAGTGGTGCATGATTTCAGTTCCCTCAATAAAGTCACAAAAAAAAAGAAAATTATCCCATGCAGATAATATCTGATCTGCTGGATCGCTTACAGAAAGCACACATTTCTACTAGGTTGAACCTCAGGAATGCGTACAATCTGATCCGGATGAAAGAGGGGCATGAATATCTGAATGCCTTCGATACCAGGTTTGGTAAATTTGAATACCTTGTTTTGCCCTTTGGCTTGTCTAATGCAGGAGCCATATTTTCCCGATTTATGAATCAAATTTTCTCTGATTTACTACATAAGTATCTAGTAATTTATCTAGATGACATATTAATATTCTCTGAGGATGCTACAACTCATGTAACTCATGTACGTAATGTCTTACAAAGACTGAGAGAGAACAAGCTGTTCGCCAAGCTAGAGAAGTGTGCCTTCGATTTAACTGAATTACATTTCCTGGGCTACAAAATATCAACAGAAGGCATATCCATGGATCCTTCTAAGGTCCAGGCAATTCTCTCTTGGCAACCCCCCCGAAATGTGAAAGAGGTAGAAAAATTACTAGCGTTCTGCAATTTTTACAGGAGATTCATAAATAAATTTAGTGACAGGGCTAAACCCCTCACACAGCTTTTGAAGAAAGGATCAAAATTCATTTGGGGGGAGAGGGAGAAAGCAGCCTTCCAAGAATTTAAGCAGCTCCTTGCATCCCAGCTACTTTTAAAGCACCCTGATCCCATGAAGCAATTCATAATGCATTCAGATGCTTCAGATTTTGCTATCACAGCTGTTTTATTGCAATATACTAACAAAACAGAGAATACATTGCTCCCTTGTGCATTTTTCTCCCGCACACTCTCACCAGCAGAGAGAAACTATGATGTTTTTAACAAGGGGTTGTTAGCAATTAAAGCAGAATTTCAAGAGTGGAGGCACTGGCTAGAAGGTGCAACCTTTTCTGTGAAAGTTTGCACCGATCACAAGAATTTAATGCTTCTACAAAACACCAGATCCCGCACCCCATGCCAAATCAGATGGAGCCAGTTTTTCTCCTGTTTCAATTTTGTTATTTTTTATGTTCCCAGGGCGCAGAACTGTTTGGCAGATGCCCTGTCTTGATCCTTTCAGGCAACCCCCGCCACTCACCAGGAGGTACAGGCTACTATATTACAACCTCACAACTTTCAGCAGTCTATGAGGGGGAACCAGACAGAGATTTTAGCAGCAGGCAGACAAGCAGAGGACCTATTTACAAGAGTCAGAGCTCAGCAACAACAGGACCAATATGCCAGGGCCAGGATGGATGACCTCCAGAGGGCCCCGCAAGACACTGCCTCCCCCTTTAATGTGGAGGCAGGAATCCTCTGGCATAGCAGGCGATTATACATTCCCCCCTCATCGAGGGAAGAAGTACTGAGACTTTTGCCATGACCATCAAACAGCAGGCCACGGAGATGTTTTCAAAACTCTCCATAGAGCTCTGAGAGACTACTGGTGGCCTAAGATGACTGCAGACATAAAGGGTTATGTTGCTTCTTGTCATACCTGTAGACGAGCCAAGCCTCTCCCAGGGAAGCCCGCAGGACTCTTGCAACCCCTACCCACCCCCAGTAGCCTTGGGATACAATCTCCATGGATTTCATCACTGATTTACCCCCGGTCAAGGGGCTGACTTCCATACTAGTGGTGGTGGACCTTTTCACTAAAATGGCTCATTTTATTCCTTGCAAGGGCCTCCCATCTGCACAAGCCAGAGCACAGTTGTTTAGGGACCATGTTTTTAGGTATAGAGGCATGATAAATCACTTGGTGAGTGACAGAGGCCCTCAGTTCACTTTCAGGTTCTGGAGGGCCCTTTTCCAGTCATTAGGGGTCCAGATCCACCTATCATCATCGCATCATCCGGCTAGTAATGGGCAAGCTGAGAAAATTAACCAATGGTTACAGCAGTATCTCAGGTGTTACACCACTTATGAGCAAGTAAATTGGCCAGCCCTGATCCCTATGGCAGAAATAACTTATAACAACTCTGTGCAATCCTCTACCAAGATGTGTCCTTTCCAAGCACTCTACGGGGTTAACCCTCGGGTGTTGCCCACCTCCTCCTAGCAGGGAACTGTTCCAGCCACAGCTGATTTTCTTAAAGAGCAAAAAGCAGCACAGGAGTTGTTAAAGGAGCAGCTGAACAGGGCAAAGAGTGCTTACAAGAGGGCGGCAGATGCTCACAGACAGGAGGGGCCATCAATTTTGGTAGGAGACAAAGTGTGGCTGTCTACCAAGTTTTTGACCTCTACCAGGCCCTCCAAGAAGTTGGACTCTACATTTGTGGGCCCTTTCACTGTTGTACAGCAGATAAATCCAGTGGCTTATCGATTAAAGCTGCCAACATCCATGAAAATCGATCCAGTGTTTCACAGAGCCTTGGAGCCAAAGACCCACCCCCAAATACCTTACGATCACAAATGCCCCCCCCCCACCTCCAGTAATTGTGGAGGGGGAGGAGGAATATGAAGTCAAGGAAATTCTGGACTCTAGGAGGAGGGGAAGGGGCATCCAATATTTCATACACTGGAAAGAGTACCCTGAGGAAGAGTGCAAGTGGGAAAATGCCAGAGATGTACATGCTCCAGCGCTGGTTCATCGATTCCATCAGCTTTTCCCTCACAAACCCAAGCCTCACACTCTACCAGAGATTCCTCACTTGGATGAGCAGGCAGAGGAATCCCAAGCAGAGGAGTTCGTAAGTTTGCAGCCCCCACCCCCTCCTGAAGCCTTGGCACCAGTAACAGAGGAGGGGGGGGAACCTCACTTGACTGAGCATTGAAGTCTGCTCCAGACTGCCTCATGTAACTTTTAGCATTAGTTAGAAAGAAAGATAACTTGGTTGGATCCCCATCAAACTTGACATAAAAGTCTCTCACCCCCACTCCTGTTGGAGTGGAATCGGCGGCTGCCTGAGTGGTTGGGCCCCAGGTTACAGTAGTTCTCCCTTTTTGGGGTGGGGACACTGGTGGTCGAGCCCTGCAGGGTGGAGATTCATCCCGGAGCCGTCTCCGGCTCTGCTCCGCCAGTGGTCCGGGTGGGAGGATGGGGAATGGCTGCGTGAAGCTGGGAACTCCTCCGTGCCTCCCCTGCCCCCCCCCCCAATGACAGAGACAGGTTTCTTAACATGTACTCCATCGATTCTATTTTGGTCTCCACCACTCTCAGCCTTTCAAGAGTTTGAGATTCCTCCCTCCCTCACGTGTTAGGCTGTCTCTGATACCGTGGTAGATTCTACGTCTGGGGTCAGCGGGAACTGATACTTCCAGGACGCCTGGGACGTCCCTGGCTGGGGTTCTCCCATTTCATCCCAGGTGATCAACTCTGCAGGCGATTCGCTGGGTGCCAGTTGCTCTGGTTCTCCCCCATCGTCAGATTCCTCCACCTCAGGGCTGGACCTCGATTCCTCCCAGAAATCTGAAGGTTCTGGGGTGAGGCTCAGTTCTCCGCTCTTGACCGTTGACTCGGGCATCAAGCTAGCTGTCTCCTCAAGTCCCCTGGTCGTGAGCTTGGACTCGGCCATCGTTAACTATTTTCCCTCACAAGAAACGAATCTTGGTAGGAGCTAACGGTACAACTTTGGTGATTCTCAGCTTTATGTAATGAATGTCTATTCTAAAACACTCTCAGACTCATGAGCAGGAATTCAAAGATATCTGATTTATTAAAGAATAGTATGCAGGATCACAGAGAAAGCTGAGAATGACAAAAGCGCGCCAAATGCAAACTAAAAACCCTCGGTGCAAATGAGATCCCTCCCCCCGTAGAATCTTTCCAAGTTCACAATCCCAGGTGCTCCTAACGGCTTCTGATGGTCTGCAGGAAAAGTCCTTGAACAGAGAACATAACCCAAACACATTCCACTGTAATGAACACAGATACAGAGCTTGGTACAAGGTTTCACAGCAGCTCCCTTCCAACAGAAACGCGCATCAGCGCCATGGCATGTGAAACGTTACGATGTACACTGAACATTGAAACAGTGAACATGACAGTGATAAAAATTCGAAATATAAATAAATAAATAGGCATACCATGGCTTTTGCCTTCAGCAAAGGATCATTACCTTGTCGTGGTGCTGGAGCTTGAGCACCTCAATGATGCCATGAGCTAAACTGTGAAGGGCCACCCACGATGGGAAGGTCATGACAGAGAGGTCAGACTAAATGCGATCCTGGGGAAGGTAATGGCAACCCACCCCAGTATTCTTGCCGTGAAAAATAAATGGATCAGTACAACCAGAGATATGTCGGTATACCATCGGAAGATGAGACCCCCGGGTCGGAAGATGGTCAAAATGCTACTGGGGAGGAACAGAGGATGAGCTCAACTAGCCCCAGACGTGATGATGCAGCTAGCTCAAAGCCGAAAGGACGGCTAGCGGCCGACGGTGTTGGTGGTGAACGCGAATCCGATGTTCTAAGGATCAACACACCACTGGAACCTGGAATGTAAGATCTATGAGCCAGGGCAAATTGGATGTGGTTATTGGTGAGATGTCAAGATTAAAGATAGACATTTTGGGCATCAGTGAACTGAAAAGGACTGGAATGGGCCACTTCATATCAAATGACCACCAGATCTACTACTGTGGACAAGAGGACCACAGAAGAAATGGAGTAGCCTTCATAATTAATAGTAAAGTGGCTAAAGCAGTACTTGGATACAATCCAAAAAACAATAGAATGGTCTCAATTCGAATTCAGGGCAAGCCATCTAACATCACAGTGATCCAAACATACGCCCCAACCACAGATGCTGAAGAAGCTGGAGTACAGCAGTTCTATGAGGATCTGCAGCACCTACTGGACAACACACCTAAAAGAGATGTTATTTTCATCACAGGAGACTGGAATGCTAAGATGGGCAGTCAAATGACACCTGGAATTACAGGTAAGCATGGCCTGGGAGAACAAAATGAAGCAGGACACAGGCTGATAGAATTTTGCCAAGACAACTCACTCTGCATAACAAACACTCTCTTCCAACAACCTAAGAGACCGCTTTATACATGGACTTCACCAGATGGACAACACCGAAATCCGATCGACTACATCCTTTGCAGCCAAAGGTGGCGGACATCTATACAGCCCGTAAAAACAAGACCTGGAGCTGACTGTAGTTCAGATCACAAACTTCTTATTCCACAATTTAGGATCAGACTAAAGAGATTAGGCAAGACCCACAGATCAGCTAGATATGAGCTCACTAATATTCCTAAGGAATATGCAGTGGAAGTGAAGAATCGATTCAAGGGACTGGACTTAGTAGATAGGGTCCCAGAAGAACTATGGACAGAAGTTCGCAACATTGTTCAGGAGGCGGCAACAAAATACCTCCCAAAGAAAGAGAAAACCAAGAAGGCAAAATGACTGTCTGCTGAGACACTAGAAGTAGCCCAAGAAAGAAGAAAGCAAAAGGCAACAGTGATAGGGGGAGATATGCCCAATTAAATGCAAAATTCCAGAGGTTAGCCAGAAGAGATAAGGAATTATTTTTAAACAAGCAGTGTGTGGAAGTGGAAGAAGACAATAGAATAGGAAGGACAAGAGACCTCTTCCAGAAAATTAGAAACATTGGAGATAAATTCCAGGCAAAAATGGGTATGATCAAAAACAAAGATGGCAAGGACCTAACAGAAGAAGAAGAGATCAAGAAAAGGTGGCAAGAATATACGGAAGACCTGTATAGGAAGGATAACAATATCGGGGATAGCTTTGACGGTGTGGTCAGTGAGCTAGAGCCAGACATCCTGAAGAGTGAGGTTGAGTGGGCCTTAAGAAGCATTGCTAATAACAAGGCAGCAGGAGACGATGGCATCCCAGCTGAACTGTTCAAAATCTTGCAAGATGATGCTGTCAAGGTAATGCATGCTATATGCCAGCAAAATTGGAAAACAGAAGAATGGCCATCAGACTGGAAAAAAATCGACTTATATCCCCATACCAAAAAAGGGAAACACTAAAGAATATTCAAACTATCGAACAGTGGGACTCATTTCACTTGCCAGTAAGGTAATGCTCAAGATCCTGCAAGGTAGACTTCAGCAAGTCATGGAGCGAGAATTGCCAGATGTACAAGCTGGCTTTAGAAAAGGCAGACGAACTAGGGGCCAAATTGCCAATATCTACTGGATAGTGGACAAAGCCAGGGAGTTTCAGAAAAACATCTCTTTCTGTTTTATTGACTATTCTAAAGCCTTTGACTGTGTGGACCATAACAAATTGTGGCAAGTTCTTAGTGGTATGGGGATACCAGGTCATCTTGTATGCCTCCTGAAGAATCTGTATAACGACCAAGTAGCAACAGTAAGAACAGACCACGGAACAACAGACTGGTTTAAGATTGGGAAAGGAGTATGGCAGGGTTGTATCCTCTCACACTACCTATTCAACTTGTATGCAGAATACATCATGTGACATGCTGGGCTTGAGGAATCCAAGGCTGGAGTTAAAATTGCTGGAAGAAACATTAACAATCTCAGATATGCAGATGATACCACTTTGATGGCTGAATGCGAAGAGGAACTGAGGAGCATTATGATGAAGGTCAAAGAAGAAAGTGCAAAAGCTGGCTTGCAGCTAAACCTCAAAAAAACCAAGATTATGGCAACCAGCTTGATTGAGAACTGACAAATAGAGGGAGAAAATGTAGAAGCAGTGAAAGGCTTTGTATTTCTAGGTGCGAAGATTACTGCAGAGGCTGACTGCAGTCAGGAAATGAGAAGACGCTTAATCCTTGGGAGAAGAGCAATGACAAATCTCGATAAAATACTTAAGAGCAGAGACATCACACTGACAACAAAGGTCCGCATAGTTAAAGCAATGGTGTTCCTTGTAGTAACATATGGTTGCGAGAGCTGGACCATAAGGAAGGCTGAGAAAAGGAAGATAGATGCTTTGGAACTGTGGTGTTGGAGGAAAATTCTGAGAGTGCCTTGGACTGCAAGAAGATCCAACCAGTCCATCCTCCAGGAAATAAAGCCAGACTGCTCACTTGAGGGAATGATATTGAAGGCAGAACTGAAATACTTTGGCCACATCATGAGAAGACAGGACACCCTGGAGAAGATGCTGATGCTAGGGAGAGTGGAGGGCAAAAGAAAGAGGGGCCAACCAAGGGCCAGATGGATGGATGATATTCTAGAGGTGACGGACTCGTCCCTGTGGGAGCTGGGGGTGTTGATGACCAACAGGAAGCTCTGGCGTGGGCTGGTCCATGAAGTCACAAAGAGTTGGAAGTGACTAAATGAATAAACAACAAAGTGCATGCACCAGTGCTGGTTCAACGATTCCATCAGCTTTTCCCTCACAAACCCAAGCCTCCCACCCTACCAGAGATTCCTCACTTGACTGAGCAAGCAGAGCAATCCCAAGCAGAGGAGTTCGTAAGTTGGCAACCTCCACCCCCGCCAGAGGCTCTGAGGCCAGACAGAGAGGAGGAAGGGGAGCCGCAGCCCTCCACCTCCCTCTTGCATCTCCCAAGGGGGAGGGGGGAAGAATCTTCTAATTATCTAGCTATTTTCCAGGAGCAGCCACCTGGGCCAGAAGCATTATCACACCTGGAGAGCAGCACTGATTCGTCCTTGGAGGAGTTTTCCTTTAAAGAATTTCCATCGTTGCCCAGTTCCCTTGGGAGATTGGAGGGGGAGATGGACTCTCATGAGACCCTGGAGGGAGGAAGGAACTCTGGAAGGGAGGGGGCTGAAATGGAATGTGAATCTGGAGGGGAGGGTGATGTCATGAGTACTGATGGTGAGCAGGAGGGGGCCCCTATCCAGGCGGGAAAATGCATGCGTAGTACTGAGGAGTTAAAGCAGCCATTCAAAGAGACACAGATCAGACCCACCTTAACCTTTGGGGTTTATTTGTCTGGGTTTTTCCCACGCTTCTTCAGTTTGTTAGGATTTTCTGTCTAATGTAGCAGTAATAAAACACTAGAGACCTATTCCTTGTCTCAGCGTGGTTCCTGACTGTTAGGACAGTCCGTGAGTCAAATATATTAAGTATTCCAATGTCCTTTTCTTAAGATCTTAGACCAGAGAGATACGGATGTTATCATCATCCCCTTGGGTACAAGGTTTTTACATGACTTCCACATGCTTCCCCTTAGAGAAGGAGGAAGCCTCTCTGTTTTTACACAGTGTATATCCTGTGTGTTGCTTTTACTGTTTGAAGTCACGATGGCACTGAAAAAGGAGACTTATGACTGATCCTCAAAGTTCTGGCTGTCCCAGCACCCCTGCAGTCATGTGATCGTGATCTGAGCGCTTGGCAACTGGCTTGCATTATGATGGTTGCAGCATCCCATGATCACATGATCACCATTTGCAACCTTCCCTGCTGGCTTCCCAGAAGCAAAGTCAATTGGGAAGCAGGGAAGGTCGCAAGTTGCTCTGGTAAGTCACTCACATCCTCCACGGCCACACATCGGCCATCCCCGGCCCTGCCACACTTGCACTGCACCTTGTGGGCCACTTGTGCACCTTCCCCCACCTAGCAGCAGCCACCCCTGGCCCTGCTGTACTTGCACCTCACACTGCACCATACCTGCCTGCTTGTGAGCCACCTGGGACTCCCTTAATGACCTGTGATCCTCACTTAACGACAGCAATAGGGGTGCAGAGTTTAGCTGTTGCTAACCAATGCAGTCACATGATATTGCGCTTTCCGACTCTATCACTTAGCAAAAGAGATTCCAGTCCCAATTACTGTTGCTAACCAAGGACAATCTGTATACTGATCACCATGTGAACTCTTTTCAGCTATAAACACTAGAGAATTGCAACTCATAGCCTGGAAAAGTGAAAATAACATATTATTCCAAAATTTGATACAGTCCCATTCACTTGGTTTTATTATCACATTTTCTTATATTTTTATCAGATAATTTCCCCATATCTCTACCCTCCATCTTTTTACTTTTGCAACTGCTCACCTTCCCAATTCAGCGAACTCCAAAGAGCCTCATTTCTTTAATCACTGTATTTAAAAATAGCAGTTTCTCCCTTCATATCTGAAAGCACAGAAGAAAAAAATATTTACATCTCTCCATTCATTAGGTATTTCAGGGAAAGATCATCAGTTTCAAATTGACTAATGAACTTCTTAAAGTTATTAAGGTTAGTCAACCATCAATGCTGAACCTTTCACCACAGCCAGGAAAACAGGGTGGGGGTGGAAATCACCAGAATTAGAGATGGAAAAAAAATCCATTATGCTTTCCCCGCTCATCTTTCTAACTGAGAAATGTGCCAACTGTCATGTCTTATGGACTAATTAAAGGTATTATTCTTAATGGAGTCCTTTATTATGACTTACAAAATAATTACTTTGGCGGCTATTATCTGTGATTGCATTCCATTCCATCTTATGGGACATACACAACCTCAGGTGGAAATACATGAGTAGGAGGCTTTCAAATTGCAGTGTCTGCATTAAAAACAAATGAAAAAAGAGAATCAGGTTCAGATCTGCTGGAAGTCCATCTGCTGGAATTCCGTGATCCTTGTCTGGATCTTAGGGGTGTGCATAGAAGCTTCAGGAAGTGATTTGATCAGAAGAAGATTGGATCAAATCACCCTTTTGAATCAAACCATCAACCTAGATCTTTGAACTGAATTGCCAAGGCGATTTGAGACATCAAATGAGGGTCTTTGCCTAACTCTGGAGAGACTGGAGTGCAAATTGGAGATTTGTTGGATTCCCTGGGGTTTCTAGCTTTGCAGTTTGCCTTCCAAAGGGGTAGGGGTTGAGCACTATAATATTGTCTCTTGTATCACCATGATTGAGAATCAGTTGGGTGACCTTGGGCCAGTCACTCTCTCTCAGCCCTAGGAAGCAGGCAATGGCAAACCACTTCTGAAAAACCTTGCCTAGAAAACTGCAGGGACTAGTCACCAGGAGTCAAAAACTGACCTGAAAGCACACACACACACACACACACACACAAAGGTATACAACCAATCAAGTAATAACATACACATGTTTCAGATTCTAGATAGATAGATGATGGATGGATGGACCAATTGTTACACAAGCAGCATATTCCAGGAGAGGCTAACCACGCTAAGAACCCATTCCAAGAAGACTGCCAGCCATATCTATTTGCTTTAAACAGATGTAGAGGAAATATTTCTAAAAATATTGTGGTGAAACCCTTGAAGATATCTCTCTGACCTTTGGGGAGGGGGGTGGGTTCATGTCCTTTAATGCATATACCCACCCTACCACTTCCCCCATTTGTAAATAAACAAATATCTCTAGGCATTTTGGTTCCCCAATATCACTATATTCAAATCTTGAAAATTTTCAAATTTATTTTTGTTATCTTTGAAAATTTAGTTTCAGTTCTGTATAAAATCTTGCTAGTTTCAGATCTCAGATTTGATTGGATACTAGCTGTTAGCATACTTCTACTACATAAATGTTCATTGGTACAAAGGATTCAGATCTAATCCATAATCCTGGCACAGCTACAAAAGGGGATGGCAGTTTGCAGACCTGAGGCAAATCCTTTGCTGCTTGAAGTCTTGCTTAAAGACAAGACAAGATCAGTCTTTAGGACTGGCAAAGACCCAGTAACTGAATATGCCCTGCTTTGCCACAACAGGAGCATGGTAGCTGAAACTGCTACAGCTATTCATTCAAAGGTGGTATCCGTCATGAGTACTGATGGCGAGCAGGAGGGGGCCTCTATCCAGGGGGGAAAACACATGCGTAGTACTGAGGAGTTAAGCAGCCATTCAGAGAGACACAGATCAGACCTGCCTTAACTTTTGGGGTTTATCTGTCTGGGTTTTCCCACGCTTCTTCAGTTATGTTAGGATTTTCTGTTTTATGTAGCAGTAATAAACACTAGAGACCTATTCCTCATCTCAGCGTGATTCCTGACTGTTAGGACAGTATCCCTGATTTGAAATGGTGGGAGTAGGTGGTTGGGAGTGGGAGACATTGTTTTGCAGAAGTTCTCCTTTCTAAAGGTGGGGTCAAAGCTACTGGTATTAGAGAGAGAGAGATCAAGACCTAGTCTTCTAAGTTGTGGGGTTCTTTGGGGCACAATGGTCTCTAGACTCCTACATAAGAGCTACATGAAGCCACTGGATGAGGTCGTGCACTCCCATTGGGTCAAGTATCATTGGTACACAGATGATACTTGACTCCATATCAGGCAGATGATATTGTGAATTGCAATGCCAGTAACTGTGGATAGAGGCGTTGTCAGGGTCTGGATGGGGTGGAATAAGCTTAGGCTCAATTCCTGCAAGACATAATGGCTTTGGGTTTGGAAGCCATCCAGTTCCCACTCTTTAGTTGCAGATGGGTCTCGCTTCCCCAAACAGAACTTGCTCATCATTTGAAGGTCATTGTGGATTCACAGCTTCTGCTCATTGAACAGAAGGCAGCCGTACGTAGAAGAGCTCTATCTTGTGTACGAGTTACCACCCCTTGTGAAACAGAAGGCTCTCCTCACAATCACTTCATCTCATTTGGACTACTGCAACGTACTATACATGCAGCTGGCATAGAAAAGTATCCAAAACCACAGCTGGTTTCAGAATGTTGCTGTTCAAGTAGTTATGGATGCATCTTGATTTGCCCTTATAAAACCATGATTTCAAGAGCTACACTAATTGCCAGTTGGCTTCCAGGTGAAATTCAAGGAGTTGGTTGTCACCTTTAGAGCTTGCATCACTTAGGACCAGGGCATCTGCAGGGCCATCTTCTGCCAGCAGTTTCTGCTTATATAATAAGATATTCCCTCACTGAAGGAAGGCCTCTATGGGGATTACAGAAATGAGCCTTCTCAGTTGATGTTCCCCTTCTGTGGAACAGCATTCCCCTGAAATTTGAATGGGTCCTAACCCATTGGGTTTGAGGAAGGCCATTAAAACTTGGCTATTTAACTACTTAGCCAATAAAAAAGTAAGTGGTGTGGCCCATTCTATCAGTTTAGGATTCTTAAGACCTCATCATTACCATCAGCAGTAAGTAGTATAGATAGTGCAAGAATAATCCTGTCTGTACAACCTTTGTTCAGTAAAGGAGAAATGGCATTCTGCAGCTGTCTTGCTTCCCTTTCAAGGCCTGGCATTACCATTAGGTGATGGGGCAGGGGGCGAGGAGATTGGAGCCAAATCTGCACCATTCCCCTTCAAATTTGCAGCCATATCCTTCCAATCTATCCACTTCAGTGAATCAAATTTGAGCAGTTATTAGATTGGGGAAGGGGAACTCCTCTCTCTCTCTCTCTCTCTCTCTCTATATATATATATATATATATATATATATATATATATAATCAAAATAATCCTGGGCTGCTGACACATTGCTTCCTATTTGCCTCAGAGATTATTCTTGTCTGGGTTGTTTTTTTTCTTGTTTTGGTCATTTGCCAAAGGAGGCAGAAAGTAACATATATTTATTGTGTCTAAATTAATCAGTGTATGTGTAGAAAGATGCTTATGTGATTATTAATAGTTGATAAAATCCATGGGGTTCCTTTTACAGGAGGAAAAGAGGCATAGAATTATATATTATGAAAATGCTTTGGTTTAATTTCCAAGCTGTAACCTGGAATCTCCCCCATCCCTCAAGTATTTTCACTACAGATAACAACGTATGAATTCTACAGTTATAATTTGGCCAATATTCTTCCTGTAGACTCTTTGCTGAATTGTGATGGGAATTTTGCCCATCATTTTATAATTTGATTCAGCTGGTGGGGGGGGGTGATGTATGAGCAAATTGTGGACAATCCAGATTAAGAAATAGTAAAGTCAGAGTCAACAGTTCTATCCCACACGTAGCAGCTTCTGGCCAAATAGTTAGCATGCACCAAAGATACTCTTGTCAGGCAAAGGAGCTATTGTGTTGAGTGGAAGTGGAAGGCCAGAGGGCTATCTGGAGGAATCAGCCTATGTTATGTTATATCTTTAAGTGGCACACAGTTATTTCAGTTGGCAAAAAATGTTGACCCAGTTTGGCAAAGTATATATGGACAAGAGGATGGGCAGCAGAACCATTGAGACATAAAAACGAGGAGAGGCTGTTTTCATCAGAAAAAAAACAAAAACAAAAACAGAGAGCCTTAATTTCATTAGAAGGAATTTTACCTTAAAGATAATTTGTCCTTAAAGGAAAGGAAAAGTACATATGGAAGGACAGAAAGCAATTATGAGAAGTGGAGCAGGGCAGAGAAGCTGTAAATTCACCTGAACCTAAGAAAATCCATAGATTTCCAAAGAACAGCTACACTCACAGAATACTGTTTTCTCTCCCAGCTCCTAAGAAAAATCTGGTCCTAGTCTCTCATGGCTGTTGATTTGACAAGATCTCTATCCCTTGTCTCTTGGTATATCTGATGCACTTTGCAAATAGGTGTGTAGGGAATTGGTTAATAAGATATATCAGTTGTACATGAGTTCATTTAGAAGTGAGAAGACCTGAATCCAAATCCCCATTCATTCATGAAGTTCACTTAGGCAGGACCTCATTTCTAAGGCTAATTCATCTCATATGCTTGGCCCAGTGATAAAAACTAGAGAAATAGTGTGAGACTGAGTTAACACAACATTCCAGCCTTGTTTCTGAAGTAACCTGGGGTGTGTGTGTGAAAATACATACACTATTTATAAATTTAAAATATTTATTTTAGTTTATAAACCATAAATTAACCCAGTGGACTGGGTTTGTATGACATAAGCCATGAAAAACACAAAAAGCTCATGTTAAAACAATTTAGCATGTCTTCAGGACTTTTGCTGCTCTATGTCACTTAATTTAGAAATTTCACATTGGAAATATATTCATGGCTTTCTAAAGGATTTAACAAAAACAAATAATAGTTCTTGGCCTGAGTTGGGTTTCAGATATACAATGTTGTTTTCAAAATTGGCCTGCTCTGCAGATGAATAGTTTCAGTCTGAGGAATTTTAAAACAGGGAAATATGGTTGCAAAAAGGTGAGTGGAATTTCTTAGAAAAGGAGTTTAGTGAACTTCAACAACATCATTGCTTCCTCTCATAACCACTTAGAAAGTAATCAACAATTATCTTTGAATCTACTGACCTCAAAACACTGAGAAGAAGATGCAAAAGGGCTTGAAGCTGCTACAAGTCCTGTAGTTAACAAAAATCTTCTCGCCTGAACTCCATCGGAAAGGAAAATAAAATACAAGTCTTGTATACTTCTTCATGGTGTGTGCACTTGTGGGGGGGGGGGCGAATCAAGTGTTATGAGGGGGAGCTGAAAAAGAGCCAAACCACCTTTCTTTTGGAAGATTTGAAAAATACAGCACTAATTTTATTAGAGCTTCAAATGAACCATAGCTGAGCCAGAAATAAATTGGCTTAAGGTTTTTTTTCTTGAGGGAATGATATTAAAGGCAAAACTGAAACACTTTGGCCACATAATGAGAAGACAGGACACCCTGGAGAAGATGCTGATGCTAGGGAGAGTGGAAGGCAAAAGGAAGAGGGGCCGACCAAGGGCAAGATGGAAGGTTGATATTCTAGAGGTGACGGATTCGTCCCTGCAGGAGCTGGGGGTGTTGATGACCGACAGGAAGCTCTGGTGTGGGCTGGTCCATGAAGTCACAAAGAGTCGGAAGTGACTAAATGAATAAACACCAACAACAAGGTTTTTTTTTAGTACAGCCAACATTCTGGGATTACAAAGTTCCAGAAGTGCTTCTGAGCTGGCATGGAGTCCTCATCTGGAAGTGCCCTTAGTGTGCATTAAGACTAAGAATATACTCAGAGGAAAAGCACTCTAAAACAAAATTCCACAGATTCATTTTACCCTCGCTCAAGGAGTGCTCTGCCTACTCCTCCTCCTTGGTTGATTTTATGTAAATAAATTGAAAATAAAACTTAGGGGATGATGGTCGGTGGAATGAGAATAGCTTATGAAAAAAGAGGATGTAATTAAAGGGAAAAAATGGTCTCCTTATAGGTATATCCATTTTGTGCTTTGAACCACTTCCCTCTTGTAATTGCCTCATATTGCAGAAGGCTTATTTGTAATCCTTGATTCAAAAATAGTGCTGCATTTCTGCAATTACATCTCCGTTTCATTCAAAAAGTCCCCTCGGAAGTACCAAAAGAACAACAACAAAAAAGTATGGTTTTCAAAGACTATTTCCCCATTCTATGAATATTCTCTTGTTTCAAAACAGTTGTTTTTTTTTAAAAAGGAGATAGACATGGGATATAAAATAGCCTTGTATAGACTGTCCAAATCCCATTATTTGATGTTAAATGTAAACACTATACACATAGGGAGGAAACTTAACAGAAAGGTAGTTCTTTGTCTTGGTCAAACCAAAGATTTAATGGAGATGAACTGGGAGCAAAGCCAAAGGATTTGGAAAACATCATAAAAATAAGCAATAAAAAACCAGTCCCAACACAAGATGGTCAGTCAATGGAACCATCAATATTAAAAAGACTGCCAACTTCTGACATATGTATTTAATGTTGAAAATATATGATCTTAATTTGAAAATTTAGTTTGCAATAGTAGTAAGAAAAGGTATCATTGTGAATCTACCTACTACTCTACGACTACTACTATATAATGATCCATGTCAGCACAGAACTAATAAGAACTATTAGGTGTCCAAATATATATAGTTACCTAATTTTACCAAGGACACCTTGGAGAAAAATTGTTTAAATCAATATATAATTATAACTATGGTTACTGTAGTGATTCTATTGTTGGTTTCCCATGAAATTTCTAAAAGTCAGATATTAGCAGATCTTGTTAACTTTCTGCTAGCCTCATAAGAATCTTTCAGCCTGACCATTTTGTGCTCCTTAAAAGATCATGCTAAACATAGTTTGATATTGACAGCTTCAGAGTTGGCAGTCCACTTTTGCCATTCTCCTGTACATAAAGGTATGAGGATGTACGGCGTCAACATACCAAACATTTCTTAGTTCTCAAAGATATTAGGATACAATTATTCACTGAAAATTGGAAAATAACTATTATCTTTATATGATGGGCTATTTATTAGTATTAACAAATACTTGGATGTGTGTTTGTATGTGTGTGTGTATATATGTATATATGTATATTTCTTTGTACCATCAATAGATAGCTGAGGTGGCTGACCTTGGGAAATCCTACCAGTGGCTGGAAAGGGCTGGACTAACAGACACCACTGAGGTGCTGATCATAGCAGCACAGGAACAGGCACTAAGCACCAGATCCATAGAAGCAGGGATCTACCACATTAGACAGGATCCGAGGTGCATACTGTGCAGAGAGGCCTCAGAGACAGTCCAACACATAGTGGAAGGGTTTAAGATGCAGGCAGGAACAGCATACACTGAACGGCACAACCAAGTAGCTGTCAATTGTGTACAGGCACAATGTATGGGCTAGATCCTCCCAAGTCCAGATGGGAGATTCCACAGAAGGTTGTGGAAAATGACAGGGCTGGGGACTTCCAGATCTAGATGGACAGGCACATATGGGCCAATCAACCAGACATTGTGGTAGTAGACAAGGACCAGAAGACAGCAGTGGTGATAGATGTAGTGGTGCCAAGTGACAGCAATAGCAGGAAGAAGCTGGAGAAGTACCAGGGCCTGAAGGAGGAACTAGAGAGGATGTGGAAAGTGAAGGCCAAAGTGGTCCCAGTGGCAGTAGGAGCACTCGGGGCTGTGACTCCTAAGCTGGGAGAGTGGCTCCAGCAGATCCCAGGAGCAACATCAGAGCTCTCTGTCTAGAAGACTGCAGTGCTAGGAACAGCTAAGATACTGCACAGAACCCTCAAACTCCCAGGCCTCTGGTAGAGGACCCAAGGTTGAGGAAGTACATACCACTCATAGGGGTGGGAAGGGATTTTTTTTTTTCTTTTACAGTCTATCCAGTAAGAAACCTATATAGAACTCTAGCCAGTCAGTAAATGAAAGATCTATATTGCTTTCTCTTGATTCCTGTTTCAAGTATAGGTTGCACAGCAGACTAAACCATAATGTCAGGTTGCTTGGATTTAGCTTAGTGTATTGTGTGAACAAAGCAGTTGAAACTTATTAAATAAACCATTGCTTAGAACAATTAAGTCTGAATGGCATATTATGTTCGTTTTTAAGATCTCATAGTTGTACCCTTATAACCTAATTTTCTACTCATGGAACAGAATCTTAATACTCCTCTCCCCTCCTCCCCTCCAAAGGCTGGAGGACCCTTCTGAGCATGTTAGGAACATAGGCAAGTGGGAAAACTGAACCATGGGAAATCCTAAGAATGGGACGAACAATTTTAAATAAATAAATATGGGCATGCATATATTATCTTGTCTGATGGGTGTACTGGCCATGAGAGGGTTTCATTGCCCCAAAGACAAAACAATCTAGAAGTTACAGAGGACTCTCCGAAGACCAGTAGTGTGAAAACTATGTTACTAAATTAGAAAGGAGTAGCTGTGGCAGTGATGCATCAAACTGTCAAGTAGTCAAGAATATTTAACTAAGAAGAAATTGTGTTTTTTTTTCCTATGTTGGATCTTTTAACTGTGCATGAAATAAACATTCCTGGGGCTACTACTTGAATAAAGCAACATTAATTTATATTCATGTACCCTGCTTCTATTATGTGAAAGCAAAAATTAGTGTGGCCTAGTTTTCAGTTACACTATATTGATCCATTTCATTGGACCTTTCTCATCACTTCCAGACACACACAGTGGAATAAAAACCAAAGTGTTATATTGAATAAAGGACTACAGCTCCACCTTATTGTATCCAGTTCTGGATACCACATTTTTAAACATTAACAAGACTTTATTTTATGTTTTAAAACTCTATTTTGTATTGTGGGTTTTTTGTTTGATTTATTGTTTGGTAACCCTCTTGAGTACTTGGGTGTGTAGACAAAGTGGTAGAAGGAAGAAAGCATTCAAACAAGCTGAATATTCAGGGCAAGGGGAACAACTGGCTATAAATTAAGTCCAGAGAGGTGTGATTGAAGAATCGGGTGTGTTTTTCCTAACTGAGCAAAACTCTTGGTCAAATGTGTGTGGAGTGGGTGAAAAAGTCCACTGAGAACTAGAATTCTGGGAATTGAAGTCTACGTATCTTAAAGTTGCCAAGGCTGAGAAACACTGCTCTATTGAATCAGACCAAAGGAAATGAAGACTTTCATAATACCCCTGCATATGCACCTAATTCTGCTCAAAAATTGGAAACAAATGAATCAACAAACTATGGCAAATTATTGTATTCACTGGTTTCATTTTGGAAAGAAGTGTGTAAATTCAGAATTGAAAAACTCAGCAGATGTTCCATTAAAAAAATTAAAGTTATCCTAATGCATGAGTTACATGACATATTCAGAGTATGCAATCACACAGCAATAGTACCTTTATTATTCTTTGTGACTAGTCAAAGCAATTGATTATAGCTAAAGTGTTATTATAACAACATACTGTATTTTCTAGGTGGCACTGATCTTATTGTGACACACATCCTGTAATGATTTGAGGACACAATCCAGGAAGACCATAATAGATAGATGTATGTAGAGATAGATAGTATTGGACTAGAATAACACTAAAGAGATAAATTTTCAGTTTCAGAATAAGATACTTTTGTATTGGGGGCAGGTTATAGGTTTATAGAATTAACTACCTTGAAATCCCAAAATCAATCAGAGCCTACTATAAGAAAATACATACAGTGTAATCTTAGTGTGTAATTTCATCAGAAGTAAGTCTACTATTTTAAAACAATTTCCTTCTTGACATGTGCCTGGCTTTTCAACCTAGGGCTGCAGTCACTTACCTATGAGAAATCCTATTGAAGTCAGTGACTGGGATTATACACCTAGGCATTGATTCCTAACCATGATTATGCTAAATGTTGAAATGTGCATTGTGATCCTTTTGTACTTGTGCAATGAAACACATTTTGGATGCCTATGATTACCTATAGTACTAAACCAATGCAGATTTAATCATGGTTCATTGATTAAACTTCAGTTGGCTGGATTTGCCTAGCACACTAAGCCAAGTACCATGATTTATGGACTTCAGTAGTTATAATGTACAAATTAGAATGGTTGTTTTCACTCAAGTTAAGTCAAAATCAAGCAAGCTATATACATCTTAGCATGATACATGAGCTACTAAGGCCTAGACAGGAATATGACTTTTTTTTAATTGTTAGGAATTATGAGTTTTGAGTCCCAGCTGATAATATTGAGTGGAGCTCACAATCTTTGTACAAAAAAAAAAAAGGTAATTTCTGACTACCCTAAAGTCCCCCCACCCACCCACTTTCAGTAATTTAATTCAGTCTGTGGGTGATTTTATTACTGTTGTTAAATTGTTGGGAAATTATTGAAAATGAGAGACCTTTTGGATGCTTAAAATCATAAAGGCACACACAATAAGGTCCTAAACTATTTCTCTCCAACTCCATTCTACTGATACTCCTTAAGGATATTAGTCATAACAAGAATAAAACCAATCAATGATTAAAACCAATTAATTGGTTTTATTGTGCTAAAACAAAGACCCTTCATACAAAATATATTTATCAAAGATATTAAGCTCAGTTGCGCTTAACTCTGTCCCACTTAGAGTCAAGAATATTATTGGAAATATATGTTCTGGGATGTCCATAATACTGCAGAATTATTGAAATCATAAATATGTGAACACTGAAATATTATGTTATTTAATAACTTTTTGTGTTCTTTCTAGTGTAAACAACATTAAATATCAAATAAGGTACCTTTTCTTCCCTACCTCCAATGTTCTATGATTAAATATATCATGTTGGCTTCTTTTCTGATTAATGGACTCCAAAATAATAATGAAAAATTATGTTCACCATATTGATCACACCTGACATTTCCAGCTACAAACAATAAAGTACATATTTTTTCCCCTAAGGGGGGAAAAATGCATTTGCATCATTGAATTCATGAGTAAAATGAATAGCCAAGCAAAACTAGCATTTATGCTTGAAAATACAACTCATGTTCATGTTGAAATTGGAGTCTAGATTTTTAACTAACTGTGATTTTTTTTTTTGGTACCCCTTTGATCTCCGCCATTAGATATTTAACCATTAGCAGAAATAATAGATCAACTCAGGGATCTGACACCTGGGGGCAAAATAGAACTTGTCTTATTGCTACCTAGAAAGAATATCTGTAATTCAGAATCTTTCATTAGAATTCTGTTAAACCTGGGAAGACAGTTCAAATTTCAGTATCTGCACTGGCTGGAAGAAGAAATTCACAGTAAAAGCCTTTCTCTTGGATATTCTGTATAAAATTGAGGTGGGGCAGAGCCAATGTGTTTTCAAGACTGTACCTATTTCCTTTTGCCTATCTTGTGCCAACACTACTATCAATAGATTTAACACAAACTCCAAGCCTGCATACCTAGTAAAGAAAATATTGTACTAAAACAAAATTGTTTGGATTCAATTGGCAGTTTGGTATAGTGCAGGATGGGCAATCCAGTGCTGAGTCAAAGGTTGTAGATATGTTTGTGTTCATATCCATGCAACAGCTATACATATGCGTTCATACACTTTTCCTTACTAAGCCAATTCACAAAAGATGTATACCTACATATTCACCACAGGAGTATTGCTGATTCTCCCCTTCAGTAATCCTGTTTCAGACTATTACCTCCTGGTTACCATTAGCAGTGAGAAAAGGGCACTGTGTTCCTATCTCCCAGCTACAGGTTGTTCCATCTGATGACAGGAAAAAGTGGGGCTCTCTTTGACTCCCCAGGCCACCAATGGGATTTAATAGGCAACTACAGTTTGCCCACTTGTTCAGCGGCAGGAAGTCTTTCTATTCTTGCAATGCTTTGGTTTGTGAGGAATCCAAGTTTGGTCTTTCCCCTTCTCTTCTTAATCTTCCCCCTGTTCAAAGACTGTTCCTGGGAAACAAGACTGAGCTGTAGCTTCAAGTATTTCTTGGCAATGAGATATAGCAGCTTCAGTCGTCTGATCTGCCTTGCCCTTCCCATCAAGGAAGGTGAAGGTCAAGCACACCTAACTCAAGCACATCTGTCTTTGATTCAGGGTCCTGAGATGGTCTGGAAAAATTTGCTCCCCAGTGTTTTGATCATCCTCCCCAACAGCACAAGGGATAATAAAGCTGTCAACTCAAGGTGCATGAAGCACCTTAAGGTGATAATTGCATTGCAATGAAAACTGCAATATGAGGGGACATTGCAATAGTGCCCCATGTTCAGTATGCATATGAGTGGTAAATGACATAAATATGCATATGAATAGAGTGTATGAAAGGGGCTTATCTCCGTGTTTCTATATTTTGGATTTGCATTAATTGGTGAGATGGGACAAGACGGAAAAGGGTGGCCACATTCCAGTTTAGAGTATAATCCTTCACACTACTGGAATTCATCACAATATCCTTTCCTGAAGTAAAATATTGCCATCTGACTGAAAAGTGTTCTGCCTCTGCATTACTTTACATGTCCTGATTTTTCTAGCTGGCTTTAAGGGCAAGGCAGTTTTCTTGCTATAGATTTTATTATGACTTGAATAAAAATGCTGAAATTTCTCTAAACAACACTGAGGCCTCTGAAAGGAAGGACATATACGTATAAAATATGTGTTTTTAAAATAGACATATAGAGAGAGACATATATAAGATGAAGATTTAAGTAATTTTTTGTTACTTTTGATTACTTTAAAAAAATATTTCTTTTGCCAATTTAGATATTTTCCTTGAAGTTATTGCTCTCCAAATGTACTGGGACCACATGATGATGTTTATTTAGAATTCAGGTACCTAACAGCAGGCTGGGAAAGGCTAATATAGCTCCATTTTTTTAATGCTATCTTCCTTTGTAAGGCTTGCAGAATTCCTCAGTGAAAGCTTTAGTAGCAGTGAAACAACTTCTACATAACACCAGTTTGCTTTCAAAATGAGTAGTGTCTTCTACAGCACCTTACATAAAGTGATGCAACAGATCTGGCCAGTTCTCGATGTTAAAATAAGCATCTTGAAATAGCCTCTGATTGCTGCATCCTTGAGAATTCATTGCAGTTATGTGGATTACCTCATATCACCTAGGTAGGAGTTTGTTGCTATGCTGGTTTTTCAGGAAGAGCTTCTTAATTCACAGTGAGACCAGAAGATAAAGTGTGTGCAGTCCTTTCTATTCACATGTCTCAAACACTCTTTTCTTCATTTTGATGGAGTAAGCCATTCCCTTCCTGAGTGCCACAGGGGATGGGTGAGAGCCTTATGGAATACTTTCCCCTTAGGAAGTACCTACAGCTTCCATCTTACTGAAATTCCAGAAACAATATTTTATATTAATTCTTTAGGACCCACTGCCTGACTGTGGGTACCTATCCTGGGTTTTATCTCTGCTTTCTGTGGTTATTTTGGGTTTGGACATTGTTCTGATTTACTTGTTTCTTATTATGATTTTGGTTTTGGTTTTGTTGATATTGTATACCACCCAGAGGCTTTGTGATTGGGGCAGGAGATACGTACTGTGGAATGATAAATAAATAACCAGACCTGCATTCTTAATAAAATGAGCTTTCTAAGAATATTTCAAAATTTATTACCTTTTTTCTTCCAATGCCATAATAATGGACAGCAAATTCTTTTAATGATGCATTTGTGCAACAGCAAGAACAAAAATTGGAGTGAAAAAAACTCCAAGAGCAATTAACAATGTAAAATTCCACCATTAATTTTTAACTTGGCAGTTAGCTTTGTTCCCTAGAACAGGTGAACCCTGACTTTTTCAAGGAGGCAAAAGGCTGTTCCCTGCTAATAGTTGCTGGAACAGTGCATTTCATATGCATTACTTTATCTCATTCCAGAATGTTTCCTAATTAATTTGAATGGTGAAGCATTGTAAAAATAAAAACAGAAAACATGCTATGCAACATTTGGTTCCACTGAGCCATTCAGAAGCATAATTGTTAACAGTTCTTCCACATTCTGTGTTCAAATCTCTAACTTGGCTCCTGACTACAGATGGCCCTATTTTTGCATCGCAGTTCAGCCCATCCTGTCATAAACTAGTTACTGCTGCATTGTGAGCCCCAAGATTGAAAACAACTCATTTGCAAAGGAAAATTAATTAATATTCTCTGGAACATTTATCTTTGAATACATGTTGCATCTGGAATCTGGGCCTGATGAAGAAAGGAAGATTGAAATGTAGTTTAAAAGCAACAAAACTGAAGATAAATAGGGACCATAACCCATTAAAAAAGTAGGTGCAGCTGAAAATCAAAACTCAATTGGTGGTGGTGATAAGACTGCTGTGCAGTTAATTTTCATGGTCCTTGCTTCTTGATTGTCCATCATTTATTACCCTAAAGATCCATAGCTAGTTTTGCTTGTGGTAACTGAACATTTTGTCCTCAGTATTATGCCAGGCCATTTCCCTAAAATAACTATAAATTTTATAGCATGTTTGACTAGGTATATAAAGAAATCCAGCATGAATTCCTCTAGGAGCACTGTGAGGTGGAATGGGTTGTGCTTAAAATCTGGATAATTGTTTTGTCCAAAGCTCATAGAGTCTCCTCTATATTGTCTTCTTCCATTATGCAGCATTTTCTGGAATTACCATGTCATGAAACAATGCAATATGTGGTATGATCAAACTAGCAAATTTCAAAGAACAGAACAGTCTTCTGTGCAAAGAGTCCAGCACTGATGTTGGCATGCTGGTGTATAATTTGAATTATACATCTATGTTTTATGCTATTCTTCATTCAGAGATTTTTTTTAAATTAGTTAACTTCAGTCATTAAAAGTACAAAAAGTTGTCTTTTTTGCTCCCCCCACCAAAAGGATGAAAAACTTCTAAAGATGAAAGAAGTCTATTTTGCAAGTATTTAAATGATTTACTAAAGAAAAAAGAAACATTTACATAGCAATAAGAAAGCAATTTATCATATAGGAAGCCTCCAGTTGTTTCTATGACAATAATATACTAATCAGTTCCTTATGCAAAAATATAATATTATTTCCTTTAAAGAAAGAAAAAGTCCTGTAAAAAGAAAGTGTGTTTTGCCTTGTTATTATTTAGAAGTTATTCTGTGTTCTACTTTGTAGCAGTGTAGCCCAAACAGTATAAGCCAGCACATAAGAGGGAAGTACCAGCAGGCTCACAAGAATTCCGATATTTGCAAGATAGAAAAACACTGGAGAAAAAAAAAATCAACACAAAGAGACAGGCAAATGTAATCGTGGCTACATGTTTCATGGCCACAAATAAAAACTACTAATGGGGGGAAGGGAGGGAGGGAGGAAGAGAGAGAGAGAGAGAGAGAGAGAGAGAGAGATGGGAAAAGGATACAGAAATGTAATCTTACAAAAGTTATGTTTCATGGCCACAAACTAAAACTACTGATGGGGGTGGGATGAGGGAGGGAGGGAGGGAGGGAGGAAGGAGAGAGAGAGTTGGGGAAAGGGGAAAATAGAATGCACTGCCTAGATTCTTGAACTGTAGCAGTCCATTGTATTTTCCTCTTCTGATGATTAGCTTGATAAAGGAACAAAGAGTGCCTTGGCTGAAGCTCACATTCTATCTTTGTGATGATTAATCTACTTCTTTTGCAGGGAGCTTGGTTTCCATTAATGCACATAGTCCCTAAATCACATGTTTCATTACTATTATAATTGCGCTATATTTTCCGATATTTAATTTTTCCTTCCTTCCTTCCTTCCTTCCTTCCTTCCTTCCTTCCTTCCTTCCTTCCTTCCTTCCTTCCTTCCTTCCTTCCTTCCTTCCTTCTGCTATCTCAGATAGTGCCACCAGATAAGGACTGACAAAATCTGGACAACCATTGGATAGAAATAGAGTTAGCATCATCAATACCTTTTAACTGCCATCTAGCGATCCTCTGAATTTTTGCCCTGGAAATGGTAGCCCTCGTCTCAGAAATGCACCATTATCTATTGTATATGACTGGTTTTGAAGTATTTCTCTTTCAAGGCAAGAACAGCCCATCTTGATGAGAAGAAACACTTTTGTTGTTGTTGTTCCTAGAATTAATCAGCTTATTACACCTCCTTAAATACAGAACGCTCCATGAAAAGGCATTGTTGTGTAGTTCAGAGCTATAAAAATGCCAGTGGTGGTTAAGAAAGCAAAAAGAATGCTTCCGTTTTACACATTCTTTTTCACTGCTTCCACTGAAGGGCTGATATAGAGAGCCTAAAAGTAGGAATTATAGAATGACGAGGGCCTCTTACTCATAAACTTGGGGTTTTGCTTCAGTGTCTGAAAGCCAGTCCCTAGGCCTTTCCTGGAGTGAGATTTATTAGCTTCTGATTCATGGCAATGATGATGCAATGAAATTTGTAATTTTTCTCAACTGCTACAATTTCATGAATCAGATTCTTTTCTGTACTGGAGCAGCAAACACATCTCAGAACTCAGCTCAGGAAAAAAAAAAAAAGACAGAGAAATGGATTGCAAAAGGAATGGAGACAGGAAGGATGAAACTGGAGATAGGCTATATGATGGCAGGGAATATGCCTTTGGCATCTAATCCTGCCCTATCTAAGAGAGGGGATCGAGAGAGAATGAATAGCTAGATGTCATACCACAAAGCATGATGCCTTCCTCCAGTAACTTATTTAGTTTCAAGAATAATTCTGGGACCCCACCCCAGTCTACACTGGGGCGGGGAGAAGCTGAGTAGTATAGCTCAGTGCTTTGTTTGGCAGTAAATCCATCTACGCACAATAACAGGCAAAGATGCATTAAAGAGATTGAGATGGAACAGTCTCACCAGCTTGCTTTCTAGGACATTGGAAAAGTTTGGGGATTGGCTATGACAGCCATGAATTTCATGAGGTGAATGTGCACCTTCCTCACATGTATCTTTGGGTCTCCCATTACTTGGTTCAGCTAACTCTATTATAGTTCTTCAATTTCTTTAAAATAATTATTTTATGCATAATTACTCCAAATATGATTTTGTACTAGCTCCACCTACAGTACAAAACTGCTTGAATTTGGTCACCCTGGTAAAAGGGGGGGACACTTAAAACAAAGAACAACAACAAAACATTTGTTTTAAAAGTTAGTCCTGGGGAATGGGGGATTACCTGTTCTGTTCTATCCAGATTCCAGATAATAAATTCTAACTAGTGGGAACATTGCACACCTTTGGGGGAAGTCAGCCTGTGTGGGGACATTCATTTGAACACTCCCTGGGAAGACACAGAAGAAATATTCCTATTTCTCCATCTTAAAAGATTCCAAAGTAAGATCATTCTGACCAGCAAATCAACACACAGTATTTGTGAAAAAATGCATCTGAGAAAAGCATTCAGTTGTATAGGACACATACAATAAAGTTCGTTTGAAGGGTGTATGCATGTTTCAAAAATGCATTACTCTAAAATTATACATCTGTCTATACCAACAAATATCAGAGTAGTGCAAGCAATGGCATTCCTTGTGAGACTCTGGAAGTGGACGTTGGACTTTGAAGAAGCAAGACAGAAAGGATATTGATGATTTTGGACTCTTGTGTTGGAGAAGACTCCTGAGAATACTGTGGGCAGCCAAGAAAACAAACAAATAGATCATTGAACAAATCAGCCCAGAGTTCTCACTCAAGGCACAAATGATGAGGCTCAAATTATGCTATACATTATAGGAAGACCTAGCTCTCTGGGGAAGGCTCTGATGCTGGGAAATGTGAAGGAAAAGAAGAGGACAACCAGCAGCAAAGTGGATGGACTCAGTAACAGTGGTGATGGGTGCACTATTGAAAGACTTGAAAGATCATATTAGGGACAGATTGCCACAGAGAACATCTATTTATGTGGTGGCTAAGACTTGATGGCACATAATCAATCAAAATTATACGTCAGAAATATGTACTTTTAGAAAGCATTCCTCATGGTTTGTAGAAGAACTTTAAAGAGAGTTTTATTTCACAGTGCCTTCAATACTAGTTATGCTTATTGGAATCCATCTCAAGAGAGTTTGATTGAATCCTATATTGTGAAGGATTACTGTCAATTTAAAGGTGACAGTTTTGGCATAGCTAGATTGTTTATTGGAGTTGGGATGAAACCTTCTCAAAATAGTTTCTTCTTGAGGAAATGTCTGTGGTTTGGTTTTTTTTTTCCCCCTCACTTTCCCCTTACAAAGGAACAGCATTCAGCAATATTTCCTATGTACAGTCCCAAGGTTTGTTGCAAATTCTGTCACCATTTTGTCTTCTGTGGCCTGCAATAGTGCTCAATTTTAGTTATAGAGCCTTGTGGGAGATAGAAAATGATGGCTATGCCATCAACTGCTGCCAAAAATGGAAAAGGAAGAAGCTTTGATACTTCCACTAAACATGATTCCAAATATAATGAAGAAACAGAGACTCCTGCCCAACATTCTGTGGGGGGGAAAATGAATGAAATTAGAATCCCCAGTGTCTCTTTCAGTATATAGAGTAGGGATCATTTATACAAAGTTCTGAATACCGTAGCCACTGTCCTCAGAACAGAAATGAATAACCAAATGAATTGCCTCTCTAGTGGACTGCGTATATAACACAACATATCATTCCTTGAGTATTTCTTGACTCTATGCCAACCCTTGACTGTTCATAATAGCTAGTTGTTATTCATCATGAAAAGTCTAGTTCTGCAATCTTTAGTTTCACAAGTGATTGGCTATTCTGCGTCCTTTACTTCAGAATATGAAGATGAGTACATAAACGTCTAAAGATTTCTGTGACAGCCAAATCTATGTGATAAAGAATAATTTACAGCCATGCTTTCATACTGATATACTGATATTAATCAAAATAACCAGTACTAAGTTTCCACCCAAGTTTATCTCAAACTAAAATTCATTTGGAATTTTAAAATATGAAAAGAAAAATAAAGTAGGAAACATAATATATTGGGAAATGGAACAGAATACTTTGAATTTCCATCCACATCAGTGTTAAATATCAGTCATAAGCATGTTTTATCCATTCCTACATCAATCTATGAGCTTTTTCATTAAAAAATCCACCCTAACTCATGTCTTTTTTTTAATGCATAAGCCCCCTGAATATATGCACATTGTTATTGCAAATATACATGCCTTATATTCAATTTTGAGCAAGAACTGAATTGGAAAATAGAAGTGAGGAATCTGAGGAATAGCTGTGCTCTGCATAACAGCTGGAGAAGTGTGAGTTAGGTCTTTTCCTTTCCTTTCCTCTCCTCTCCTCTTCCCTAATATGTGATAATGCATCCAAACCACTAGTACTGCTCTTAGGAAAAAAAAATGCTATTTTCCCACCCTTTTATTAATAATGCCCCATTTTCACATTCACCTGAAATATTAAAATATGATTTCTATGTTAAGTAAATATTTAAAGTGGAAATATCTTAAGTCCTTTCTTTTTCATTTGATATGCAACATATCAATGTAAGATTGCAACATGATTCTGCATTTAATTGTTGGCTGACAAACTAATATGTGGTAAGTATTAGGGCTCTACTCTGGATCCAGAAAAATCCCAGATTCTGGGTTCAATCAATGTAATTTAAAACAAGTTATAATTTACACAAGGTGGAGGTGGCTACGTGGCTGGCTGGCTCTAAAAAGAGTTGGACCAATTCATGGAAGTCATGGGGTTCAATGGTTATTAGCCTCGATGGCAGTGTGATGGCCTCTGAAAGTTATCTGCTGAGGAACTTGGTGGCTTCCTTGTGCAGTTAGTTGGCCACTGTGGGAACAGACAGTTGTATATTGACCAGGGGTCTGATCCAGCAGGGCACTGTTTATGTTTTTATGCATATGTTATGAGTGGAAGGTTCTAGCATACTCTTCCAGCCCTGATTTGTTATTCTAGATTGTTGTAGAGTATTCTACAAATATCAGCTTTGTAATATCCACACTAACATTTTACAACTTGCCAAAATAAGGGGCAGGGGTAGGGAGGTCTACTCTCCACTTGGAGTGATCCTTGTAATCAAGGCATTGCTGGTTCTCCAGTCAATACTGCAGGAAGCAGAGAATAACCTTTGGCTAGCTGAGGAGACTGAGAAAAATCTCAGTCAAAATCTGGATGTATATTTACAGAAGTTCATTAGGAGTTCTGACAATGCTGCAAAAAAATAAAAATATAAATTCTGTGTAAGGGTTGAAGGTGGTGAGACAAGAATCCCTGAATCTCATGCCAGAGGCCATTTTTATCAATCAAGTCATATGGCAGGGGATTCAAGGCCAGGAAAAGCACAGCCAGAAGTCCATCAGTTTGAAGAGGAGAATGAGAACTAGGGTTTGAACCTTGGAACTGAGATGCATATGTAAGACAAGTTTCCTGTGTGCTACTAGATGCAGAACTTCTATTTTTTTTAAAAAAAGAAAGATAAAAAACTAATACAAACTAATATAAATATATTGTTTTTAGTGGGATTTTATTAGGATTTTATTGTATATTTATTAGAATTTTATTGTATATTTATTGTTCTGTATTGTAAACCGCCCAGAGTCCATCCGGTTGGAGAGATGGGCAGTGACAAATTTGATAAATAAATAAATAAATAAAGTAAGGAAGAAAAGGGATAAAAGAAGAAAGCAAAGAGAAAGCAAAACATGCAAGAGAAGAAAAAAAGCTAAAGAAAAATAGAAAAAGAAAAAAAGATGCAAACTTTTCATAAAAATTATATTAAAAAAAACTTATTTCCATATATGCCTTCTTAACTCTCTGCATCAAAGCTACTTGACTTCTTGTGCCTGCTTGGGAATGAAAAGCTGAAAGTGGGTTTTGTACACACATTCCTGAATAATTTCAGTTATTTTTTCTACTTCTTTCCCAGTCCCACAAGTTTCTCTCAGGCTGTAAAATCTGCAGTCTCTTAAAACTACAGGATAGAATGAAGCATACTTGAGAAAATAAAAGAAATATTAGGGCTAAACCTGATGAATTTGGCTATTACTGTACTTTCATGTGGCTAAATTTGTGCCAGGTATATTCAACAGATGGTAGGAAGCAGGGCAAGGTGGCAATCATCCTTTCTTTCCTCTTTAATAGCAGAGCAGCAGCTGAAAAGTCAGGCACAGAGAAAATGAGCTGGCTCACAGTTATTGCTGTACTTATAAACAGCAGAAACTACACAGGCATACTACAAAATATTATGGCAATATCTTATATTCATTTGTTAACTTTTTTTTTCCCCAAGGAAGAGAGAGAAACACTGTTCCCTGGATTAGTGTGTGTCTGTATGTATCTCTCTGTGTGTGCAGTATACAAGGATGCATATCTGTACAATTATATCTAGATGTAGATATGGGGCCACACTGGGAGGGAGCGAGGAATTGTTGCACTTGTTAACTCTTGATAGATACTAGGATCTGAGCTGCATTCCTAAGAGTCCTCCTTCCTAGGCTCTGATTGGTTCCAGGCCTTCTCTGTTTTGAGTTTTGTTTCAAAATTGGCACTCCTGGACAAGCTGTTCAACTCTGAGGCCATTAGCTTTGGTTAAAACAACAGCAACAACAGCAGCAGCAGCAACAACCTCTTTCTTGCTATTTAACAATGAAATCTTGCCAGAACAAGATGTGTCTGGTGTCATTCCCTTTTACCATGATGTTTACATTCTCCATAATTCTGGCGTTAACTCTTTACTTCCTAGCATCAAGATTTATGACACAAGCAGTAAAAGTTCACCGAAAAAGAACAACCAAGAGCCGTGGCCCTCCCACCAAATGTCATGTGGTAACTTTACAAAAACCTCAGTACAGTACACAGAATCCAGGTTTGGTTTTAGGTGGTTGGTGAAATTGTTGTTCTTGCTATACATGAGGATTTCCTATTTTTTTTTTCAATATTAAGTTTTAAATCAATCATCTATTCCTGTAAGTATGCAAATGAAATATATATAGAAACATATCTGATCATTATGTTTAAACATGGATGTATGTAATTTAGTCAAGCCTTTAAGTGCCCTTAGGCAGGTATGATATTTTGGTGGTGACTTTTAAAAAAAATCTCCTCTGCTATTTTAAGGGTTACCTTTCAATTTCCATGCACTTCCTGATTCAGCATGGTGGGAAATGGTGCTACTTATTTTCCAAAGTAATGACCAAGACAGGTCACCAAGAGGCACCAAAACAAAGCACAGCATGAAGCTGTGGGACACCAAGTTTAATTAATTTAATTTAAATTAAATTAAATTAACTAATAAATGTAGAGAGCCCCTGACTCCTAAAGACTCTGGCAGCTTACACTTAAAAAGTAAAAAGAGTATAAGAGAAAAAAGAATTCATAAGGCAGACATATAAACAATAACAAAACAAAAAAATCCTCAACCATCAACTTGCCCCAAGGCCTGGGATAATAACTGGGTTTTCAGAAGCCAAAGATTCTGAAAGATTCTTTGAACAGCATCAGGGTAGGAGCCATTTGGATCTCTGGGGGTATATCATTTCAGGAGGCAGGTACTGTGAGAGAGAAACCACACTTCCTGAGTTTCATTAGATGACACTACTTAATTGTTGGAACCCAAAACACACCATTCTGCCTGATCTCATAAGATAGGGAGAAATAGCTGGAGACAGGCACTCACTCAAGAAACATGTCCCTGGGCCATGAAGGACTTTATAAGTGATAATGAGCACCTTGAATTGCATCCAAAAATCAACTGGTAACCAGTGCAGCTCAAGAAGCAGTGGGGTCACATGGGCATAGCAAGGCATGCCCAAAACTTCCTGTGCATCTTTGGTTTTGGAAATGCAGACAAGGACAGCTTTATAAAAAAGATAATAAATTCCTACTTCTCTCAAACACCCTCCCTCTTAGGATTTATTTCTATTGTGTCTATCATAGTTTAGGAGAAGGCTTATTCTGAACTCCTGCTTCCTTTTTAAGAAATGGATTCAATGCATGTTACACTCAATGAATAATGGAAATCTGTTGCCCTTCTGTTCTTGTCCTGAACTTTTCCTGCCACAGAAATGGCTTTTCTCTTATCTGAAATTTATATCGGTATCCCCTGGCAGCTTTCATGTTCCGCCTCAATCACACACTGCTGGTATTATCTGGTTTCAAGTCTATTCTTCTCTGAGTTTTGGAAAATAACCTTTTTTCCCCATTTAGTATACCAGAGAATCAAAGTATTATTTTCCACTTCCCTCCCCATTGTCTTCATTTCATTCAGTCATTGGTAGATTCCATGGGGAGGTGCCTATATCTTAGTAGGGATTGACATTCCTGTTTATTGAACAGCCAATCAGCTTCCTTGAAATATTTTTTTTTCCTTCTTCCGCCCACCCATCCAGCTTAAATAGGACAGGCAATATGGCCTATATCGATACTAGCAAGATGTTAGGTCAATACAACAAGAGCTGTGTCAAATTGAAGAGGAAAGGGTCTAATATTGGGAGACCAAATGCAATTTGTAATAACTTGAGACTTGTGCTAGGCACCTGAAAAATCCAAAAAGTGTTCTCAATGAATCTTAATGCCAATTATTTTTTCTTATGATATGAACCATTTGAGCGAGCTACGATCTGTCATGCAGAGACACTCCAAACGAGACACATCTGAAGATCGGATGATAAATTAGCATATTCCATCCTAGATAGAATTTTATCCTAGAACTAATAGTATTATACTAATACTTGGGTTTTGACTTTAAAATGATAGATGCTTCCTGGCTGGTTTTGGTGGGATTAGCATACAAGGCCAGGGAAACTAATTACAATTAATAAAGTTAGGATGCAGATGGAGAGTAATTTTGCTTTCTAAGAAATCAAATGCTTTTTGAAGTATTTATCTTCTTCTGGCAAAACTTTGACTGGAAGTACAGATTGAATTTTTTGCAGTGTTTATTGTTCTTCTTCCCTTTATTCTTAGTATTGTCATTAATTTTTTATACTTCATATTCATGATTGACACAGAAATTGCCACCTATGTCAGTTTCTGCTCCCAGGGATTTCAAACAGTGAGTATTTCAGGTTTTACTTTCAGCTCCTCTTGCAAACTTGATGTGATAGCCAAGTGATTGTTTCCTCATGAGTCAGCATCAAAATCATCTTGTCGACTCTTTGACAGTTTTGTTTGCATGGTATTAAAATTGCCACTCCTGGTTATGTATAATGTTGTGCATACTGAATTTAACTGTTTGGGATTCTCTGTATCTTCATTTTTCAAGAAAAGTGTTCTGCTAAAACTTTTGATTTTTTGACTCTCATCCAGTGAAATTAACAATATTTTGAAACAAAGCATCTACACTCAAATTCCAGCAATGCCATGGAGCTACAGTAGGTCTCTTCAGGTAAAAAAGGAGTCATTTATTTATAAGAGTGCTTATTTTCTGATGGCTGAAAGTGGATTAGAAGGTATATCAAGAACGTTATATGTCAGCTCTTTTTTTCTTCCTTTGGTGCCTGTTGGTTGGGTGTCTGAAGTGGAAAGTTTAATCTTGGTAGTAAGCAATATTCAAAATATGTGAACTGTAGTCTAGTCCCTAGGAATATTTTGGGATCACTTCTAATGTGGCATAAGAGCTGTAGGGCTCAGAACAACAGGGGATGTAATCACACAAAGATAACAAGCATTCAGTTATCCTTGAACTACTAAATTATTTTTTGTCAGTAGCTAGCTGTTCTTCAGTACAAAGAACCTGAGTCTCCATGAGGGACCATATTAAGTTCTGACAATCAAGAGGGAAAGTCACTGAATCCTTCAGTGTCATACGTGTACTGTACCTAGGTTTTGTTAGCTTTTGAAGCTTTCTATTGCTAGGAAGTTAATCTATACTACTTTGGTTTATATGCCTATTATTACCTTTCCTTGGATTTTGTCTTTTTGATCATCAGACGTTCATCTTTGCTTCTGTTGTGAGATTGCTCAATACTAGTTCCATTCAGTGAAGAATATTAAACTAATCAAACGGACTGCAGTTTACTTTTTCTTCTTCACCATTTCTGCTAATAGCAGGCTTCTCCACAAAACACTTAAAATTACATGCAATCCATTTCCAAATGCTTGGAAATGACCATTTAGACCCTCTTGTGCCTTCCTGATCAATTCAGAAAATTAGATCAAAGTATTCCTGATAGAAAGCTTCCAGCCTCTCTTGAATATGTCTAGTGAAAAGAGCCCACCACCTTGTAATTTCTCTACTGCTGAACTACTCAGACTGCTATAAATGCTTTTTAATAGTCCAAGTAGAATCTGCCTTCTTATAACTGAAACTTGTTCCACCTGTCCTACATTCTGGAATTATGAAGGACCTGCCTGTACACATTTGAAATATTTCATTTCAAAGATAATTACAGTAAGAAAGATTGGATTACATATGCCAACATGAGACATCTGGACACAATAAATAGCTCCTGCCATAGCCCCTGCCCTCTGGAACATTCTCCTTCCAGAGATTAGTGTGGCTGAACCCTATTGGCCTTTCATAAGGCCTTGAAGACCTGGTTATGCAGCTGGGCCTGGGGCCCTGAGTGTGTTAAGGGCCCCATTTCCTGGTTATATTGGTATTTATTGTTATAATTTTTCATGATACTGTATACACACACAGACACACATTGTTTGTTTTAACTGATTTATGATTGTTTGCTGCTCAGAGTCACTTGTCTGAGATGTGAGATGGCTATAGAAATTGAATAAAATAAATGAAATAAATAAAGGCACAACAAGAAGTGCTTAATATAGGAAGAAATCTGCCATGGTTAATGTATTTGCAAATAACTTGAAAAATAAAAAAGTGATCTTAAAGAAGACGAGGTACCTTGAGAAAGATGAAAGGATTTGAAATACTTAGAATCAATATCATTTGTTAAGACATATTTACAAATTGCTACTTAAATATGATTCAGAGACAGACCAAATAAAAAACTGTATGATAAAAAATGGATGCAAAATTTCAAAGAAGCAATAATAGTGGATCAATGGGAAGACTTACAGAAAAAAATCAATAAAATTTACACCAAGCTACAGTCTGAGGGAAAATTGGTACAAAATGTTCTTCAGATGGTATATAACTCTGTCAACAATAGCTAAGATGGATAAATCATATAAAAATAAATGTTGGAAATGCAACAACAAAGAAGGAATGTTTTATTATATGTGGTGATTATGCTTTTAAAAAAAATGTACTGGAAAGAAATACACCAAAACATCCAGAAAATTCTGTAAATAATATTTGAATTAAAACCACAAATATTTTTATTAGGTATGATCCCAGAGACCATAAATGAAAAAAAATAATAATTTATTAAGATACATGGTGACCCAATCTGGCACTACACTGGAAAAGAGAAACGTTGCTGTTTGTAGAGGACTGAGAGACTAAAATTGAAGAATATGTGGCAATGGAAAAACTGACAGTATACATTCACTGCAGAAGTCTAACCAAATTCAAGGAGGAATGGTTCTTTATGTAAAACACATCACACAGCAAAAAAAGCTACAACATTCTGACTATGGTTTTGAAGAAGATAAACTGTTTTAATAATAATAATAATAATAATAATAATAATAATAATAATAATAATAATAGTATTCCAAACAAAAATGAGTTAAAATGTCCAAAGTAAAGTATTAAAATATCCAAGCAACAATTAGTGGCTGGGGGGGGGGGATGGGGGGATAAAAAAAAGAGAGGGGGGTTACCAGAACATATGTATGTATATATGTATCTGTGTGTGTGTATGTATGTGTGTTTGTGTGTGTGTGTATGTATGTGTGTGTGTGTGTGTGTATATATATATATATAATTTTTTGTTCGCTTGCTTTGCCTTTTAATTTTTTTTTCTCAAAATCTCTATATATGTATGTGTATCTGTGTGTGTTTGTGTGTGGGCGCATGCGTATCTTTTTGTTTTTGGTTTTGCTTGGATTACATCATTTTCCACAAGCATTGACATTTTGGAAATGCCCTTATTGCATTTATGTTGCTGGAAATGCAATTACACGTATTAACTCAACCTTAAGATTTAATAATTTCAGATGCTTATATTCTACCTCAATCACATGGGAGTTGACTTCTGAGTAAAGAAAATGGACTTACAATGAAAAGACTTTTTGTCCAGTATAGGAAACATAAACATACTGGTCCAACTAGTTAGTGCTTTTCAGAATCAATTAATATAGATCAACCATGAATGACTCTAATGAATGTTGTCCTCAGTTTATTAATATATGTTTGTCTGTAAATATACACTTTGTATGTTTGCATATTTTTTGGTTTCTTTTTTCAGCTTTTCCCCTTATTTTTAAATTTTGTGTATTCTTTTTCTTTGTATTCTTAAAAAGGATCAGAAAGAAAAGAAAGAAAATATCTCATATCCCCTCTGAAATGATCTATTCTGAAGACTAAACATACTCAGTTTATTCCTTTCTCCTTGTTGGATTAACTTGCCAGTCACCTGATTATCTTTCCTCACCTTTTCTGAATCTCTTCCAGTTGACCTGAACTGTTCTTACATTGCGGGACTCAACATTGGGCATAGATGGGGCTTCACCTATGAAACTGATCTATTACACCCCATGATTTGGTTGCTATGCTTCTTTTCTTTGTACAGTGTAAAATTGTATTTGCCTTCTGTCATGCTCCCCGATCAAATGTTCCCAGAATATCTGATTGGATTCACACGCATGAATGGAGTTAACACGTGTTGGGACTTACGGGACAGTAGAATTGGGAGGGGGAACATGCCAGGAGTGTGAAAGCATCTTGTTTAGACTATCTCTGGTATCCAAGGTCAAGCTGCTGAGCCATTGGAGACATCTGCATGGAGCTGAACTGATTGGCATGAAGAGGGGGGCTGCATGCCTGTGAAACAGAGGGGGTTTGAACTCATTGGGTTATTTAACTTGGGGAATACATGGGAACCTTCATTCACAACTTTTTCACTGTTCTGTATACTACTCTCCATTAAAGGGATTTCTACTATAGCCACGTATGAATTGAATTTAATGGCAGGTTGAGTAATACAGTCATTACACCTTCTTTGCAGCCATAGTACACTACTGATTCATAAACTATGATTGGCCATCTTTCCAAGATCCTCTTTGCATTCTATATTAAAAAAACTAAATATAGATTTTTAACCCTAAATATTTAGATTCCCAATTTAGGCAGGGAATCCACTTTGTAGATTATTCCTGCATCAACATATCACATATCAGTTGCAAGAAAGTATGATCTTTGTGTGTGATATTTAGGTGTGAAATACTGAGGGAGGTAATATTTGGGTTTCCATAGCTATTATTGTGGGAGTAATATTATCTTGGCCTAGTCATCTGGTTTCATGTTTGTGAGCTGCTTTGAGAATTATTAAGATGTGGAAAAAAAACCCATAGATATAGAATATGCAAAATCAGTTCATGAATGATGATGCTTTTAAAAAGCTTGGCTGTCTCAGATCAAGGGAAACTATAATGGTCAGAGATAACCCATATAATTTGACTGCAATAACATACATAAAGAGATATATTGCCCTGATCCTATGTAATAGTCAACCCTTTGGAGAACAAGTTTTTAAAGAAGCAATGCATTGGATGAGAAGCTCAAGACCCATGGGTAGTTTGCAATATATCTTTGCAACAATTGATCAAGGCTGAGTCCCTTTGCTATAAATCCTCCCTGTGAAATGCAAGGGAGAAAGTTGATATAGAAAGAAATATGCTTTTTTTAACCATCATGATAAATTCCCCTCCATCAGAGGCAGCTTCCTTCTCCAAAACAATGCCATTTATGGAAATTCACATCACAATCAATCATGAGAGCATCTGGGGCTTGGATTTACATACACTGCAGAGGGTACTTGTTCACCCAGCAAATGTTTAGTGCTGCTGTTAAAATCTGCATAATATACTGCTTAGGAGGCATTGTTATTGGCATCCAAAATGTGTTAAAGGTATCATAATCACACTAATATACCGTAAATGTTCTTCCTCTTGCAAAGCAACAAAAGGATGTTCACAATACAGAATGTCTGTAGCTGAGAACATAACTTACTTAGGATGATATATGCATTGGTTCACAAAGGCTTATGCATCACTGGAATCCCCTGCCCTTGAGAATGACAGCTGAACGTGTGAACTGACTCCATTGACAAAGCCTGGTGATAGAGGTGATGTGAAGTCAGGCCTGATTTCACACTTGATCTGATTCAGTGTAAACTCATAACAGAGTCACATTCCATAAAGGCTTATTTCTAGCTTGTCCTGCCTCCACATTCAGCAATAGGTGTTTTCAGCTGGAGTCAAAGACTATTTAAATCCAAACAATCTTGACATAGTGACACTCATGGACACTGTGCAACCTTTTTATTGGTTGCCCCCAGTAGAGTTTAGTTATTCATCTACTTACTGTCAAATTCATACTTGCATACTCCAGCAAGCCAGCCCTCAGTGATTTCCAAGAGAAAATTTCCAAGACAAAATCTCTCTAAACATGATCAAGTAACTTCAGTTAAAACAGCATCAATAGCAAAATAAAATAATAAATAATATCAATAAAAACATATCTAAAACTCAAACCAGCCATCAAATAAAATCATAAAAAATACAAGGTTAAGGAAAGGAATGCATGCTTATAAAAGAAGGTATTTAGGTCTGTCTTAAATCAGCAAGTGAAGGAGGAAGGGAAGAGAAAGAAATTCCACAAAGTTCATGCCACCAGGCAGTTTGGACACCTTTTATGCCACAAGATCAAGCAAAGCTGAATTTTACCCTTACTTATTCACTCTATTCCATGCAAGCTCAAATCTGTAATGTAGAGACTACCTTGCAAGCAATATACCACTACCTGAATCTTACCAAATAGGAGGTTTAGGCAGTATACCAGCACACATTCAGGATGAATGTAGTGGTGAACAGAACATTCAAAACTCAAAACTATTAAAAATAAAACAAATTATATTTGATATTTTGATATTTTAAGTATTGTTTCCAAGTTTTATAAGCATAGTGGATAAAATCCTTCGGATCACTTACATTTTTTAAGTTAACAAATTTCCTTCCTTCCTTCCTTCCTTCCTTCCTTCCTTCCTTCCTTCCTTCCTTCCTTCCTTCCTTCCTTCCTTCCCTCCCTCCCTCCTTCCTTCCTTGACCATGCATGGTCATTGCTATTCTGTAAGCCTACCAAGTAGGTGGTTTCATCTGATCCCCTTCACTGATGGGAATGAATGTGTTTTGTCTGGCTTTCTCACAGTGACAGCATGGAAAGTTATCTCCATCTCAAGGGTAGCTCCATTTGCAAACACTTTTAATCTTGCTTTATTTACTTATTGTCACTTAGGCAGCAATAATACATTTTTCAACATGATAACTTGCTTTTCTGTTCTTTGGGGGACCTTTTAATTATTACCATACAAATGTATTAGTAATGTTGATTGATTCTTAGATGATTAGATATAGTGAGATTAGTGTCTCCTTCTTTCATGAGTTAAGTGTCAGGAAAAGTGAAAAACAAGTATTAACTGTTTTAATAATCTTCATATTTGGCAATAGTTTCACATTATTTATTTATTTGCTTACTTATGTAAGCCATGTACCATACAGTATATGAGCACCTACCTCATCTCATGACTCTGGATGCTAACAGTACATTAAAAACTGACAAAGAAACTAGCAAAACAATATGTGATGCCCCAGAGCTCACTAGAAGCAATACTTTCAATACAAACCACACAGGTTGGACTCACCTAATATCCTGGCCTAATGTTACTTTGTATTGAAAAATATAATGGTTATTGTTAATATGAATATATATTTATATAAAAATCTCAGAGCAGTTTTTCAAGGTATTCAATATACATTAAAATCAATGCCTTACAAACAATATTAAAAAAATAATAATATAGAGTAAACTCAGGAGGAGGGAAAGGAAAACAAAAGTAGAAATAAACCATATATCTCCAATATTTGTACAGAAGTGCCTGGATGAAATGGGTAGGCCAGCAGATACCAAAAGAATGTAACAGTAGCTGTCTCAAGAATTCAGTGCTGCTATACAGCCTGCAAGAGATACAAGATGGCATTCAACAGATCCTCCCTAGATGAATTCTGTGGTTGACCAGATCGGTAATTTGAAGGCAATGCCAAAGTATTCTGGTTCCAAGTTGTTGATATGTCATCATTGAAACCTTGAACCTGGCTTGGTAGCTAATTGGCAGACAGTGCAGTTGCTTCAACAAAAGTTTAATATGTTCATGGCCAGCCTACCCCTTCTAAGCAAACAGGCCACTGAATTTTGCAACAGATATAACTTCTTTATGTGGATAGCTCTCCATGAGAGTACTGCAATAAACTAAGGTTATCAAAGTATGGCAGTAGGAGCTAGGCTGTCCCTGACCCAGGAAGGGTATAAGCAGCTTACTGATCTGATATTCCTGCCCATGAAGATCACTTGGCAGATATGACTCTAGAAGCATCCCCAAACTGTATGTCTGTTTTTCTTGAGGAGGTACCAATCATTTAGGAAAGACATCTGCCCCACCTACTTCCAAACGTGGGAACCACCCACCCATATATACTCTTTTTTGTCAAGATTCAGTTTCAGTTTATTGGCCTCCATTCACTGCATCATTGTGTTTAGACAATAGCTCAGAACAAGAACACCCTCTTCTGATTCAGAAGTTTGGGAGAAGTAGAGCATCAGAATCTCACTATCATTCATTGATATGTCCTGTTCCTTAGATTCAATATGTAAATAATTCCCTTTTGGAGGTGTGATAAACATACCTTTGGCAGAAATCTCCTATCAGGTATGACTCTTTCTTTATCCTTTATCCACAAGGATCAGTGTTGATAAAAAGTCATAGATGGAAACCCACCAAGAGAATCTTCATCATAATCACCATCATCTTGATTTCCAGATTTTTAGGCTTTTTGTACTATTGGTTTTGTGCTAAAGCTTCACCAGCTACGTACAATAATGAAATATCAAGCCTGGGGAACCCCAAAGTTTTCTGAAGGGCAAAATTTAACTTTTAGACTAATGATAGACACATTGGTGCAGTAGGGCAGAAAATGGGGGAGGGCAGAGAAAAGGGAAGAGCTAGATGCCTGAACAATGGTACTGCACAACACAATATTTTGTTGCAGACTCCTGTAATTGATCTGCAAAAATAATGGCAATGTCAAAAAGACATAGGCAACAATATAGGACTGCTATGATATAATTAGCTGAAGAATGTCTGGCACAGGCACTACCTTCTTCCATAGGAACCTCATTAATTTAGATTGCTCACTTAGGTCCTACTCTGAAACCTCCTGTCTAAATTAAGGGAGGTGACTATGTGACTTAGGATCTTTTTGAGGAATGTAAAACTAATGGTGTCTCTAGCAAATATGAAAGTTCATGACTGAAGAAGAAATGCCAACATTTTAAAATATTTTTTTTCACAAGCTAGGCTCTCTATTTTAATAGGAACAGCCCAATTAAGCATTGACGTTTAGATGCCTGATTGCACTAAGAGATTTTTCAACTGAATAATTCAACTGAATTCATGTAGCCTAACAATATAACTCTCCTTGTCCTAGTCCAAATCCTCATCTTTGTTCAGATTTTTCAGAATCCCATAAAATTTAACCAAGGATTCGGCTTCTTCTCACAGAATTCTAGAGGTGAATTTAGACAATTTATTCAAAGGTTATTCTCCATTATAGTGTGCAGTACTTTTCCTGAAGGGTATAGTTGGTCTTTTTTAATGTTGTGAGGTAATGGCATTAGCCATAAACTTTTCAGTAATTAAGTAACAGTGGAAATCTGACATTTTCCCTTAATTATAATGAAAAGACACAAGAAGGAAGGTGAGATCTGTGATTTGTTCCTCGGTTATCATAAACAACCCGTGTCTCTTGGGCACTTTTAAACTGGCACCATGTCTCACTATTTATCCAGTTTAGCTAAATAGTCAGGTACAGTGCTAGGAAACGAAATAGAAACCCTGCCATATTATTTCAAGAGTGGTGTCTTTCCCTGTGGCAATTCAAAATGGTAATGAAGACAGATGGAGATTAGCTGGAAAGGAGGTGTGAAGGTACACACAAATTTGGTAAAAGACTCATTAAATCTGCAGGAGAATTTTTATGCACCTTGCCCATTAGCTGCTCAAGTCCAGAACTGGCCAAGCTCTAAATCCCAAGAATTAGCCAAACGTAAGTCCCAAGTGCATTTTACATGTATGCCACTCTGCTTCCAAAAGGCTAAAACGAAACTATCAATTTAAAACACTTGTTTAAGGAAAAGGATGTAACATCTTAGTGGCACATTACAAAAAAGGAAAAGAAAAAAAGAAATAGAAGCAGAACATTTTGCATCCAAGGAAACATACAAACATGACTCAAGCAATCAGCCTCATTGGATCAGCCATGTGATGCCATTTCTAATCCAAAGCCAATTACTCACCCACCCAGAAATTATTGTGCTGTCAAGCATTATTCATTATCAAAATAATGCTTTGTAGGATTATATAGAATGGATAATTCACATTTTTGACCTTCCTGTCACATTGCCATGAAATGGAGTATGAATTTGAGACATGGATTTGCATTTACATGGCATGAGGTATATTGGAAGTAGGGGAAGGCAATACCAAGAAATATTTTATATGATATGAGCTCAAGTGATTTCGTTACCTTGTTTACAAAGAGAAAAGTCCCCTAATTTCAAATTCTTAAGAGCTATGTGTTCTTCTACTGTGTCAACCTGTTGTCAAAATATGATACAAGGTGGGGAGCTTTGCTATAAAATCCTTGACCAAACACTATTAACAGCCCTTTTGCTTGTTAAATCAATTTGCTGTCCCTTTGTCCCTTGGCCTGCTTATGTCAAATGAAACTTTACTCCAGAACGATTCAACCAACTTTATTAAGCAGGATACATTAGACTTAAGCTTTTTATATATTTATAAAGGTCATCAAGTTCCTCTTTCACAAGGCAGTCATGAATATAACTCTGTTAGAGAGAAATACGATGAGCCATTCATCCATATTGCAGCAAACCACTAACTACTCAATTCCTGAACATGGCTGCAGTTGAGGAATATTCAAGGAACTGTTTAAAAAGAGCAGGTATTCAGCATCTCACAGTAGCAATGAAAAATACATACAACCAGACTTCATAATGAATCAAGGCTCTTGGGTGTTAATAACTGGCAGTTATTTTAGTTAGGGGAAAACTAACACATTTTGTTTGCTAAAAAAAGGCCGGACATTAGGGGGGAAGGTGCTTTCATTTTAATTTGGCATTATGGAGAAGAATAAGGACTTTAAAATGTGCTTATAAATGAAAAGGAACCTTTGGAATATTGCATGAATGGTGAATGTTATTGCATTGTAAAAACATGAATAATTTTCAGTTACATGTATGAACTCTTTCATAAAATGTATTTTAGGGTAAAACATGGGGTTAATCAATTACTAATATTCTCCAAAATTAGGGCTTCCAATGTGAGTCATGGCTGATTGATGATGTCTCTGCGAATGACTGGAGATGACGACTGCTCTGCAGAATAAAAGACCAGCGAGTAGACTGGTCCTTCAAATATCTCTGGAGAAGAAGAGATTGGGAGATCACCCATGAGTGCTATGAATGGCAGCTCCTTGCGAGGAGACCAGAAAACAATGGTCTCCTGTGGGCTTGAGTGTCAGGAGCTGAAGAAGAAGATCTCAGCAGAGAGATGATCTTTGCTCTCAGCAGCAGTGGAGCCTTTCTTAAGGACACAAAGCCAGCCAAACTCACTTTCTAATCATGTTCAGAAATGCTCAATTTAACCACTTAATGCATTTAAGAGACCTTCAAAATGGCGAGCTTAATTTGACACCTGGTGAGTTTTACCTTCCACCTCTATTTTAAATAGAGTTTCAAGAATTTAAAATAATATACAATTGGCAAAAAGCAAAAAAAAAAAAAAAAGGATTTTGATTCAAGAAAGTTTTAAATGGATTGGGAGACCAGACAGAATTGGAATATTGGTTGCTTTTGCTCTAAGATTTGAAAAGCAACTATATAATTAAATAATATACCCGTGGGAAACAACTGAAACAGAACTAAGTCCATATTAGGAACTGAAGCTTGATTAAGGTTGCAAATGGTTATTAGAGGGAACCAAAGGACCCAGCAGAAAAGAATTACAATGACTATTTTTTTTTTCTTATCTTCAAGAGGTTTTTACATGGGCTGATATATTAATAACTAATATCTCAGAAAGGATACAGATTTCAATATATTAGCTTATGCTCAGTGTGATGAAGGTTGGAAGCCACTTCTTTAGTATTGTCTTAGTTGGCTTTTTCTTTTCTCTTTCTCTTTCTTTTTTTCTTCTTTTTCTTTTTTCTGTACTTTCTGTACTTTTCTTTTTCCTTTTTTCTAGTTTAGTTTGTATAAGTTTTTGACTATGTTTATTAAAAAATTCAATAGAAGTATAAAAAAAAATTCTCCAAAATCAGAGTTACATCTTAGCACAGTCTGAATATGTGATAGATATAAATATGAACTCATCAGCCAGGTTACTCTTTTTTTCCTGTTGATATAATTTAGAATGCACTCCAAATTGTTCTAGTAATTTTATTGCTAGAACAGCTTTTATCCAATGTCTATTAAAAAAAACAGTATGAAAAGTATAGAAGCTGACCAACGGAGGACTTGCTTTCATCAGAAATGTTTAAAATGTGTCTCATGTACATTTATAAGGTTTTCCCAACAAGAATATCTTGAAAGAGAATTTCTTCACCATTAGCAGTTATCCAAAATACGCATCCGTTGCAGAAGGTTTGGTAATAGTTCAGCTCTGGAGTCCATCATCCAACATAAATTGTATATGCACTCACTGTTGGCTTTAGACATGCTAGAACTTTTCATGAAACAGCAAGTGATACACAGCCCACTTAAAATCAAGGTATACAAATACCAAAAGCTAATTAGGTATGACACAGAAATCATCAAGCACTTCCCCCCCTTCCCCAGTGACAAAAATTATAATAACAAATTAAATCTATAATTTGCTCTTTATAAACTATGTCCAGCCATCCATAGCTGGGATGGATGTATATGGTGTGCTAAATATGGCAAGTGACAGAGGTAGTAGCAAACAGGCAACACGCCATTACAGACGTAAAAAAACTATTCGGGTTGATGCTAGCTACCATAGTATCTTGTTTCCCTTCCTATTTTTAGATTATTTAATCATCAAGGACCTATCAATTCAGCATGGTAGCTCCACATACTCATTTTATTGGTGTACTCTGAATCTATATTTGGGTTTTCTATGATATTAGGTCCCAGGTGTAAAATTGCTAAGCTGTGTCACTGTGTCAATTTGCTGTCCTTTCATGATATGCAAGATTTATTCCCTCAAGCAGCTAGCCCATTCTGTCCATTCTGCCCTCTCTGGACAAATTAGCAGAGGTTCTCTTAACAGAAAAAAATATGGGTGAAAAGAGTTAAATTAAAGTAGAAAATCTACTAGCATTACTGAATGAAACCATTGGCAGTTTTCAATTTTCTCCTACCCGAGCAATACAGCCTGGGAATGGAGAACATAAAGTTACCAGAGGATATTTTCATATTGTGGTCTTCTAGCTGTGCTATAATAACAATGTTTTACAATGAGAAACATAATTCTGATATGGAATAAGAATGTTATGTATCACCAAGAGTCCATGTAGGAAGTGATATTTGCAAAGAACTTTTTTATTTCATACAAAATTAACATTTCATCTTAGTCCAAAATTTGGGACAGCTTTCATAGGCTTCCTTCTCAATCAGTCCAATCATATCTATGAAGGACATCTGCATGATTTATAGACTGCTGCATATATTAAATTAATGCAGAGATAAGCTGGGATGCTCAAGTCACCTGTATAGTCTAAAGGGCACATTTATTCTTATTCAATGTCAAGTGAAGTTGTTATGAATATATATACACACACACATACCCCTATATAAGAAAAAGCTGAACTGTTGCAGACCAAGCCAAGGATTCTACCAGTGGATTAAAAAAAGAAGTAGTAGTCATAAAGGCAAGTTTGGTAGGTAAAATTCAGTTCTGTTATAAATTAACTTAGATGTGTTCCTAGATTTCTCTCTTACTCCCCTGTGTTTATATAATTAAATCATCAGTCCTGTTCACTCAGGCCTTTCAACACAATCACTGAAATCTGTACTGACAGATAGTGTGAAATCACCTCCCATTGTGGGTGATATGATTGGCTTTTGTAAGACATAGGCATAAAATATGCAGTGAATGAAGAGGTCAATGTCATATGAAGGGCTTCTGCCTAAGAATACAAGGGAAGAACACTATCATGAGGTTGAATGGATTCTTTTAAAAGGCCTGTTTATGGTTATAGATTGTCAGATGCAGTTCCATTGACTTCATATAAATCTCCACTCTTGGTGCCACAACCCCAAAGAACAATGCCAATCATGACTGCCAAAAGTTTAAGGCTTCTCTTGTTCATATCAAAAATACACAACAGAAGTGTTTTTGAAAAAGAATCTGCCTTTTCTTTCCTCCAGTTTCTTTCTCACTCAGTTTGATTAATTTGATGCTTTCAAATTTCGTTCAAAGTAGAAAAGAATTTTGGTGAAATCTTCATGTACAGTACACTTATTTAATTACAAGGTGTTCAAGGTTGTGTTTGAAGGTTCTCTTTTTCACTATATAATTAGAATGGATCAGATTTTCTTGTGGTCATTGACCAGAGTTCCACTAAAAGCAAAATAGACGTTTAGAACATACGAGAAAAAAATAGGAAAATGAAAATGAAATAGTTATGTGGTCGATATGATTAAAATGGAGTTACAAAACACAGCCCATTATCAAATGGACAGTACCTGGGCCACATTTTCAATTGTCCTTTTGCCCCAAGTGACAATATATAAGGGTGTTCTTTTGTAGTGGCAATGTGGAAGATCATTGTTATTTCAAGGAGTTAAGTGACATACGTTGATTTTCTCCCTCACACAAAGAAGATGAGAGTTTATGTTGAGTTATGCTGATGTTTAATTGACTTGTTTTTATTTCTGCTTGGCATGAGGAGGGGGGAGATAAAACCACAAGATTGTTTTGTTAAACACTAGCTTATCTGTAAAACTTCCCAGGCTTTTGGATGATGTTATAGACAGGTGTTTTGGGGCCTTGGGAAGCTTCCTAGTCAAGGTCAGATCTCATAGCCTGCAACCATGGAAACATGGTCACAAGGTTTGATGGCCAGACTTTGATAAAAACTCCTGGGCTTGCTTTTGGGGTTTGGGAGCTTCTGTACAGATCCAGTGCACTGGGTGCTGTAGAACAATTTTGCCACCCTAGGGGCATCCCTGTTGCCTGGGTCAGGAGGCTCTGGCAACATAAAAGGGATTGGGTATCAACTTGCTTAGGTATGTTATGATTTCTTTCTTTATGCTATGCTTTTTATGCTTTGGTTTAATCTGCCTAAACTATGTTTCTGGTGTAAACTGTGTTTCTGTTTAACTTTGTTTGCTTAAGTTTATAATAAAGCTTAAAGTTTCCTTATCCACTGGTGTGCTTATTGTCTCTGGATCTAAAAGAACCAATTGTTTGAGCACCTGATCACTGCTTGGACACTTGGCAGGACATCTTTTTTCTGAATTTCCCCTCAAGAACAACTGTTGAGAGTACACTAAAATGTATAATGCTTAATCATCTCTCCAGTGTAGCCACCCTGGCTTCCTATATTTCTTATGCTTCAATTAAAACGAAAGGCAAGAAATCATGGAGGAACTATTAGTTCTTTTCAGACTGGGATATATAGGCAGCCACAGAGGCTTCAGAGAGATAAGGAAATTAATAGAAAGCAACATCAGTACCAATAGCTTTGTCCTCCACCAACCCAAGCTCTAAAACTAAGAATATGTTGAAATAAATTGTCAAGCAAACTGTGAACAAGATTTTAAAAAAAAACTTTCCAAGTGCAGAAAACTTTTGAGAAATTGCACAATAGATTTCAGCACAAGTTTTGTTTTTTTAAGAAGCTTTGTTGGTTTTACTACAAGTCAGCAGAGAATAATCTTCTTCTGTATTACAACAATATAAATCTCAGAATAAAACAGGGAGGGGGGAATTAATCTGTCACCTTTATAGCAATGTTAATTTTGTACAAAATGATCACACAATGTCCTTAGTCAATTAAGTTGGAGAGAGAATAATAACACTGAACTCTTAATTTTTCTTCTGAACTTCTTATCCATTTCATTAAATTCAGTGAAATTGGTCACTTCCTTCAGTGTGCATAATCAAAAGGTGCATCATTTAACTGGATGAAGATTGACTTGTGGGTTGTGCAGCAAGGCTGGCATTGAAGGTGAATGAGAAGGTCAATTACATTTACCCTTTGCCCATCTTTTCAACCAAATGTGATTATTTTTCAAGAAGTCCGGAAAATCATTGCAAAGAAGCAGGACATAACTAGGATTAGAATATAGTAATATATATTTAAAAATACCTAATTTCAGGTCTTCCAAAGGGGAATGAGTCTTTGTCTTCTACTGGTACAAAAGAAGCAAGTCATACAAGAATGAATTGAAGTAAAGCCAATGTGATGAAGTGATTAAGATGTTGGACTAAGAACTGACACCACCCAGATTCAAGTACTTTCAGCTCTTTCTCTCAGCTAATGCAACTTTACAGGTTTGCTGTTTGGGAGAAAAATGGTGAAAAATTCCCATACAAACTGCCTTGTCTTTCTGGAGAAAGGTGGGATATAAATCTAATATAGGCAGTCCCAAGGCTATGCAAGCATTCTGTTCCATGAACTCTTTGTAACATGTTATTTTTAAATGTCAGATCACACACTGTGTACATGCACAACATTGTTAACTTCTTGTATAAAAATAGGTTTATGCAAATCAGAGCCTGCATAACTTGGGAACTGCCTGTCAGCAGCAACTTCAATTATCAATCATCATCATCCTTTTTTTCTTGTGAAGTAGGTTGGATTGAGAGATAATAAGATCCCAAAATTAGTTGATTGAGAGGGAACTGGACCTAGATCTTTTTGGATTTACCTGAACACTATATGCTTTGCTTTCAAAACTATTGACATTCCTACTGATGGAAAATAAATGGGTTTTTGAAAGGAGAAGTAAATTTGGAAAAATTCTCATGGACTTGTTACGGGGGTCTTGCATGTGGGCCAAGAGATATGTATAAATACCATCTCTTTAATTATGCAATTATCTCAACAGATTTTTTGGGCTTTCCATCCTTCAGTTAAATTCCAAGGAAAACAGCATAAAACAAGGTAGGAAGGAGAGGCACATTATGCTTCCATCTTAGTTCAACATTTCATTTCTCACAGTGAGTACCAGGGGCCACTGGGATGCTCACAAACATGGTCCTCCATTGCAGTTGTTCCCCAACAATTGCTTTGATAGAAACAGAATACATTCATATTTCAACAGCACTCACAATCTGTAGGTGAATGAATGGCATTAATGAGTTAGGTCTTTGAGTGCAGGCCACCCTAATTCAATGCCAAAATTGTGTCTCTGACCATATTGATTTGAATATGGAACCAAGAACAGGGTGCTAACTATATTAGACCTCTGTGGACCTAAAGATTCCAATTAGCTAGATGACTAAAGAAAACTGCTGCATGAGGTAGAATGCCCTGAACATCTGTCTCAAAATGACCTCAATCAACTGAACTCTGCAAGAGCATGTTGGCATTGGAATAGTCATAGATTAGCCTCATGCAACTAATGAAATCTTTGGAGAACCTGACAGCAATTTATACTTGGCTTTACACTCAAGATGATTTAACACTGGAGGTCATGTAACTTTAGTGAAATTGTTCTCTGTCGGTATAAAGGCATAACCACCATAATCTAGTTTTTCTTCCTTCCTTAATTGAATTGTTGCTGGCAATGAGAAGGAAGGAAGGAAGGAAGGAAGGAAGGAAGGAAGGAAGGAAGGAAGGAAGGAAGGAAGGAAGGATATTTTAGACCTTGTTTCTATTTGTGTTATAAAACAGTGTAAATGTTAAGAAAAGTATTGGGTGTTTCCTCCTCCTTTTGCACTTTTGTTCCTTAGTTCTCCCTGTTAGCCTTGAGATCTTGCCAGGATAGACTCTAGAAACAACGTGTTCCTATTTAAGATGGGAAGAGTAGCAGAAAGCTCAGGGGAAAATTAGAAGTTTAGAGAAACCATCTTGGTGGCAAGCACTTTATCTAATGTTGTGATAAAATGGAGAAATGCAAATCCAATGACTCTTGAAAATCACACATAATGAGGTCACTGGTAATGCCTACAGTCTGTCACACCAACCTTGTCATTCCACTGAAGCCCCAAATACTATGATGGAACTCCCAGTGGCCATTGATATGAATGTCACTATGATGTGATCAGTCATGGATCAGGTTGAAACTAGCTAGTGAGGGGTGATAACCTCATTATCTCAAGAAGAAATTAATGTGAATGAACCTTACAATGAATCTGGAGTTGTGCCAACATTTATGCTGTTTTCATACTTTAAAGAGGTCATTTAAATACCCAATGGCTGCATTTGCACAACAACAAAGCTTAATGTTAACTGGTTCAGTTTACTTTAGTTTTGCATTCACTTCCTCACTCTCTGTCTTTTGTTTTGTGGATGAATATACTAGGTTAGCTTAATCCCTTTGGTTCATTGTATTGTATGAACCTGGAAAAAGTGGTTAATTCAGTAACAAAATTATGCATGTCAGGAGAATGTTGTCCTTTCTCTGAGGACATGCTTAGAAGTTGAAGTTTGTTTAATATTGTCTAATAATTGGAGCTGAAGCTCTCATAGACCCAAAGAAACTGTTCTTGTTAATCATATTAGGAAACTTGCATTCTAGAATAAGGTAACCCCAATTACTGGAAGGTAATGGGGGCAGAACTAACCTTTTGTTAAAAAATGAAGAGGGGCAAAAGAGCACACAGAAAGAGATGCTTGCTGTTTGCTTACCTGCTGATACAGAAAACAGGGAGAACAGAGTTTTTCAAAAGAATTCATTTCTAGGAGGAACTTCTACAGGAACTGTTCTTTTATCAGTTATAGTCTTTTTCTATCCCTTGCTTATCCCTTGCATTTATTCTTTGTCCTTTTCTATAATAAAAGAATTAAAATGAAGGGAATATCTTCTTTTATAATTTATCCATTGCCCTGAATAAAGCAAAGTCACAACATTTCAAGATTTTTTTAAAAAAAGCTTTTAAAGCTGGCTGGCTTAATTGCTTAATGTTCCTAGTGCTGTAAGTGTGTGTCACATGAAGATAATGTCATTGTTATGTTTCTTTCTTGTTTGAACTTAATGTATTTGTATGTTTTAACCCAATTTGTGAACTTTGGAATGGATGCCACTCATTCACTATTGGAGCATTTAGGCAGAAGCTGGGATCATGACCGTAAGTCAACTTTTATATAATGAGTGTTTTAAGGATTTTCACCAACTTGAAATTGAATTTGGTCTTCCCAATTTGCAACACTGGAGGTAACTTTAACTTAAGCATGTTCTAATGGACAGGGATGGGCCAAACCCTCTGGCCATCTCAAAGGTACCTCAGTTGCTGTCTTACTTGATGGAATCCATGACAGAATTAAAACCCTATAACATATTTCTATCAAAAGCTCAAGACTATTTTTAAAGTGGACATTCTGGGGATATTTCATACATGGACTAAAGAACTGGAATCTATGTTAAAACTTTATCAATGTATTCATGCCCTTCAAAATGTCAAAATGATATCAACAGGTCTGAGATTAAAGTTCATTCATCAAAAAAATATATTTAGGGCATACTGGACTTCCCAAAGAATGTATTTGAAAGGATGGACATTGGATTTTCTGTGCTGGAGGTGTCAAAAATTTGAGGATTCACTGACATATGATACGGTCATATAATCAGTGGGTATCTCTTGGGTATCTTTTGGGGGTACTCGCAGGGTAAACCATATAGGAATCGCAACCAGATGAGCTAATTCTATTTTATTGTAAAACTACATTGACAGAATCTTCCAAGTCCGAAAGTAAAATTTTCTACCCCCCCCCATCTCCTTTATAGCCTAAGAAACTAAGGAGGGTCTCTTCTGAGCCTCTTGCCCTGCCCACTATGCAACTGTGGACTATGCTGTCTCTTAACTGACCATTCCCTTGGCAGCATCTCTTTGCCCAGTTCTCCAAGGTGATTCCCAGATACCATTACAGATAGTGTATGCATATGCATATGCATATGCAAATGTATATGTATATGCAAAGATAACTAGGCTTAGACTCTCATAATTTGGGCACATCATCCGGAAAGACTAATCACTTGAAAAGGACATCATGTTTGGTAAAGTTGGGGGCCAGTGGAAAAGAGGAAGACCTTCAATGCAATGAATTGATACGACTACCGCAACAATGGATGCAAACATTGGAACAGTCAGGCATATGGCGCAAGACCGAAGACCATTTTATTCTGTTATACATAGGGTCGCCATGAGTTGTAAACAACTCGATGGCAACTAACAACAACAATGTATGTGTATGTATATATGTATATATATGTATATGTGTGTATATACATGTACATACATGTACATACATGCATATACATATACGTATACATAAATACATACATACATACATACATATATATATATACAGCCTCGTGTGGTGTGGAGTGGTAGGCGGCAGTATTGCAACCAAAACTCTCCCCACGACCCGAGTTCAATCCCAGCAGAAGCTGGATTCTTGGGTAACCGGCTCAGGTTGACTCAGCCTTCTATTCTTCCGAGGTTGGTAAAATGAGTGCTCAGCTTGCTGGGGAAGGTGATGACTGGCAAACCACCCCGTTCTATAGTCTACTAAGAAAACGTGAAATGGCATCCCCCCAAAGAGTCAGACATGACTCAGTGCTTGCACAGGGGACCTTTTACCTTTCACCATATATGTATATATGTATATATGCAGATTTATGGAAAAATCTTTAAATGTTAAAAATGTTAATATAATGTTGAACTATATACCAAAGCTTTGGAATCTGACTGTTTATCAGGAATTATGGTTGTACTGAGCATGGGGGATAGCTAAAAGAATCATATTAAGAAACTGGAAATGTGATATTATTCCAAATGTCAAGGATTGGTTATCGGAAATATGTGAGCTATCTCTTTTGAAAAAGGCAGCATTTTCTACTAATCAAATGTTGCAGCAATATATGTTACCATGGCAGAGATTTTGTGATGTTTGTTTGTTGTTTATTCATTTAGTCACTTCCGACTCTTCGTGACTTCATGGACCAACCCACGCCAGAGCTTCCTGTCGGTCGTCAACACCCCCAGCATCCCCAGGGACGGGTCCGTCACCTCTAGAATGTCATCCATCCATCTTGCCCTTGGTCGGCCCCTCTTCCTTTTGCCTTCCACTCTCCCTAGCATCAGCATCTTCTCCAGGGTGTCCTGTCTTCTCATTATGTGGCCAAAGTATTTCAGTTTTGCCTTTAATATCATTCCCTCAAGTGAGCAGTCTGGCTTTATTTCCTGGAGGATGGACTGGTTGGATCTTCTTGCAGTCCAAGGCACTCTCAGAATTTTCCTCCAACACCACAGTTCAAAAGCATCGATCTTCCTTCGCTCAGCCTTCCTTATGGTCCAGCTCTCGCAGCCATATGTTACTACAGGGAACACCATTGCTTTAACTATGCGGGCCTTTGTTGTCAGTGTGATGTCTCTGCTCTTAACTATTTTATCAAGATTTGTCATTGCTCTTCTCCCAAGGATTAAGCATCTTCTGATTTCCTGACTGCAGTCAGCATCTGCATATGCATACACCATCAAAGCTATCCCCAATATTGTTATCCTTCCTATACAGGTCTTCTGTATATTCTTGCCACCTTTTCTTGATCTCTTCTTCTTCTGTTAGGTCCTTGCTATCTTTGTTTTTGATCATACCCACTTTTGCCTGGAATTTACCTCCGATGTTTCTAATTTTCTGGAAGAGGTCTCTTGTCCTTCCTATTCGATTGTCTTCTTCCACTTCCGCGCATTGGTTGTTTAAAAATAATTCCTTATCTCTTCTGGTTAACCTCTGGAATTTTGCATTTAATTGGGCATATCTCCCCCTATCACTGTTGCCTTTTGCTTTCCTTCTTTCTTGGGCTACTTCTAGTGTCTCAGCAGACAGCCATTTTGCCTTCTTGGTTTTCTCTTTCTTTGGGATGTATTTTGTTGCCGCCTCCTGAACAATGCTGCCAACTTCTGTCCAGAGTTCTTCCGGGACCCTATCTACTAAGTCCAGTCCCTTAAATCTATTCTTCACCTCCACTGCATATTCCTTAGGAATATTAGTGAGCTCATATCTAGTTGATCTGTGGGTCTTCCCTAATCTCTTGAGTCTGATCCTAAATTGTGCAAGAAGAAGTTCGTGATCTGAACTACAGTCAGCTCCAGGCCTTGTTTTTACCAACTGTACAGATGTCCGCCACCTTTGGCTGCAAAGGATGTAATCAATCTGATTTCGGTGTTGTCCATCTGGTGAAGTCCATGTATAAAGCCGTCTCTTAGGTTGTTGGAAGAGAGTGTTTGTTATGCAGAGTGAATTGTCTTGACAAAATTCTATCAGCCTATGTCCTGCTTCATTTTGTTCTCCCAGGCCATACTTACCTGTAATTCGAGGTGTCATTTGACTGCCCACCTTAGCATTCCAGTCTCCTGTGATGAAAATAACATCTCTTTTAGGCGTGTCGTCTAGTAGGTGCTGCAGATCCTCATAGAACTGCTCTACTTCAGCCTCTTCAGCATTTGTGGTTGGGGCGTATATTTGGATCACTGTGATGTTAGATGGCTTGCCCTGAATTCAAATTGAGATCATTCTGTCGTTTTTTGGGCTGTATCCAAGCACTGCTTTAGCCACTTTACTATTAATTATGAAGGCTACTCCATTTCTTCTGTGGTCCTCTTGTCCACAGTAGTAAATCTGGTGGTCATTTGATGTGAAGTGGCCCATTCCAGTCCATTTCAGTTCACTGACGCCCAGAATGTCTATCTTTAATCTTGACATCTCACCAATAACCACATCCAATTTGCCCTGGCTCATAGATCTTACATTTCGGGTTCCAATGGTGTGTTGATCCTTAGAACATCGGATTCGCCGTTTACCACCAGCACCGTCGGCTGCTAGCCGTCCTTTCGGCTTTGAGCTAGCTGCGTCAACACGTCTGGGGCTAGTTGAGCTCATCCTCTGTTCCTCCCCAGTAGCATTTTGACCATCTTCCGACCTGGGGGTCTCATCTTCCGATGGTATACCGACATATCTCTGGTTGTACTGATCCATTTAGTTTTCACGGCAAGAATACTGGGGTGGGTTGCCATTACCTTCCCCAGGGATCGCATTTAGTCTAACCTCTCTGTCATGACCTTCCCGTCTTGGGTGGCCCTTCACGGTTTAGCTCATGGCATCATTGAGGTGCTCAAGCTCCAGCACCACGACAAGATAACGATCCTTTGCTGAAGTTGCGATGTTTACAATAATATTTTGTGCTGATTAAAATAAAAAATAAACTATTAGAGTAGTTTATAAATCCTATTAAATCAATCAGTCAAATTGTGTACTAATAAAATCCACCTGTGGGTAGAAATGGCTCTGATCCCTGTCACAGCCCATGCCCTCTGAAGTGCTGTGATTAATGGTAAGATCTATATACATGACTTCTCTCGCACACTATAGCAGTTATAGAAACTAGGAACCCCTGCAGTTATCCACGTTTAGTGGCAGCATGTATGATCCTCATAAACCTTACCAAAATGCAAGCCTGCCTATATTCAGATTTAATCCCACAGATGATTGCAAGCACTTGGACTAGCCTTCATGTCTCAAACTTAAGAGACAGAGATATGTGTCCCTGAAGAGATCCATACACTGTACTTTGATTGCTTCTGATTATTTTCATTGTGTAGATACTGTTTTAATCAGCTGAATTTATTCCAGCAATGTCATCCACCTTTGAGAGACTGCAATAGAAATGAATATCCTAATAAATAAATGAGAATATTTTGCTTCACCTCCCTTATAGATGCATCATCATGAGTTCACCTCTTATTGGCTTTCTTCATGTGTTTCAAGCTGCCTGGCATTCACACTCTGCCATTTACCCTCAAGCTCTTACGTAATGTGAAACTGAAGTTTATTGTAAAGATGACCTTGCTCAAGCAGCAGTTGATGATCTGAAGATGTACAAAACAAGCTAGTGTTAGATTTATTCAGTAATCTCATATAATCCAATTTAGGTACAGGCTTGGCTTGAATCTCCAGCTAATCTGAATTGTGAAATCTTCATGTTTTAGAGAATCATTTTACAAAGCTGACCAAGATCATGATTGTTAGGGACTGCAGAAGCTCAGAAGGAGCTCAGCGGTATGAATTTCTGGAGTCCTCTGTTTCTTCATGTATTCTTTCTATGCAAATGAGCACTGGCAGGAGTAAATATAAGAAGCAGCAGCCTCTTCTCATCTCCTCCTCTCTAAATGGATCAGGCTTTAAAGATGGGTAAATGTGACTGAAAAAACAAGGACAGAAGGGAGGAAGTCCACTGAAAAAAAATTGTCTTGACCCTCCATTCCAAATAATTCTAAATGTCAGCATTTAGGCTGGTGTCTGTAATAATCTTGATTTTTATGTGTAAGTTTTATGTCCTTCCTTTCTTCTAGAACCTGTTCCCATTTCCAAATTTACTCCACAACAATTCACCTTCTTCTAAGGAAACCCTTATCATCGAAACAAACAAACAAACAAAAACAGGCATCCAAAAATCAGACCTAACCCATCCTTCTTTGCAGATATTTTCTTCCTACTGTAATCATAGAAAGCATCAAGGTCAAGTTCAAATTCAGCTAAACAGAAGAACCAGCTGTGACTATTTTACTCATGATCAAGAAAGTTCTATGGAATTGTTTATGATAAAACTGGCTATGACCAACATAGAACAGAAATAAGGAAGCAGAGAAGAGCGCTAAAACACAACAGATTTAGGTAGAGCTAATGAGAAGAACAAAGAACTCCAACAGCATTGAAGAACAAACAGCTCCAAATAGTTTCACTGAAGACTAAAGAGCTACCAAGGTCTGCAGCAAATAATAAAGACCACCAGAATTGAAAGAAGACAAAGTCATAACAGTACATTTCCTTTTGTATTTATGGCATATAAAAGCATTTTAAATTTCAGTTTAGCATATCTAAAGGCAAAAAAAAGTCAGCTTAACAAGAATGAGGGTTTTGAGTTAATAAGGCCAAGAGGTGGGTCCTACCTTAGAATGGCCTATCAGCAGGGGCAGCATATGCAATGAACTCATTGTACTCGTAGAAGTTGCTTGAGGATTAGCCCCAGAGTAACCCTGGGCATGAAATTTAGTTTCTAATTCCAAATAAAATGAATAATTTGCCCTGTCTTCATGTGATCAGCAGAGAATAGAATGCATGGAGCAGGAGATTGAAGTCAATGTCCTATATTAATCCTTCTAAATCTGTAATTTTATGACTGTATGAAATATATGAAATTGATTGGTATTGAGTTGTCTTGTATCTATCATGATCTATTATACATTTCAGTAATGTCCACATTTTCCCCAAAATACAATGATAACATATTTTACTTCTCAGCATCATTTAACATCTCTTAAATGCATGCATATCTCCTGGTATAATTTTTGATAAATCAGAAGATGCCTTCATTCCTAAATTATTTCCTGGCATACCTGAAAAAAGAAGAGATATAATTGAGCTACTTTTCTTAGCTTCATTTTGCCAACTTCTCGATGGAATAGTTTTGGCCTTTTGTTAACTTGTCTGTGAAGGGGACTATATTTTATTCTAAATGAACAAATGAATATATTTGTTCATTTAGAAAACATTTGTCTTAATTTAAAAAAAAATTAAACACTCATTTGTCCAATTTAATCAAGTCATAATTCCCATACATATTACCCCTTGAATCTATAAATGAATTTCTGAGAGATAACTTTCCCATTATTAAATTTGATTCTGAATTCACTTCTGTGAATGGAAGATTACCAAGGCTAATCCAGAAGGAAAATGTCCAACCTATGGCCCTGTGGTCACAGGCAGTCTGAAAATTTTGGATCCCCACCCCTCCGGCTCTTCCAAAAACTGAAGTATTGTTCCCTTTGTGAATTTCCCAGATGCATCTGAAAACATGATCCTGAGTCTTCAGTAAGATACAGTTCTTATATTTATGAATGGCTATATTCTATTCTACATAGACCTGCTTACAGTGTTGACTTTTAAATGGGGAAAAATACAATAGGCAGAAAATGAAAGAATTATTATTTATTGCATTTCTAACTGCTACAATCACTAGACAGTGTTTCTCAACCTCAGTAGCTTTAAGATATGTGGATTCTAGCTGAGGAGTTAGTTGGCGTCCACACATCTTAAAGTTGCTTAGTTGAGAAACACTTGACTAGACTTTCAATGGTTTACAATTAGTAGAAACAAAAGCAAAGACAAATATAAAAATTAAGGCATCCATGTTAAAATTAAAAGAAAACAAAGCAAAACAAAATCAAAAAGCATAAAAATTGTAAATCATAAAATCAAACTACAGAAAACTCACTATGGGCCCTACAAAAAAAAACTGTGCTTTCCATAGCTTCAAAAATGCCAGACATAGGTAAAAAATGCTTAGACTTTTTTAAAAAAATGTGCTTATTTTTTCAAGGAAAAGCTAGAAAAGGGTTCACAAACCTGAATGGTTCATAGAATGTGGCACACTAAAGATCTCTGCTTTGCACCAATGTGAGTAACAAATCCCATGAAAAACTGTTGGCATAAGCTCAGCCTAACAACTCACTAAATACAAAGCCTACTTCTTTCTCCCCTCCTGAAAGATAAATTGTTGCTGTTGCCTTTTGGTTCTCTCTAACCCGTTAAAAGCAGTAGGGCTCCTTCAAATCAGTGAAAGCCTGCAACATTTCCCAGGATGGTTCTATTGGAACCTTATTGGAAGATAAATTATCATTTTTACAGAGTGCCAGCCTTGTTTAAACAAAACTTCTTTGTTTCAGGGCAAAATGTATATTTTAAAATGTGTATGAAGAGGAATTATGCCACAGAAGCTTATACATATATCCAGGCTTCATGATTGCAGAAATCATTATGATCAGTACACAGGGCATAATCCAGAAGCTATATGATCCAAGAGGTCCTGAAACAACTTCCCATTTGGAACCAATAGCTAGCAACAAACAAGATTGTGCCACAAAAGGAAATGGTTCATCAGCTAAACATGCATCATTTTAAATCAAAATGTTTTTCCCTGTTAACGGTAACCTGAATTAGTCAGAGGTTGCCTTGGGGATTCACAGTTGATTAGCACAATAGAGCTCACCCTCACTAGGGGTTTCATTGGCTCTGAGTGTGTCTGTGTGTGCATGCATGTGCCTTCAAGAGAGTGTTGACTCCCAGCAACCACCTGGACAAGTCCCTGCAGTTTTCTTGGCAAAATGTTTTGGAATTGGTTTGCCATTGCTTCCTTCCTAGGGCTGAGAGAGAATGACTGGTCCAAGGTCACCCAGCTGGCTTTGTTCCTAAGGCAGGACTAGAACTCACCATCTACTGGTTTCCAGCCTGGTGCCTTAACTACTACACCGTAGTGGATTTTCATTGGCTATGCCCTCCCCAATATCTGACTGGCTGACAGTGCTACTAGTTTGGGATACAGAAGAGTGACTTTTTAATTGAAACCGATACATGGCTTCGTCCTCAACTGTTTGACAAACGACGCCATATTTATGACTAAGCTGGCCAGCTTGTAGGTTTATACTACTATTGGTTGGAAGGAGGAGGAGGAGGAGGATATTGTTTTTCTCAATGTCAGTCACCTGATAAATAAAGCAAGGAGTGGATAAACAGACAGGGACATGTGGACAACCAGCTAAACAAAAGATCCTTCCTTAAAAATGTAGCTTTTATTGCCAAAATAAATAGTTATCTACCCAATCAAGGCATTTATTTAATCCTCTCTATTATACCAGAAGAGACTCCTTGTTTCATAAAAGAAGGTAACATAAAGTAAATTTAACCTGTAACCCCATGAGAATCAATATTCATGAAATTATCTCCATATCATATTTCTATAGGGAACACCATCACCTACAGTGTTCTATCAATGATACCTAAAGCTTAATGAATGAAGCATTCAAATGTTCTTTATCAATAGACAAGTGAATATAGCACAGAATTTATGAGTCTTGTTTTACTCTCCAGCAAATGCTTCACATGTTCTGTTTGTGCAACAAAGGAAGAATAGAACTAATTACGGCATTTGCATCTCATGACTGTACAGCTGAATTCCCATCCTAATGCTGGCAAAGATGCAGCATGCAAATTGTACAACTGAATGCTATAGCAGTTGTCTTCTCAATGACAGCATCAAGAACATAATGATGATTGTTATAAGGATGTGTTGACATCTTCAGAAATCTTCAGATGTGTACAAAACTACATCATTCAGTAAAATCTTCTCCTTTTGCTCCTTATTCCTGTAGCCCAAGTCATCTTCATGCATATGAAATAAGCAACGCACAGAGTTGGGACACATTGCTGACCTCCCTCTCAAAGGTATATGGCCAGGTTGGCCATGCCCTCAATGAAGGTTATCTGAAGAGAAATCTGCACACAAATCATTCTCCTCTTTCTAGTGTTACTAGAAAATACTCTTTTCTTCCTACAAGCACTACTCAGTTTGATGTAGCCTTTCTTTCAGTTTTGATCTAGAACAGGCCTGCACAACTCGTAGAGGGGAAAGGGGCAGATTGGTAAATTAAAAATAATTGTGGGCTGTAAATTGTGGGCCACAAAGCTAGTGGTGTTGGTGAGGCCTGGAGGCATTGGAGGTGCTCAGAAGTGTCTTTTTTGGGGTGGCAGCAGTGGATCCTTCTGCAATGTTTGATGGCAGTGAATTTATTGAGTTTTTAAAAATGGCAGCAGGCCACACAAAACTACTTGGCAGGCCACATGCAGTCCACAAGCTATATGTTGTGCAGGCCTGATCTGGAACATCTCACCCGAAGTTTTAGTTTAGTCATAGACAACTATTCTAATCCTAGTCCCTTCTAAACATATTTGGGGCTGCAACTCCCCAAATTCCCAACAGCATGGAATCTCTGGAATTCCAGGGACTTTTCCCACAGCTAGGAAACTATAGTTCCAAAATTTCCATTGGCTGACCTAAGCATCTAAATCAGGGGATCCTATTTTTTTTTTATTTTTTTTTGCCATCAGATCTCCCTTTAGTGTAATCTTAATGAACACACCTCCCCTAAAAATCCAAATACCAAAATGAACACAAATGAACAATGAAAACAACACAATGAAACTTTGGAAAAGGTAGATATACTGTAATAATGTAACTAAAATGTTCTTCATACCTCCCCTGGATTCTGTCTGCACCTCCCCAAGGGAGGTACACCTCACAGTTTGGGAAATCCTGATCTAAATGGAGGTTTGATATATTCCAGTGTCTTATATTACTTTCTTTTCACACCTTTCTAAAAGTGGCAAGAATCTCCTGCAGTCAGTGTTCCTGTAAACCCTGCTCCTAGAAACCTTGCAATCCACACAATTCCCCCATAGGACACATTCTCTATCATGACATTGGTTCTAAGCAACTATACCTGCAACTCTTTAATCCAGCCACTTTTTCCCCCAAGATCATGTGGTTGTCCTCTGGAGCTGCCATATGAACCCAGCAAAGAAGTATGGTTACTTTAAAGAGTTGCAGGAAGGTGCCACATTCATACCTGTGCACTCTAAACTACCTTTTGGGGGATTTGAATGTGAACTGCACAGATTTTAGATTAATTATGACATTACTGGCTATTTACTATCAAGTACCACCATGCCTGCTCTGCTGTCCTAACAACCAGGAAACACACTGAGACAATGAACTGGTCTCTAATATTTATTGCTAGTGCTTAACAGGAATCCTAACAAACTGAAGAAGCGTGGGAAAAACCCAGACATATAACCCCCAAGGGTTAAGGCGGTCCCGATCTGTGCCTCTTTGAATGGCTGAACAATTCATCAGTGCTACGCATGCGCTTGACAGTCTGGATGGGAGCCCCCTGCTCGCCATCTTACTCATGACATCTGCAAAGCAATGTTGGGTTTAGAAACATTGTTTTCAGTGAAAGATATCTAAGTTCTAAGCACTTCTAACAAGGATAATTAGGTAGCTTGGAGAGGCAACAGTGTTCCTGTGTCCTGTCTCCCATTAAGCTTCTTGTGAAATTTGGTATAAAGATGAAAGCAATTTTAACACCCTCTAAAGTAGTTTGAAAAAGAGGTCCAAACAGGAATCTGCTTTAAAAAAAAATCTGTGGATGTTAATTTATATGAATAGGTGCATATTTAGAAATAGCTAATTTTTCAGGAGAAATACTGTACATCACAATTTAGTAAAGGATTCTCCAATACAAAAGGGAAGCATATATCTACATCAGTGTGATATTTTCAGAGTATATGTATATGTGTGTGTATATATAGTAATATTTTGTCCTAATACGCAACTGTATTTTAGCACACTTTCTGAAAATGTTTATCCTAACTTGATACATATGCACAATTTTTGTGCACTTCAGTATAACATATTTTAAAGGAAAATTGAAATTTCACAGAAGTGTGAATTCTGAAGACAAACCGAATATAAGACTTGGTATATTGGTTTACAAGTACAACATTAGATGTGCCTGCATTAAAATGTGAACTAAAACATGTATCCTATCTTCGTGCCTGATCAGCCTGTTGACCTAGGGTTAAGTGCTGATGGGGAAATTCAGTTTGCTTCTCTTTTTCTCTGTCTTCCTGATTAGCCATTCAAATAAAAGACTCTTCTTTATGTTGAGAACATTGTTGATAATGTCTTTCTTGTTTCTTTTTTTGTCATTTATTCTTTTAAGGCCCTGAAGGTGTTGGAGCATTGTCACTTCTGGGGTCCTCAATAACTTAAAGGAATCTCAATATAAAAACGTTCTCAGGAATGTCAGGTTACAGCTAAGCCACAAAGCATTATCTTTCAGAAAGAAATTATACCAAAACTCAGTATCCTGGGTCTCTAGCTACACAGAAAACAGAAATGCAGAGCTTTGTCTGAACTGAGGACTGCACTTGGCCATTAAGTAGCAAATAACTACTTTTCCAAAAGCAAGTAGAGCTGCAACAAAAATTAAATTTGATTTCATGCCATTTACCATTTAATTTAATTTAAATATACTTAATTTGATTACTCTCTTAAAATTAGTAACATAGGCTTTTGGGAGGCCTATGTAACCCTGAGGTCTGAAGCTGTGAGCTGTAACATGGCCAAATATTTATTTTAAAGGTTCTTTCATATGACCTCTGACAGGGTTTACAGTGCACTGCCAGATTCATATCTTCAACAGATACTACTGTAGTAAACTTTTTTTACCCATATAGTAAAAGAAGTAGCCAAGGTTAAAGCTGGTAATGAATTATTAAAGCAGACTGTGTAAACACTTGATATTTCCTAGTTAAACATTCATTAGCTGGGGGGAAAAAAACAATTTTGGGTTTTGCTAATGTTTCAGCATTTGTGTTTTCGTTTTTTTTCCTCGTAGCCTACAAGTTGTGCTAACACAGCAGCTTAAATCTACAGTTTCTGTATTCTAAACCTATTGCATTTTCAGAAATACATTTGTACAAAGTAATCCTTCTAAAAGAGGTTACTCTGAAAATCTCCCAAGAGTATAAAAATGGGTTTTAGATGTTACACAGTCCCAACCAATAGTGACATTTTTTAATATGCTGAAATTAAAGAACTCTAGAGGGTAAATGCAAATTTTCAAATGGGGTTATCTGAATGCCAAATCTTTATTATAGGTTTGAACTAGTGTAAATCATGCAGGAAAACTAGGTGTTGTGGTTGACTATGAGCCCATATAAAAAGCATAAAATGAATGGAGTATGTTCTAATAAGTTCTAATAAAATGAGATTAAATAATAAATTCTAATAAGATTATATAATAATAATAATAAATTCTAATAATATTAGATTAAATAAGTTCCAGTAAGATGTTCTAATATGTGCATGAACGTTTCAACAGTCCTTTTTGCTCCATAGAGAACCCTTCAATCATTTTTTTTTGCTGAAAATAGAACCATGCACTATGAAAATACCATTTGCTTAGTTTTTTAAAAACAAATGAAAACTCCTCAATATTCTCTCCTTAAACGGAAGAGGGGAAAAAAGCTGAAAATCCCAATCCTATTCACTTCGTGATGTTACCCCATTCATTATAGTCAACTGTGACCCTCAACCACCTAAAGACTCCCCAGACGTAATGTGGATCATAGGAGTCGGTTCTTATTGTAATTTCACCACTTCTGACTTTTTTATTTATTTATTTACAAACTAATCAATGCTTCCTAGGGCTAATTCCTTTACAAAGGCTCCATATGAAGATGATACAAATGTATAACTGCTCAGAGTCCCTCTTTGGGGGGAGATGGGCTGTAGTATAAATTTGAGAAATAAATAAATAAATAAAAACTCTAGCCTGTATTTCTTTAATGTATTAGTTTTGTCACTCTATTTAACTGGAACTGTTCAATATTTGGATGAGGCTGAGGTGCGCTGAAAAGAAAATTTTGTAAGAAAATTTTAGGTATTGATACTAAATGAAACTCTACTGTTAGCTTTGCTGATGGATGAAAGGAACCAATGGTGCTAAGAAGGGAGGACTGGAAAGAAATGGGATAAACCCATTGCTTCCTTCTTCAGCACTAAATAATATTTAAAACTGGGTCCCTAATTACACCTAAATTTTTCCATGCTAGCTATGAATAGTGACATGGAATGGATGTGGGGAGTGGGAACTTTTTTCTTAATATCCTTTTGAGAAACACTAAAATCCTCCAGTAGTTCAAGAGGAGCTTAATTTTTTTTCCACTCCAAACAATAGAAAATTTTCTCAGAAATTGTTGCTTAGTTCTATATGAGCACTCTCAATAAGCCCTAACCTTTCCACAGACATTGTTCAAGTGACATCATTTTCTAGATTATATATGACCCTAAGCAACAGTGATTCTTCTCTCTACCAATTCTATGAATTTTGAGCTGAGGGAATTTGATGGCACTTCTGAGTTATTCTTTTGTTTCAAGCAATTTATACCTTAGAAAGCAAGATATTGACAACAATAGTTTCATGCCCTTTGTTAGAGTCAACTGTACAAAAGAACCATGGCCTCATTTGAGAAAAACAGATTTAAAGACCTCTTCTATTTTATGATAGCCTTAGAGTCTTTGCTTATGAAAGAAGGTGCTGATTTCTTTGCTTTTTTCCATGGCAAAATAAGGCTTCCATGCAAGACGTAGATGTCAGAAGAGTAAGCTCAACATCTCTCTTTGCTATGAATATAATGCTAGATTTTCATTGATCGTGTTTCCTTTGAGTCATGGGGTAATGCTAAATGTAAATACCAATCTTCTCACAAAGCAGATTGAGCTTTCCAGGAATTAGTCAATGCTAGAGCTGTATCCTTGTCTGATACACTTGGTCCTGATTTCCTGTTGTTAAAGTTATGAGGTTGGTTGGTTGGTTGGTTTGATTTGCAAATGGGGAACCATTTGCAACTGTGAGTAGTGCTGCAGAAGCAGATGGATTTCCCTTTAGTGGGCAGCCTGGACAGCCATTGGAAGGAATGCCTAACTCTCCTTGCCTCTCCATTCCTGGTTTCCCAGCATAATGGTAGGATGGCATGAATGAGTAAAGGACCACAAATACAGGACTGTCATGCTAGATTGTACACCATCATAGCAGGAAGACAAGGTGCTTATAATTTGCTTCCACTTGGGAAGGGAAAGCCAGTTTGGTGTAGTGATTAAGGCACCAGGCTAGAAACCAGGAGACTGTGAGTTCTAGTCCCACCCTAGGAATGAAGCCAGCTGGGTAACCTTGGGCCAGTCACTCTCAGCCCTAGGAAGAAAAAGCCAGTGTCAAACCACTACAGAAAACTGTAGGGACTAGTCCAGGCAGTTGCCAGGCATCAATACTGACTTGAAGCTCCCCCACTAAAAAAAAAAAAAAAAAACCAGAGTGAAGAGGGGGGAAGGAATTGTCTTTTATCATGAAGCAGCACACTCAGTTACTGTGCTTGAGTGCTGATACCTCTGCTGACCGATTTGCCAGGAAAGACACATTGTGAACAGCTGTCTGTTCTCAGTGAGTATTGCAGACTCACTGTACAAAATGTTGTACAATATTTCTGGTAATCAAACCTCGTTTCTCACTGCCTGATGCAGGATCTAGTCTCCATTAGATTAGATCCCTTTAAGCTTCTCTTCCTCTGCCTTCCACATGCCAGAAATTAAACAAACAAACAGCTTTTGACAGCTGCACAGTAAATGTCTGTGTATATGTGTGCTTGTAGAAATGTATGCTTACCCTAGGAAGAAGCTACTTTCCTGCAATCAGGATCTTTTGAGTACTTATCCTTTCTCTCCATCCTCCTCTTCTTTCCTCTGTTGTCTGGCTTTCCATGCTGTTAGCAGCAAAGCATGATGCCAGCTGAGCACTGAGCACTAATAACTCATGTCCCTAAATTTAGTTCTGAGTGCAAGATGGAAGAACTAGGCCAATAAATCTGGATAGAAGCTTAAAAGCTAGTCAAGGATAATTTGTGGGTGTTTCTAATCACACACACATGTCTATGTGGGGGAGTGCTTTCTCCTTGTCCACCATATACTGTCCTCCATCCACCAATTTGTAAACTCAAATACATTTGGGGGTGGTGGTGATAGGAATCTTCCACATGAGATCAATACTCTCACCAGAGTCTTACAATTTATAATTAACTTTGTTATTGCATATTATCAGCTGTAATATCCTTATGAAACTCAGTATTTTTTGAAAGAAGATTGATATGTCCTGCCCAGGGAAACAACCCCCCCCCCAAAAAAAAAAAAAAAGAAATAGGATGTTGAAGCCATATATCTGGTTTCTCTCACAGGCAAAGTCAAAATGACTGGAGGGCAGTGCGTGGCAACTTGGCAGGGAGAAGTATTCCTAAAGCAGACTTATGCAGCCATAAGTACTTGAGCAGTTCTTAGCTCCAGGCTCATTACCAACATATCCTAGTTTGTGTTGGGAAAATTTAATTTAATTTAATTTAATTTAATTTAATTTAATTTAATTTAATTTAATTTAATTTAATTTAATTTAATTTAATTTAATTTAATTTAATAATGTAGAGGTCATCTAATTTCACAAGTTTCTGGGCTGTTTTCAACTTTAAAAGCAAGAAAGAATAATAAAAGAACATATCTGTCCAGTAAAAACAATCCAAAATGAATAAAAAATACTACAAGGGCTTGGAAGAATAACCAAGTTTTCAGCAATTTCCTAATGATCATCAGAATGGGAGAAATGAAGATCTCTGGGGCATGCTGTTCCAGAGGGCAGTTTCCATGGCAGAGGAGACATATTTGCTAGGTCCCACTAGATGGCATTGTTGAATCGAAAGGACCTAGAATGTGCCTACTCTGCCCAGTCATTCAGGGTGGGCAGAAACTATTGGAGATAGGCAGTCCATCAAATAACAAGGCCAGAAGAATAAAAAATGCCACTTTCACACTAGAATGACTGAATAGGCTACCTCAGCAGCATTCTGAGGATAAGATGGAGGTGACTGTAAGAGAACATGTCCCTCAGAAATGATTAGTTGGGTGTCTTTATGTCATGGCAGCAAGGCATGAGGATAAGACTCTTGTCTGACACTTTAACCACTGCATCATATTGCTCACATCTCCTTCAGGTAATTTTTTTCCCTGCAGATTTTAATATTCAACACAGGTGCAAGATCAGACCTGCATTCCTCTTGCCTTAATTCTTTTCAAGGTAAGACCATCTCTGATTAACACATAAGAGAAAGCAGGGATTGATGGCAAAAAACTTCAAGGCTGAGGAAGAAGCAGCCAAAAGTTCATTGGCTCAAAAAGATGGGATGAAGAAGCCCAAGATTTGAAACTTGGGACTGACATATATATAGGGCAGGTTTCCTTAGTGCTGATTGACACAGAATTTCTTGGCATGTATGACCTATTGGTTCCTTGCAATGAAGTCATTAATCTATCTTTATTATATCTACTTGAAAATGTGAAGCTAAGAGAGTGTGTTTTCTAGCTGTGCCTGGTTGAAGCCTTGATGCAGAGTAGCTGTAGCACACCAAAGAACTTCAGGATCAACAGTAGAGCAGGTCACAAAAATGTGCATCTGTATACCAGTCTAGAGACTTTTGTCCATCATGAAACTAATTGGTGCAGCTGTTTTTGGATTCATCTGTTGTAACAGGTTCTCTATATCGTGATTTAAATGCAGTATCGTCCTCTAGACAATTTCAGACAGAGCCATATGAAGGAAATATTCCTTCCTTCCCTTGTCTCTGCCTCTTTCAAGTTCCATCCTTATCCTTCATAATCAAGTTTCTTCCATTTCCCCATTTTTAGTTTCATGGTTCCTATTATTCTGATTTCCATTCCGAACACATTTCTTTTACTCCAGCAACCTCTTTGTATTCTCACTATTATCCATTGATTCTTTAGCCACCACAGAGTTTCACCTCAGAAATGACTTAAAGGATTGCTTGGAGAAGTAATATTCTTTACGGGCCTTGACAAAACACCATGCAATCTCCCCCATCCCCTGACCCTGCTTGACCTAGCTTGTGCTGTTGTGTGTCACTGTTGGCTTTGTTGCTTCCTTATCACTTTTTCCTCCTGCTATTTTTCTGGTCCCATCATATCTATTCTGTCCTTGCTGGATGCATCAAACTTCCATAAAACTCTTTTAGCAGGCATAAGCGATCACATATACAGTAACTCATTATTACCACAGAATACCAGGCTTCTCCAAACTATAGGAAAAAAAATGATATATATAAAATGAATCTGCACACCTGAATGAGAAACTGTGGAAGCATAATTTCACAGGAGAGCTTTAAATGCTCAGATGTTTTTTTTTAGCCTGGCTTGGGTCTTAATGGTAGACTATCAAAACTCAAGCAGCTGTGAAGAAACCTGGGATTATTATTGTAGAAGGTGGATTTCATCACACTTTTCAATTCAATTTTCATGTTCACATTTCAGATACTGAATGTTGCATGACAAATTCTTCAAACATTTCTGGTGAACCATCAAAACAGGACATGTTAAAATAAATTGAGATGGAGGTTAGGAAAGGAGCCCTAAATCTTTCTGCATTCTCTTCCTGTGATCTGAAAATGAGAATCCATTGAGGGTGTAGAAAGTCTTCTTTCACAACCCAGTAGAATTTTTTCTTGTCTCTTGCAAAGATGGTGGTGATTCCTTTGAAATCGTTTCCATATTCACATGCCAGTTGACCCAGGAACAATATTTACCATTTCAAAAATAGAAGGTAAAATAAGATTATTTTTAGTTACTGGCTTCCTTTTCCTCAACCTTTGATTCCTTTTCTTTTAGTCTGTTGTTTTTAGCAGCTTATATAATTGAGGTTTCCAGCATTCTCTGCTTCCTTATGTGTCCTTTGGAAAATTTACTATTTCTTTTTGTCTTTTTTTATTATTCTGACTAGCCTATACTTTGTTCTTCCTTTCTTCTCAGGAAAAAAACCCATGTTAATCTAGTTATTTCCATCTTCCCATTTGTTGTCCATTTTTTTGTTTTACACTTCTACATTTCAATCTCTTGCTTTTCTATAAAACAGCCTCTTCATATTTCCTGACTTATCTTGCACTCACTCTAGGACTATTTTTCTTAGGGAAGATTTATTGGGAGCAAGAGTTTCCCAGGACAAAAATGCTGAAAATGTCAACAGCCAGCTCCTATCTGGCATGGAGCATAGGAAAGGTAAAGTAGGGTTTACTTTATGCAGTGGAAGAAAAGCTGATGATTTCAAACCCAATCGGGTATAAGGAGGGATCGACATCTTAATTGTCTGAGATAAACAATTGTTTGAAGAAGCTTAAATTTTGGTGTTATAATAAAGGCTCATTATTAGCCATGCTGCATTGTTTCAGCCAAGTTCAGGCTGACCAAAGGGATCCTGACACTCCCACCACAGCTTTTCCAGTACTATCCTCACAGTAGTAGCCCTTGATGAACCAAAGTTCTGCTTGGAAAAGCAATATTTTTATGGGTCCTGATAAAACAGGAGATAATGACCTGAGGGACTGTCTCATCCCCATAACATTGACCCGTCCCACCCGGTCATGTAGAGAGGGCATGCTATGGATCCCACCGGTAAGGAAGTTCCGCTTGGCAGGGTCCAGGAGGCGGGCCTTCTCTGCAGTGGCGCTTGCCCTTTGGAACATTCTGCCCCCGGAGGTGAGGTGGGCCCCTTCACTCCTGACCTTCCAGAAGGGTTTGAAGACCTGGTTCTGCCACCTCGCCTGGGATGGGAAGGCCAACAGCTCTTCCTGGGGGTGGCTGGTGATGTAGAGTTCTCCCCAAGAATGACATCTTCGCTTCTTGGATTCTGTATTTATTTTATTTTTATTTATACTGGCTGTTGTTATTGTAATTATATTTTTATGATTGTAATTATGGTTTTTATTGTGAACTGCCCAGAGTCCCCCTTTTGGGGGGAGATGGGCGGTGATATAAATTTGAATAATAAACAAATAAATAAATAATCCACTTGCTTCCTCCTTGCCACCATTACTGACCTCACACACTTAGAATCATAAAATCACAGGTTTGGGAGGGCCTTTGGAGGTCTCCTGGTCCAACCCCCTGCACTGTTAATTGAAGATGATCATATCATGTAGGCCAGGAGCTTTGAAGAAGTCCTTATAGGCAGTCAGATCAGACAACACAATCTCTTAGGGCTATGAGGGGAAGATCACAAACTGAATGGTGGCAGGCATGGCGTTGTGATCGGAGCTCCACCCCCTTCATATGCGTGTCAGTGTCACATGCATATACAAAAGGAGTAGGGCTTGTATTGAGATGCTTCACCTACCATCTTAGATTTTATTTCCTTTAAGGTTATCCCAGAATAAGACTCAGTAATTGTTATTTTATGTCATGTCCTCAACCTTCATTTCATCATCAGTCCACAAATAGGCAGATTAAAGTTTTCTTTAACTCCACCAGATTTAATGTAGAGACTCCTTCTTCTCCCAATAAAACTTTTTTGTTCTGGATGTAATCTAGCACACTTCGTCAGTGATGTGGTCAAGGGCTGGGATTTGTCAAGCTCCTACTGCACATTTTAGATTGGTGTAGGAACAGCCCTTCCCCTCCAGGCATTGGTTACTACCCTCCATGGCCAGTTTGGCTTGAGCTACAAGACAGACTGAACACCTATTTTTTTGCAGAGGGATCTGCTAATTTAATTCCTGAGCAGCTTTTTCTGATGTGCTTGTCAGGTCTTACATATGGACCTTGCATACATTAGTTTAGCACTATTCTGAAAACGTGCTAGACATTCATTTGAAAAACAAGATTACTGCTATCTTCAGTGAGTCCTTGTCTGACTGGTCAGAAGGGCTGTTAGCTTGCAGACCACATATGGGTACAAGCAGCAAAGGAAATGTAAGTGCAAACACACACACACACATGGTAGAGAAACAAGTCTCCCAAAGTTCAGCAAGCTTGCCTTAAAAGAGTTCCAATCCAAAACAGTGGGCACAAGAGTGGTCAGGTGAAGTCCGAGGATCCAAATGTTGTAAAAGATTCATCAGCCAGTCCAGGTCCAGAGGCAAAGTCACAAGGTTTCAAGTCGGGAGTCAAGATACTTGGACTCTGGGTAAACAAATGGTTCTTGTCAATGGAGAGGCTTTTGCTTGCTGCTCTTCTTAAATAGAAGCAGCCCTGGTGTTGCTCGTTTGGAAGGGTGAGGCTCCTTTCTTGCAAGGAGCCTCGCAAAGTGCCTTTACTCTGCTCTCTTCTCCGCATGGTGAGCCCTTGCACTGGGAGGAGGAGGCACTCAGACTCCTCACCTTCAGAGACTGGCAGGAGCTATGCCTGCTGGTTACTTGACAGCCCCACCTCCTCTGCCTACAGATCCTCAGGCAGCAGTTTGTCCAGCAACTCTGCAACTGGCTGCTCAATGCCAGTCTCCTTGTCCAAGTCCAAGGTGGCCATGACAGTTGTATGGGTTTGTCCTTAGATATCCCCCTTTTGTTTTTCCTCTTCTACAGGACTCTGCATTCCCTTTCTCACCCTTTCTTCAATTTTGCTGCCTGAGGAAAAGCATAAAAGTTATTTTCATTCATCCTTTGTGAAGTCAAGGTATGTAAAACCCCAAGCCAGACAAATCCTTTGGTCATCTAAGGCAGAAGGTTCCACAGATACTTTATCTATTCCCTTGCTGTGCACATACAAAAACAATGCAAGAACAATGAATTCAGTAACTATCCATTTGCTCCTCTTTCACAACACTTTGAATTGCTGGCCTGAAATAGATCCCACTCCATACCCAGGAGCTAGGTCCTGCTGTCCTCTCACTGCCGTGGACAATAGAAACTTCTTAATCAAGTATTATACTGTACATCATCCATATCAGGAGCTCAAATGCTCCTAGGGTTGCAATAAAAATACCTATTTTAATTGTAATGACAGCAGGAACCAACATTTTTCAGGAGTGGGTGTTGGAATACTGTCAGCATGAAACAAGAGATATTCTTCATCAACCTATATCTAAAATGTAAATATACCTGGAGCCCATTCCACCATGGCTTTTCTATGGAGCTACAGTATATTTACACATGTTATTACTACAGTGCCCACGTTTCCTAGGTACATAGCCAAGAGATTGGCAAAGGTCATAATATTTCATATACACATGCTATGTTTATCTTCTAGAACTGTTGATTTGCACACCCATGCTGGTTATTCAGATGAAGCAATAATGATACTTATGTAGAAGGAGAAAACCAGATAAAGGCTGCTCCAGAATCTTGTTCCAGCCTCCGGAGACTCTGCCAAGCTCACCATTTTTAGTTTGCAGGTTTTCTTTGTGTGGTTATTATACTCTCCTAAGTCACCTTATCAGAACGTGTATACAGATGAGATATTAATAATTATAATAAATAAATAAACCATATAATTTGGCTGAATTCACATAATTTGCTAAACTCCTAATCTATTTTAACAAAACACAATAGCTGGATTCGTGGAATATGCTGTGTCTGAACAAATAAAGGATATTATGGCTTAATATGATGGCTTGGTTCACAACATGCTGAGAAGATAGCCAGGATCATACAGCATGCTGAATCACAAGCTGCCCATGCCATTTAATGTTTTGCCTCACCTAGCATGTGGTTTAAATTCAGTCTCTGGGTACTGTATATAAATGTGCTTTGCTGAATAGCCCTCAGATCCTGAGGAAGGAAGCAGCATTTATAGAATCATGAAGCTGGTAGGGGGCATTGGCCCATGAAGCTCAATTTGGATCTCAGTGTAGGAGTCCAATTAAAATATTCCTGACAATCCTGGGAGACATCCAGCAAAGGGGAACCTACCACCTCCATAAGTGATCGGTTGTACTGTCAGATAGCTTTTATCGTTAGCTATTTTTTTCCTAACATTCATCTACAAGCTAGCTTCCTGCAATTTAAAACTGTCATCTTGCATCCTGCATCCTACATCCTGTCATCCTACGTGTCACCCTGCATCCTACATCCAGCTCTCTATTATCTGGGATAATATAGAACAGGTCATGGCCTTCATCTATTTGATAACCTTTTTGATACTTGAAAGTGTAATTATCTCCTTCTCTCTCTCTTTCTTTTCTCTCTAAGGCTCAACATATTTTGTTCCTGCTACCTTGTTCCTGTATTACTCTTGCACAACTCTTGCACAGCAAGGCCAGAATCCATGCATTTTAATGCAAATTTACCATGTTTTGCACTGTCAAGCCAACCTGAAAACCAAAATTATATTTTCCCTGGAGACTTGTACTTCCCTGAACAATGTGACACAATTTTCCAGTTTAAAATTGAAATGTGTACAAACATCCACCGATTAGGGAAAGATGAGGGTAAAAATGTGAGCTTATGCACGTGAAAATCTATTCATGAAAATAACATTCTAAGTTATCTACACATCAATTGCCAATACCACATCTGACTCTAAGACATCTGGCCCATTTCTTTCAAAGACTTTATTTGGGCCAGTTCTCAGTGGAAATTCAAAGAGGAAGAACTCCAATACTGCCTGGGTAGGCTCCTCTGGCAACAGTAGATTTGATCTGCAAAAATAAAGGTAGCTGATAGCTGCATTCTCACAAATTGCTACTCAACTAATGAAATGCCAGGTTAAATACCCCACCACCACCACCAGATTATGTGCTTGGAAATGCCAGAATGGATCCACGCTGATAAACATCTTGCAAAAGAGAACGCAACCTCTTAATAAACAATAAAACATTCCAATCTGAAAGATTGCTGCACCTCTAACTGCAACAAATTAAAGCTTGCAAACATATAAGGTATTATGAGCTCACTGGATCACATGAGAACAGTTATTCTCTTTGTTCTTACAGGGCTATCTAATCTGTTGGTTATCTAAATGTCAGATAAGCTACACAGGCAGCAAGTAATTGGAATCAGTATTCTATTAAATGTTTCAGTGTGTCTTTGTGTTTGTTTTTGATTTGGCTTCGGCATGGACATGGGCATTGGCATGGGTAGGAGAGGCGAGGCTAGGCGAGACTGCAACAAAAAGTTGTTCAGAGTCCAAGGCATCAACTTGCTAGCCAAGTCTTCCTACAAAATGCAAAATTCTATTAATTTTCTTCCAAGTTTTGTGTTTCTCACAATAGAAGAGAATATATGTAGCTCAGAGGTGAACTGTGGAATTCTTGCTCTGAAGAGCTTGGTTGTTTGCTCACAGACATCGCATGACCCAACTAGGTAACATCATCAGTGCAAGTGAGTGTGGGGTTTGTCGCCTGTCTATATGCTGTAGCTTGCCCTGCCAGTTTTGGTGGGGGTGTAGTTTCCTCCTTGGTGGCTCCTGATGAGAGTACTGTTTCTGCCTGATTGTCTGGTACTGATCCCTGCTTATCTGAATGTTGGCTGCTGGAGGGGAGGTGTTCTAGTATTTTTTGATTCCTTCTTAAGTTTTTATTATTATTATTATTATTATTATTATTATTATTATTATTATTGTCTCTTTTGAATGGTGTGTAAATGTGGTTTATCTCTATGTGTCTACTGATTGCTGATTTGTCTGAATGCCAAGCTTCCAGGAATTCCCTAGCATTTTTGGATTTAGCTTGGTCTAGGATGCTCACAATTTCCCAGTTGAAACTATGGTTGAGTCTGTCCATGTGTTGTGAGATTAAGGAGTTCTCATCATGTCTTCTGACTGCCAGTTGCTGTTTGTGGATGGGCTCTGCTAGTCTTCTGCCCATCTGTCCTACATAGTGGTGGTTGCAGTCCTTGCACTGTATGTTGTAGCTGACTCCTGGTTTCCCCCCACCTTTTTGGGGGCTATTGTGTCTTTTGGCTTGCTTAAGATGTTTTGGAGGGCTTCAGTTGGTTTGTGTGCTACAGTGATGCTGTGTGTTTGTGGCAGTCTGTTGGTTGTTTCTAAGATGTTTTTGAGTGTTATCCTTTCCATAGGTTGAATTGGCTGTACTGTAGTGCGTTGTGTGGCCAGCACTTTTTGATAAAGTTGCGTGGGTATCCATTTTGTTGGAAGATATTGTATAGGTGGTCTGTTTCCTCTTTCTGGTATTCCAGGATGTTGCAGTGTGTTTGTGCTCATCTGAATGACATGCTTATACAGCTCCTCTTGTGGCGGGTCGGGTTCTTACTTTCATAGTGGAACCATTGGTTAGTGTGGTTTGTTTTCCAGTAGACTTGGGTTTCAAGTTTGCCATCATTTCCTCTGCTGGTGAGGATATCCAGGAAGAATGCAGGTAGTCCTCGCTTGCCAGTGGTAATTGGGACGGGGAACTCCATTGCTAGTGACACAGTCATAAAGCGCAATGTCATGTGATTGCATAGACTAATGACAGCAGTTATGGCGGTGACAGTTGCTGTCATTAGGTGAATCCTGCAGTCACTTGGTGACTATTTATGACCTCCATTGACTTTGCTTGTTGGAAGCTGGCAGTGAAGGTTGCAAATGGAGATCAGGTGACCATATGACACTGCAACATTGTAATCGTGGGCCCAGTTGCCAAGCACCAGAATCACAATCACATGACCATGGGGACATTAGGATGGCCGCAACTACGAAGACCAGGCTAAGTCCTCCTCATTCAGTACTATTGCAACTTCGAACAGTCGCTAAACAAGTGTTTGTTAAATGAGGACTACCTAGTATGTTGTTCTTTTCTTCTTCCTTTATGAATGTTATTCCTTGGAAGATGTTGATTGTTTCATGTGTCTTCTCTAGGTGTTCCTTTCTATTATGACAAAGACATTGTCTACATACTGGATCCATACTTTGGGTTGCATGTGTGGGAGTGCTAGAGCTCTGTCATGTTCTCTGCTATAAATCCTGAGATTGGGGATCCCATGGGTGTTCCTTTGATTTGTTGGTATATTTGTCTATTGAACTGAAAGAAGGTAGTGAGGCAGAGGTTGATGAGATCCATGAATCTGGGTATTTCAGTCTTAGACTAGCTAGCTAGGTTGTTTTGTGTTTCTCAATAGTCATTAGCATTAGCATTCTCTAAACACAGAAAAAATACATAGGTTTTTAAAAATTATTTAAGAGAGGTTTAGAACTGCCCAGTTGCATTTTTTTTACCTCTAAAGCTTTTAGTACTACTGCAAATTTTGAGGTTTCCTTGAATGTGTGTGTGTGCATGTGTGTCTGACATTAGCTGAGGGTGCATAATGTATTGGTGAGCAGAATTCTTTCTCTTATCAGAGAGCTGTATTTTTTTTTTTTTTTTAACAGAGGAGCTTTCAAAGAAAAATGGGTAAAGGGAAATTTAAACTCTTATACAGTAAAGCCCCTCTCTCCAGCAGATCAAAACTCTTAATTCCCAATTCAAAGAATAACCCTTCTGAGTCACTATCTGTAAGCAAAGCCATGCCCTTGATATTGGCTTCAGTTTAAGTGAAAACCGCTTCATTGAATGGTCGGATGGCTGATCATCCACATCCTCTTAAGTGCTCAGCAGTGATTTGCAAGGAGCACCATGATCTCTTAATGGGTCATCAGTGCATTCAATTGGACAAGCTTCATCCTTAGAGAACTGCAGGAGAGTTGAGATGACTTTGGATAAGTGGGAATTCTTCAGCTAAATCCTTCTGATTTAATTTCCCTAGTGATGTGTAGGTTTTTGCCAAGTCACTAGTTACAAAGTCAAAGGAAGATCTGGCTTACAACAGCACTCCTTAAATACTGAAATCCAAGTCCTATCAGAACCTGAGATCCTAACTAATCTGTCCTCATTATGAGGACAGTATAGCATCAGATGTGGCTTTAATCTATCAAGTGGTCCTTCTGTCAATGCACATAATTCAGAGATAGGGTCTTACCCAAAGGCCTGTTTAAAGCACTCTGCAAAACTTCCAATGTTAGTGTTTTTATTAGTGTTTATTATGTGGATACTTCATCAGTATATTTTTATTGTTTAACTGTACCTTCTGGCTTATTTTGTTTTATTTTGTGCATGATTTAGGGATTAGTTTAATGATAAACAATTTAGGAATGTTAACTAAACTGATTAATTGAAAGACTATTTTTAAAGCATAAAAACAGTTCCCTCTCTACCGTATAAAGTAGGGAAAATGTGGGGAAAGATGTATGGACAGGGCATGGCAATTAAAAATGGCTTAACTCTAAATCCTAGCCTGCTTCCTTTGAACTCATCGCCAAGACTGGATGTCTTGTCAATTAGAAAAACTGGCAGGTGGAGAAGGTATTAAGAAATCCCACACCTATCAATAACCTCTTTTCAAATGTCAGCCTTTTACATATTGGTAGAAAATGTAGAACTTGGAAATTCTTGTTGTCTGATATCTAGATCATCCTAATTTTCCGGGCTTGCTTATTCCACTATATTGCATATATCAACCTTCTGAATAAGTGCTAAATCTCCCAGAATTCCCTGGCAATAGTGCTCAAGAAAAGAACATCAGGGATTTCTGAGAAGTGCAACTCTAGCACAACGAAGGGCATTAGGCTACTGGAGAATGAATCACATAAACGGCAGCATACGTTTTTCCCCACTGTCAAGCTTTATGTTTTACTGTCTAAGCCCATGTAATTCTCCATGATCAAGTTGTGAACATTTCTTAGAAAAGTCATCCAGATCTTAAACTTATGTCAAATGTAGAAGACCATTGTATTGATAAGGCAGAAGGACAGGCTATGAAATATGTTCTGTGATTTAATTTTAAGAACCAGAAAGATTGTTTAGCATAACTGAACAGTTTATAGCCTGTGGCAATGTTTTTCAACCTTGGCAAATTTAAGATGTGTGAAATTCAATTCCTAGAATTCCCCAGGCAATGAAAAACACTGGCCTATGGGCTGCCTGTGAAGCACTTCAGCACTCTTAAATAAAAAAAATAAAACAGTTTAGTCCCAGACCAATAAAACACAAATAAATACAATACTTCAATTACATAAAACTGAACCTGAAACAATTATGTATTTATTTTCTATCCTGCCTTTATTATTTTTATAAATAATTCAAAGTGGCGAACATCCCTAATACTCCTTCCTCCTCCTATTTTCCCCACAATAACCCTGTGAGGTGGGTTGGGCTGAGAGAGAGGGACTGGCCCAAGGTCACCCAGCTGGCTTTCATGCCTAAGGTGTGACCTCTCAGTCACCTGGTTTCTAGCCCAGAACCTTAACCACTAGACCAAACTGGCTTTCATTAGTGTTGGAAAAATAGTACCAACTGTCTTCTGCAAGTCATAGATATTGCTAAGAACTTGGCTACCTTCTTGGTGATTGATCATGCTTGATCTTGTAGAGGGACAACTTAGGTTTATAAATTCCAGATGATCTGAGTGGTGCAGTGGATAGTCTAGCAATACATGATTTACTGATACAACCTCTATGTCTGGACCCATACAAGTACTCTTGAATTGTGGGAGATTGCTCTTCAATCATCCCACCAAAATGCAGTGGGAAAGTAATCAAATTTCATGGTATGGCTTGCTTTTCCAAACTTAATTGTGGAGATGGGAATAAGAAGCCTCTGAGAACCAAATTATTTGAATCCCACTCTTAAGCCCCCTCCCAACAAGAATAGCCAGGGTGGGGGGGAGTTTAAACAGGCCTAAATGGGGGACATTGTTTTGGGGTTGAGAATGGGAATGGTTTGCATTCCAGAAATTCTCCTGCTTCCATTTCCCCCTTCTCAAATGAAAAAGGGCCTCCAAATTCAGCCATACCAAAGGCCAACCCCTCAAAAATCACATATCAGATTTAAGACAAGAGCTTTGAAAAGGTGCAGATGTCATTTCTGACAAATGTGCAGTTCTGTAAACCTCCTCTTCAATGAGTCAATATTAAAAAGCAAGAAGGTATTGTATGTCCATATAAACATGATCGGAAGCAGAAAGATTTTCCCTCTTGGGCCACATATAAATGAGAAAATGGATGTTAGAATTTCTATGAGGTTCCAGTATGTCGCTTACTGAATAATAACTATGAAAATTCACCCATGGAATTTTAAACTGTTTTCTACTTAGTATGTGTAATAATTTCTATGAAATATATTTTATTTCCTTGCCAACCCCCTCCCAATGGCAACAAATGTATTTATTTATTTATTTATTTAGCAAATTTATAGAGCCACCCATGTCACAAAAAGTGACTCTTTTTGTGTCACAAAATTCAAGAGAGGACACTCATAACCATTAGTCTTGCAAGACATCCAGTTTAAGACCAGCTTTGATTGAAAAGATGTAGTGAAATGTTAAGCAATATGAAAAACCTCAGCCATGCTATTAATGGACATGACCCAGCATTACCCATGAACCTAAGCATATGACTCCTAATCATAACCTATGACTTATTATGTTCCAAATATGCATATTCCAAGTTTATGGCTAACTGATACGGTCAGCAAAAGTCTTGATGACCACTTGATGACAACAAAGGCATACAAAAACCTCTAACTCTTTGTTGCCATCTGGTGGTCATCTAGATTTTTGCAGATCTAGTAGGGAGGTCTGTAGGAAGTGCAGCAGAGAGATGTATTGCTAGAATGGATTATCAGATGCATGTCTCGGTCCCTGCATCCACAAGAGTTCCCAAATTCAATTCCATATTTAAATAAGTATATAAACAAAAGAGTAAGAATTCTATCCTGTCCCCCATCCTTGATTTATATTCCTCCTTAGGAGTCATCTGGATAAATGAAGTTTCTGTGTGTGTTTTCAGCTTTGCTTTTTTTTTTTCTTTTTTTAACATGTAAAAGGAGAAAAATGGTTCCAATGCCACTGCATGATAAGATGAAAATGAACAATAGAATGAGAGATGTATGTTGGGGGTGAGAGGGGAAGGAGGAGAGTAGAACTGAATGCTGAGAGACTTTGGGAAAGCTTCATCAAATTTGTAGTCAGAGAATTTGTGTAGACTTTTTTCCCCCAAAATTTAACCCAAGGAAAGATAAATTCTCCAATATTTTCCAAAGCATCACCACTGGACATGTCCAATGGGAACAGTTCCGTGCTCTTGTCTCCCCATAAAATTTAAATTTTAAGTTGGAATCCAAGGAAGCTGAATGATTTGTTTCATTGTATAATAAAAGGTGGACATTCGCACCTGCCCTTTGGCTACCAAAAGCAAGAACCCCATGCGCTACCCATGAAAATGTATCTGGCATCCTGTTTTCCTTTGAGAGACATCTCAAAACAAATGCCCTTTTTTTCAGATTGAATGCCCCCAACAGGAAAATTCAGAAGAGTGAGGATAAGACAATAGATATATGTCAGGAAGGAGAAATGGGGGAGGGCAAGCATAAGGATGGAGAACCTAAGAGTATGTGTGGATGTCCCTAGAGGTACTTTACTTTACTCAAAATCCTCCAACCCCAAAACTGAGATTTGGTAATTGAGAGTTATTGCTCTCCTTTGAGAGGAGATAGAGCAGGTTGTCAAATACCAAAAAGGGTGGTGGTTATCTGTCATCATTATTGTTTTTGCAGTACCACTTTGGAACTCTGGAATCTATCTTTGCAGCCTTTAGGAAAACTCCAAAACAACTTTTTGTTATCTTCAGCTTTCTCATGTATTAGGTTTTATCTTAAAGGCCTTTTAGAAGTAATCGTTTTAGCATTCTCTGACTTGTCTGACCACTTATTATTTACTAGCTTTTATAAATGTCACCGATCATTGCTGTTTGTTTATGGTGTTGGGTTTTTAATAGGCAGCCTAAATAAATAAATGACGTGGGCAACTGAAATCCCTATAAATTGGCAGACTTGGAAGATTGGAAGAAAGCATGACTGAACTGGAGCTTTCTGTACTGTCATGGTTTGTGGCAGGTTCCATTATTGATAATAAAATGTTTGCCTTAGGTTTCTTTTTCTTAAAGTATAATCTTCAAAAGAGTTTTGCTCAAGGCAGCAGTTCACAGATACTTAGGGTTCAGTTGAGTGTCTGTGAGGGTATCTGTAGGCACACTTCTTTGGTCTATTTTGTGCTGCCAATCTACATCAAGAGGACAATAGCAGATAAGCAGTTCCCCTGCTGGAGGAGAGTGTATAATTCAACATACAAAAAGGTGCTGGGCTAGAGACCAGGAGCCTGTGAGTTCTAGTCCCGCCTTAGGCATGAAAGCCAGCCGGGTGACCTCGGGCCAGTCGCTCTCTCTCAGCCCAATTTGGTGCAATGTAGACCAGCCTCTTTGTGGTGCACCCAGGGCAACGTGACTTGTCACGGCTAAATAGTCTACACATCTGGCTGCTGGACCTCACAAGGATTTCCCAGCAAGAAAAAAGCAGCATGAACACCAAACTGCTATGCCATATGATTAAAAAAAAAAAAACATACGAAAAGAGACAATGAAGGAAAGGGAAACAAATGTAAAAGAGAAAGGGAAGAGGTTATCTTTTCATCTAGTCATATTTAAACTTCATTATAGAATAGTGTGGCACTAAGGCTTCAGCTTTTGAGAGGAGACTTTGAAGATGAAATTTTGAAGGTGCTTCTGGTACCTGATAGAGGTAGAGGTGGAGGTGAAAAAGGCACAGACAAGGATGCATTATATATAAAATGAGAGGGGGTATCTGGAAGATAGAAATAGTATTCAGAGTGATTCAAGCTGATTTTCCAGAGCAATTCTGCCAACATCACACTTTTTGTTTCTCCGGTTTCTGGACAAAGAGTTGAACATTCATAGCTGGACTTCCATATTGTTAGTTTCCCCATATATATTCAGGTTCAAAGGGATGAGTAGGAAGAAGGAGGACAAGCAGGTTTGTTTGTCATAGTTCTTATAACATCTGGAATGGCACCACTTCAGAGAAAGAGCCAATTGGAGTTGATCTGTCAGCATATCCAATGGCATGACTTTGCTTCCTGTCCCTCCATCTGCTGCAGAAAGATGAAATAGCTGCTGCCCAATGCAACTGATGGTAGGAGGAGCCCTGATTAAACGAGGCTGATGGCAGGTACCTCTCCCACTCAGCCAATATAGTTTCACTTCTCTCAACAGTGTGCTCTTTATCTTTGGAGGTATTCAGTATTTCCTTACTGAATTCAAATTTTGTCTTTCACCCAAAAATGCTGCCTGAAACAGCTAGCAGGAAGAAGAATGCAAATAATAAATTGATTTAAAATACTGTTTGAAACACCTTCCCAAAATTGAGAGAACTCACCCACTCTTCAGGGCAAGAGGTTTACATGCCTGATTCTCCCTGCTGTTAGGAGAATAATGTGGGTCTGGGGGAAATGGTCTGACCTCCCTTGGCAGGTAATTCCAAAGTTTGGGAGCCACTACCAGAAAGGACCTCTTGTCTTCCTATTAACTGTAACTTTGATGTAGAGAAGGTCCTCTCCCAAAGTTCTTAAAGTCCCAGCAGGATCCCAAAGAAGTAAACAGTCTTTCAAACTGTTTGTGTTGATCAAGCAAACTTGTTACTGGAGTTAGCATGGGGTTCACTGGGATTTTTACCTTGTTTTGCCATGTCTATTTTAAAAAAAGGACTTTGAGAATGTTGCAGTCATTTCTAGACTTAGCATGAAAGTGTTAATCTTAATGACAGGCAGTCTGTTCAGAATAACACAGCTTGATGTTGCATTAGCAGTTGTGTATACAATCTACCAGGGGTTGCTCTGTTGATGAAAATACAATTCCTAAATTGAATTAAGCACAATAGAAATGATGCAGTATAATGTTAACAGGCATCGACAAGTGGGATGCAGTTTTCCAATGAGATTTTTTAAGAATATAGGGAATCAATGAGGCAGAGAAATGAAGAGAGCCTGTTCCAGATGGCAGGATCTTCTGGGAAAGGGTTTGCGCATCAGATAGTCAGATTTGACAATGAGGATAATGGCCATGGGAGAAGAGGGTGAAGTCCAAAGAGGCAACCAGAAAAACAAAACACCACATGACCCACTGAATTAAACTCAGGAGATAGGAGTTGCCAGTTGACCTTGGGCATCCATCTTCAATTAAATCACTTTCCTGAATTACATAAAGGATTATTCTGGCTGGCACAATGAGACATTGGGTTCAGCTATGGGAATTCAAACATTCGTAAAATGAAGATCTCATATGTGTCGCTCAGGTAGGAAATGGTGATAGACAAAACCCTTTTGAGACATTGAGATGCCTTCATTGGAAGCTTTAATTTTTCCTCTTTTTGAAAATTTCTTCAGATCTTTCACCAAAGGAATATTTGCTTCAAAGGATTAATTTCACTTTCCTTTTCCTTCATTTTATTATTTTGCCATAGGCAAAATCTGGTGAAAGTTCAAGTATTAACAGTTTTAAGGTTGAAAATACCACTGATTTCCTCTAATGCAGCTTGGGTGTCTACATATTTCTCATGACTTTCCTTTCCTTTCCTTTCCTTTCCTTTCCTTTCCTTTCCTTTCCTTTCCTTTCCTTTCCTTTCCTTTCCTTATAATTTTATTAAAAGTTTTAAAAACAAAAGTAAATATTGTATCTATATTAATACAAACTAATACCATTAGTCTAGTTTTAATGTATTATCCTTATTAATACATTAATATTAATTAGTAATGGCTAGTATTAATATTATCTATATTAATACAAACTAATATAAGGAAGAAAAAAGAAAAAGAAAACAAAGAGAAAGCTAAAAGTATAAGACAGAAAGAAAAAGAAAAATCAAAACCATAAATCATACGTTATTTTTTTCCTGTTTTACACAAAAAGTCCACCCTTGCTTCTTTTCTTAATGTGCATTTTTGTATCTTATTTTCACTTAAAATGTAGACATTTTGGTAGGCTTTTTTTTTCTCCTGGAGAACTCCATTGCAAAATTTGAAGAAGTGAGGTTCACTGTAGTATTAGTTCAAAACTGGGGAATCTGCATTTTGAATCTGTGGATTGAGTGAATTTCTCTCTAACCCCTTCCCTATTTTGTAGAAACTGTGGGAAATGGCATTCATCAAAAATACAGAGAAAACCCTCAAACAATATGAAATATGTGCTGAACTTCTCTGTTCTAATTGAAACTTCAGCATATACCGAACTTATTTTGCAGTTCACCACTTAGATCCAATTCCACTTTGCTGCATTTACATTTGAGAGCTAATATTAAAGGTCTCCACCTCTGTTGATCCTGGTTAAGTTTCTTTTTGTCTTATCATGAACCCTTTAATTAACTGATAATTTGAAGAGTCTGGTAGCACCTTTTGAGACTAATGAATTTTAATAAAAGACGTAAGCTTTTGTGAATCAGAGCTTACTTTATCAGATGTGCACAGTGGCTGAACTGATGTAGGATTTAAATTGGAATGAGTCAAAGTGGAAGAAGCAGAAGATAAGGTGGTTATAGAGATGCAGGTTACACCTGTGACTGATTACAACTACCTTATAAAACACCAATTGTAATGTGTTTAAAACTCTTGGCCTGAAAGCTTTTGATGTATGTAAATCCAGCAATCTCTCACTTAATTGTGCTAGTAAAACTTATTGTTCCAAAACAACTACTGCAACAATAAGAATAACAAATTAAATTTATATGCCACTCAACTCTGGGACTTTGAAAGCTGTAACAAAATCTTCTAGGAGGTTAAAATGCCCTGATATCACCTTATTCTTGTTTAATTGCTGATGTCATTGTAATTTGATTCACCAAGAGTTATCTCTGTTCCTTCTTATCATCTCAGATATCAATCCAAGTCACCTAATCTTTGTTTTACCTCTTTTTTGTCAACCTCATTTCCCTTTCAGTTATAGGGGACTTCTAGAGTACTCTCAACACAAAGTTTAATCCTGTGAGTGTCCAGGGGAGTGGGAGGCAGCTGCTTCAGGTGGCATATACTGTATTTAGGAGTAAGAAATGAAGACAAGATGTTTAAAAGCAGAATCTTGAGGGCCACATGGCTTGACTGGTATTTTTTGAGTTATCCTACAGTCCTGAGTTACAGGAATATATTGAAAAAAGACTCAATTAATGGTAAAGATGGCTTCTGTAGATGAACTATTACCCCTTCCTTTTGCCTGAGAAAATAAATACTATAGGCATTTAGTTTTCATGATTGGCCCAATATCTCAGGCAAAATAAAACAGAGATAATGAATGACAGACTGGTCAAGGAAGTAAATTGGAGTCAAGTGCCTACCCAATTCTTCTCCAGTCCACCATGACCCGCTGGAATGGCTCTTTTTTCTGTGAGTATTCTTCCCTCTCAGAAAACTGAGGACTTCCTCAAAGAAATGAACATAGAATTATTAGTTAGTTGGGATTCAGAAGGGTACATGCAAGGGGAAGGAAATGCAGTGGTAGCTGTGATGGAAATAGCTTGGGATCCTTCTTTAACCTCAAATAACCTCCAATCAAATTAACCTCAAGTAGTCCTCCCATCTCAGGCAGTGTATCTTCATGAGCCACCATTGCTACCTTTGTACAAGCCCTCCTATTACCTTTGTTGATTACCACCAGCTGTGTTCTGATCAGTATGACTTGACTCATATTTTGCCTTCATTGTTCTGCATGTTCCCCACATTATTTCCTATCTCTGGAAAAGGAGGGAAATTGCAGATTGCACAAAATGATGATATCAGGATCGATGCAATAAGCTGTATGATTTCTTCTGCAAGTGAAGAGGGGAATTTGAAGTGAGGTTGTATCTTCAGTGCATTCCTCTGGTAAAATGCAACTTCCAATTCCCTCCTCAAAGAGTAATTGGCTGTACATAATTATTCTTTTTACAGATGTTGTCCTTCCAGAGGATTCTTAATCTCCACTCCCACAACCATATCTACCCCACTGCTTCTCCTCATGCCGTTCTGAACATATCCCTCAACATAGATTTAGGGTATACCTATAGAGTTGGGAGAAAGATTTTGTTGTTGTTTATTCGTTCAGTCAGTTCCGACTCTTCGTGACTTCATGGAACAGCCCACGCCAGAGCTTCCTGTTGGTCGTCAACACCCCCAGCTCCCCCAGGGACGGGTCCGTCACCTCTAGAATATCATCCATCCACCTTGCCCTTGGTCGGCCCCTCTTCCTTTTGTCCTCCACTCTCCCTAGCATCAGCACCTTCTCCAGGGTGTCCTGTCTTCTCATTATGTGGCCAAAGTATTTCAGTTTTGCCTTTAATATCATTCCCTCAAGTGAGCAGTCTGGCTTTATTTCCTGGAGGATGGACTGGTTTGATCTTCTGGCAGTCCAAGGTACTCTCAGAATTTTCCTCCAACACCACAGTTCAAAGGGATCTATCTTTCTTCTTTTAGCCTTCCTTATGGTCCAGCTCTTGCAGCCATATGTTACTACAGGGAACACCATTGCTTTAAATATGCGGACCTTTGTTGTCAGTGTGATGTCTCTGCTCTTAACTATTTTATCGAGATTTGTCATTGCTCTTCTCCCAAGGATTAAGTGTCTTCTGATTTCCTGACTGCATCTGCAGTTATCTTCGCACCTAGAAATACAAAGTCTTTCACTGCCTCTACATTTTCTCCCTCTATTTGCCAGTTATCAATCAAGCGGGTTGCCATAATCTTGGTTTTTTTGAGGTTTAGCTGCAAGCCAGCTTTTGCACTTTCTTCTTTCACCTTCATCATAAGGGTCCTCAGTTCCTCTTCGCTTTCAGCCATCAAAGTGGTATCATCTGCATATCTGAGATTGTTAATGTTTCTTCCAGAGATTTTAACTCCAGCCTTGGATTCCTCAAGCCCAGCATGTCGCATGATGTGTTCTGCGTACAAGTTGAATAGGTAGGGTGAGAGTATACAGCCGTGCCGTATTCCTTTCCCAATCTTAAACCAGTCCGTTGTTCCGTGGTCTGTTCTTACCGTTGCTACTTGGTCGTTATACAGATTCCTCAGGAGGCACAGAAGATGACTTGGTATCCCCATACCGCTAAGAACTTGCCACAATTTGTTATGGTCCACACAGTCAAAGGCTTTAGAATAGTCAATAACACAGAAATAGATGTTTTTCTGAAACTCCGTGGCCTTTTCCATTATCCAGTGGATATTGGCAATTTGGTCCCTAGTTCCTCTGCCTTTTCTAAACCCAGCTTGTACATCTGGCAATTCTCGTTCCATGAATTGCTGAAGTCTACCATGCAGGATCTTGAGCATTACCTTACTGGCATGTGAAATGAGTGCCACTGTTCTATAGTTTGAACATTCTTTAGTGTTTCCCTTTTTTGGTATGGGGATATAAGTTGATTTTTTCCAGTCTGATGGCCATTCTTGTGTTTTCCAAATTTGCCGGCATATAGCATGCATTACCTTGACAGCATCATCTTGCAAGATTTTGAACAGTTCACCTGGGATGCCATCGTCTCCTGCTGCCTTGTTATTAGCAATGCTTCTTAAGGCCCATTCAACCTCACTCTTCAGGATGTCTGGCTCTAGCTCACTGACCACACCATCAAAGCTATCCCCGATATTGTTATCTTTCCTATACAAGTCTTCTGTATATTCTTGCCACCTTTTCTTGATCTCTTCTTCTTCTGTTAGGTCCTTGCCATCTTTGTTTTTGATAATATCCATTTTTGCCTGGAATTTACCTCCAATGTTTCTAATTTTCTGGAAGGGGTCTCTTGTCCTTCCTATTCTATTGCCTTCTTCCACTTCCGCGCATTGCTTGTTTAAAAATAATTCCTCATCTCTTCTGGCTAACCTCTGGAATTTTGCATTTAATTGGGCATATCTCCCCCTATCACTGTTGCCTTTTGCTTTCCTTCTTTCTTGGGCTACTTCTAGTGTCTCAGCAGACAGCCATTTTGCCTTCTTGGTTTTCTCTTTCTTTGGGATGTATTTTGTTGCCGCCTCCTGAACAATCTTGCGGACACTGTCCATAGTTCTTCTGGGACCCTATCTACTAAGTCCAGTCCCTTAAATCTATTTTTCACCTCCACTGCATATTCCTTAGGAATATTAGTGAGCTCATATCTAGCTGATCTGTGGGTCTTCCCTAATCTCTTTAGTCTGATCCTAAATTGTGCAATAAGAAGTTCATGATCAGAACTACAGTCAGCTCCAGATCTTGTTTTTACTGACTGTATAGATGTCCACCACCTTTGGCTGCAAAGGATGTAGTCAATCTGATTTCGGTGTTGCCCATCTGGGGAAGTCCATGTATAAAGCCGTCTCTTAGGTTGCTGGAAGAGAGTGTTTGTTATGCAGAGTGAGCTGTCTTGGCAAAATTCTATCAGCCTGTGTCCTGCTTCGTTTTGTTCTCCCAGGCCATGCTTACCTGTAATTCCAGGTGTCATTTGACTGCCCACCTTAGCATTCCAGTCTCCCATGATGAAAATAACATCTCTTTTAGGTGTGTCATCCAGTAGGTGCTGCAGATCCTCATAGAACTGCTCTACTTCAGCTTCTTCAGCATCTGTGGTTGGGGCATATATTTGGATCTCTGTGATGTTAGATGGCTTGCCCTGAATTCGAATTGAGATCATTCTATTGTTTTTTGGATTGTATCCAAGCACTGCTTTAGCCACTTTACTATTAATTATGAAGGCTACTCCATTTCTTCTGTGGTCCTCTTGTCCACAGTAGTAGATCTGGTGGTCATCTGATGTGAAGTGGCCCATTCTAGTCCATTTCAGTTCACTGATGCCCAAAATGTCTATCTTTAATCTTGACATCTCACCAATAACCACATCCAATTTGCCCTGGCTCATAGATCTTACATTCCAGCTTCCAATGGTGTGTTGATCCTTAGAACATTGGATTCGCCGTTCACCACCAGCACCGTCGGCCGCTAGCCGTCCTTTCGGCTTTGAGCTAGCTGCGTCATCACGTCTGGGGCTAGTTGAGCTCATCCTCTGTTCCTCCCCAGTAGCATTTTGACCATCTTCCGACCTGGGGGTCTCATCTTCCGATGGTATACCAACATATCTCTGGTTGTACTGATCCATTTAGTTTTCACGGCAAGAATACTGAGGTGGGTTGCCATTACCTTCCCCAGGGATCGCATTTAGTCTGACCTCTCTGTCATGACCTTCCCGTCTTGGGTGGCCCTTCACAGTTTAGCTCATGGCATCATTGAGGTGCTCAAGCTCCAGCACCATGACAAGGTAACGATCCTTTGCCAAAGTGGGAGAAAGATAGTAAATAGAAATCCACTTCTTTTGGTTATATTCTATAAATAAAAAGTGGCACTACTTGTTTGATTCTATATATTGATCTTACATAATAAAGAATACCAAAACATTATGATTTTTCTTTATCCTCTACATAAATTTTGGCCCACAGCCTACAGGTCTCATGCAAATCACTGTACCACTTAATTTACAGTCCCCCAAAACTCCATCCTGAGACTACACCATCAAAACATAATGGCAAACTGCAAATTCTGGGTTGGAAATCCTGTTAACAATTACTATTTTTAACAATAATTTTGTAAATTGCAAACCAATTAAAAAGGACTGAAAATTCCATCTCATCTCCCCAGTGATGCCATCATATCACTGCCAAGCCATTTTGGCTATGTATTACATAACAACAACACATTTAGAAAATTATTACCAATCTCTATTACTGTGTGAATGCAGGTGCCTTTATTGCTAGACTGCTGCAACCTCAGATGTTTTAGGATGAAAAAACTGATTTTAAGTACTGTATGCTACAGATTATCCTTAGATGGATTCCCTCATTTTATTTTGTTTTGATGTTTTTTTTTTTAAAAAAAGTCTTACCACTTATAACATGCTAATCATTGACTCCTCATGACTTCATCAACATGTCCATGCAGTTGTCTTGGTAACAATCTGAAAACGGATTGGCACTGTCTATTGTTTGGACATTTTTTTTTCTTTTTTTCCCCCCAATTTGCAGTGTGACTTTCAACCCTAATATTCTCTGGTAGTTTCCCATCCAAGTACTACAGTAAGCAAGCCCAACCTTACTTAGTTTCCCAGCCCAGACAAAATCAACCAGATGCTTCCACTACTAAAAATGAATTATTAAATAGATTTTCAGTACCTTAATCATTGCAAACAATCCCATACCTAAACCTTGATACATTTTCTTCATGTCTACCATAAATCCACAGAAATTATTCTTCCCTCTCTAAATCCCATAAGCTTTAGCACACTTACTGGAGCACAAATGTCTTTGAAGCCAGTGGAATCTACTCAACATCTTTACAGTGGAAGAATTGGGTCTTAACCTTATGTAATTAACACAGTATTTAACTGTCTTTTCACAATGACTGAAATCACAAAGGATGTACTGTCTGCATTTTAAAATTAATTTGTTCATTTATCTTGATGATCTTCTAGGTTTATGGAAATAGTTTGCTGGAGTGATATATTCCTTTTTTTCCCCATAATATTGCAGCCATTTATTACTGTTCCTTTACCTAGAATTCCCTAATGTTACTATTAAATAATCTCCTTAAATGTACGAGGCTAATCAAAATTAGTAACCTTGAGAAAATTGACATACATACATATATATACATACAGTCAATTTTCTCAAGGTTACTTATATATATATATATATATATATATATATATATATATATATATATATATATATATATTTACTTTTGAATATTTTAGTGTATTTCTAATAAATGCTCAAAGAAATTAGTTTTATTAAATTTTGAATCAAATGGCTCATAGATTGCCCAAAAGATTGAATCCAGACTTAATCATCCTTTGAGTAAATTCACTAAAATCTATAGGACTTTAGTTATCTGTGATGGTTAGAGTAAACACACTCTAAATATAACTAAGTCCAAATCCAATCTTATTGCACATCTAGTAATTTATTTTAACATTCAGTATTTATTTAGTCATTGATAGGTTTGTTATAGTTTAGTAGATATGAATTGATATTTCACTGTCATCATTTTTGACATGTGATAGCTACTGAAATTTTCAAAAAAAGAGAAAATGAAGTTATGTCAATTAATATGAAGTTTCAGTTCCGCATCCATTCCATGAGACTTCATTTTGAAGAGACAAGTAAAAAATTCCCATCATGTCATTTAAAATTCTTTTTATTAATATAACACTTATATCATGAACTTATTGTGAACCATTACTAGGCATATATTTAAAAAACAATGGAAAAATACAATTTAATAGAAATACAGACCAAAAAGAATTATTAAAAAATTACAAAATAAGGTTATATAATAAAAGCGAACCAATAGAGCAGATAACATCAAAAATTACACTGTTTGTGGAAGCCTTCCTAAATAGTTTTTAATTAATCTTGGAAAGTCCCACTCCTGCTTGCTAAGACAGAGAGTTCCATAATTTAGATGCAAAGATCTTAAATTTGACATATGATGCAACCTCTGAAATATCAAATCTGAAGTTTCATATAAAAAAAAAGGCCAATTGCAACTTCAGTTTTTATTGTGTATTGTATATATCTGTAAAAATATAGCTGGGCAGAACCATTTCTCTTTTTAAGAAGGAAGGTTCTACTAGGCTTCTAAGTTATATGCAGGGAAGCCATGCCCTTAAAATTGGGTCTAATCAGGATGAAAACCACATTTAAAATGCAATAAAAATAAATTAATTAAACTAAGTGAATATGTTTATTTCCCACTTATAATTTTTTTGCCTTTCTGAGACATTAAAAATTCTACTTGGAGAATGGTAACTTGAAGAATAACATTCCGAAAGCTGCATTACTTGAATATAGGAAATCATCCTGTATGATCCTGTATTATATATCTGGTAAATGCCAGTCCTTCTGAGCTAAAATCTCTAATGGCTCTTATCTTACTTTCCTGGCTGATCGTTTTAACTGAGGAAACCAGAAGGCTTAGGAAAAAGAGACCTGCCTACTTCTTCTAGATTGCTCTTGCATATATGTCCCTTTATTTGTTTGTTTGTTGTTTATTTTAATTAATCTTTCCATTATTTTCAAAAAGAAGTTGTGAGGAAATTCATCAGCCATATAGGTGTTTCTGTAACATATTTTTCTCCCAAATTATACATTTCTAAACCCATTCTATCCTTAAAAACACTTCTAGAAGAGTATATTTTGAGCTGATAACAAAATTACAAAATTCAGAGAAGGGTGAAATCTGGATAGTAGCCGTTCTGTTCCACATAATACTTCATGAGGTGTATAGACCAGGTCAGTTTGCATCTGAATGGATAAGAATCAAATTATTGCAGCTCTTTCTGCAAGTAAAGCATGCCTGCTTCTGCTAAGCTGAGATCCCCCTTGCAGTCTCAAATAAATCAAGCAAATTGGTTGGAGGTCTTTCCCTCTGCTCTGTAAAGCATTCTATGCCCCATATTGGGAAAAGACTGAATGATCATTCTATTAAAAAGACGGAAAGGGATGAATGTATTTGTCTAAATGGAAATACTGAAGGATAGGGTGTTCTTGTTCTAGGCACCCAGCCATGTCCTCCTCTATAGTATTCCATTTTATTTTCTTTCTTGCCTGTTTTTTCTTCTGTCCCGAACCATATGTTGGCATTCCACAACCACTGTGCAAATTGATTGCTCACTTGGCTGAGAGTTTATTTTTGCGTCTTCTGAATTCTCGTTTTTGGGGAAGATGGCTTCTCTTTTTGCAAACTTTGGAATTCCATGCAAACACACACGCACACGCACACACACTCCCGAAGCCTGTGGATACCTGGCAATATTCTCATGTGTGAATAGTGCCTATTAGGCTTTATAAGCAACCATGTCCATTTGCTGAACATAGGAAATAGGAGAAAAGGTATGTAGAAAATTAACCTCTTTTAGTGATAATGCATACAGACCTATATGTACAATGTCAGATAGGGTGGGGAGAGGAGAAAAGTAAGCATGCTAGGAGTTATGATTTACAGTCCAAAATTAATTGATTGGTTGATTTAATAATTTAACACAACACACACACACACACACACACACACATACATTTCTTCTGGATCTTGCTTATTTACATTTCCCCTTTTCTGTTTCTTAAACAAAACTGCCAGACACTTCATTGTACTTTTTCACTCACTTTTGCTGATAATCACAAATTGTCATTTAGATAACCACCAGATTTTACTGGGATCAATCCTTTGGGTTAGACATTTTCTTAAAAATCAATATGCTTCACCATTTTAAAAAAGGGGATATTATAGACACCCATTATGCCAGTGTTTCAGTTTCGTCAGATATCGTGACTGGTGCAATCCACATTTACAAGAATGCTAGGCAATTTAAAAAGAAGCTTTTTCTCTTAAAAATAGTGGTTTGATGATGCCATCTAGCTGTTAATTTGAAAATTACTGGGCGAGGAAGTACCACAAAGAGTCTTGTGGCACTTTAAAACCAATTAAGGCTGGAATCTTATATTTACCTACCTAGGAGTAAACCTCAATGAAATCAATAGAACTTAGTGCTAAATAGACATTGAGAAGACTGTGATGCAACAAGAGCAGAAATTGATAATGAAGAAATTGTTCAGTATGGGGGGGCGGGGAGAGAGACTGGCTGCAGGAATGGGACTGCTGCCCATAATAAGATTTTTAAAATTAAAAACTGATATCTAAGATGCCATGTCTTACTCTCAACTGCAGTAAATATACAGTGTTGAATCATGAGGGTTATCAACCTCTGAACTGAGGCTAAGTTTTCAGCAGTTTACAGTAAAATCAAATCCACATAAAGGTAATTTTTATCAGTGAGATAACCACTGCTGTAGACATGGAATTAGTATGCGAAAATGAGTATGAGATAAAGTACAGACATTATTCTTGAGGGGGGGAGTACATATGTTAGGTTAAAGTATGTTTTGTGTGTGTATGCGTGTGCACATGGGCTAGCATTTCGTTTTGCAATATGAGAGCTGTTTCTGACTTGTTTTCATATTATTTTTTTCCCAAGAATTTGTTAGACATGCTCAAATGCAAGTTATACTCTTAAAGTTATAGTGGTTAAGGTATTGGACTAGATTCAAGTTGCTATCTATCCTCACCATGGAAATTCAGTGTGTGGCTTCAAGCTAGTTTCTCTCTCTCAGCCCAACCTACTGCACAGGACTGTTATGGGAATAAAATGAAGGAAGATTCCCTTGTAAGCTCCCTTGGGTTCCTGGAGGAATCGTGGGATAGAAATCCAGCAAATGAAATAAATGAAAAAAAAATTAAGATCAGACCAGTTATGAAGAGTGTTTGGTGTTCCAAACAAAACCCACACACATCTGTTCAATATTCTGGTCATAGAAAGCTACCTTGAAGTTGGCTATTCCAGTCTTGAAATGAAGATGCATACTGAGATATTAAAACTATGTATTCAAAATGAAATGACAACAGAACTTGAACTAAACATTAAGGCTGCATCTAAAAGAAATGTAACTACTCTAATTTTTTAAACACAAAATCAATTTCTTCTTTAGGGAGTAAGTCTTCCTAGGCAAACAGAGAGAAACAGCTTTTATTTTTCAAATGGTATTTCCTTTGCTTTCTGTCCCCTACACTACTAGGAAACTGCTGTAGCAATTGCTTCCATTTCAGCTAATCAAAGATCAACTACAAAAATGTCTGTCATCACAAGAATCCTCCTATCTCTAGAAGTAATATCTTAATGTCCAGTTATTTACACCGTCAGATTCCCATCCTTTGGTCAGTGAACTATCTATCGTTGGAAGCTCAGTCTAATGGCACAGACTCTTCAGTACTTCATGAACTACTGACTCCAAGGCCACAGTACATTACAGACAGGAAGGATTTGGTCTATGTCCTTTTTTGCAAACCCCTCTGCTTGCTTTTTCTTTAAGAGACTGCTAATCTGAGGTCACCTCTTTCTGCCTTTCTTCCTAGGCATTCAAGCACATGAAGCACATAATGGTTGACTCTTCCCCTGGTAGGATGCAGGTATCTAAGCTAGATAGTCTTTGCATTTCTTGTAAATAAACCTCCAACATCCAGCCTGACCTCCCACAACTACTAAGGTTGCTCAACAGTCTGTGATGGGTGGAGGGGGAGAGTGCTTTGTCCAAAGACAAAGTCCAAATATGCAATGTTACCTCTATTTACATGCTTGCACATTCTCAGTAATGTCTAATCTCCCTTGCCTCACTCTCCCTGCACAGGGATAGCAAGTGATAAATAGAATGAGAGGAGAGGAATGCTGTTTGGGGGCTCATTATCAGCAGCCATGCCCTCCCAGCACACTTCTTAGTCTTTCCTCACAGTCTCTGCCCAGTCCTAAGAAGCAGAAGCAAGGGGGTGGGGCTGAGTAATAGGGTGGTGGGCACTGCAGTGGACACTGGGGAGACACACAGTCTGGTAGGCAGGGAGAACACTGCTTTCTCTGGGTTTTTCTCCCACTCTGAGTCTCTGCAGCATCTGCTGTTCCTCTTCCATTGCCTGTCTGGCCCCATGCATATAGACTCCACCAGAAAAGAGGCAGTCAGGAACAAAAACAGTAGGAAGAGATTGGCAGTGGCAGCAGGAGGGAACTGCTGCTTTGGGCCCCCACTTTTATGGGGAACCCTGCCCTGCATAAGCTGCAATACACCTAAACTAGTTCAGCTTGAAACAGGACATGCCAAGCATTCTGAACATTTTGTTATTTTAAAGTGTGTCTTCTGAGAATTTTGTTTTGAGATTGAAACAAAACATTTGAGCCATTTTTAGTTTGGTTCCAAAGAAATGCAGCCAACTTGACAGTTCCAGCTGAACCCTTTCAAATGAACTATTTAGTTCCAAGCTTAAAGCAAAACCCTTTGCCATTTTTTGTACACCTCAAACAAGCAAAGACTATTTCTTTTTATTCCTAATTTTCATTTTGGGGCTTCACTGTGGGGAAATGGTAACAGGGAGAAGATACGGACATACTTTCATACAGGAAAGACCTTATAAAACCACCATTAGCCACATCATAATTTCCAGTCAGAAATTTTGAACAAGCAATGAGGATGAAATGCAAATCCCTTTTCAGATATGGCTGCCTGAGATTAGCTTCATTTTATGTTCTGTATTCCATTCTAGGTTTTACAGATCAAAGTCTTCCATGTTCTCCCCTCTGTGATTGATACATCCTTCCAGAATCTCTTCCATGGCATTAGTTCTTTTTCTTTTGAAATGCCTCTTTCCTACAAAGCTTTAGTTTAAGTCATGAAAGGATTTTTTTAACTGTAGTAGATGTATCTTTTATGAACCGTCTCTGTCATGATAACAAATGTTTCAGAATGCAGTTAATGTGGGTGAAGATCACCTTGCACCCTTTTAGAATATATGTCTAACCCCACCTTCAATTGAAACACTTATAGCAATATTTTTATTGTTTTCCTCCAGATGCTTTGTCTTCTTCCTCTTATCTTCTCTGCCTTAAAACATCTCCCCATTTCTAAAACTCTTTGAAAGATATAATGCATCTTATATTTAAAGTGCTCATTACATTAGATATCTCTGATCACAAGCATCTTACATCCCAGAAGTGTGTACTTTCAATAGTAGAAACCATTTTGAACATGAACAAGCCATGTTATGGCCAGTGAATAGTTGTTTTGTGGAAAACTATAATTAAATTTCAGCAAATTCTATGTCTGCAAGAGACACACAAGTCCATGAAGAAGTTGCTAACTGATCTTCACCGTTTGATGACAGTTCCAAAGAATATCAGACTTCTCCTTTGCAGCAGCATTATTAGTATTACTATTATTCCACATTCCTGTCTCATGTTGTATACCCGGTCAGATGTGTAAATCATTTCCAAGCAAGCAACAGTTGCTATCTGAAGTTTCTTAAAAAATTAATCAGTATGAGATTCTCAATTATAAAATGACAGATGATGGGGTTAATACAGGCCCTGATTTACTTAATTATTTTCTGTAATTACCTTCTGATTCCTGTATGGTTTTATCAAGTACAAAGTACCTGAAGCTTTGATGATTTAATGTTTGCTGTAACAACCCTTTGTGAAAGTTGATGTTCATTATAAAAGTTATTTCCACTGGTATGCATTTATATACTAGGGCTGCACATGCTTCAAAACTGAGTTGGCCAAAGTGCTTCAGACTTCACATGAACAGGAGCACAATGTCCCCTTGCCATTTAGAAAAGGAGCCTGGCAGGCTGCAAGCCTGAAATAAAATACATAAATAAGTAAAATATAAATAAAGTAAAAGTTGCAAGGGTCAGTTCTTAAAGTGGTGATACCTTTTTTTAGGCTAGCACAAAAATGCCAAATTGCTTTACTGAACAGCAGAGAGGTGCTGTGTTCCCACAAAAGCCAGAGCACTTCTGAATCATTGTCAAAGCATGCATGGCCTTAATATATACTTGGCTACTTAGTTCAGCGTAAGAGGCCCTGTTAAAGATGGCCCTAGTGCTAGAAATTGGGTTATCTATATGTATGATAGGGTCTTCTTCTTGGGGTTCTCCAGGCTATGAAATGCCCTCCACAATATCTATGCATTTAATAAGTAATAACAAATTTATTTTTAAAGTGTTCAGAAACATCAGGGGAAGTTCCTCGTACTCATGCTGTTTCAGATCTGATCTTATTTCCCAGTGTGTTGGTATCTACACCATTATTATCATGATTATCTGAGAGGATTCATTGCATGATCCCAAACATTCAGGGACCACCTGGAAACCACAATGTAACCAATCATATCTGGTCATGTAATGATATAATAGATGATAAATACTTCATACCGTCCCCAATGAAAGGGAAAGAGGGAGTTGAACAATTGCTTTAGGTTTTATTATTCACCAGCATTGCATAGTTAAACCTAGCTGTAGTCATGGATACATAGTTCTGCATGAAAATTTAGATTAGAAAGAAGAAGGAGACATGTTTTGAGGAATATAACTTCAGCTACCTTCTAACCAGACTAGTCAATCAAATTTGTGCAATAGAATTTTGGCATGGAATGCTGACACATTTTCTGTATTCATATGTGCATGTTATAAGCAAAGAAAAAAAAAAAGGGGGGGGGAGGCTACAAAAAACCAGTTTGGCTTGGCATTAATATTTATCGCTGAAGTTAGTATTTAATATTTATCGGTAAGGTATTGAAAATTGCTGTGAGACCTGAAGTTAATGGGCATTTTAGAAGGTGTTCATTCCCTTGTGTCTACTGCTTACAGCTGAAGTACAACCCAGCCCAAGAAACCAGGTTCTTTGTGCCTTAACAGGGTTATGGTCACTATGGAAACCAGTCCCTTCGTATCTTTGCATTTGGTACATCTGTCTTATTCTGTCTGCAGCTCTCAAAGAGGATACCTGCTGAGATATAACACAGGATAATAGGGAGAAATAAACAGAAGATGAGATGAAAATCTCAATCAGATATGGGGAAAATTCCATGAAACTTAGCCAAGCCACAATAGCTTATCACTTCTCTGGTCACTGATATAGAGTGAGAGATATTTCCCCCTCTAAATATGTCAGACTCTCATCATAGTTGAGATTACTCATATATAATAGAAGGACAGAGGGGTTATCTTTTTATGCTTTATTCCATATTACCTTCTATCATCTGAAGCCCTGGTAATAGCAGAAAAGAGGTTAGAAAAATCTGCAGGAACATTGTGCAGATGATTATTATCGGCAAACAGATATCATATTGGAAAAGCAATAGGAACCTTTAGCATTTGTACAACTTCCTCATTCAAAGCTTTAAGTAAAGATTAATTAATTAAGACTTCCAAGTAGTCCTTGAAAACAGCCAATAAATCCCTGCTTTGCAGTGACAATACAAATTTAAGTACAGCCTGATTCTCTAAAAACATTGACAGCTTCCTGGGTGACCACCACCCTGTGCACACCTCCTTGGAAATTAGTCCCATTGATCTCAATTAAATTGAAGTCTGAGCAGGTATAAATGAAATTCTACTGTAAGAATGAAATTTCCATCTTGGCACCTGGATGGACCAAGGTGACCACAGACACCAAGTTTCCTCCCCCACTTGACTTTTACTTTTTTAAAACAATTATTTTAATGGTAAGAAACTGGAAGCCAGCAAGCTGCAAAACAAAGTGTCAGTATTAGCATAGCATCTCTCTGCTATTCATTAAAGCAGCCACCTCTTTTTTCAGGTTCCGGCAAGCAACAATAGATGTTGCTGCTTTAAAATGCATCATCTCCTTAAAGTAAGGGCATCTTTTCCAGTTTTATGTAGAAACTTGAAAAAAGACATCACTGTTTTAATTAGTAAGGGAGGTGGTGTGTTCATCCTCACTCAAGGTATGAAGCATTCTTCCAAACCATTTTTGAAGCATGTACAGTCTAATAAATTGCAGTAATAGGAAGCTGGGAAAGCAAGTTCTAATGGGGAATCACATAGTACCTGGGCTATCTGGTGCTGTCAGCCTTCTCAGGTAGACCAGACAGGAAACGCGACCTGATGAACTAATTCTACTTTATTTTAAGGCTACATTAACAGAATCTTGCAAGTCTGAAAGTACAAATCTCCTCCATCTCTTTTTACAGCCTGATATGTTAGGGAGGATCTTTTCTGAGTTTCTTTCTCTTCCAGTTATGCAGCTGTGGACTATGTCCTCTCTTATCTGACTGTTCCCTAGGCAGCATCTCTTCCCTGCATCTCCCAAAGTCATTCCCACATACCATTATAGATGCTTTGTAACTATTTATGCCCCCCATGACTGCCAATTTATGCATGAGCAAGCCTACCACACTAGCTATTTTATAAGAGAAGCTACAACATGTTTTCAAAATTTCAAATGAATCTCCCCGCCAGACCTAAAAGTTGGGGATCCTTGTTGTAAAAGAATATTTCTATTGCAAAATGTTTGCCTCAGTATGGTGCTGCTGTCCCTTTCAGCTTATTTTTGTTTTCTCTGCTCTAGCGTAGAAAAACAGTTTTGAGATTCTGCCACATCAGCTTGGTGGCTCATTTTTATGCTACTTTTAATCAGGATTGGGTTTGTTTTATAATGTTCTCAGCATGCCCTAAGATTTGCTATGAGGAAAACTGTTAAACATGATGCTCTTTTTGTATGACTAAAAATACCACTTCTTCTAAATGTGTTTAATGTTCATTGATATTGGATTTCTTATTTTTCTAAGTTAATGATCTCTGTCTTGGAGATCTACTTTTCAATGGAGAAGTGGGACAAAAATGAAGAAATACATGTGAAGAATGAAGGATTGTGCTGCTGGAGGTGCCCTATACCCATTATAAGAGGTGCCCTAGATCTGTTATAGTATTGTGATATGTTCGATGAATTTGATTACTAAAATAGAAAATGCTTGTCTCTTGAACCCATTGACCAACCTTTTAGCCCAATGCTTGCTTAAAGAAAATTGTACCAGTGCTGGGGAAAAATGCACTGGTATTTGCTGGAAGGAACAATTCTCACAGATCTCTGACATTGTGTGTAGATCTACTAGGAATTTTTCCATTCCCCAGGAATATTTCCTTGCTTGTCATATAAAGGTTAATGATTCATCTACATCAAATAAGGATAAAGGAATCATCAGAACAGGCCCATAATTGCTGCCACCTTGAATATTATATTATATCCCAATGCTGCTGATTCTAATTTTGATATATAAAGATCTGTAATATGGAAAAGAACATTCAAGGTGGCTGACAACGTTTTAATTAGACTCCGGTCAGTATTTAAAGTGAAATGTTCAGCTCAAGGAAGACTAAAGCCCCCAAGGGAAATTCTATAGTAAGTCTATTTTCATAGAAAGCGGCTTGGCTTGGCTTGGCTTGGCTTGGCTTGGCTTGGCTTGGCTTGGCTTGGCTTGGCTTGGCTTGGCTAATTTGAGATGCTGTGATTTCAGAAAGAATATAGATAGCCTGTAGCATGAACATTTTTGTGACATCTTCTACTCTAAATGCTGTAGTGAAGGTAGTTGTATAAGGTTACAGTAACAGAATCTTGCAAGTCTGAATGTGCCATCCCCCTCCCTCCCTTTACCTTCATGAGAACTCTGGAGGGTCATGTCTGAGATGCTTTCTCAAATTACATTTCTGCCTTAGACTCAGATTTCTTTTATCTGACTATTGTCTTGGTTGCACTGTTCCTCCTGTTCCTCAAGGCTATTCCTTCTGTTCATTGCTGTAGTTCATTTCATCCTTGGCCACCTACCTCCTTCAAACCCTTTTATATTCTCCCTTGCTCATCATTTTTGCATACACTGGCCCTCTTTCTTCCCATTATTAGATGTGCTATAAATTGTCATGCACATTGTTTCTATTCAAGCATTTAGAAAAGATTGGTTTCCAGAAGTCTGCAGAACCACAATGGAGTATCTCCAGAAGACTTAGTTAAACTTCCAGAGTTTCTACCCTGCAGTACAATATAACTGGAGGGCCCTGAACTGGCGAGGCTGGTCCAAATCAACTTGCCCTGACATTTCAGTGTAATGATGCTGATTTCATCTAGTTTTTCTCTTAACTTTGGAAAAAATATGTTCCAGTATAAGCATGGTATCAACAGTGCAAAACAAAATTAGCAGTGCATTATTTCACTGAATTACAATTACCCCCTTGGTTAAAATAGGTGCAGTGTTACCATGCCAACCTTGAGTTTACCTTGTGTAGGTGGAGTTTTAATATGGCATACACCATGTTTAACCATGATTCCGTTGTACATGGAATACAATGTGTATATATATTTTTTCATACACGTATGTGCAGAGTTTTCATATATACCTAGAATTATATTTATATAATGTTCTGGGTATTTCCCTTTAAAAAGAAAGTAGACCAGCTAGAATAACTTCAGTAGGGAAGAATTAAGATTCTGTGGCAGCATAAACTTAAACTCAAAATTAATTTTATTTTAATTTAAATTCAATGATGCAAATCTAGGTGCCATATCATTGCTACCCCCCCCCCTCCTTATTTATATCCTTCCTATTTGTCTAAAGGATTATTTAACAGTTAATAGATAATAAATGTTTTAGCACATCACTAAGACAGGACATCTAATCTATTTTCCTTCTTTCTCAGACTAAAAATAAGCAATTCTATTTGAGATGACTAAGCTTTTGATACATCATGAATGTGCCAGTTCTGAAAAATACTGGAAAGTATTATGCTATTTGTTAAGATTTTGCTGTTATCAGATCTTTATGCAGTTAGCTAAGTAGGTGAGATAGGTACAACTGAAAATACAGTAAAAAACATGTGTCTGCATTTAAGTCACATTGATCTCATGTTTAATGTTTAAGTCCTGAAGATATGGTATCAACTGAACGTTTTAAAACTACCACATGCAGCTTTGTGCTTAATTTCTGTTCTTTTTCCATATTACACTGTATTTTTTTTTAAAAAAGAAGCCTCTAAAAATATTGTAACTTTAATTTTGAAATGTTATTTTCCTTCAAAATCTATCTTTATATCCGTATTTTGAAACGTCCATATTTTGCACTGCAAAATCCAGTGAATAGCTGTGTTCCAATCCAATATTAGATCAAAAGGTGGCAATCCATTTTTCTCCCTCCTTCCCCCTCTCCCTCGCCCCCACTCTTTTGTGCCTGTTTTGTGATGTGGCGTGAGAGTTGATGAAATATGTGGAATAAAGTCAAGTACTAGGATTGGGATAAAAACGTTCACAAGTTTACTGGTTGCGGCTTAGGAGGGCTTGCTAGAGGGCACATTCTAGAGATCCAGCAATTGTTCAGAGTGCTTATTGGCCCATTTGCTAGGACTGGCAGTAGAGTTCTTCCCCCTCCCATCTCCTTTACAGCCCAAGAAACTAGGGAGGGTCTCTTCTGAACCTCTTGCCCCACCCACTATTCCAGCTGTGGGCTGTGCTCTTATCTGACCCCCTAGGCAGAGTCTCTTGGCCCGGTCTCCCAAGGTCTTTCCCACATACCATTACACATAATCACTGACTGAAGAACAAGAGGAATGGAGGAATATACACCACTGCATCCACCCATCTCAGTGAGCAAGCAGTCTCAAGGTCAAGCTGGCCACCCCTATTTGTAATAACCAGATTCCTTGCTTAGCTTTTTAGAGATTGTAAGGGATTAGCTAAATACTTAGATCCCTTCAAATTATTTCCATCAAGTAGTAGGGAATTTTCCTACTTCCCAATTTATCTCCCAGTGATGATCTCCTACCCAAATCTGATCCTGCTTTGTATTTTGAGATTAGCTAAAATCATCTTAGGCTTTCAATTAGTTGGACTTGTGTGCTGATAGCAGAATATAAGTCTAACTAGAACATTATTCTTCACTTATCTTGCATGTTTCCATTGCATAGCAAAGATTATGCATCCATCTTTAATTCATCATCATCACATTTATCACAGCCCTAAGGCCAGACACAATGCTAATCTGAATGAATGGGTGGAGCCAACACAGCAGCCCAGCAACACATGTCTTTTATGCTCCTGCCCTTTTAATTTTATATGATTTTTAAACAGTACATTCTAGCTATTTTTGTTTCTTTTTTAGATAGTTTTACTTAAAATAAGTATATTAGTTTATCGTAGCTTTTAAATTAGACTTTTATTAGTACACTATTATAAATATATTCACATTCTTCTATGGTGAGATGACTGTGGAGTGAAAGGTGCAAGTAAAGTGTCAGAGAGGGCCAAACAACATGGGAAAACGGAAGAAATGGCATGGAATTAGTCCCGGCTCTCTCTCCTCCTCAAAATCTGCCAAACAACCAAAGATAGAAGAATTCCTTACATGAAAGGAAACTGTAAGTAAAGTAAATCTTCCTCCCACTTCAAGCAAATAAGCAGCCCTTGAATCATCTGAATGGGATTTTCAAACAGAACTTGAAAAGCAACAAGACCTTTCACTCTCTATCAGGGAAGAGCTAAATGAAAATTTGACCTCCCTCCCGGACTCTCACTGTTTGTCTCCAATACAACTTGTTCGCTCACCTAAAAATTCCAAGGGAAACAAAAATAAGTTTAAAAATAAGATACAATACCAGAACTTGGAGAGACTCCCCTGGGAAAACACAACAGAATACATGGCAAAGCAATGCCTTCTCACAGCTCAGACTGTCATTACACTATTCAAGCAGCTGTCAGATATATATACATCTTTAATTCTGAAATTGCATCCTTAAAAAATGTTGGTGCATACGCTGTTCATGGATTTAATTCAGATTAGCATTTCCATGTGTACCATGACCACTGGATGCATTATTGCATCTTTCTGAAGACTGCAAAATTTGGGATATTTTTTTTTTCTCTGCAATCACTATAGGAGATAATTTTCTAAATAATGAAACACCTCCTCTTTAGTTTTTGCCTGCATCTGTAACTTAATCATAACTTGTCTCAAAAGGTTTTATTCATTGAAGCAATCATAACCACCACTGGTTCAACCTGCCACTACATCTCATAATTAATATGTAAACTGGTCTGCAGAAATGTACATTACTTTATGTTTGATGTGCTAAATAGGATGAAATAGCCCTTATGAAATCTGCTTTATATGCATCACATGGATGCATGTGGGCAAATGGCTCAGAAGATTGCTAATGGGATGTAAGCTTTTACATGGGTAAACTCCTGTACTGAATTCTGAACAGGTACTTTAAAAGCCATTTTAAATTTACTGTAAATTTCAGTTTAGGTGAAATTAAGTAGCTGATATGAAGCCATTGTCTCATTCTCCTAGTTTACATGCAAATGACTAAAAAGAGATGGGGAAACCATTTTGGCCCGAAGTCCAAACCAGTTCCATCAGCACATTAGAAACTATATTCCAGTAATGGTCACACCCTAGAGCAGTAAGGAGCAACCTGCTTGGGCAGAGGTGGATCCAGATCTTAACACACTTCTGCACATTCACACAAACTCCATTCACTAGCACCGTCCTTCGGTTAAGCTTTAAAATAGATGACAATTTGTTATATTTTATAGGCTTACTGAACTAGTCATGGAGAAAATCTGTCTATAGTATGTGGCCACTAAGAGTTGACACCAACTTGATGGCACATTGTAAAGGACTGTGAGAATAACTTTGGGAGACAGAAGAAAGTGCCACAGCCTAGACAGTGGTCTGATAAACGAAGCCCAGAGGAGGAACGGAGGAGGAGAAAGCATCTCAGAAGAGACCCCTTCATCCAGTTCTCTGGAAAGTAAAGGCAGAGGAGGGGAGAAGGGCTTTCAGACTTGCAAGATTCTGTTACTGTAACCTTACAATAAAGGTAGTGTTAGTAATCATGATTTGGGTTTCTGGACTACCTAGAAGGGTTGATGCACATAATCAACCAATCAGCTGAAATAGGGCAAGACAAGAGTTTCCACCAATGAGAATGAGCTGCAGCTGCAAAGGAAACACCTTGCGACATTTTCTCCAAAGCACCAGCTGAGCCCAGACTATGTATCAGAAGAACATCCATATTTGGTTCCTGCCTTTTGGTTCAAAAAGGCAACATCCATATTTGGTTCCTGATCAACTATGACCACACAAGGTCTCTGCAGGAGTGGGGGGAGTGCAGGGCAAATTATGCCATATGTGGGATGACATCTGTGGCTAACTTACATCAGACATGACACAAATACATAACTGAGGCATTTGTGTGATGAGCATGTGACTGTTTTGGCATTATCATGGGTTCTTCTGGGTAGCACTGAGAATTGGTGAAGCTCACAGTTTACTAGACAATTGATAAGCTTTTTTGAGTGTGGGATAACATATTCAAATTTCATGAAACATAACTGGGAGAAATGTTGAAAGTCATCTAGTTCAGCAAGGATCTATCAAGTCAGTATCTATAATGCAGAGTAAGCTTTTAGCATTCTGCACTGGGTGGCTGTCTAGCCTCTGCTTAAATACCTCCTGAGACAATAAATGAATACCTCCAGCTAAAGTAAAGCTCATTACCACACAGAACAGTCTGTTCTACCATCACAGTGGATTTTTTTTTACATCAACCAATTTTTATCTTTAACCAAAAGAAATACATCCTTTTGTCCAATAAGAGTAAGACCTTATTAGAAATAAATGACAGCAACATATAACCAGGCAATGAGAAGCTTGAATCAAAGTGTAACGTGTAATTTTAAAGGGATCCTTGATATGAAAATAAAAGATGATAACACAGATGCCCTTATTTTAATCTGTGCAATGTAATTGGGAGGACAAAATAAAATCAAAATACATGTTATCCAATGGTTTGGGATACAGGAAATAATTTAAACTCTGCACTATATACTGTACATTTGGATGAGGACAAACTGATGCTACTAAATTTTGTTCTGTACATCAATAAATTCAGTCTAATGAAAGATAAATCATCCATATGGCTGGATATACTGGCAAAACTGCATTTTATTGTTCCATTCAGTGCCTGGATGTTAAAGGATAACTCAAGCTAGAATGATGCTAACTTATAATGCAAACGAGGCCCTGCAACAAACCCAGATATCTGCTTTGTCCCCACATCTACACCAACAGCACCACCACAGGCCCCAACAAGTAGTTATCTAAGATTAGAGACACATTCACATGATTGTCCTCTAATGTAATAAATGCAATCATCTGCCAGCAATGCCCCTCTGGATTCTATGTAGGACAAATGGAACAAACTGTGCAAAAGAATTAATGGAGATAAGTTTGACATCAGGACTCAAAACAAAGTAATATCAGAACATTTCAACATCCCAGGGCACTATCACAGATCTTAAAAGGACCATTTTGGAAAAATGAGACTTTAACATTGCCACTGAGTGAAAAATTGCTGAACTCATATACATATAAAGGTCTCAGCACTCAAAATTGATTTTTAACAGGTTACAATTGTTAATTGATAAGTTTATCTCTCACACATGTAACATGTATCTGCATAAACAATCTGGCTTCCCCTCCCTTCTTCACCTCAATTTAAATCCTGCATCAGTTAAGTCTTCTCATGAAGGGAGCTACAGCTCACAAGAGGTTGTCTTTTATTAAAATTTGTTAGTCGGAAAGGATCCTTCAAGCTAGCACGTATTGTATGGTTACAAAAGTGGCAATATTTTACTGCTATCCCAGTATAAACCCAGCATGATTTTCCTTAGAGTTCATTTCATTGAGTCTTCTGAAGATAGGCTTTCCATCTGTATTTCTCAGGGAAAAAGCATAGTGATAGTCAAGACACAATTGATATAATGGCTGTCATCTCCAGAAATATGTACCAATATTTAAACAGCAACAACAACAAAGCTTAGTCACACAGAAACATCCCTACCTCAAATAAATAAATAAATATTTTTTTTTTAAAAAAGGAAGGTTGCTCACAAAGTTGAAATAGCTTTAAAGTTATCAGAAGTCAGCAGCAGGTTTGAAGAAATAGACTGAATCTGATGAATCAAGAATCAAAATTGCCCAAATTCATTTATCCCAGAGACAAAGCAGTAGTTTTTAAGCAGAGTATCCTGAAAGCCCAGGAAGAGATGAGAGCAAGCTTAAGAGCAACACAAACACAAACAGTATTGAAACACTTATATAGGATGGCTTTAGTCATAAACTAAACACGGTTGTTCTGATTGTTTTTCGTGAAACCAATTATTTCTGGTGGGCTATAATAAATGACATCACTGTCACTTATTTGAAAAAAAGATCCTCTCGGTACCTTCACCATCTTCACTGGAGCCTCTCTCTTCAACCCCTAAAACCTATAAGAGTCGCTTTGGTGAGATGGGCAGTGAAGAAAAGGAAGGAAGGAAGGAAATGATATTTTTCCTTGAGAGAGCACAAGGCAAGCAGTGGCAGACTAGCAATTAAGTACATTGGGTATTTCTGTAAAATACTTGAAAATCACTTTGATGGGAATATTTGCTAGCCTTGATTTTCAAAAAAGCAGCAGGCTGTTTGCCACTCATTTGTCAAGTGACAACATAACCTTGTACTGTCTACCTTCATCCTCATATACTTAGGAAGCATGTTGTGCAGGAGTAGCATCACAGGGCATTCAATCAACAGCAATGGAGACTTCTCCCACAACTAATAATTCATTCTTTTCTGAGCACTCATTAGCATAAGGCCCCACAGATTTCAGCATAAGGAATTGTCTCTAGTGTGAGGACTTCAAAAAAGGAGACATTAATCTGGAAGACCATATTGCTTAAATAAAAACAACTAAATAACTCTTGGCGATCTTCATTCCCCTAGCTCTTACATCTAGAAGTCCCTAGACATTATTAGAAGGGAAAGAAAGACCTGCTGAATCATTTTAAGACCCACCTAGATCAGCATTATATTTCTCAAAGTGGCCATCCAGAAGCCTCTGAGGTGCTCACAACCTGCTTCTACTGTTTTCTCTTGCACCTAAAGTTGGAGCATGCTGTGCCCGATCTGAAGATAAAACAAATTATTCACAGATAATAACCCTTTATAACACTGTCCTCCATGAATATATCCAATCCCAAAAGTTCTCTAGTTGGTCCCATTATTTATAATCTACACTGTGGAGTCCTTGGTGCTCTCTGAGCTTGGTTGTTTGCTTGCAGACGTTTCATTACCCAACTTAGTAACATCATCAGTGCTAGTTAGTGTGGGGTTTGCTCCCTGTTTATATAGCTTGCCCTGCCAGTATTGGTAGTGGTGTGGTTTTCTCCTTGGTAGGTCCTTGATTAGGGTATTGTTTTGGATTCTCTGCAGGAACCCAGAACACCAAAAAGGAATCCAACTGCCTATCTTCCAACAAAATAGATACCCACACAACTTTATCAAAAAGTGCCTGACCACTGAACTCACTACAATACAACCAACACAAGCTATGAAAAAGATAACACTACAATACATCGAAAACATTTCAGAAACAACCAACAGATTATTAAAACCACACAGCATCACCATAGCACACAAATCAACTAAAGCCCTCCAAAACATCTTGTGATGGTTGCCTTATTCCCAAAGAGACACAGACTCACTTAGTCAGGGCTAAGGATTTCCGGTTTATTAGGAATAGAATGCATACATAGAAAAAGATGGGAATGAGCACATGGCATGCGAGGTAGCCAGTAAATACCCACGGTGCGGACCTGGTCCTTCTCCACCCCCCATTGTCCCAAAGTCCTGATCCGGAGTCTTGATGGGCGATCAGGGTGCGATTCCAGAGTCTCGATGGGCGATCAGGGGGATTAGCGCTGATCACCTCTGTCCTCTTCCTCTGTCCGGCGCAGGTGTGTCCCCCGGGGTAATGCAGAGATGTCAGGGAGATAGGATGATGGCTTCTCGGGTCAGGGCAAAGGTATGGCTCCTTTGTCCTTTATTGGTATTTGTCTTTTAGTGCTTAAAGGATTATCACTAATTCCTTCCTCTTTCCTTCCCTTCTCTGGAAAGGCATGTTCCCCGTTGTGATGCATGTATGCATCGCAACGGGGGACATGACATACTGCCTCCCCCCAAAAAACTTCAAGGTGCCGGTTTGGCGGGATATGCTTCATGGAAGCATTTGACAAGCCACTGCGCTGAGACATCCCGAGCATGCACCCACTCAGGGTGGGGAAAATGCCTCCAGCGGACCAAGTACTGAAGGTGCCCCATAGCCTTCGGGAATCTAGAACCTCCTTTATTTCAAAATGCTGTTGTCCATCAATCATGATGGGAGGAGGCGGGGGGGGGGGTTCGTTGTGCCACTTTGAGGAGGTAACCGGTTTCAGTAAGGCACAATGGAACACCGGGTGTATGCGTTTCAAGTTGTGTGGCAATTCTAACTTGAAAGTTACCGGGTTGATTATTTCCACTATTGGAAACGGGCCAATGAACTTGGGGGCTAACTTCTTTGAGGGCTGCGGAGACTTAATGAACTTAGTGGAGAGGTAGACCTTATCTTCCACTTTGAAGTCTGGCTGCGCAGCCCTGTGGTTGTCCGCATACCGCTTGTAGGTTGCTTGGGCTTTGGAGAGAGCCAGCTGAATGATTGGCCAGACATTGGCTAGCTGTGCCGCCCAGTCATCTGGGGAACAAGGCGGGGCCTCTGGCTGTGGCAACTGCGGGATTGGAACGAAGTGTCGACCATAGACTACCCAGAAGGGGGTGTGACCCGTGCTCTGGTGCACTGCATTGTTATATGCCACCTCAGCAAAGGGGAGTAAGTCTACCCAATCATCTTGCTGGTAGCTTATGAAGGAGCACAAAAATTGCTCCAGGGTGGAGTTAAGGATCTCCGTAGAGCCATCCATGTGGGGGTGCCAAGCAGTGGACAATGCCTGCTTGGTGCCAATTAACTTCAAAAATGCCTTCCAGAATTGAGAAGTAAATTGTGTACCCCTATCTGTGACCAAGCGGGAGGGGGTATCGTGTAATTTGTAAATGTGATTTAAAAAGAGGCGTGCCAGCTGTTGAGCGGAGGGAATGGAGGTGCATGGAATAAAATGGGCCTGTTTCAAGAAGTAGTCTTTAACCACCCAGATGACCGTTTTTCTCTGGCTGGGTGGCAAGTGTAATGGTTGCCTAATCCCAAATACTCAGTCTCACAAGCTCGGGCTTAAAGATAACTGATTTATTAAAGGAATAGTATAGAGAAAGCTGAGAATGAGCAAAAGCGCGCCAAATACAAACTTAAAAGCCTTGCCTTCAATCCAGTCCCGCCCCAAGCACCCGTCAGCCCACACCCCCTCCCAGGTGCTAGGAACCGTTACACACGCCTGGGAAAGTAACCTTGAACAGGATTGCAAACCCAAACATACATTCCAAAGATCCAAAACAAAGGAGAGTGCAGGAATGGAAAAACCCCAGCATGAGCCAGGTGGGAATACACGTAAAACTGCATGACATGTGAAACGTTACAATGTTAACAGAACATTGAAAGGGGAAACATGACAGCAAGTCTACGATAAAGTCCATTGAGATTTCCTCCCAAGGGCGAGAGGGGCTTGCCACCGGCTGCAATAGTCCCTGGGGCTTCCCCGCTTTTCGCTTGGCCATAGCACATGTAGGGCAAGCAGCGACATATTCTTTTACATCACTCCTGAGTGTAGGCCACCAGAATTGTCACCTTACCAGATGCAGCGTTTTCACAAAACCAAAGTGCCCTGCCGTTTTGTCATCGTGACAATGGCTCAGAACCTCTGCTCGCAATTGCTCCGGCACGTACAAGCTATTTTGTTTCCAAGCCAAATCATTTGCAAAAGAAACATTGTGTTTATTTGCTTGCAACCATGTATCCGTTTTTAATGCTTGTACGAACTGCTGTTGCAATTGCGATGAAATGACATGCGTCTCCCTCCCCTTGCGGGCGGTTGTGCCGGGGTGTGCTGCATTCCAGTTTGGCTGTGCATGACAACTTGGCAACCCAGCTGTGTGTCAGTCCACACAGTATCTACAATGTCGGATGCCTGACTGGCATCCTGGGGCCGCCTAGAGAGAGCATCAGCTAAGAAGTTCTTTCGTCCTGGTATGAACTTCAGCTTAAAATCAAAGTGGCTGAAAAACTGCACCTAGCGAACCTGCTTGGGGCTGAGGCGTTTCGGGGTACTGAGCACTTCCAGGTTTTTGTGGTCCGTCCAGACCTCAAAGGGGCAAGTGGCCCCTTCCAGGAGGTGTCGCCATGCCTCTAAGGCAGCTTTAATGGCAAAAGCCTCTTTCTCCCATACATGCCATCTCTGTTCTGTTTCAGAGAACTTGCGGGAGAGGTACGCGCAAGGCTTCAGCTGGTCATTTAAATCCCGCTGAAGCAAGAGTGCCCCAATCGAGAAATCGGAGGCATCTACTTGAACTACAAAGGGCTTGGTGGGGTCAGGATGTTGGAGAACCGGTTCTTCTGTGAACAGGATTTTGAGGTGATCAAAAGCCCTTTGGCATTCAGGTGTCCAGTTAAGTAGCGCTCCTGGGTTTTGTGCTTTGCGCGTGTCTCCCAGACCCTTGATGCGGAGTAAATTAGTTAGGGGCAAAATGATTTCTGCTAGACCCTTGATGAACCCCCTGTAAAAATTTGTAAATCTGAGGAAACTCTGTAGTTGCCTCCTATTGCGTGGGCGCTCCCATGCCAGGATGGACTGGACTTTCCCAGGGTCCATTTCGATGCCCCTCTCAGAGATTCTGTAGCCCAGATAATCTATCTGAGATTTATGAAACTCGCACTTAGAGAGCTTGGCAAATAGCTCTGCTTTGCAGAGTTTCCTGAGCACCTGCTTAACCAAGCGTTCGTGCTCCTCTTCAGTTTCAGAATATATCAATACATCGTCTAAATACACGAGGACCCCCTTGAACAAGTGGTCATGGAAGACCATGTTAATCAATTGCATAAATACCCCTGGTGCCCCTGCCAAACCAAACGGTAACACTTTGTATTGGAATGATCCCAGTGGGCAATTGAAAGCCGTCTTCCACTCATCCCCCTCCCGTGTGCGTATGCAGAAATAGGCTTCTCACAAGTCCAGTTTGGAGAATATTTTCCCCTTTGCCAGATGTGCTAATATGTCTTTGATTAGGGGTAAAGGATATTTGTTGGATATGGAAGCCGCATTCAATCTGCGGTAGTCCATACAAAGTCTTAATGTCCCATCCTTTTTCTCTCTGAACAACACTGGGGCTCCAACTGGCGAGTTTGCGGGCTCGATGAAGCCTCATGCTAAATTCTTGTCCACAAACTCCCACAATGCTGCCAGTTCTTTCTGGGTCACTGCATAAATTTTGGGCTTTGGCAAAGGTGTGTTGGGGACCAGTTCTATCACACAGTCAGTCTTTCTATGGGGTGGGAGTTTGTCTGCTTCTTTCTCCACGAACACATCTGCAAACTCCGCGTACCTGTCTGGCAAGCCTTCCAGGGCCGCTGCAGCCAGGTGTGTGGTTGTAGACTCTGCCCTCCCCACTGCAGCATGGGGAATTCGTTCCCCTGTAGGTGCTTGGTAGAAGCCATCTGTAAATGTGATCATCCTGGTTTCCCAATTTATGTAGGGGTTCCTTCGTACCAGCCACAGAATGCCCAAGATGACTAAAGGGTGGCCCACCGGTGCCATGACAAATTTCAGTCTTTCCCGGTGGCTGCCTAACTGCAGTGCCACTTCTCCGGTGAATTGGGTGACCGGGCCCCCTCCCGCTGCCGAACCGTCCAATTGTGTAAAAACTATGTGGTGCTGAAGTGGAAAGCACGGGAGATTTAAATCGGCAACCACGTCCAGGTGCATTAGGCACCTGGAACAGCCCGAGTCTATTAGGGCCCAAACTTCAATTGACTTCTCCTTGGACTTTAGTACAGGGTGGGACAGTTGGCACTCACCCAGGTGTCGTTGCGCCCATTCTCCTCCTCCACCTGCCCTCTGGCGCTTCTCAGGGCAGGTGGCTGGCGTTTCCCGCTGGTTCTTCCTCGTCACTCTCCTCCTCTTCAATGGAGTAAGGTAGATCTTTTGCTCCGATCTCTCCACTGGCCACTGGCATCTTTTTGGGTGCTGCAGGTGGTTTGCCCGGCATTTTCCCTGGCCTGTCAACTGCCTTTGTTTTCGGGCATGCTGCCGCTTTGTGGTCCTCTTTCCCACATCAAAGGCACTGCCCCTTGGCGAACCGTCGCTCCCTCTCCTCTCTCCAGGTTTGGGGTGCTGGTCTCACCGGTCCTGCAGTGGTTCGGGGTCCCTTTGCTGTCACTGCTTGTTGCGCCGTCCTCTTGGCTTGTAGGAAGGTTTCCTGGGCATTTTCTGCCTTACCAGCCAGCAGTATCCACTCAATTAGAGTGTTTGGGTCATCTCTGCATAATGCCCACCTCAGAACGTTCAGGTTCAGGCCCTCTTTGAAATGTTCAATTAGGGTAGACTGCGACCAGTCCTCCACCTTTCCAGCCAGTGCTTGAAATTCCATGACATAATCTGCCACAGATCGTTGCCCTTGGCTGATTCCCCTTAGTGATCTTTTCACTCTCTCCTTCTCTAAGGGGTCTCTGAAGTGCAGATCTAGCGCCCAGAGGAACTCGTCGCAGTAATCGAGCTCTGGGGCATCTGCCTGGCATAGCTGCACATACCAGTCAGCCACCCTTCCTTTGAGTTTGTTCGCAATGGCATTAATTTTGCCCTTTTCTGAGCGAAAATATGGCCCAAATCCTTCCATGTAATTTTTTGCGTTCGTCAGGAAGAAGGATAATGTTGCTGGGTCCCCATCGAATTTGACCCCAAGGTCTTTCACTCCCACTCCCGGTGGGCTCCAAACCACATCTGGTCATCTGGGCATGCTTCGGGCTGCTGGGGTTCTCTGGTCTCGGTGTGGGGATTCCCTCAGCCGGACTCCTGGCGGCATTGCCTCCGTCTCGTGCCGGCTCCAGCCTCTTCCCAGCGGTTGCGTCTCCAGGGTGGGAGGGGGGGAAGATGACCTCCTGGTGGGTTCTGCGAGGTGAACTCTGCCCGGCGCTGCCTCAGCCTCCTGCCATCTCCGTC